>NC_133524.1:70075000-70700000 GCF_049354715.1 Callithrix jacchus
AAAATATGAAAAATAAAACTATCATATGACCCAGCAATCCCACTACTGTGTATCTCTCCAAAGGAAAAGAAATCAGTATATCAAAGGAATACCTGCACTCACATGTTTATAGCAGCACTATTCACAATAGCCAAGATATGAAATATCTTGTGCCCATCAGTGGATAAATGAGTGAAGAAAATGGGCCCATCTAAGTGCCCATCAGTGGATGAATGGATGAAGAAAATGTGGTATATACACAGAATAGAATACCATCTGGCCACAGGGGGAAAAAAAATAAAATCACGTCATTTGCAGCAACATGGATGGAACTGGAAGTCATCTTGTTCAGTGAAATAAGTCAGGTGCAGAAAGACAAATTTCATGTGTT
The DNA here is from genome assembly GCF_049354715.1 of Callithrix jacchus. NCBI lineage: Eukaryota > Metazoa > Chordata > Mammalia > Primates > Cebidae > Callithrix > Callithrix jacchus. The sequence continues at coordinate 70,075,371 of NC_133524.1, forward strand.
CTCACTTGTACGTGGGAGCTAAAAAAGTTGATCTTAAGGGCATAGAGAATAGACTGATACTAGAGACTGGGGAGATTGGGTAGGGTGGAAGGGGGTATGAAGAGAGGTTGGTTGTGGATACCATCACACAGTTGGAGGAATTAAGTTCTAATGTTTGGATCACAGATTAGGGCAACTATTTTAAAAAACAATACTGTGTACATTTCCAAGTAACTAGAAGGAAGGGCTTCAAATGATACCAACACACAAAATGATAAACCTTTAAGGTGAAGGGGTATTCCAGTTACCCTGACTTGATCATTATACATTCTTTGCATGTAAAAAACATGCACATGTGCTCACATGTATGTAAATTATTCTATACCAATAAAAGGGAAAAAAGAAAATATAGAAGACAGTCTTCATGATAACAGATGAGGTAAAAAATTCTTACGTCTGACAACAAAAGCATAAAGAAAGATAAAACACCATAAAGAAAACAACTGGAAAGTTGGACTTTGTCGAAATTAAAAACTTTTGCTCTTGGAAAGACCCAAGTTAAGAGTGTGAAAAGACAAACCACAGACTGAGAAAAAAGATATTTGCAAAGCATATACTTGATAAAGCATTTGCATTAAGAATATATAAAGAATTATCTGCTGGGCACAGTGGCTCATGCCTGTAATCCCATTGCTGTGTGAGTTGCCTTCTTGATTTCTTTTTCAAGTATTTCATAATTGGCGTATGGAATTGCTACTGATTTCTATATGCCACTTTTGTATCTGCAACTTTATTGAATATGTTTGATCAGTTCCAACAGTTTTCTGGTGGGGACTTCTGTATTTTTGTAGATATAAGATTATGTTGTTTGGAAGGAAGGATATTTTGACTTCCTCTTTTCCAATTTGAAAGATTTGTGTTTCATTTTCTTGCCTGATCACTCTGGCTATGACCTCCAGTACTATGTTGAACAGGAGTGGTGAAAGTGGGCATCTTTGTCTTCTTCTAGTTCTTAGTGGAAGGGCATTTAATTTTTCCCCATTTGGTATAATGTTAGCTATCAGTTTGTCACATATGGGCTTTACTATGTTAAGGTGTGATCCTTTTATGCCTACTTTGTTGAGAGTTTTTTTTTTTTTATCATGAAGGGGAATTGAATTTTGTCAAATGCTTTTTCTGTGTCTATTGAGTTGATCACATGGTTTCTGTCCTTCATTCTCTTGATGTGATGTATCATGTTTATTGATTTCTGTATGTTGAGCCATCCTTACATCACTGGAATAAATCCCACTTGGTCATGGTGTATTTTCTTTTTCATGTGCTGTTGGATTTGGCTTGCCAGTATTTTGTTGAGTTTTTTTTTGCATCAAAGTTCATCAGGGATATCAGCCAGTAGATTTCTTTTTTGTTGTGTCCTTGTCTGCTTTGGGTATCAGGGTAGTGCTAGCCTCATAGAATGAGTTATGGAGAATTCCTTCCCTCCTCTTTAATTTTTTTGAATAGTTTGAGGGAGATGCCATTGTCTATTAAATTCAAACACCAAATAAAGCCTTTAAACAAAAGAGGCCCATAGGTGACAATAAGGATCTCTGGCACCCAAATTGCCAAGATCTCAAACAGATTCTCTGAAACTAGAAACACTGTTTCCTTGACCACTTAGTAGCAGGAAAAACGGTTTCAGAGCTATAGGTCATCTACACCCTCGCCACTTCTGTTGAACATAGATCTGGAAGTCCTAGCCAGAGCAATCAGACAAGAGAAAGAAATAAAGGGCATCAAAATCTGTAAAGAGGAAGTCAAACTGTAATTGTTTGTTGGTGATATTATCGTATATCTAGAAAACCCTAAAGACTCCTCCAAAAAAAGTTACTGAAACTGATACATGAATTCAGCAAATGTTCAGGACACAAAATTAATGTACACAAATCAGTAACTCTGCTATACATGAACAGCAACCAAGCTGAGAATCAAATGAAGCACTCAATTCCTTTTACAATAGCTGCAAACATAAAATAAAATAATAAAATAAAATACTTAGGAATATATCTAATCAGGGAGGTGAAAGACCTCTACAAGGAAAACTACAAAACACTGCTGAAAGAAATCATAGATGACACAAACAATTGAAAACACATTACATGCTCATGGATGGGTAGAATCAATATTGTGAAAATGACCATATTTCCAAAAGAAACCTACAAATTCAGTGCGATTCCCATCAAGATACCACCATCATTCTTCACAGAACTAGAAAAGACAATCCTAAGATTCAGCTGGAACCAGCAAGGAGCCCGCATAGCCAAAGCAAGACTAAGCAAAAAGAACAAATCTGGAGGCATCACATTACAGGACTTCAAACTATACTGTAAGGACATAGTCACCAAATCAGCATGGTACTGGTATAAAAATATGCACATAGACCAATGGATCAGAATAGAGAACTCAGAAATAAAGCCACGTACTTACAGCCAACTAATCTTCAACACAACAAACAAAAACACAAAATGGGGAAAGCACACTCTATTCAACCAATTGTGCTGGGATAATTGGCAAGCCACATGTAGAAGAATGAAACTGGATCCCCATCTCTCACCTTATACAAAAATCAACTCGAGATGGATCAAAGACTTAAATCTAAGATCTGAAACTATAAAAATTCTGAAAGATAACATTGGAAAAACTCTTATAGATATTGGCTTAAGTAAAGACTTCATGACCAAGAACTCAAAAGCAAATGCAACAAAGACAATGATAAATAGGTGGGACTTAATTAAACTAAAAAGTTTCTGCACAGGAAAAGTAATGGATGGCAGTGTAAACAGACAAGCCACAGAGTGGGAAAAAAATCTTCACAATCTATACATCCAAAAGAGGACTAGTATCCAGAATCTACAAGGAACTCAAAAAAATTAGCGAGAAAACGACAAACAATCCCATGAAAAAAATGAGCGAAGGACATGAATAGACAGTTCTCAAAGGAAGATATACAAATGGCCAGCAAACATATGAAAAAATGCTCAACATCACTAATGATCAGGGAAATGCAAATCAAAACCACAATGTGATCTACCACCTTACTCCTGCAAGAATGACCATAATCAAAAAATCAAAAAATAATAAATACTGGCGGGGATGCGGGGAAAAGGAAACACCCTTACACTGCTGGTGGGAATGTAAACGAGTACAAAGCACTAGTGCAGCTATTACAAACCGTGGAAAAGAGAAGTGTGGAGATTTCTTAAAAAACTAAAGGTAGATCTACCATTTGATCCAGCAATCCCACTACTAGGTATCTACCCAGAGGAAAAGAAGTCATTATACAAAAAAGATACTTGATAGCAGCAAAGTTTGCCATTGCAAAAATATGGAACCAGCCCAAATGCCCATCAATCAATGAGTGGATAAAAAAATTGTGTGTATATATATACATATGTGTGTGTGTGTGTGTCTGTGTGTGTGTGTATACACACACACATTTATATATACCATGGAATACCATTCAGCCATAAAAAGGAATGAAATGGTGGCATTCGCAGCAATATGGATGGCATTGGAGATCATTATTCAAAGTGAAGTAACTCAGGAATAGAAAACCAAACTTGTATGTTCTCCCTCATAAATGGGTGCTAAGCTATGAGGATGCAAAGTCATAGGAATGATGCGGTGGACTTTGGGGACTTGGGGGAAAGGTTGGGAGGGGGGTGAGGAATAAGACTACCATCAGTCGAGTGTATACTTCTCAGACGATGGGTGCACCAAAATCTCACAAGTCATCACTAAAGAACTTATGCAACCAAACCCCACCTGTTCCTGAAAACCACATGGAAATAAAACGAAAATGAACTATAGGACCTCTAATAATGATGGGCCATTCAAATGGCCCACAAGTATCCTTTTCTGGGGCAGATGTCGAGCCATTGATTTTCTATGGCTCTCCCACCAAATGTCCTCTTTAGCTTCCCCAGCCTTTTTCAGTGGAACTGCTAGCTCCATATAATAGGGACTTGGTCATCTTTGGTGCCAACCTCCGGGGTCATACGGCCATATCCAGCCCTGGTGGTCCATTGGTTCCCTTATCCTACTCAATACTTTCTGGCGTTACTCAACGGAGGTTCTCTGGTCACTTGGACTCCTGGGGATCCTTCCAAATTCAAGCAGATGATTCTTTTTCACCAAGGTGGATTATAGGCTATAGAAGCGAGGGTATGCAACCCCTTGCCAACCCTCACCATTGAGACCATTATTCCGCGTGATTTCACCATGGTCATAGCACCCATTGAATTCACCAGCCTGATAATACGTGTTGATGCCCTGACTCAAAGGACAACAAGCTGGGTCAAACTGAAAACGATTGTGTTAATTATTGGGTGAGCCAAATGGACCCCAGTAATACTTCCCATATGGGTGAAATTTCTCAGTCCCTGCAAATATATGAAAACATTTGGACTCCAAGTCATGGATTTCCAACTCTGATTCCCGTTTCCTGAGCACAACCCCCATACTCCATTTCTGTGTCCTTTCCTTGACCCAAACGCAATCCACAAAGAGTTGACACCTGGACCCAGGGCAGGAAAATACACAGAGATGGAGCAGTGAAATATCCAACATGACTTTTCTGTTTTTCTGGAAAGCAGGCACTACCCCTTTCTAAGGCTTTCCACAGTTATGGTGGATTTAGAGGTTAGCTAATTTCAGGCCCTTCCCGACAGGAAATAAAAGTATTGGCTTATGGACCCATGCCTACCACCACACAGATCTTGCAGAAGGGGAGAAAGATAGTTATCAAGGGCCTGGCTATGTCTGATATGGCTGATGGCTTGGATCTGGAACACAGTTTTCCCTACTCAATGCCAGGCCATCCGGGCAGTATTGCACCCACAGTGTCATCCTGATGTGTAGCGTACAACTATTCCTCTACAAAACCATAGACTGGGCATATGAACAGTATCCTGACCAGCCATCTGAATGAACAAAATACAATGTGGTCCTACACTGGTAGTGCTCCCTGGAGTTACCTTTAACGTAGTTATGATGATAGACTTTCTGACCTTGACCTGTGCCTGCAAGTCCCGGATTTGGCTCAAGAGTCATACTGGCCCTGGGAGCCCATCGCCACATCCGGGATGATGACTGCAGCCCAACCAGTCACAATATCTCAAAGGATGACCACAGTCCAAACCACCACCACCTTCTAGACTCCTGGGTTATAACCCTCTCCTTCCCCATCCTCCTGATTGTGTGCAAGAAAACACACTTTCAGGACCAGCTTCACTGGAGTCTTCATACCCAACTGAGGCGAACAAAGCCCATTCCCACCAGGTCTAAAATTTTGGCCCCCTGTGTCTCCTGAGGCAAGGTTACTGCTTGAGGCTACCTAACCCCCTGTGCTAATCTGTGTGTATACATGGCTGAAGTTACATCCCAAAGGGCGGACCTCACACATCGCCAGGGCTGCTACCTGCCTCCATGGCAGACCCCCCCTTTTATTTGCTGACCCTAAGCTCGTGAAACAAACCCATAAAGCCATCCACACCAAACGTTATCATGTTAAGGCCTTTGGTTTTCCTCTATGCTGCCCAGGTCCAGATCAAGGCTGATATGTCAGGTCCGGTCCCAGGCCCGTGATTCCAGGTCATGCACCTATCCAAATGCAGGTGCTCCTATTTTCAGAAAGGTGGTGGGTGGTGGCGGTGCATGGGAATGGTGGAGCTGCTCAGAGGCAGCTGATAGTAGGGAGATCACGGTCTGGACGTGCAGCTGGAGCTTGCCTGTACTTGTCTCAGACCTCCTTCAGTGAATATCATCAAACGGGATACTGCTACTAGGAGGAGGGACACATTTTCCTGCTGGGATTTGTAGGGTCACCCCCAGTGCTCTCTATGGCCAGAGCCTAATATTCTGTTAGTTGGCATAGGAGAAAGATTCACAAGGATCAGCTCCAGTGTGCCAAAGCAGGGCAAAGAAGGAGTAACTTGGACCGGACAGACAATACTTTGAGAAACGGCACAATCGGTATCCAAAACCAACAACGTATTTAGCCCCAAAAGAACAGAGTCCTTCCTGTTAAAAGCGGGAACGACAACAACAAAGGGGTTTCACATCACAGCTGTTAGCTAACAGGGTACCATGGTCCTAGTCAATGTGACAAGAAAAGGGTAAATGAATACCGTAATTGTAATATGCAGAGACTGTGTGTGATTGCCTACCTAGAAAATGCGTGAGAATCCACTGAAAAAGCATCCTAGTTAAGGAGAGGTGATATGAAGATGGCCGTATGCTCCAAAATATACGAAACCAATTGGCTTCCTATAAGTGAGAAATAAGTAATCAGAGACATAATGGGAAATAATCAATACATAGCAGCAATGAAACTAAAGAGACTGCCATGGATAAACTTAAGAATTATGCAGAAGCTATATAAAGCAATATAAAAGGTGACCGAAGTACTCGGATGAAAAAATAGAATCAATGGAAGAACATGAAGAACATGCTGTATTTTGTGGCTGAGGAGCCTCCATCTTCTCATGTTAATGAGATGTTAATTATTCTCACAGTAAACTACATGCCCTAAGAAACTCTAGTTAAAAATCAAGCCAGGGAATGTTTTTTTTAACTAGAAAACTTTGATTTTGAAGTTCTTATAGAGGACAACATTTTCCAAAGTATTGTGAAGAGATTTTGTAAAAGAAGAATAGTGAGGGGGGGAATTAGTTCCAGTCGCACAAAATCAATTTCTAAATCTATTTTATAGCGGAATTAGCAGTAACGGAATTTAGATCAATGGAAGAAATTTGAAGTGCAAGCGTGGACATTATATGGAAATTCAGTACCTGTTATTGCGAAGTATAACAATTGCTATATAAAAGTCGATCGTTTCGTTATGCGTGAGGAGGTTGCACTGGTTACTGCTTAGAAAGGTTAGGATGAAAAAAAGGAATGCTAAGTTGGACCACATGATACAATAAGAGAAAGCACTTGCTAGGGTGGAGGAGTCTTCTTGCTGTTCATTTGCAGGCTTCCTAGGGGCTGGCCTCAAAGCAGGAGTCGATTTCACGTCCCCGAATCTCAGTTGAGAGGCGAAATGGGAGAGAGTGCTCTGTAGAGGAAGGATGAGGCACAGTGCAGTGACATGGGAGTAAGAGAAGTAAAAAGAGGATGTCCTTACACGAATGGTGGTTTGGAAAGTTACATTACAATGAACAATAACTTTCCAGACTGTATAGGAGAGAAAAAATACACAAGAGAACTGATGTTGGGCATCCACTGATCATAGAGAAAAGGAAACACATCTTCAGTTCTCCATGGAAGTCACTTGCTTCGCAGGTCCTTCCTCCACATCTAGATGGCCACACAGGATGCAAGCAGTGTAGATACGATGTGCACTATAATAATGAAATGAACGCAAAGGAAAACTCACTAAGTGCTTACTCTAGGCCAGGCACTGAGCAAAGCAACTTCAGGTAGATGATCTGAAGAGGAAGCTGCAGAGGAGCCGCTGGACAGAAATGCCTACGCTCTTAGGGAGTCTTCTCCACAGGAGAGAAGGAGGGACACAAAGATAATCCAGAATGATCGGATCCATCACATCAACAGTTAACAGTTATTAAGCGTTTACTCTGGGCCTGGCTTTTAGGCTTGAGGTCTCTTTCAAGCCTCGCATCAGCAGCCCCACCTCCGGGAGCAGCGCCCCCGCATCCCTCAGGCTCTAGCCTGCGGTACTGTTTTCTGCCAGAAGAGGCACTGCGGGGCGGTGCCCATCCGTTCCCACAGCTCCGGGAAGACCCGGGCAGAGGAGGCTTAGCCCCCTCCCCTCCCGCTTCTTCTGCCTCGTCCTCCTCCTCGTCCTCTCCTCGTCCTCCTCCTCGTCTTCCTCCTCGTCCTCCTCCTCCTCCTCCTCCTCCTCCTCCTCCTCCTCCTCCTCCTGCTCCTCCTCCTCCCCGTCCTCCTCTTCTTCCTCCTCCGGGTCTGAGGGCGGCGGTCTCCGACTCAAGACCCTGGGGCTCCGGGTCTTCTCAGCAGCCGCCGCAACAGCCGCGGCGACGTCACTGTCCTCGCGGCCTGGCACACAGCGCTCCGACCGCCGATGCCCGTGGACGCGCATCTCTTCCCAGAGTTCCTGCTTCCTGGGCCAGCCAAAGCCGCAGGTGAGAACGTCCGCGGTAGAGGTGACACCCAGGGCCTGCGGGTCTCAGAGGCCCGGTGGCCTCCTCCTTGCCCAAGAAACCCCCACGGGGGCGCCTGCAGCGGGGACACCAAGTGCTCCCGGGAGCCCTGGGATCACTTCTTCTGAGGCATGGAGCCCCTGCTTAGGTGCTTCCGAAAGTTCCTTTGAGGACCCCAGAGACCCCTAGGCAACCGTCTGCCCTGCCCCGCGCCCCCGCCGCCCCCCGCCGCCCCCCGCCGCCCCCCCCGCAGCACCCCGCGGGCCCCCAACCTCCGTGATGCGCATGCCCAGGGGCCCTGTGGGCTAGAAAGTAGCTGAGCTGGTGCAGTACCTGCTGGTTAAGAACCGGAAGACGGTGGCGATCAAAAGGGCAGACATGCTGAAGTATGTCATCAAAAGGTACAGGAGCTTCCTCCCTGAGATTTTCAAGAAAGCCTCTGACCTCCCCGAGTTAGTGTTTGGGTTCTATCTGAAGGAACGTGATCCAGCAGAACACTCCTATGTCCTGATCAGAAAAATCGATCCTGCCCTGGTTTGGGGCCTGACAGGCGACCAGGGCACACCAAAGACCCGGCTCCTGATGCTTTCTCTGGACTCCATCTTCATGCAGGCCGGCTGTGTCCCCGAGGAGGTGGTCTGGGAGGTGTTGAGGGTGTTGGAGGCACATTCGTCTAAAAAGCATTTCGTCTTTGGGGAGTCCATGAAGCTCATCACCAAAGCTAGCGTGCAGCAGGAGTATCTGGTGCACAAATAGGTGTCCCACAGCAATCCCCCGCTCTAGGTATTTTGTGGGGGCTCTCAAAGGAAACAAGACAGATGGAAGTCCCAGAGTTTGTGGCCAAAGTGAATGACTGCCACCCCGTTCCTTTCCGTGGCAGTAAATGAGGCCTTGAGAGAAGAGGAGGCGATATACCCTGTGCCCGAGATGCAGCTGCCGTTGGTGACGTGACAAGTGCCAGTGTTAGTGCCAGTTCCAGTTCCAGGGCCTATGCCATGGCTGAAGCAAGCATCAGCACCAGCACCAGCACCAATGCAAGTGCCAGTGCCAGGGCTAGAGGCATGGCTGGAGCAATGATCAGTATCCGGGACAGTGCCAGTGCTGGTTGCAGTCTCAGGCTAGTGTCAGGGACTCCTCCTGCCAGCGGTGAAGGCTGAAGCTGAGCCTTCACTTTGTTTTTCTGTGGGTAGTCAAAAGGGCCCCACAGCGGTGGGCACTGGGGCCCTGACTTTTCGAGAGTCGAGGGGTAGAGTGGGGTTAGGGAGAACATGCCGCCCATGGTGTCTGTGTTCCAGTTCTACTTGTGTTTCTCAGTGATTTAGCCTTCAATTTGCATATTGCAAAGTTCTGTTTGCCTTAACTTGTTTTAAAATGATAATTAACTTACAGGAAATAAACCGGTTAAGACTACATGGTGATATAATTATATCAAAGTTGAAACAAAAACCATACCCAAGCATCTTTTTTTTTTCTTTTCAAAATCCTTTGTTCCATAGACACTTGATTGAGTATTTAAGTTGGACATCTAGGTTTATGAATGACGTCAGTCAAATGTTTTATTGTTCTCTGTTTCGGTTTTAGCAGGAAGGATTTGCTGTTTCATAAAATAAATCAGGATACTATATCATTTAATGGCTGTAACTTATCATAGCACTGGAATAAGCTGTTTTTTGGAAGTTTGAGAGACTACCAGTACACTCATTCCCCCCTCCAAATATAAAAAGATAAAAAGGCGATCAGTGTCTGTTGCACAAAATTACAACCGCTCTCTGCTTGTATTTGCCTAATTCTCCAGAATGTAGGGAAAAATAAAATATCAATGATTTAGACACCTTGCTCAACGACTCATTTATTCCACATACATTTACTGACTACCTGCTATATGTGAGGCACTGTGCCGGGCGCTGGAGGTACAGGAATGCACCAGACTCAGCCTCTGCCCCACATCTGAGAGTCTAGATAGAGCTGTCATGTAAGTAAATCAGCCAGATGTATTAATTGCTGGGATGAGGATAAGGACCAGGTGGTATGGGAACCTAGAGGAGAGACACTTAATCCTGGGTGGTGGGTGTCTGGGAGCAAGGAGGGCTTCCTTGCACTGAGATGCCATCTGAGATCTGAAGCACTGAAGGAATCATAAGTGCAGTGCGTCCCCGAGGCAGGGTATTGTGGGCATTGGGAGCATTCCATGTTCTTCAGTGGAACTGGATGGTCAGAATTTGGGGAGACTGGGGAGAGATGATCTGGGAGTGGGGATGTGTACAGGAGCCAGGAGCCTCAGTTGGTGGACTTCAGGGCTGAGAGAGATTTAAAAAAACAATAAAATAAAATAAAATAAACATGTAGTGGAAAGTGACTCTTTGGAAAGAAGCCACTCTTGGCCCTTGGGTGAGCCGGAGAAAAGACTCCACCTGTGGCATGCCTGGAAGCTGTCCTGGACTCCTGTCCCTGTGCAGTTTCTACAGTGCACACAGCAGGTGCTTTACATTCAGCATCCGTAAAGAGCGATGGGCAAGGGGGTAAGTGTTGCACTCACCGGAGCTGATTCCCAGAAGCCACTGAGCAGATGTTCGTCCCTGAAGTCGGGGAGAGACAGAGCTCAGTGGGTTATACGACTGCAGATAGTTGTTGCTGTTGTTTTCAGAAACAAAGGCCTAGATGTTAGAATGGATAAGTTATCCTGTCTGTACAGAAGGTAAACTGTCTGTAGGGGTGAGAGATAAGTTTAGCCTGGAACAAAGCCTTCGGAAGAGCCTTGGTGGCCAGGCTGAGGAGCTCAGACCCGATTTGGCTGTCCCAGGAAGCTATGGAGGTTTTCTGAGCAGGGTGCGGGATCTGATGAAAGCCAAACCCTAGCAAAACTACAGTGGCCAGCACTAGCGTGGTTTTCAAAGGACCAGTATTCTCCATGCCTCTGAATGATCGTGGTGGGTATAGTGATTGTAATAACTAGCTTAAAATTATCTTCAATTCTTAGAGATTGACATGCATGTTTTACATCCCTGCCCGCTGCCCTTGCAAAGCCTTTTTGTGCCCTTCGTCACAAACACCGTGGGATCCTGCCACCAGTCGTCTCTAGGCCTACCCTACCATATGTAGGATCCAGAGAATGTTACATTGTAACATTCGCATTCCTCTGCTGGCATCAAAGAAAGGCTGGAGGTGGTGGTGGTCGGGTGGGGGTGGGGGTCAAAATATGAAAACATGTAATCTGAGGTGAATGGGAAAGTGATTTGGAAGGGCTCTGTCTTAGTTTGGGGTGGGGATAGTTGGAGCTGAGTATGTGTACCTCAATCTGAGGCCTTTCCTCAAAATCCCAAGCCACTTGCTCTCCATTTGAAGCCAGTAAACATTGTCAGGTATGAAGGGTGCATGCATTTGGGCAGGGAGAGATGATATATTTTCCACACTGTTACACTGAATTGCGCTCCTCAAGGCCCGTAGCAAGATACCTGTGGAAAAGGCATTGTGTGTAGGCCACAGTCCTAACAGGTACTTAGGAACAAGCAATGCTGTCCCATGACTATCACCACATACATGGGTCCAGATACGTGTATATGTCTTACGCTCCCCTCCAAAAGCCAACCCTATCCCAACTAAATATCTTTCTCCAGAGGTGTAAAAAGATATTGACCCATAAAACCACCCCACACTTCCAGATTTATTTCAGTCTCAACGAGAGAGAAGCAAGAGAATGTGCCAGCAGGGAGGATGGGTCAGCCTCCTGTGAGAGTGGGTCCTTGAGAGTGTTGTTCTCCCCTGGGCAGGCTGAAACACTGGAGCCGCCCAGTCTGCAAAGCTGAGGGCCCCACTCTGGGAGCACCAGTGGGATTCGGCTCCTCATTCAGAAAGTAAACAGATCAATGTAATTTGACATTGGCCCCTATGAGGTCTTCCCGCCCATTACTGTGTGTCCGAAAGGCCTACTGTCTCTCCACTGACCGTGGTGATTTCTTGTGTTGCAATTTCAAACAGGTTAAAGAAACAAGTGTGCTCCAACCCCCCTTTCAGAATTCTCCCGCTGATACTGTGTTGCAGCACATACCAAGGTCACCTTAGGAAGGCAAAAGAAAAAAAAAAATGAAGCCCTCATCTTCTGTAAAGGAACAATGCGTAGTTGGAGACGAGGTCGCCTGTTGGAAGGGCTCTCTGTCTTGCGGTGGGGCAGGGGGGCTTGGGAGCTCTCTGTCAGTACAGGGGTTAACGCCTTTTCTGAGATCCACAGATTCTTCCTCCACATGACCCTCCCGCCTCCGCCTGCAAACACCGCCCAGTTTTCCTCAGATATGAAGACCGTGTGCACTGCTGGGGGGAGAGAGACGTTACTCCGTCCTCATTCCTGCATGTAAGTGCCCCACCAGGGTCAGAGCTGCCAGCTGTGGAAGACTCACCGTTGGCTGGCCACAGCCCATTGCCACCAGGACCCAGGAACAAGCAGCGCTGCCTCGAGGAGGAGGGCGGACAGCCTAACAGGGCTAAGGGAGATGCTAGCTCTCTCCCTCCACAACCCCACCGCCGTGAAAGCTGACCACCCCCAGTTCACCCGACTTGTTGAAAGTTACATCAAATACCACAAAGCGAAAAACAGTCAAGCGTGCCAGCGTTTATTTCAGGCCCGGTGACCGGGACACCGCGGGCGAGCAGGGGCATGGAGCAGCAGAGGGGGCTAGGTCGCCGTCCAGGCCTTTGTGTCTGTGGCTCCGGTGGTCTCAGATTCTGAGTGTCCGGTGTCCTCTCCTAGGGAGAAAAGCAGAGTGACAAGTGGACCCTTGGAAGCCCTGTGGCTTTCTGGCTTGGTCTGAGGTTCTCTTGGTGGAACGGGAAGGGGTGGCGGATGGGCTTGGCGGTGAGCAGTGAGAGAGGCGGAGGCTGGCTCCCAAGGAGCTCTCACCTGAAGCACTTGGTGAAACACGCCAGGGCTCTCTGGAACCGGCTCCTCCAAGACCCTCGCAGAAGAGCAGGTTCCCTGGGCAAGCCTGCACCACCGGATGGGTCCTCCGTGGCGTCAGAGGCAACAGCCAACTCCTCAGGATCTTTCTGTGGCCCTTTCACATTCTGAAAGACAAACTAAAGAGCCGGCTCCTAATGGCCCCTCCCATCCCCGGCTTCCCTTACCCCCTCCGGCAACTGTTGTGTGCCTCCCCCGGCCCTCTTCCAGGGGCTGGGGATGCAGCAGTGACCTGCACAGACGAAAGTCCGGCCTCCTGGAGGACATTCCAGGACAATGGAGGGAAGCCAGACTCACCAGATCAGCAGGTGGAAGGAAGGGAGTGAAGATCATGCTTCCCAGAGTCTGTGATGTGCCAGTGGGGACCAACACGGCTTCGTTGAAGACACCGGTGAAGCTCGTCACTCTGCCGGGTGCAAAGAGGCCGAGGGCCTGCCCCCTCCACGCCCCATTCAGCTCCTCTGCCCCTGCCCCATCGCCCCTCCCTCCTCCAGCCTTGTGCTCCAGCAGTGGATACATTTGTGGTATGTCACGTTCCCTCTGTTCCTGTGTCTCTTACTCCCACTCCTCCAATCTTTCTTTCCTGTGCTTCTTCCTCCTGACCCTCCTAGCAGGCTTGAGCCACGGTTCTGCTAGCTGAGCAGAACAGCCCTGAAGGTCCTCCTGGAAAGAACACGATGTGTAGAGGTCTTCTGGCGGTAGCTCATCTTATTTGGCAATGAATGGTTCATTGCATGCCAAGGTCACACAGGGTCCTAGTTTGCCGTGAGCAGGAGCATTCCAGTTTTAAACCTTAAAGGCCCCTGGCCCGGGAAAACTCTCCATCCCAGGCAAACTGGGACAGTTGGTCATCCTACTTGATTCATGTGGGCACTATTGCGACATTAGCGTGAACTGTTTTTCTCACATTTTACAGTTGAACCTTGTAGATGAAATTGTAAGAGTGATTCTGATACATAAGACGTCGTCATTTATGAGTAATGGATGTGCATTGAAGGCTCTTTGTATCTTCATAGGGTGGAGGTAAATGCAGCATTATGTGTTTGCCCCCTGAATACACATCCACTAAAAAACTATGATTGGACCTCAGCCATCACATCTGCTCTTGGGGTGTCACAACAGAGTTCTAGGTGGACCCAGAGTTGCAGAGACAAGGTCAGGGGAAGGAGCCGAGAAAGAGGTTAACAAGACCACAGATGCTGCAGATGGGATTCACACGAAGATGTCCTTCCCACCAGCCAGGCCATCGCTGGCCTTGTAAGGTAATGAGATTAGTAACGTTAGAGGTGTTGAAACACAGCCCGGGTGGTCACTTGTACACTATGCCGCAGAGAGGAGAGTTCAAATGGTTCCAGACAGCCCTGAGATTCACAGGATTCCTGTGTAAATCAGAGGTAAAGAGCCCTTAGCTTTCATGTGAATGCATAATTCCCTCTGATGTGCACAGAAATTCTCACCAAAATCTTGTGAATTTCCAGCAAGTGTTGCGAAATACTTAGAAACTCCTCCAAGAAGTGAGCAGGTCTTGTCTGTCCTATCTTCCTTTTCTCTCCTTGAGTCTACTCCAGTTGGGTTTCCTCCTCCACCACTCCACTGAAACTTAGGAGGTAATTGAACATGAACCAATGAGCAAGTGAAAGTAATGTTTCTTATAGTTGTATGTGACTAGCTATGTGATTAAAATGACCAAACTGGCAAGTTGTGTTTAAATGCTTAATAAAAGCTAGGTTTACATTGTTAACTTAAAAAATGAATAGAAATGAAGACCCAGAAAGCTACACTGTCATCTCTCAGCACAACTTTCATTCTCACATAAAGAAACTCATTTTCTAAGTAGGAAGGTTGTTCCGAACTGCCGGAGATTCCCAGGAATGAAGGCCCAGGTTTTGTGGAGTTTTCATCTGTCTCCTTGTAGACGCAGCCATCTGCCACCAGGTGGCAGAACAAGACGAGAAAACTGTGCCCCACGGAATCCCTGAGCCCCTTCTGCTGCAGTTTTTGAGTGAGTTTTCTCAGGGGCCGGGATCTGTCCCGGGGAACCATCCCAAGGTCTTGCCCTCCTAAGATATTCCAGGGTGTACCCAGGGCCTGGTCCGGGGTTTCTGACGTCTACGATGACGCTTAAGGCAGTGACAGGGATCAGCAGGGCCTCCGGGCTAGGAGACTCAACTCACCTCCTCATTTAGTAACCCTGGGGTGTGGCAGTAGGTTGCTTTAGGCAGGACGAGGGGCCAGTTGTATCTGTCAGTATGTCAGGGTAGTGACATCTGTGATTCTGCAGGGACATTTGGACAGCAGGGAATCAGAAACGCGGGAAAGTGAGGGTCAGCAACCGAAAACCTTGCCAACTGCTATGGACTGAATTGTGTTCCTCCACCCCGCAATTAGTGGTTTGAAGCCCTGACCCCTAATGGGACTGTATCTGGAGCTAGAGCCTTTAGGAGGGAATTGGGGTTACATGAGGTCATAAGGGTGGAGGCCTGCTCCGACAGGATTAGTGTCCTTATGAGATGAGAGGCCACAGAGCTCATTGTATCTGTCAGTATCTCGAGGTAGTGACAACTGTGATTCTGCAGGGACATTTGGACAGCAGGGGTGTCTCTTCCTCTCTGCACCGCATGCACCCAGGAAAGGCCGTGTGACGTCTTAGCAAGAAGTAGGCCAACCATGAGGAGAGCCTTCACCAGAAACCAAATCGGAGAGCCTTCACCAGAAACCTTGATCTTGATCTTCCCACTTGGCAGAACTGTGAGAAAATAAATGTCTGTTGTTTAAGTCACCCAGCCCGTGGTATTTTGTTATGGCAGCCCGAGCGGACTAATACACCAACCTAGAGATTCTTCAAAGAAATGAGTCCCGGGCTGGCCCAGAAGGCCAGGCTGCTCAGTCCCCGGAGCCTGATGGCAGGTGAGGAGGACAACCCTGCCCAGCCCAGTCGCATTTTCTTTTCTTTCTGAGTCTCCTTTGAGAAAATAAGCTGCCTCGGTGCAATTGCCTTGAAGGGACGC
This sequence comes from Callithrix jacchus, assembly GCF_049354715.1. Lineage (NCBI taxonomy): Eukaryota > Metazoa > Chordata > Mammalia > Primates > Cebidae > Callithrix > Callithrix jacchus. The sequence continues at coordinate 70,091,468 of NC_133524.1, forward strand.
AGAGTTCTGCAAGGAGTCAGGGAGGGGCTGTGAGTGACGGTGATAAGACCCACCCCCGAACCCCCACACCCTGCAGATGGATGGGATTTATATCAAGAAAGGCTACCATGTCAGTCCCCAGCTTTATGCCGTGTCTCCCTCAGCTGAGATTTAAACGAGTATGTAGGGATTCAAGAAAAAGTTGATTTTAAAATTTGGAACGGATGTTACAGGGAGGAGGGGTCAACTGGATTTTGCCAGCCCTGAGATTGAACTGGATAAATTACAGGTAAATTATATGTGTGAAAGCACTGGGTACATGAGAGGATCTCAACACAATTTTCTTGGCTTGCAAGCAAGTTTCGCAGAAGCTCCTGCAAGAGGGGAAGTGACTCTTCTTATTATTACGAATCGCAACAGTTTCTTTTATTAAAGACCTGTTTACAATATTGTCTTAGTTACGCAAATACAGATGATAAAACAATAGTCTCCTTTGTCCACCCCTCTCCATCTCTAGCCCCCTCAGCAATGGTTTAATGTGTTTCCTCGAAAATTCCTCAGTCAATGCATTTACACGCACATACATACACTAATAGAAACATGTGCTTGCCTTTCGTGGGGTCATAAGATACATATTGGCTCATGATGCACGTATTGTGTGGCACTTGATTTTTGCGTTTTACAGCAAGTCTGGGTGAACTTCTCCTGTCAGTTCGTGAAGAACTATCTCATCGTTTTTAACTTCTACACAGTGTTCTAGGTGATATGCCATACTTCTTTAACTGCTTCCACACACAAGGACCTTTCACATTTTTCCCCCAACTTTTAAAGTTCTCAAAAGTTTTTCCAATATCCTTGTTCACAGAGGATGTGTCACTCTAGAAGAGATACACAGAAATGGAATTTTGGCACAAAACTCTACAAATATTTGAACCCTGAGCAACCATTGATAAATGGATCTGAAAAGAGGTGGGACCAATTTATTCTCTCAGGAGCAGGGTAGGATAGTGTTCATTGTCCTTCACCGTCGCTCTTGACGTTATTCGTTCCTTTAAATATTTGCTAATCTGGTGGTTGATATATGAAAGGTTTTGAGACAAAGTCTTCCTTGCAGAATCTGTGAGAGTCCAGGGCTGGTCATGCCAGGGCGGGTCATGTTCGACATACTCAGATGCCACCTCCAGTGGACCAGTTGGGGAGAGGCCAAGAAAGGCATAGCAGAGCACAGCAGAGAGTGACAGGAGGAAGTTTCGGGGTCCATGAGAAGGCTCAGAGAGGGCACCCACTCAGCCCTGGGGGTTGTAATGGAGTCAGTGGAGGCTTCCCAGAGGATTAGACGCCTGAAATGCGTGAGGAAAGAAATTAGTCAGGGAAAGGGAGAGGAGGAACAGCACTTGAAGCACAAAGACCAGGCCACTGAGGTGATTTTGGAAACTGCAAATAAGCAGAGCCAGTTTCTATTCTGTGCACTTGTAGCAGTCAAGGTTGGCTACCACGAGGCGGTGCAGGATTAGAAACGTGTGTCCCAGTGGAGTCCCTGAGTTCCTCTGCTGCAGTTCTCTAGAATGAGTGTGCTCGGTCAGGGGCTAGCCTGAATTCCAAGGTCCGGCCCTTGAAGATCTTCTGGGTTGCATCAAGGCCCTGGCCTAGAGTTTCTGAAGTCTGTCATGGGACTCAAGATACTGAGATATATATATCTATCTATCTCTCTCTCTCTCCATATATATATGTGTGTATATATATATATATATATATATATATATATATTTTTTTTTTTTTTTTCTTTTTCTTAAGGACCTAGCCTGGGAGACTCAAGTCAGCTGCCCACCCATTCTGTAGCCCTGGGCTATGAAAAGAGGCAATTTTAGGCAGGGTGTGATGCCAGTGGTGTCATGAAGTATCTTAGGGAATAGTGAGGGCAACCTTAGAGGATGCTGAGAATACTTGCACTGGGGCTCATGGGAGGCATAAGAGCCCCCAGGACAGCAGTGCCATCAGGTGACTTGCAACTAGGCAGTTGGCTGACACAGTAGGTAGCTGTGAATGTAGCAGTCCCCTAAGCCACAGGGTCACTGAATGCGTGAGAAGAACAAGAATTTGAAGATCATTTAGCCAAGGATTTCAGTATGTCGATAAAGCAATGAAAGCTCAGAAAGGTATAGCAACTTGCTCAAGGTAACACAGAGAAAAAATGTGTCATTATGCTGAGACAGTGAAGTGAGGACACTGTGACAGACAGATGAAACCTGTCTTCCCCTGGACCTGAGAGGTTCTAGAAACCAAGACTCTGTGCAAATGGGTCATCACAGCAAAGCGCCTGAGGAGGTTCATGGCAGCCAGTTCCCGATCAGCAGCAGTGGTGTGCCTCTGAGGATGTAATGTGTGAGGCTGTCTTGGTGCGTGAATCAGTCTCTGGTGGGTGGTGAACACGGGGCTCTGGGACTGGCGCTCTCTCTCTTTCTCTGTTTCTCTCCGTCTCTCTGTCTCTGTCTCTGTCTGTCTCTCTCCTCTCTCTCCTCTCTCTCTCTCTTTCTCCCTCCCCCCCCGCTCTCGCTCTCTCTCTCTCTCTCCCTCTCTCTCCCCCCCTACCCCGTGTTCTTGTGTGTGTTCTAGAAGTGAGATCCTTTTGTCACCAAGCCCTGCTCTATTAAATCCCATTAGGACCACTTGGGTTTCGACAGCTGTTTTCCAAGTCATGGCCCCTTGTAAACCCACTGGATTGGTTGGAGGGTGCTATCATTGCAGCCAAGGATCCTCCCTCCAAGCCCAAGGGGAGGAGGGAATAAGGTGGCCTCAAATCTTGTCCCCTGGGCCTGAGCCCCTTAAGCTGCAGTGGCAGCTTCATCCATGTCTGTGTCCCACACAGTCTCACATCCCTTGCTCTTCCTATGTTCAGGCAGTCCCGATTCATTTCTGGACTGGAGGAAAGGCCTCAGCACCTCCAGGAAGGCAGGAAAACAACTGGCTCATGCTGGGAGGGAGGCTCTGGGCTCCAAGTTGGAGGAAATAAAAGGGATACTTCTCACCCTTATCCCAGGTCAGAGAGTCTAAGCACAGCAAAGCTTTAGTGGACACATGCTCATTGATTCATTTTCTTCAGTAAAGATTTATCGGTGCCATGCTGTACGTAAAGCCCTGTGTCCAGGTACTGGCTGTTCCAGGACTAATGAGGTAGAGCTCCTGCTCCAGAGATGAGAGTCTGGGTGAGGACAGTCAAGCAAATTGACCTGCCAGAGGTGGCAGTCTAGCATGAAAAATGCTACGATAGAGAAGAGTACACAGTGTGTTCGTCAAATATTTCATCATACAGATAGGGAAATGGAAGCTCAGAAAGGTATAGCAACTTCGCCAAGGTAACACAGAGAGAAAATGGATCACTGTGGTGAGACAGTCAAGTGAGGACACTGTGATTGGGACTGGCATAGTGGAGGGGAGAAACGTTACCAAGGGAAGAAGGAAGGGTTCTTTTTTTGAGGGTAGGAACATCGGAGATCAAAAGGACAACTGAAAGGCTGAGTAAGGAAATGGTGGTTCCAGAGGAGAGCCATAAGTGCAAAGGCCCTGAGGCAGGGCGGAATCAAAAGTTATTTGGGGGGTTACTGAAGGCAAATTTTAGCCATGATGTGGAGAAAGATGAGGCTGTAGGAGAGGAGCAGAGTTGAGATGTCCAGATGGAAAGTCTGAGGGATGAGAGACACTGTCCTGCATAGAAAGCGGCTCTTACCGAATCATCTCATTTGGATCCAGGTGGCATAGCAGGAAGTCTCCATTGCTGGTCCAGGATGAGTCCCGGGCTCCCGTCCCTGTGTAGTTTTCTACAGTGCGTACGCTGGGCCTTCTAAACACACCAACGCTAGGGCATAATGGTGAGGTCAGAGTGATGCCCACTCAAGCTGTTCCCTAGAAGCCAGTGACCGGATACCATCCTCTGTGATCGGGGGAAGCTGGCAAACAGTGCATAATGAGGACATTGATATGGGTTCATCTAGAATAAAACCAGGATGACATAAAGAAGGTCTGGGTTTCTAGTGGGTGGGGGAGGGAAATGAGTACAACGAGGCAGAATTGTGGGGATAAGATATTGGAATCAGGCATCGGTGAGAGGGGAAGGCAGAGAAAGAGAGAAAGTGAGGAGAGGGGGAGGAAGGGAGTGACAGAGGGAGGGAGGGATGGGGCCAGGGAGAGAGTGAGGAATCTAGGGAGGGAGGCAGAAGAACATTAGGCCCTTTACATAAGGGATATGGCCGATGGGCTGCAATCTGCTGGGGCTGCCTCTCTCACACCAGAATTTTTGGAAAAGTATCCACTCTGATGTGCCTCTCTTCCTGGAGAACAGATGCCTTTGTCCTACATGCTAGGAAGATAATTTTCCTGCACGGCGTTTGGATTTTTGTTTTTGCTTTTTGCCACTGGAATGACCCGGAGTCGCTGGGGAGCTTCCAAGAGGAGGATGCAGGGTCCCAGATCAACTATATCACTCCTCATGGCTGCCACATACTGAGGGCCTCATACACTTCGCCGTGTGAATTACGTAAGCTGACACTTATCTTTCCAACAGTACTGCAAGTTCAGTGTCAGTCAGATTTCACAGAGGTGTAACCTGGGGCCGGAGACTTCGAGATATTCGTCCAAGGCCACATAGATATTTATCGACAAAGCTGGGACTTGACCCTAGGTCTGACTAAAATGTGGGTGCACCGTGCACCACCCTGGCACCTGCGAACCCCTCCCAGCCTTAATCAAGCCTTCTGTGTCTTGCACCCAGTCCCTAGCCCACAGATCCTCCCCCTGTCTTAATTACTATTGATTGCTGCATTAAAATCTACCACAAACATATCAGCTTAAAACGATAAACAGTTTTAATCTCAGAGTTCTGTGGATCAGGGATCTGGGTATGACTTAAATGGATCCTCTACTTCCGAGTCTCTCCCAAGACTGGCAGCCCAGGGGCAACAGTCTCATCCGTAGGCTCGACCAGGGAAGGATGGACTTCCCAGCTCACCCATGCGGCTGTTGGCAGGATCCAGTTCCTCATCTGTAGGCTCAACTGGGGAAAGACTGACTTCCAAGCTCACTCATGCGATTGTTGGCAGGATCCCGTGGGTTGCTGGCCTGAGGACCTCAGTTTGTCTGTGGCTGCTGGCCAGGGACTTTCATCAGCTCCTCGCCAGCTGGCCTTCACCATCTGGGCGAGCACACGTGCAAGAAGAGCCTGAGGGAGAAAACGAATGCCAGCAGGTCGGAAGTCACAGTCTTGTTATAGCCTAAGCATGGAAATGAGACGCCATCGCCTTTGCCAAATTTTGTTGGTTAGAAGCCAGTCACTAGGTCCAGCCCACCCTCAAGGGGAAGGAATTCCATAGGGGCATGGGTACCAGACGGGGGGATCCTTGGAAGCCATTCTGGAAGGCTGCCCACCACACCTGCTCCTGCACCCACTTCAGTATACTGAGCCCCTTTGGGTATCAACTGCCTTGACGGAGCAAATGGTTGATGGGCCACCTTGGACTGTGCTACGTGGCCTGAATCTATCTGATCCCACCTCTCTTCCAGCAGGCCCAGGACTCGAGTCTGCCCGGCCTTGCGTTCCTCCCCATCCCTACCAACTACTCCCGGTCACTGAGCCCATGGGACGTCACAGCAGCTGAAAATGGACCTTCTCCCTGTGACTGAAGCACATACCCATCAGCCGAGTGGGACTGGGACCCAGGATGGTGCTCCAGACCTCTCCTAGTAAAACAGAGATGAAGAGCTCAGTTCACCCACTGAGACAGGGCCCACCTCAGGAGAACATGGGTATAGGTGGGAGAGGGCTAGGTCCAGAGTTATCTGTGAAAGCTGCTGAGATGTTCTTGCTTTTGCCCTCTGGGTTGGGATTCTGGGTAGAATCTTCCCATGTTCTCCAGCAGGCATCAGAGAAACATCTCTAAGGCAACGTGGGAGCACCCATGCCGGAGAAAGAGCAGCTCTGAAGCTGCGTGGAGACCCAGAAGTGTTCAGACGTCTAGGATGGGAGACCTACGCTAGGGAGGAGAGGAGTGAGGCTACATCGGGGATGCTTTCTGTGCCTCCATAATGTATTTAACTCAAAGGCAGAGAGACATGTGAAGCACATACAGATAGGAAAGCATTTTTAAGTAGGATGCTGGCTGCTGTATTCTTCTGGTTTTCTGTAGGTTTGAAATATTTCAGTGGTACAATACTCTAAAAGTAGAAAACAGAAGAGAAGGAGGGGCGCTCAGGGACCCTGCACTCCATATTTCCCAGGTGTGTCTCAGAGCCAAATGCATCAGGTTGCGGGGGGCGGCATGGTGAACTTGCGAGTTTCCTAGGAACCCAACAGTTCCATTAGGCTGTGGGGATTGGGACCGCAGGTGGCTGGACACCCACGGCAGAATCTTAGCCAGGAGCAGACCCATCCCAGAGAAGCCTGGGCTTTTTCCAGTTTTGGGAAGCACCCACCAGACTCAGCTCTTCTCCCTGCTGCTGTTTTCTTGCCATGCTTATCAGGAGCAGCTTACAAAAAGACACGGTGTGATAGTGAGAGATAAACAACCTGAGGTGATGGATGAGGTCATGTGCTGGAGGGGCTCTCTCCAAGGTTGGGGTCGGGGTTGCTGTGGTCAGATTAGAACCTAATGCCTCTGAAGCCTTTCCTGTGGATTCTTCGACATCTTCTCTCCTGACCTCACCTCTCTGCCCCTCAACTCACAGCCCTCCTCCCCGGCCCAAGGGCTATCCCTCAGTCACTGCCCATCAGGCACCCTACATGAAGTTTTTGAAGCCAGTAGCACGTTTACTGTCCATCAACCACTGTGCTATTTCAAAAGTGACTCGGGGATATGCACTACCTACCGCTCCAAGACACAAGGGCAGCAATCCATATGGCTAGGTCCCCTGTGCCTAACTCTCTCCACAACGACCCCCTGCCCCGCTACCTCCACTGAAAGACACAAACCACAAATCACAGGAGGTGGATGTTCATGTGGAGAGGGACATCAAATATCATACCACTGAAAGAGTCAAGTGTGCCAGCATTTATTTCAGGCCCACTGGGGCGAGCAGGGGCACAGGGCAGCAGAGGGGGCTCCGTCACCATTCATGGGTCTGTGTCTGCGGCTCCCATGGTCTCAGTTTCCGAGTGTCCAGTATCCTCCCCTAGGGAGGAAAACAGAGTGACAAGTGGACCCTTGGGAGCCCTGGGGATTCTGGCCTGGCCTGAGGTTCTCTTGGTGGAACAGGAAGGGGAGGCCACTGGGCTTGGCGGTGAGCAGTGAGAGAGGTGGAGGCTCTCACTGGAAGCACTTGGTGAAACACGCCAGGGCCCCCTGGAACCAGCTCCTCCAACACCCTCGCAGAAGAGCAGATTCTCTGGGCAAGCCTGTGCCACTGGATAGGTCCTCTATGGTGTTGGCAAAATAAATGAAGGGCATAGTGTCCTTAACTGAGCCAGTCCTGTTCAGGAAAACAGAGAAAAATCATTCTAGCCAGCACTAACATTGCTTCCTTTATTCATCGAGTGTTTGCTGAGGGCCTGTTATGTGCACACCAGGCTCAGTTTCAGGTACTGCGGATACAGCAATGAACTCTAGAGATCCAGATCCCAGATCTCCTGGGGCTGACTATCTGCCATGCTGGTGGGAAATCAGGCTCACCATGTCCTCAAGAGTTTGCTCTTCCTTGGGAAGGCCAAAAAATGGAGCTGCCCACCTTGCAAAGTTGAGGGCACCAGTCTGGGGGATGCGGCTTTCTCTATACAGTCCCAGCTCAGGACTCAGCGAAGTTCATGTTTTCTGAGAAGTGCGACGTACATGTGGTGTCTGAAAGGACTTATTGTCAGAGCCTGGCAGAACTCTTCATTGTGCTGGGCCTCTGGCTCAGGGCCTGTCCCTTGTGTGAAATTCCATCCCCGTGTCCCTGGCCTGGATCTTCACCCTCCCCTCCTGTAGGTGAGTATGCTCTTTTCAAGCAGTTGATACATTCTCATAAACTCCCTCAAGTGCTGAGATGCCTCGTTACCTAGCATCGTCGCTTTCTTTTCCTCTCTCCCGGCTCTCCCTTGAACCCACTCTAATCAGCTTCCAGCCCCACCACACGACTCTCACATAGATGATTAAATGACTAATTGAAAGTGATGGTTTCTGATTTCCATGCTACTCTACTTATATAAGCCTAAAGACTTAAGGAAAGATCTATTTTGTACATTGTTAACTTTAAGGTTTACTGAAATTCAAACCGGGGTACTTGCCAATTATATTTTCCCCCCTCACTAGCTCCATCTTCATGTCAAGAAACTCAGTGAGTATACAACCCTGAAACTAACCCTGAATTCCCAATGAGCAGAACCCCAGCATTGCCGGGTGATCCACAATCAAACTCCAGGTTTCTCCTCTGTGCATTAGTGGAAGCCAAGGTAGGGCGCTCGAGGGAAGCATGGATGTAGAAAACTGTGTCTCACGGATCCCGGAGTTTTTTTAGCTGTAATTTTTGATTCAGACTGCTCAGTCAAGACTCAGGCTCAGCCTATGGGAGCCTTCCAAGGTCCTGGCCTTGAGGATGCCCAAGGTTTTGTCCCGGGCTTGACAGAGCCCTTTTAGAACCCTGCGATGGGCCTTGAGACAGTGGTATCTGAGCCCCCAGGGCTCTGGTCTAGGAAGCATCAGTTTTCCCACCCTACTTCTAGTTACAATTGGTGTCAGGAGGAAAAAAGAATTTGGGGATGCACCATATCGTAAATATATTAAGCTGTTCAATCCCTGACAAATGGCACTCCAAATGTGGAGTGCACATTTGGTGCACAGTGTGAATCTGCGCCAATTCACACTACCAGCGTCAGAACGTCAGTGTATGACACCCGATTTGCATCATTACAATTTTAAATGTTTGTCAAGTTGCAGTTTGAAAAGTGGAATCTCAATTGTTATCTTAATTCCATTATGACTTGTGATGTGGAGCGCCTATTCCTTTCATAGTGGCCATTTGTATTTCTATAAATGGCCTGCTTAGATTCGTTGTTAGCTTTTCTACTGTTGTTTGTTCTCCCATGCGTTTCCTGAATTGTCTCGTCAGAGTTACCTGTATATTGCAAATATGATTCTTCGGTCTGTTATAATTGAAGAACATGTTTGTTCCCAGCCTCTCACTTCTGTTTGCAATTTAATTCCTGTGTCTTCTTGTATGGACACTTTTCATTTGGGGTGTTCATACCGGCTGCTTTACTCAGGCCTCACCACAACCATGCGAGGTTGTTAATGTTTACCTCAGTTTTCTTTTTGTTTGGTTGGTTTTATTGGCATTTAATGAATACTTATTGAGTTAGGTGTCAGAGATACTCTACACACGGGAGATAGAATCACCACAGTTCAATGTGCCAAGAACACACTGAGGGCTGGTGGCCCAGTAATGAGCTCTACCCTTACAGAGCTTCCCACCTGTAAGAGTTCCAGGCACACTCTTAAACACTTTATTTCTCATTCACGATTTAAAAATGTATTACTTACACATAATTATACATATTTATGGGGTACCGTGTGATGTTTCAACCCCTGTATGCATTGTATAATCATCAAGTCACGGTAATTACCATATCCATCACTTTAAACATTTTTCATTTCTTTGCAGTGTTAACATTTAAAATCTTCTAGATTTAAAATCTTGAAGTATACACTCCATTGGTATCTTCTATACTCATTCTACTGTGTAATAGAACTCCAGAACTCATTCTCTCTGTCAAACCATAACTTTTTACCCTTTACCAACCTCTCCCCTCGCCCCACATCCCCTTCCCTCTGCAGCCTCTGGTAACCAGTACTCTAGTTTCTACTTCTATGAAATCAATTTTTTTTTTTTTTTTAAGATTCCACATATGAGTGAGGTCATGTGGTGTTTGTCTTTCTATGCCTGGCTTATTTCACTTAGCATAATGTCCTCCAGGTTCATCCATGCTGCCTCAAATGACAGGATGTCATTTTGTTTTATGGCTGGATAGTATTCCATTGTGTATACCAGCCACGTTTTTCCTTACCAATTCATCCGTAGATGGGCATTTAGGTTGATTCTATATCTTGGCTATCGTGAATAATGATATCATGAATAACGAGGCATCAGTGAACACAGGAGCACAGATGTCTCTTCAAAGTAATAATTTCCTCTCCTTTGGATATATACCCAGTAATGAGATTGCTGAACCACACAGCAGTTTTCTTTTTAATTTTTTGAGGAATCTTCACACTGTTTCCCATAATGACTGTAGTAATTTTCATTTCCGCCAACAGTGCGTAAGTGTTCCTCTTTCTCCACAGCCTCTCCAGCATTTGTTACTTTTTGTCCTCTTGATAACAGCCATTCTAACTGGGGCAAAGTGATATCCCATCGTGGTTTAGATTTGTATCTCACTGACGATTGGAGATGTTGAGTGTTTTCATATATCCGTTTGCCATTTGCACACCTTCTTTTAAGAAAAGTCTATTCAGGCATTTTCCCCAATTTCTAATTGAATAATTATTTATTTTGCTATTGTTTGGGCTCCTTATGTATTCTGGATATTAACCCCTTGTCAGATGCATAGTTTGAGAATACTCTCTCTCATTCTGTAAGCTGTCTCTGTTACTCTACTGGTCGTTTCTTTTGCTGTGCAGATGCTTTATAGCCTGACATAATCCTGTGTGTCTATTTGTGCTTTTGTTGCCTAGGCTTTTGAGGCCTTACTGAAAAAAAAATCCTTGCCCAGTTCAATTTCGTGAAATGTTTCCCCTATGCTTTCTTCTAGTAGTTCCAGAGTTTCAGGCCTGACATTGCAGTCTTTTAAGCCATTCCGATTTGACTTTTGTATCTAGTGAGAGATAGGGGTCTGGTTTCATTCTTCTGATTGTGAACATGCAGTTTTTCCAGCCCCGTTTATCGAGGAGACCGTCCTATCCTCCAGGTAGGTTCTTGGCTCCTTTGCAGAAAATCAGTTGGCTGTTAATGCTTCGATTTATATCTGGGTTCCCTATAACGTTTTATTGTTCTGTGTATCTGATTTGATGTCAGTGCCCTGTTGTTTTGGTTGCTTTTGTATATTTTGAGGTCAGGTAGCGTGTTGTCTCCAGCTGTGTTCTTTCTGCTTGTGATTGGCTTGGCTTTCAGCATCTTTTGTGGCTCCATACCACTCTTAGGATTTTTTTTTTTTTCTGTCCAGACTGTCATTGGTATTTTGACAGGGATGTCATCAAACGTGGAGATCACGATGGTTGATACAGACATTGCAACAATATTAATTCTTCCATGAACATGGAATCTCTTTCCATTTATTTCTGCCCTCTTCAATTTCTTTTATCAGTGTTCCACAGTTTTCACTGTAGAGATCTTTTGCTTCCTTGCTTAAGCTTATTGCCAGGGATTTTATTTTTTATCTGTTGTAGCTATTGTAATTGGAACTACTTTCTTGATTTCTTTTTCAGATAGTTTACTGTTGGCAAATAGATGTGCTACTGATTCCTGTACGCTGATGTTATATTCTGCCGCTTTGCCAAATTCACTTGTTCTAACAGTTATTTGGTGGAGTCTTTAGGGTTTTCTCTACGTAAGTCTATGTCAGCTGCAAACAGGGACAATTTGACTTCCTCTTTTCCGGTTGGATGCTGATATGGTTTGGCTGTGTCCTCACTCAAATGTCATTTTGAATTGTTGCTCCCATGATTCCCACGTGTTGTGGGAGGGACCTGGTGGGAGTTGATCAACTCATGGGGGCGGTTTCCCCCATACTGTTCTTGTGGTAGTAAGTCTCACCAGATCTGATGGTTTTATAAGGAGTTTCCCCGTTCACTCGGCTCTCATTTTCTCTCTTGCCTGCCGTCATGTAAGATGTGCCTTTTGCCCTCCACCATGATTGTGAGGACTTCCCAGCTACGTGCAACTGGGAGTCAATTAAGCCTCTTTTAAAAAAATAAATTACCCGGTCTTGGGTATGTCTTTATCAGCAGCGTGAGAACAGACTAATACAGGTGCTCTTTACATCTTTCTCTTACCTAATCGCTCTGGCTAGAACTTCCAATACTAAGTTGAATTTAAGCGGTGAAAGTGAGCATTCTTTTCTTGTTACAAATCTTACAGAAAAAGCTTTCAACGTTTTCCTATTCAGCATGACATTAGCTTTGGGTTTATCATATATGGCCTTTATTTTGTTGAGGTATGTTCCTTTTATACCTACTTTGCTGGGAGTTTCTATCATGAAGGGATGTTGAAATTTTTCAAATGCTTCTCAGCATCTATTGAAATGGGCATATGGATTTCGTCCTTTGTTCTGTTGATGTGAGGGATCACTTTTATTACTTTGCACATATACTGAACCGACCTTGCATCCCTGGGATGAATCCCACTTGATCATGGTGGATGATGCTTTTAATGTCCTGCTAGTGTTTGGCTGAGGGTTTTTGCATCCATGCTCGTTAGGGATATTGGCCCTTACCTTTCTTGTTTTGTTGTGTCCTCATCTGGTTTTGGAATTACGGTAATGCTGGCCTTGTAAAATGTGTTTGAAAGTATTCCCTCCTCTTCATTTTTTTTTTTTTTTTGGAAGACTTTGAGAAGAAGTGGTACCAGTTCTTTCCATGTTTGGTAGCATTCACCAGCAAAGCCATGAGATCTTGGACTTCTCTTTGATGGGAGAGTGCTTACTCCTGCTTCAATGTCATTATTCCTTATTGTTTCTGTTCAGGTTTTCTGTTTCTTTTTGATGCAATCTTGGTAGGTTGCATGTGTCTGGGAATTTATCTGTTTCTTCTAGATTTTGAATTTCCTGGCAGATAGTTGTTCACAATAGTCTCTTATCATCATTTCCATCCCTGTCGTGCCAGTTGCAATGTTTCCTTTTTGTCGCTGTTTCTATTTGAGTCTTCTCTCTGCTTTCCTTAGTTAGTCCAGCTGAAGATTTGTCAATTTCTTTATCTTTTAGAAAGCTAACTCTTTGTTTTTTAGATTTTTTAAGTTGTTCTTAAAAATTCTCTACTTAGTTTAGTTCTGCTTTGATCTTTGTTATTTCTTTTCTTCTGCTAACTTTTGTTTTTGCTGTTGTTGTTGTTGTTGTTGTTGCTGTTGTTGTTCTTTTTCTCGTTCCTTGGGGTGTAACATTAGTTTGTTTATTTGAGATATTTCCACTTCTGGTATGTAGTCATTTATTGCTATAAAGTTTCCTCTTAGAGCTGCATTTGCTGTATCCCATAGGATTTGGCGTGTTGTGTTTCCATTTTCATTTGTCTCAAGGAATCTTTAAATTTCCTTTTTAATTTCTTCATTGACCCATCCATTGTTCAGGAGCATGTTGTTTCATTTCCATGAATTTGCCCAGTTTCCAATGTTCCCTCTCTTATTGATTTCTGGTTCTATTCCATTGTGGTCAGAAAACACTCGATGTGATTTTGATTTTTAAAACTTTGTTAAGAATTGTTTTGTGACCTAACCTATGGTTTATTCTGAGGAATGTTTCATGCGCCGTTGAGAAAAAAAATGTGTATTCTGTGGCTTTTGGATGGAATGATCTGTAAACGTCTGTTAGGTCCACGGGGCCCAGAGTGCAGTTTAATGTCGATGTTTCTTGGTTAATTTTCCATCTGGATGACCTGCCCGCTGCTGAAATTGGGGTACTAAATTTCCTCACTATTACTGTATTATGATCAATCTCTCCTTTTAGGTCTTTTAATATTTTCTTTACGTATTTAGATGCCCTGGTGTTGGGTGCATATATTTATAACAATTATAAATAAATAAATAAATAAATAAATATTTTTTTACCACATATATTTACAAGTGTTAAAAATATATATTTACAATTGTTAAAATATATATATTTAACAATTAAATATATATTACAATATCTATTGCAGTTGTCAAAATACATATGTATCTTGTAATATGTATCACTATGTATATTGCAACAGTTAAAAAACATATATATATATATATCATACATACATACGAACACACATATACTTACAATTGTTATGTCCTTTTGCTTTATCAACCTGTTTAACATCATATAATGGCCTTCTTTGTCTTTTTCTTTTTATGGTTCTTCACATAAACTCTATTTTATGTGATCTAAATAGAGGTACTCCCACTCTGTTTTAGGTTCCATTTGCACAGAATGTCTGTTTCCAACCCTTTGCTTTCAGTCTATGTGTGTCTTTGTGGGTGAAGTGAGATTCTTGTAGACAGTATATAGTCGGGGCTTGTGTTTTTAGCCACTCTATGTCTTTTAATTGGAGAACTTAGTTCATTTACATTCAAGTTTATCATTGACAGGTAAAAGCTTAACACTATCATTTTGTTACTTGTTTTCTGATTGTTTTGTAGATCTGTTCTTCCTTTGTTCCACTCTTACTGTCTTCTTTTGCTGTTGTGTGTTTCTCTCTAGTAGTAAATTTTGATTCCTTGCTATTGATATTTTAGAGTCCCTATTATAGGTTTTTACTTTGTAGTTACCATGATGAGACTTACAAAATATGTCTTATAATTACAATATAAGTTATTTTAAACAGATAGCAGTTTAACTTTAATCACGGGAAAAAGGAACAAAAACAAACTCTACACTTTAACTCATCCGCCCCTCCACACTTTGACTTTTTGATGTTTCAAGTCACATCTTTTTATATTACTATCTCTTAACCAATTGTTGTGGTTATTACTATTTTGAACAGTTTTGTCTTTTAGGTTTCATACTTAAGATATGTTTGCCAGCCCTCAATGACAGTATTATAGCACTGTGAATTTGTCTGCTTTCTTACTATTACCAGTGGGTTTGATACCTTCAGATGTTTTTTTCTGTCACGTGTTAGTGTTCTTTTCTTTCAGATTGAAGAAACCCCATTCGCATTTCTTCTTCCTTTCTTCCTTTCTTTTTGTCTTAGAAAGTCTTTTTCTTTCCTTTATGTTGGAAGGATAGCTTTGCTGAATACAGTATTCTTGACTGACAGTTTTTTCCCCTTTATCACATTGAATGTATCATTCCTCCCTTTCCTGGCCTGCAGGGTCTCTGCTGAGAAATGTACTGAAAGCTGTACTGGTGATCCATTGTGTGTGATATGTTGTTTTTCTCTTGACGCTTTGAGCATTTTTCTTTGCCTTCTATTTGTTTAAATAATTTGAATATGGTGTGCCTTGGGGAATTTGTCTGCAGGTTGAATTTTATTTGTGATCTCTGAGCTTCCTGTACTGGAATGCTATGATCTTTCTTCAGATTTGGGATATTTCAGCCATTACTTATCCAAATATATGCTTTCTAGACCTTGTGCTTTTCTTTTGTCTTCCTCAGCAATTTCTATTATGCAGAGCCTAATTTTCTTGATGATGTCTTATAATTCTCAAAGGCCTTCTTCCCTCTTTTAAAATGCTTTTATCTTTTTCCTCCTCTTTATATGTTTTATCTTGGTGCTTACAGATTCAGTTTTTCAGTTCAGTTGCTATAGTCTCTATTTCAGGACTTCGGGATTTTTAATCCTTTTTATTTCCTTGTCACATTTTTTGTTTTGTTCCTGGATTGTTTTAGACATTTTATTTAGTTGGTTATCCAGGTTGTCATGTAATTCCCTTAACTTCTTTAGGATTATTCTGAATTGTCTCTCAGACATTCCCTAGATCTTCAGTTTTTCTGGGTCTGTTACTGGAGTTTTGTTGGTTTCTTTGGGTGTGTCATATTTCATGAGTTTTCACAATCCTTGTCTCTTTATATTGATGTCTGTGTGCTCGAGGAGATGGCCACCTCTTCCAGGTTTTGCAGCTGTTCCTCGGTGGTGTTAAACCTTTGCTACTTAATATTGGAACTTAATCCCTGGCCAGCTATTGCTTTCAGTCTGAGAAAGACTTATTTTGAGCACTGGAACTTAAATGTTAAACTGGAACTATATTGCTGCCCTGCCACTGCTTCTTGGTTGGGGGACGAGTTAGGTGAACACAGGACCATTACTGACAACGTTTTAGTTGTTTCCAGGTCAAGAGAAGGCTCCACGTGATCACGTGGGCTTAGCGGGAAATCTGGCCAGGGATTTGGGCCTTCCTGTGCCCCTGTCCGTGCTATGGTTCTGGCCAGTCCCTCAGCACTGGCTTGCCCACTGATGGCGGCACAGAGCGGCTGCCAAGATCCACGTGAGAGTTGCTGTGATCAGTGCACCCACTTTCTGTTCCCAGTTCACACCAGGTGTTTCAGCTCTCTTCTGGAACTCCCAAGGATACCTGTGGGATAGGACTGGAGGGGACTTCCCATGAAGATTCTCAGACTGGTGGGGAGATCACATGTCCACCTCCAATTCCCTCCTCCCACCTCAG
Source organism: Callithrix jacchus (assembly GCF_049354715.1). NCBI lineage: Eukaryota > Metazoa > Chordata > Mammalia > Primates > Cebidae > Callithrix > Callithrix jacchus. The sequence continues at coordinate 70,107,746 of NC_133524.1, forward strand.
AAGTTGTGGGTCTAGAGAAATTCTCTGTGAGTATCATTATGCTGGTTTGGGGGAGGAGGTGGCACAGTCTAACATGACTGTTGTTCCTCTTACCGGTTGTGGCTTTTCTCAATTTTGTCATCCTAGTTTCTCCCCCAAGTTCTGGTGAAATCAGAGTGGTATTCTTGTCTTGGATTAATTTCTAGTTGTGCATTTGTGGGAAGAGTGGTACTGTGGGATCATCTGTTCTGCCATCTTGCTGACATCACTCCTCCCCTTTACCCCGGTGTTCGAATGCAGAAAGCAAGGCTAAGAAAAGGTGCAGGGGTTTGTTCCCAGATTCTAATCCAAGATCACAACCGATGTATGCCTGACTGGAAAGCTATGCAATAACGTGGGCCCATGCCAGGCTATAGGCCAACATTAAAGCCCCATTCATACCTGCCCCCTCCTAGACATTGAGGGAGCACAGCACATAGTGGAAGAAGCCTTCTTTTGTCCTCAGAGGAGTGTGCCTACTTCAAAGCCCACAAGAGAGGGTATGGAAGAAGAAGGTACTTAATAATGGACCTGCTGGACAGGACACTGTAGTGAGGGTCGGGAGATCTGGGGACCAGGACAAGACCCACCACTAACTGTGACTTCGTCTAAGTAACTTGCTCTCTGCTGGACATGTCTCTAATAAACAAATAAGAGTTCTGAGCCACTGTTGCAGGTGTCAGAGAGGTGAGTTCATTGACCCCAGCTGGGATAAAGGGAGAGGGGGTGAGATACACCTCTGGCAATCATTTCAGCAGCCTATAGCCCTTATCAATGCAACCTCTCAGCCTTAGCAGCTATTGCTAGTATCATCATGATTTGCATGTAAATGACTGCTGCTGGATGATGATCTGGGGACAAATGGCACCCAAAGCTTATCCCAAAGGGCCTGATCTCAAGGAAGCTGATGGATGCTGCCTCTAGGCCTGCTAGAACACCAGCTGCTCTGTGGAGGGGGCATCCTTTGTAATCTTCACAACCCCTCCGTGAGACTCTTGCTTTCCTGCCCCCACGAAGAGTAATAGCATCAGTCCTTTGCAACCAGCCAGGACTGCTGTGAGGAGTAATGAGAAAGCTCCAAACAGCTCTGGAAGATACTAGAAAGTGAGTTGCACCTGCTATGTACCCACAAAATTAAACAGCAACAACAACAAGAGAGGAGCATGATGCAAGTCCAACAGATTACTCATCTGGACAATTGCAGGAAACATACCAGAGCTGTGCATTATGAGGTAAATGGTCATCGATATTACTACTAATCATTAAATGCCCACTGGTGATACCATTCCCAGTGGAGTTACAAATGCCACCCAAAGAATCCATAGCTCCTGTCCTCTCAGTAGATATGGGAAGTCGTGGTTACTGGGGACCAGGCTTTGCCTGGCATGCCCCTAAAGGTTTTAGCCTATCTCGTCCTCACAGCAAGTAAATAAGATAAGTCTATCTCCTGCCTCTGGGACGAGGCTGTTCACCCTCCCCTCACAATGCCCAGAGGACATTGAGGAATAAGTAAACCAAGGCCAAAGCCTCCTAACCCATGCTCTGTGATGTGTGCCAATGGTTTATGATGTCTCCACAATACAGCTCTTGTCCTCCCTTAAGTGGTCAATTAGGGCCTGGGACAGCCTACAGATAGTACCCAACATGGTTAAGCACCACCCCTTTTGAGCCTCACCTTTACACCGCACACCAAAACATACATGTGTTATCGTGTGTGTATAAAAACTCCAAACCAAGCCAAAACAAGAAGAGGATGTGTGTAATTTTCCTGAATGGGGTAGAATTCTGGTTATCTCCTGTGTAACTGCCAAGTGTGTTCAAGGTAGCTTCTCAGCAACGCATCGGCAGTATGAATCTCAGCAGAACCCAAGACCAGACCCGACTTCTTCAGTCTTTCACTGAATCCTCCTCCTTCTCCTCCTCCTGTGGTGCCGATCTTGGTCAATGGTACCCCAGGGCCACAAGTCACTCAAGCCAGAAGCCTGGGTGTCATCCTTGGCCCCTCTCTGGACCTTGCCCCGGGCCCACCTCCAACCTAGGACAGCACCATTCTATCTATCCTATGAAAAGCATCTGCCAAATAATGCCACTGCCCTTCGCACCCTCTTCCACTAACTTTCTGCACAAACTTTACAACCCACGAGTGAGTGAGTGAGTGAGTGAGTGAGTGAGTGAGTGAGCTTTCTTTGGGTACAATTTCTCCCAATGGCCATTGATTTTCTGTGATTGAGACTAGGGGTGTCTGAAGATGGCCAGTGAATGAATAAAACTGATTGGCAGGGTCATGGAAACAAGCAAGGCCCACATTGAACCTCACTGGCATGATCTCATTACACTTCCTCGTGCTGGAGTCCCAGGAAAGCCGAGTCCCTCTTTGTCATCAGTGCAGGGAGGATGGGTCAGCCTTTTGTGAGAGTGGTCTTGGAGAGTGTGCTCTCCCTTGGTATGGCTTAAAGAAACCGCCCGCCGTGCTATGTTGAGGGCACCACTCTGGGGGTTCCAGCGAGACGGCAGCTTTCCCCCTACAGGAAATAAAACAGATGAATGTGATTTGATGGGACCCCTTGAGGTCCCGACGCTCATTTAGTCTTTGTCTGGAAGGCCCACCATTAGGCTCCATGTAGGAGACCAGTAGTCTTCTGACTGCTCTCAGGAGTACTCTGGAGGTCTGTATAATTACCTCAGGTGACCATGGGGAGCACTGGAGGAGGGGCACAATGGGTGCAGTTTTTTTTCCCCCATTGGGTCACGCCATCATTTTATCAGTCAAAACGATTCCCCAGTGGGGTGCAGTGTGGGAAGAGATTGGGCGGTGAGTGGCTGGAACTGTGTTCAGGCCCCCTGTGACTTGGGAACCCTGACTCCATTCATGTACAATGTCCCCATCACCAAGAGCATGGGCTGTTACTCGCAGTCGATCGGGAACCCCGCTCCCCCCAGATTTCTAGTTGGGGACAGTGGCTCTTAGACTGCATTGGTGTCTTGGAAGGGTCCTTGCCTCAGATCAACCAAGGACTGTATCCTGGCTCCCTCTTGTGCTGGAGATGTGACCTCAGAATGGTGATCACACAACTCACCTTGATCCAGATGGCGGGAGGATAAAACGAAAGCATGTGAAGCTCCTGTAACACAGCAGGCTGTGTAACATTTCACGCAGCTGAGGACAAGTGTTGCTACCTCCGTAAGGTTACCCAGGATTCACAGGAACATAGCACCAGAGAGAATGAGAGCGGGTGAGGCAGAAGAGTAAGTTATTCTCTTGCTCACTCGCACAGTCCAGTGGTCTTCTGTTCACCAAAAGTGCTCGGTGATCCTGGGGCAGTGGGATTTCTGACCCCACATCTTCTTCTGAGGCACTGTTCACTTTACTGACCTACCTGAGACATCCCTCAGGCACAGGGATTCTCAGGTGATGTAAACGCGGGTGAGGGGGAGGTGTAAGCGAAGGAGGAGAACTCATGACTTGGGCACAGTCATATTTCAGAAACAAAGGTGTAGAGCTGATGACCCATGCCTTTCCCTACTGCTGACCTATCTTTCCCCCTTCCTGCACGTGATTGCCCTGTACGTATGCTCAAGTGGTTCATCATGCAGTGGGTAATGGGGCCTGCTCTTGAGATGCACGAGCATCTGTTTTGTGTCGCCATAACAGAATACATGAGACTGGGTGATTTATAAAGAAAAAAAATGTTATTTAGCTCATGGTTCTGAAGGCCGGAAAGTTGAAGGGCATGGCCCCGGCTTTGGGCAAGGGCTTGCGTGCTGTGTCATTATGTGGTGAGGAAGGTCAAGGGGGAAGCGGTCACATGCAAAGAGAGAAAACCTGAGGGCCATCCTGGCCGTATAACAACCTACTATCTTGGGCACTTTGTCCATTCCGGCAAGAACTTTTCCAGTCTCACCAGCACAAGAACTCACTCACTACTGTGAGGAGAGCACCAAGACATCTACAAGGACAAAGGTGGAGCCCTCATGACCCAAACAACCTCCCACTAAGCCTCACCTCCCAGCACCACCACGTTGGGGATCAAATTTCAACATGAGTTGAATCTCCTGTGTGTACGGGGCTGGCAGAGGAAAGCATCTTCTGCTGTGAGGCTGCAGGGTCCACTGGCCTGGGCAAAGGGGAAGCCAGGGAAATACACCTGGTCCATCCACGCCAAGAGGGCCTGAGGTGGATGATGGCAACTGGAGGTTGAATCAGCAGTGGAGGTATTCCTTTCAGGAGATGTTGGGGGGTGCAGTGTGTGGGAGTCAGTCAGCATCTGGTGGGTAGTGGGCATATGGTTCTGGGCAAAGCAGACCTGGACAATGTCAGGATCAGATTGGAGAGCCCTGGACGGGGTGTAGTGCAGTGGGGAGAGGGGCTCTTCGTTGCCATCTCTGCCACTTGGGTTTCAAGTGTGACTGCCGAGTTGTGCCCTATCCACCAGACTTCTCCACATCATTTCTTGTTTCAACAAGTATTCACATCCTAAATGCACACACACAAGCACAAGCATGCCCATGCACATGCATGCACAGACTCTCCCTGACACTCCTTTACAAGTGCAATGACTGAGCTCGTGGTTATGACAGCAGCTATGAAGGAACAAACACCCAACAGGTCCCCAGCCCTCGGGAGTTGGAACTCTGCTCCTCTTTTGGACAGGGCTAAGCCCCACGCTGTGATGTCCTAGGAACTTTTGGAGAAGCAGCCATATGCACCTGAGCCTCCCCTACTGAGTTAGGGCCCAGCTCAGGAGGACAGAGGCATTGTGGGGAGACAGGTGGTACCTGTGCTATCGTAAAAGCTGCAGAGACATGGGATCTAAAGAACTCCATCAGTCTATAATTAAGAGCTTTGTCTGTTCAGTACCTATGGGTCTCACCGTGGCTGTCCCCACGGATGTAGGAAAAGGGCTGTGGGATTTCCAAATGCTGTTGCCTACCTGAACCTTACCCCATCTGGATTTCATTTGCACCTAAAGGCCCTGGACCGCTGAAGAACCAAAGGGTGAGTAATTCACCCGGCAGGCCCTATGAAAGCATTTATTTTCCTCCCTTAGCATTGTGCAGAGGACTACAAGAGATAGGGGAGTGGGAGAGAGTATTTTGGTGTTCCTGCGTCCTAGTTAGGCTTCTTGATACTAAAAAGCACATCCAGTATCTTTGTCCATTTACTTCGGGGATTCCTGGTGTTGCAATTTCTAACAGGGCCTCCTCCATGGTTGTTAGTTAACAGGGACAATTATGCTCCAACCCCCCTTTCAGAATTTTCCCGCTGATACTGTGTTGCAACATGTATCAAGGTCACCTTAGGAAGGCAAAAGAAAAAAAAAAAATGAAGCCCTCATCTTCTGTAAAGGAACAATGCATAGTTGGAGACGAGGTCGCCTGTTGGAAGGGCTCTCTGTCTTGCGGTGGGGCAGGGGGGCTTGGGAGCTCTCTGTCAGTACAGGGGTTAACGCCTTTTCTGAGATCCACAGATTCTTCCTCCACATGACCCTCCCGCCTCCGCCTGCAAACACCGCCCAGTTTTCCTCAGATATGAAGACCGTGTGCACTGCTGGGGGGAGAGAGACGTTACTCCGTCCTCATTCCTGCATGTAAGTGCCCCACCAGGGTCAGAGCTGCCAGCTGTGGAAGACTCACCGTTGGCTGGCCACAGCCCATTGCCACCAGGACCCAGGAACAAGCAGCGCTGCCTCGAGGAGGAGGGCGGACAGCCTAACAGGGCTAAGGGAGATGCTAGCTCTCTCCCTCCACAACCCCACCGCCGCGAAAGTTGACCACCCCCAGTTCACCCGACTTGTTGAAAGTTACATCAAATGCCACAAAGCGAAAAACAGTCAAGCGTGCCAGCGTTTATTTCAGGCCCGGTGACCGGGACACCGCGGGCGAGCAGGGGCATGGAGCAGCAGAGGGGGCTCGGTCGCCGTCCAGGCCTTTGTGTCTGTGGCTCCGGTGGTCTCAGATTCTGAGTGTCCGGTGTCCTCTCCTAGGGAGAAAAGCAGAGTGACAAGTGGACCCTTGGAAGCCCTGTGGCTTTCTGGCTTGGTCTGAGGTTCTCTTGGTGGAACGGGAAGGGGTGGCGGATGGGCTTGGCGGTGAGCAGTGAGAGAGGCGGAGGCTGGCTCCCAAGGAGCTCTCACCTGAAGCACTTGGTGAAACACGCCAGGGCTCTCTGGAACCGGCTCCTCCAAGACCCTCGCAGAAGAGCAGGTTCCCTGGGCAAGCCTGCACCACCGGATGGGTCCTCCGTGGCGTCAGAGGCAACAGCCAACTCCTCAGGATCTTTCTGTGGCCCTTTCACATTCTGAAAGACAAACTAAAGAGCCGGCTCCTAATGGCCCCTCCCATCCCCGGCTTCCCTTACCCCCTCCGGCAACTGTTGTGTGCCTCCCCCGGCCCTCTTCCAGGGGCTGGGGATGCAGCAGTGACCTGCACAGACGAAAGTCCGGCCTCCTGGAGGACATTCCAGGACAATGGAGGGAAGCCAGACTCACCAGATCAGCAGGTGGAAGGAAGGGAGTGAAGATCATGCTTCCCAGAGTCTGTGATGTGCCAGTGGGGACCAACACGGCTTCGTTGAAGACACCGGTGAAGCTCGTCACTCTGCCGGGTGCAAAGAGGCCGAGGGCCTGCCCCCTCCACGCCCCATTCAGCTCCTCTGCCCCTGCCCCATCGCCCCTCCCTCCTCCAGCCTCGTGCTCCAGTAGTGGATACATTGGTGGTATGTCACGTTCCCTCTGTTCCTGTGTCTCTTACTCCCACGCCTCCAATCTTTCTTTCCTGTGCTTCTTCCTCCTGGCCCTCCTAGCAGGCTTGAGCCACGGTTCTGCTAGCTGAGCAGAACAGCCCTGAAGGTCCTCCTGGAAAGAACACGATGTGTAGAGGTCTTCTGGCGGTAGCTCATCTTATTTGGCAATGAATGGTTCATTGCATGTCAAGGTCACACAGGGTCCTAGTTTGCCGTGAGCAGGAGCATTCCAGTTTTAAACCTTAAAGGCCCCTGGCCCGGGAAAACTCTCCATCCCAGGCAAACTGGGACAGTTGGTCATCCTACTTGATTCATGTGGGCACTATTGCGACATTAGCGTGAACTGTTTTTCTCACATTTTACAGTTGAACCTTGTAGATGAAATTGTAAGAGTGATTCTGATACATAAGACGTCGTCATTTATGAGTAATGGATGTGCATTGAAGGCTCTTTGTATCTTCATAGGGTGGAGGTAAATGCAGCATTATGTGTTTGCCCCCTGAATACACATCCACTAAAAAACTATGATTGGACCTCAGCCATCACATCTGCTCTTGGGGTGTCACAACAGAGTTCTAGGTGGACCCAGAGTTGCAGAGACAAGGTCAGGGGAAGGAGCCGAGAAAGAGGTTAACAAGACCACAGATGCTGCAGATGGGATTCACACGAAGATGTCCTTCCCACCAGCCAGGCCATCGCTGGCCTTGTAAGGTAATGAGATTAGTAACGTTAGAGGTGTTGAAACACAGCCCGGGTGGTCACTTGTACACTATGCCGCAGAGAGGAGAGTTCAAATGGTTCCAGACAGCCCTGAGATTCACAGGATTCCTGTGTAAATCAGAGGTAAAGAGCCCTTAGCTTTCATGTGAATGCATAATTCCCTCTGATGTGCACAGAAATTCTCACCAAAATCTTGTGAATTTCCAGCAAGTGTTGCGAAATACTTAGAAACTCCTCCAAGAAGTGAGCAGGTCTTGTCTGTCCTATCTTCCTTTTCTCTCCTTGAGTCTACTCCAGTTGGGTTTCCTCCTCCACCACTCCACTGAAACTTAGGAGGTAATTGAACATGAACCAATGAGCAAGTGAAAGTAATGTTTCTTATAGTTGTATGTGACTAGCTATGTGATTAAAATGACCAAACTGGCAAGTTGTGTTTAAATGCTTAATAAAAGCTAGGTTTACATTGTTAACTTAAAAAATGAATAGAAATGAAGACCCAGAAAGCTACACTGTCATCTCTCAGCACAACTTTCATTCTCACATAAAGAAACTCATTTTCTAAGTAGGAAGGTTGTTCCGAACTGCCGGAGATTCCCAGGAATGAAGGCCCAGGTTTTGTGGAGTTTTCATCTGTCTCCTTGTAGACGCAGCCATCTGCCACCAGGTGGCAGAACAAGACGAGAAAACTGTGCCCCACGGAATCCCTGAGCCCCTTCTGCTGCAGTTTTTGAGTGAGTTTTCTCAGGGGCCGGGATCTGTCCCGGGGAACCATCCCAAGGTCTTGCCCTCCTAAGATATTCCAGGGTGTACCCAGGGCCTGGTCCGGGGTTTCTGACGTCTACGATGACGCTTAAGGCAGTGACAGGGATCAGCAGGGCCTCCGGGCTAGGAGACTCAACTCACCTCCTCATTTAGTAACCCTGGGGTGTGGCAGTAGGTTGCTTTAGGCAGGACGAGGGGCCAGTTGTATCTGTCAGTATGTCAGGGTAGTGACATCTGTGATTCTGCAGGGACATTTGGACAGCAGGGAATCAGAAACGCGGGAAAGTGAGGGTCAGCAACCGAAAACCTTGCCAACTGCTATGGACTGAATTGTGTTCCTCCACCCCGCAATTAGTGGTTTGAAGCCCTGACCCCTAATGGGACTGTATCTGGAGCTAGAGCCTTTAGGAGGGAATTGGGGTTACATGAGGTCATAAGGGTGGAGGCCTGCTCCGACAGGATTAGTGTCCTTATGAGATGAGAGGCCACAGAGCTCATTGTATCTGTCAGTATCTCGAGGTAGTGACAACTGTGATTCTGCAGGGACATTTGGACAGCAGGGGTGTCTCTTCCTCTCTGCACCGCATGCACCCAGGAAAGGCCGTGTGACGTCTTAGCAAGAAGTAGGCCAACCATGAGGAGAGCCTTCACCAGAAACCAAATCGGAGAGCCTTCACCAGAAACCTTGATCTTGATCTTCCCACTTGGCAGAACTGTGAGAAAATAAATGTCTGTTGTTTAAGTCACCCAGCCCGTGGTATTTTGTTATGGCAGCCCGAGCGGACTAATACACCAACCTAGAGATTCTTCAAAGAAATGAGTCCCGGGCTGGCCCAGAAGGCCAGGCTGCTCAGTCCCCGGAGCCTGATGGCAGGTGAGGAGGACAACCCTGCCCAGCCCAGTCGCATTTTCTTTTCTTTCTGAGTCTCCTTTGAGAAAATAAGCTGCCTCGGTGCAATTGCCTTGAAGGGACGCAGAGTTCTGCAAGGAGTCAGGGAGGGGCTGTGAGTGACGGTGATAAGACCCACCCCCGAACCCCCACACCCTGCAGATGGATGGGATTTATATCAAGAAAGGCTACCATGTCAGTCCCCAGCTTTATGCCGTGTCTCCCTCAGCTGAGATTTAAACGAGTATGTAGGGATTCAAGAAAAAGTTGATTTTAAAATTTGGAACGGATGTTACAGGGAGGAGGGGTCAACTGGATTTTGCCAGCCCTGAGATTGAACTGGATAAATTACAGGTAAATTATATGTGTGAAAGCACTGGGTACATGAGAGGATCTCAACACAATTTTCTTGGCTTGCAAGCAAGTTTCGCAGAAGCTCCTGCAAGAGGGGAAGTGACTCTTCTTATTATTACGAATCGCAACAGTTTCTTTTATTAAAGACCTGTTTACAATATTGTCTTAGTTACGCAAATACAGATGATAAAACAATAGTCTCCTTTGTCCACCCCTCTCCATCTCTAGCCCCCTCAGCAATGGTTTAATGTGTTTCCTCGAAAATTCCTCAGTCAATGCATTTACACGCACATACATACACTAATAGAAACATGTGCTTGCCTTTCGTGGGGTCATAAGATACATATTGGCTCATGATGCACGTATTGTGTGGCACTTGATTTTTGCGTTTTACAGCAAGTCTGGGTGAACTTCTCCTGTCAGTTCGTGAAGAACTATCTCATCGTTTTTAACTTCTACACAGTGTTCTAGGTGATATGCCATACTTCTTTAACTGCTTCCACACACAAGGACCTTTCACATTTTTCCCCCAACTTTTAAAGTTCTCAAAAGTTTTTCCAATATCCTTGTTCACAGAGGATGTGTCACTCTAGAAGAGATACACAGAAATGGAATTTTGGCACAAAACTCTACAAATATTTGAACCCTGAGCAACCATTGATAAATGGATCTGAAAAGAGGTGGGACCAATTTATTCTCTCAGGAGCAGGGTAGGATAGTGTTCATTGTCCTTCACCGTCGCTCTTGACGTTATTCGTTCCTTTAAATATTTGCTAATCTGGTGGTTGATATATGAAAGGTTTTGAGACAAAGTCTTCCTTGCAGAATCTGTGAGAGTCCAGGGCTGGTCATGCCAGGGCGGGTCATGTTCGACATACTCAGATGCCACCTCCAGTGGACCAGTTGGGGAGAGGCCAAGAAAGGCATAGCAGAGCACAGCAGAGAGTGACAGGAGGAAGTTTCGGGGTCCATGAGAAGGCTCAGAGAGGGCACCCACTCAGCCCTGGGGGTTGTAATGGAGTCAGTGGAGGCTTCCCAGAGGATTAGACGCCTGAAATGCGTGAGGAAAGAAATTAGTCAGGGAAAGGGAGAGGAGGAACAGCACTTGAAGCACAAAGACCAGGCCACTGAGGTGATTTTGGAAACTGCAAATAAGCAGAGCCAGTTTCTATTCTGTGCACTTGTAGCAGTCAAGGTTGGCTACCACGAGGCGGTGCAGGATTAGAAACGTGTGTCCCAGTGGAGTCCCTGAGTTCCTCTGCTGCAGTTCTCTAGAATGAGTGTGCTCGGTCAGGGGCTAGCCTGAATTCCAAGGTCCGGCCCTTGAAGATCTTCTGGGTTGCATCAAGGCCCTGGCCTAGAGTTTCTGAAGTCTGTCATGGGACTCAAGATACTGAGATATATATATCTATCTATCTCTCTCTCTCTCCATATATATATGTGTGTATATATATATATATATATATATATATATATTTTTTTTTTTTTTTTTTCTTTTTCTTAAGGACCTAGCCTGGGAGACTCAAGTCAGCTGCCCACCCATTCTGTAGCCCTGGGCTATGAAAAGAGGCAATTTTAGGCAGGGTGTGATGCCAGTGGTGTCATGAAGTATCTTAGGGAATAGTGAGGGCAACCTTAGAGGATGCTGAGAATACTTGCACTGGGGCTCATGGGAGGCATAAGAGCCCCCAGGACAGCAGTGCCATCAGGTGACTTGCAACTAGGCAGTTGGCTGACACAGTAGGTAGCTGTGAATGTAGCAGTCCCCTAAGCCACAGGGTCACTGAATGCGTGAGAAGAACAAGAATTTGAAGATCATTTAGCCAAGGATTTCAGTATGTCGATAAAGCAATGAAAGCTCAGAAAGGTATAGCAACTTGCTCAAGGTAACACAGAGAAAAAATGTGTCATTATGCTGAGACAGTGAAGTGAGGACACTGTGACAGACAGATGAAACCTGTCTTCCCCTGGACCTGAGAGGTTCTAGAAACCAAGACTCTGTGCAAATGGGTCATCACAGCAAAGCGCCTGAGGAGGTTCATGGCAGCCAGTTCCCGATCAGCAGCAGTGGTGTGCCTCTGAGGATGTAATGTGTGAGGCTGTCTTGGTGCGTGAATCAGTCTCTGGTGGGTGGTGAACACGGGGCTCTGGGACTGGCGCTCTCTCTCTTTCTCTGTTTCTCTCCGTCTCTCTGTCTCTGTCTCTGTCTGTCTCTCTCCTCTCTCTCCTCTCTCTCTCTCTTTCTCCCTCCCCCCCCGCTCTCGCTCTCTCTCTCTCTCTCCCTCTCTCTCCCCCCCTACCCCGTGTTCTTGTGTGTGTTCTAGAAGTGAGATCCTTTTGTCACCAAGCCCTGCTCTATTAAATCCCATTAGGACCACTTGGGTTTCGACAGCTGTTTTCCAAGTCATGGCCCCTTGTAAACCCACTGGATTGGTTGGAGGGTGCTATCATTGCAGCCAAGGATCCTCCCTCCAAGCCCAAGGGGAGGAGGGAATAAGGTGGCCTCAAATCTTGTCCCCTGGGCCTGAGCCCCTTAAGCTGCAGTGGCAGCTTCATCCATGTCTGTGTCCCACACAGTCTCACATCCCTTGCTCTTCCTATGTTCAGGCAGTCCCGATTCATTTCTGGACTGGAGGAAAGGCCTCAGCACCTCCAGGAAGGCAGGAAAACAACTGGCTCATGCTGGGAGGGAGGCTCTGGGCTCCAAGTTGGAGGAAATAAAAGGGATACTTCTCACCCTTATCCCAGGTCAGAGAGTCTAAGCACAGCAAAGCTTTAGTGGACACATGCTCATTGATTCATTTTCTTCAGTAAAGATTTATCGGTGCCATGCTGTACGTAAAGCCCTGTGTCCAGGTACTGGCTGTTCCAGGACTAATGAGGTAGAGCTCCTGCTCCAGAGATGAGAGTCTGGGTGAGGACAGTCAAGCAAATTGACCTGCCAGAGGTGGCAGTCTAGCATGAAAAATGCTACGATAGAGAAGAGTACACAGTGTGTTCGTCAAATATTTCATCATACAGATAGGGAAATGGAAGCTCAGAAAGGTATAGCAACTTCGCCAAGGTAACACAGAGAGAAAATGGATCACTGTGGTGAGACAGTCAAGTGAGGACACTGTGATTGGGACTGGCATAGTGGAGGGGAGAAACGTTACCAAGGGAAGAAGGAAGGGTTCTTTTTTTGAGGGTAGGAACATCGGAGATCAAAAGGACAACTGAAAGGCTGAGTAAGGAAATGGTGGTTCCAGAGGAGAGCCATAAGTGCAAAGGCCCTGAGGCAGGGCGGAATCAAAAGTTATTTGGGGGGTTACTGAAGGCAAATTTTAGCCATGATGTGGAGAAAGATGAGGCTGTAGGAGAGGAGCAGAGTTGAGATGTCCAGATGGAAAGTCTGAGGGATGAGAGACACTGTCCTGCATAGAAAGCGGCTCTTACCGAATCATCTCATTTGGATCCAGGTGGCATAGCAGGAAGTCTCCATTGCTGGTCCAGGATGAGTCCCGGGCTCCCGTCCCTGTGTAGTTTTCTACAGTGCGTACGCTGGGCCTTCTAAACACACCAACGCTAGGGCATAATGGTGAGGTCAGAGTGATGCCCACTCAAGCTGTTCCCTAGAAGCCAGTGACCGGATACCATCCTCTGTGATCGGGGGAAGCTGGCAAACAGTGCATAATGAGGACATTGATATGGGTTCATCTAGAATAAAACCAGGATGACATAAAGAAGGTCTGGGTTTCTAGTGGGTGGGGGAGGGAAATGAGTACAACGAGGCAGAATTGTGGGGATAAGATATTGGAATCAGGCATCGGTGAGAGGGGAAGGCAGAGAAAGAGAGAAAGTGAGGAGAGGGGGAGGAAGGGAGTGACAGAGGGAGGGAGGGATGGGGCCAGGGAGAGAGTGAGGAATCTAGGGAGGGAGGCAGAAGAACATTAGGCCCTTTACATAAGGGATATGGCCGATGGGCTGCAATCTGCTGGGGCTGCCTCTCTCACACCAGAATTTTTGGAAAAGTATCCACTCTGATGTGCCTCTCTTCCTGGAGAACAGATGCCTTTGTCCTACATGCTAGGAAGATAATTTTCCTGCACGGCGTTTGGATTTTTGTTTTTGCTTTTTGCCACTGGAATGACCCGGAGTCGCTGGGGAGCTTCCAAGAGGAGGATGCAGGGTCCCAGATCAACTATATCACTCCTCATGGCTGCCACATACTGAGGGCCTCATACACTTCGCCGTGTGAATTACGTAAGCTGACACTTATCTTTCCAACAGTACTGCAAGTTCAGTGTCAGTCAGATTTCACAGAGGTGTAACCTGGGGCCGGAGACTTCGAGATATTCGTCCAAGGCCACATAGATATTTATCGACAAAGCTGGGACTTGACCCTAGGTCTGACTAAAATGTGGGTGCACCGTGCACCACCCTGGCACCTGCGAACCCCTCCCAGCCTTAATCAAGCCTTCTGTGTCTTGCACCCAGTCCCTAGCCCACAGATCCTCCCCCTGTCTTAATTACTATTGATTGCTGCATTAAAATCTACCACAAACATATCAGCTTAAAACGATAAACAGTTTTAATCTCAGAGTTCTGTGGATCAGGGATCTGGGTATGGCTTAAATGGATCCTCTACTTCCGAGTCTCTCCCAAGACTGGCAGCCCAGGGGCAACAGTCTCATCCGTAGGCTCGACCAGGGAAGGATGGACTTCCCAGCTCACCCATGCGGCTGTTGGCAGGATCCAGTTCCTCATCTGTAGGCTCAACTGGGGAAAGACTGACTTCCAAGCTCACTCATGCGATTGTTGGCAGGATCCCGTGGGTTGCTGGCCTGAGGACCTCAGTTTGTCTGTGGCTGCTGGCCAGGGACTTTCATCAGCTCCTCGCCAGCTGGCCTTCACCATCTGGGCGAGCACACGTGCAAGAAGAGCCTGAGGGAGAAAACGAATGCCAGCAGGTCGGAAGTCACAGTCTTGTTATAGCCTAAGCATGGAAATGAGACGCCATCGCCTTTGCCAAATTTTGTTGGTTAGAAGCCAGTCACTAGGTCCAGCCCACCCTCAAGGGGAAGGAATTCCATAGGGGCATGGGTACCAGACGGGGGGATCCTTGGAAGCCATTCTGGAAGGCTGCCCACCACACCTGCTCCTGCACCCACTTCAGTATACTGAGCCCCTTTGGGTATCAACTGCCTTGACGGAGCAAATGGTTGATGGGCCACCTTGGACTGTGCTACGTGGCCTGAATCTATCTGATCCCACCTCTCTTCCAGCAGGCCCAGGACTCGAGTCTGCCCGGCCTTGCGTTCCTCCCCATCCCTACCAACTACTCCCGGTCACTGAGCCCATGGGACGTCACAGCAGCTGAAAATGGACCTTCTCCCTGTGACTGAAGCACATACCCATCAGCCGAGTGGGACTGGGACCCAGGATGGTGCTCCAGACCTCTCCTAGTAAAACAGAGATGAAGAGCTCAGTTCACCCACTGAGACAGGGCCCACCTCAGGAGAACATGGGTATAGGTGGGAGAGGGCTAGGTCCAGAGTTATCTGTGAAAGCTGCTGAGATGTTCTTGCTTTTGCCCTCTGGGTTGGGATTCTGGGTAGAATCTTCCCATGTTCTCCAGCAGGCATCAGAGAAACATCTCTAAGGCAACGTGGGAGCACCCATGCCGGAGAAAGAGCAGCTCTGAAGCTGCGTGGAGACCCAGAAGTGTTCAGACGTCTAGGATGGGAGACCTACGCTAGGGAGGAGAGGAGTGAGGCTACATCGGGGATGCTTTCTGTGCCTCCATAATGTATTTAACTCAAAGGCAGAGAGACATGTGAAGCACATACAGATAGGAAAGCATTTTTAAGTAGGATGCTGGCTGCTGTATTCTTCTGGTTTTCTGTAGGTTTGAAATATTTCAGTGGTACAATACTCTAAAAGTAGAAAACAGAAGAGAAGGAGGGGCGCTCAGGGACCCTGCACTCCATATTTCCCAGGTGTGTCTCAGAGCCAAATGCATCAGGTTGCGGGGGGCGGCATGGTGAACTTGCGAGTTTCCTAGGAACCCAACAGTTCCATTAGGCTGTGGGGATTGGGACCGCAGGTGGCTGGACACCCACGGCAGAATCTTAGCCAGGAGCAGACCCATCCCAGAGAAGCCTGGGCTTTTTCCAGTTTTGGGAAGCACCCACCAGACTCAGCTCTTCTCCCTGCTGCTGTTTTCTTGCCATGCTTATCAGGAGCAGCTTACAAAAAGACACGGTGTGATAGTGAGAGATAAACAACCTGAGGTGATGGATGAGGTCATGTGCTGGAGGGGCTCTCTCCAAGGTTGGGGTCGGGGTTGCTGTGGTCAGATTAGAACCTAATGCCTCTGAAGCCTTTCCTGTGGATTCTTCGACATCTTCTCTCCTGACCTCACCTCTCTGCCCCTCAACTCACAGCCCTCCTCCCCGGCCCAAGGGCTATCCCTCAGTCACTGCCCATCAGGCACCCTACATGAAGTTTTTGAAGCCAGTAGCACGTTTACTGTCCATCAACCACTGTGCTATTTCAAAAGTGACTCGGGGATATGCACTACCTACCGCTCCAAGACACAAGGGCAGCAATCCATATGGCTAGGTCCCCTGTGCCTAACTCTCTCCACAATGACCCCCTGCCCCGCTACCTCCACTGAAAGACACAAACCACAAATCACAGGAGGTGGATGTTCATGTGGAGAGGGACATCAAATATCATACCACTGAAAGAGTCAAGTGTGCCAGCATTTATTTCAGGCCCACTGGGGCGAGCAGGGGCACAGGGCAGCAGAGGGGGCTCCGTCACCATTCATGGGTCTGTGTCTGCGGCTCCCATGGTCTCAGTTTCCGAGTGTCCAGTATCCTCCCCTAGGGAGGAAAACAGAGTGACAAGTGGACCCTTGGGAGCCCTGGGGATTCTGGCCTGGCCTGAGGTTCTCTTGGTGGAACAGGAAGGGGAGGCCACTGGGCTTGGCGGTGAGCAGTGAGAGAGGTGGAGGCTCTCACTGGAAGCACTTGGTGAAACACGCCAGGGCCCCCTGGAACCAGCTCCTCCAACACCCTCGCAGAAGAGCAGATTCTCTGGGCAAGCCTGTGCCACTGGATAGGTCCTCTATGGTGTTGGCAAAATAAATGAAGGGCATAGTGTCCTTAACTGAGCCAGTCCTGTTCAGGAAAACAGAGAAAAATCATTCTAGCCAGCACTAACATTGCTTCCTTTATTCATCGAGTGTTTGCTGAGGGCCTGTTATGTGCACACCAGGCTCAGTTTCAGGTACTGCGGATACAGCAATGAACTCTAGAGATCCAGATCCCAGATCTCCTGGGGCTGACTATCTGCCATGCTGGTGGGAAATCAGGCTCACCATGTCCTCAAGAGTTTGCTCTTCCTTGGGAAGGCCAAAAAATGGAGCTGCCCACCTTGCAAAGTTGAGGGCACCAGTCTGGGGGATGCGGCTTTCTCTATACAGTCCCAGCTCAGGACTCAGCGAAGTTCATGTTTTCTGAGAAGTGCGACGTACATGTGGTGTCTGAAAGGACTTATTGTCAGAGCCTGGCAGAACTCTTCATTGTGCTGGGCCTCTGGCTCAGGGCCTGTCCCTTGTGTGAAATTCCATCCCCGTGTCCCTGGCCTGGATCTTCACCCTCCCCTCCTGTAGGTGAGTATGCTCTTTTCAAGCAGTTGATACATTCTCATAAACTCCCTCAAGTGCTGAGATGCCTCGTTACCTAGCATCGTCGCTTTCTTTTCCTCTCTCCCGGCTCTCCCTTGAACCCACTCTAATCAGCTTCCAGCCCCACCACACGACTCTCACATAGATGATTAAATGACTAATTGAAAGTGATGGTTTCTGATTTCCATGCTACTCTACTTATATAAGCCTAAAGACTTAAGGAAAGATCTATTTTGTACATTGTTAACTTTAAGGTTTACTGAAATTCAAACCGGGGTACTTGCCAATTATATTTTCCCCCCTCACTAGCTCCATCTTCATGTCAAGAAACTCAGTGAGTATACAACCCTGAAACTAACCCTGAATTCCCAATGAGCAGAACCCCAGCATTGCCGGGTGATCCACAATCAAACTCCAGGTTTCTCCTCTGTGCATTAGTGGAAGCCAAGGTAGGGCGCTCGAGGGAAGCATGGATGTAGAAAACTGTGTCTCACGGATCCCGGAGTTTTTTTAGCTGTAATTTTTGATTCAGACTGCTCAGTCAAGACTCAGGCTCAGCCTATGGGAGCCTTCCAAGGTCCTGGCCTTGAGGATGCCCAAGGTTTTGTCCCGGGCTTGACAGAGCCCTTTTAGAACCCTGCGATGGGCCTTGAGACAGTGGTATCTGAGCCCCCAGGGCTCTGGTCTAGGAAGCATCAGTTTTCCCACCCTACTTCTAGTTACAATTGGTGTCAGGAGGAAAAAAGAATTTGGGGATGCACCATATCGTAAATATATTAAGCTGTTCAATCCCTGACAAATGGCACTCCAAATGTGGAGTGCACATTTGGTGCACAGTGTGAATCTGCGCCAATTCACACTACCAGCGTCAGAACGTCAGTGTATGACACCCGATTTGCATCATTACAATTTTAAATGTTTGTCAAGTTGCAGTTTGAAAAGTGGAATCTCAATTGTTATCTTAATTCCATTATGACTTGTGATGTGGAGCGCCTATTCCTTTCATAGTGGCCATTTGTATTTCTATAAATGGCCTGCTTAGATTCGTTGTTAGCTTTTCTACTGTTGTTTGTTCTCCCATGCGTTTCCTGAATTGTCTCGTCAGAGTTACCTGTATATTGCAAATATGATTCTTCGGTCTGTTATAATTGAAGAACATGTTTGTTCCCAGCCTCTCACTTCTGTTTGCAATTTAATTCCTGTGTCTTCTTGTATGGACACTTTTCATTTGGGGTGTTCATACCGGCTGCTTTACTCAGGCCTCACCACAACCATGCGAGGTTGTTAATGTTTACCTCAGTTTTCTTTTTGTTTGGTTGGTTTTATTGGCATTTAATGAATACTTATTGAGTTAGGTGTCAGAGATACTCTACACACGGGAGATAGAATCACCACAGTTCAATGTGCCAAGAACACACTGAGGGCTGGTGGCCCAGTAATGAGCTCTACCCTTACAGAGCTTCCCACCTGTAAGAGTTCCAGGCACACTCTTAAACACTTTATTTCTCATTCACGATTTAAAAATGTATTACTTACACATAATTATACATATTTATGGGGTACCGTGTGATGTTTCAACCCCTGTATGCATTGTATAATCATCAAGTCACGGTAATTACCATATCCATCACTTTAAACATTTTTCATTTCTTTGCAGTGTTAACATTTAAAATCTTCTAGATTTAAAATCTTGAAGTATACACTCCATTGGTATCTTCTATACTCATTCTACTGTGTAATAGAACTCCAGAACTCATTCTCTCTGTCAAACCATAACTTTTTACCCTTTACCAACCTCTCCCCTCGCCCCACATCCCCTTCCCTCTGCAGCCTCTGGTAACCAGTACTCTAGTTTCTACTTCTATGAAATCAATTTTTTTTTTTTTTTTAAGATTCCACATATGAGTGAGGTCATGTGGTGTTTGTCTTTCTATGCCTGGCTTATTTCACTTAGCATAATGTCCTCCAGGTTCATCCATGCTGCCTCAAATGACAGGATGTCATTTTGTTTTATGGCTGGATAGTATTCCATTGTGTATACCAGCCACGTTTTTCCTTACCAATTCATCCGTAGATGGGCATTTAGGTTGATTCTATATCTTGGCTATCGTGAATAATGATATCATGAATAACGAGGCATCAGTGAACACAGGAGCACAGATGTCTCTTCAAAGTAATAATTTCCTCTCCTTTGGATATATACCCAGTAATGAGATTGCTGAACCACACAGCAGTTTTCTTTTTAATTTTTTGAGGAATCTTCACACTGTTTCCCATAATGACTGTAGTAATTTTCATTTCCGCCAACAGTGCGTAAGTGTTCCTCTTTCTCCACAGCCTCTCCAGCATTTGTTACTTTTTGTCCTCTTGATAACAGCCATTCTAACTGGGGCAAAGTGATATCCCATCGTGGTTTAGATTTGTATCTCACTGACGATTGGAGATGTTGAGTGTTTTCATATATCCGTTTGCCATTTGCACACCTTCTTTTAAGAAAAGTCTATTCAGGCATTTTCCCCAATTTCTAATTGAATAATTATTTATTTTGCTATTGTTTGGGCTCCTTATGTATTCTGGATATTAACCCCTTGTCAGATGCATAGTTTGAGAATACTCTCTCTCATTCTGTAAGCTGTCTCTGTTACTCTACTGGTCGTTTCTTTTGCTGTGCAGATGCTTTATAGCCTGACATAATCCTGTGTGTCTATTTGTGCTTTTGTTGCCTAGGCTTTTGAGGCCTTACTGAAAAAAAAATCCTTGCCCAGTTCAATTTCGTGAAATGTTTCCCCTATGCTTTCTTCTAGTAGTTCCAGAGTTTCAGGCCTGACATTGCAGTCTTTTAAGCCATTCCGATTTGACTTTTGTATCTAGTGAGAGATAGGGGTCTGGTTTCATTCTTCTGATTGTGAACATGCAGTTTTTCCAGCCCCGTTTATCGAGGAGACCGTCCTATCCTCCAGGTAGGTTCTTGGCTCCTTTGCAGAAAATCAGTTGGCTGTTAATGCTTCGATTTATATCTGGGTTCCCTATAACGTTTTATTGTTCTGTGTATCTGATTTGATGTCAGTGCCCTGTTGTTTTGGTTGCTTTTGTATATTTTGAGGTCAGGTAGCGTGTTGTCTCCAGCTGTGTTCTTTCTGCTTGTGATTGGCTTGGCTTTCAGCATCTTTTGTGGCTCCATACCACTCTTAGGATTTTTTTTTTTTTCTGTCCAGACTGTCATTGGTATTTTGACAGGGATGTCATCAAACGTGGAGATCACGATGGTTGATACAGACATTGCAACAATATTAATTCTTCCATGAACATGGAATCTCTTTCCATTTATTTCTGCCCTCTTCAATTTCTTTTATCAGTGTTCCACAGTTTTCACTGTAGAGATCTTTTGCTTCCTTGCTTAAGCTTATTGCCAGGGATTTTATTTTTTATCTGTTGTAGCTATTGTAATTGGAACTACTTTCTTGATTTCTTTTTCAGATAGTTTACTGTTGGCAAATAGATGTGCTACTGATTCCTGTACGCTGATGTTATATTCTGCCGCTTTGCCAAATTCACTTGTTCTAACAGTTATTTGGTGGAGTCTTTAGGGTTTTCTCTACGTAAGTCTATGTCAGCTGCAAACAGGGACAATTTGACTTCCTCTTTTCCGGTTGGATGCTGATATGGTTTGGCTGTGTCCTCACTCAAATGTCATTTTGAATTGTTGCTCCCATGATTCCCACGTGTTGTGGGAGGGACCTGGTGGGAGTTGATCAACTCATGGGGGCGGTTTCCCCCATACTGTTCTTGTGGTAGTAAGTCTCACCAGATCTGATGGTTTTATAAGGAGTTTCCCCGTTCACTCGGCTCTCATTTTCTCTCTTGCCTGCCGTCATGTAAGATGTGCCTTTTGCCCTCCACCATGATTGTGAGGACTTCCCAGCTACGTGCAACTGGGAGTCAATTAAGCCTCTTTTAAAAAAATAAATTACCCGGTCTTGGGTATGTCTTTATCAGCAGCGTGAGAACAGACTAATACAGGTGCTCTTTACATCTTTCTCTTACCTAATCGCTCTGGCTAGAACTTCCAATACTAAGTTGAATTTAAGCGGTGAAAGTGAGCATTCTTTTCTTGTTACAAATCTTACAGAAAAAGCTTTCAACGTTTTCCTATTCAGCATGACATTAGCTTTGGGTTTATCATATATGGCCTTTATTTTGTTGAGGTATGTTCCTTTTATACCTACTTTGCTGGGAGTTTCTATCATGAAGGGATGTTGAAATTTTTCAAATGCTTCTCAGCATCTATTGAAATGGGCATATGGATTTCGTCCTTTGTTCTGTTGATGTGAGGGATCACTTTTATTACTTTGCACATATACTGAACCGACCTTGCATCCCTGGGATGAATCCCACTTGATCATGGTGGATGATGCTTTTAATGTCCTGCTAGTGTTTGGCTGAGGGTTTTTGCATCCATGCTCGTTAGGGATATTGGCCCTTACCTTTCTTGTTTTGTTGTGTCCTCATCTGGTTTTGGAATTACGGTAATGCTGGCCTTGTAAAATGTGTTTGAAAGTATTCCCTCCTCTTCATTTTTTTTTTTTTGGGAAGACTTTGAGAAGAAGTGGTACCAGTTCTTTCCATGTTTGGTAGCATTCACCAGCAAAGCCATGAGATCTTGGACTTCTCTTTGATGGGAGAGTGCTTACTCCTGCTTCAATGTCATTATTCCTTATTGTTTCTGTTCAGGTTTTCTGTTTCTTTTTGATGCAATCTTGGTAGGTTGCATGTGTCTGGGAATTTATCTGTTTCTTCTAGATTTTGAATTTCCTGGCAGATAGTTGTTCACAATAGTCTCTTATCATCATTTCCATCCCTGTCGTGCCAGTTGCAATGTTTCCTTTTTGTCGCTGTTTCTATTTGAGTCTTCTCTCTGCTTTCCTTAGTTAGTCCAGCTGAAGATTTGTCAATTTCTTTATCTTTTAGAAAGCTAACTCTTTGTTTTTTAGATTTTTTAAGTTGTTCTTAAAAATTCTCTACTTAGTTTAGTTCTGCTTTGATCTTTGTTATTTCTTTTCTTCTGCTAACTTTTGTTTTTGCTGTTGTTGTTGTTGTTGTTGTTGCTGTTGTTGTTCTTTTTCTCGTTCCTTGGGGTGTAACATTAGTTTGTTTATTTGAGATATTTCCACTTCTGGTATGTAGTCATTTATTGCTATAAAGTTTCCTCTTAGAGCTGCATTTGCTGTATCCCATAGGATTTGGCGTGTTGTGTTTCCATTTTCATTTGTCTCAAGGAATCTTTAAATTTCCTTTTTAATTTCTTCATTGACCCATCCATTGTTCAGGAGCATGTTGTTTCATTTCCATGAATTTGCCCAGTTTCCAATGTTCCCTCTCTTATTGATTTCTGGTTCTATTCCATTGTGGTCAGAAAACACTCGATGTGATTTTGATTTTTAAAACTTTGTTAAGAATTGTTTTGTGACCTAACCTATGGTTTATTCTGAGGAATGTTTCATGCGCCGTTGAGAAAAAAAATGTGTATTCTGTGGCTTTTGGATGGAATGATCTGTAAACGTCTGTTAGGTCCACGGGGCCCAGAGTGCAGTTTAATGTCGATGTTTCTTGGTTAATTTTCCATCTGGATGACCTGCCCGCTGCTGAAATTGGGGTACTAAATTTCCTCACTATTACTGTATTATGATCAATCTCTCCTTTTAGGTCTTTTAATATTTTCTTTACGTATTTAGATGCCCTGGTGTTGGGTGCATATATTTATAACAATTATAAATAAATAAATAAATAAATAAATATTTTTTTACCACATATATTTACAAGTGTTAAAAATATATATTTACAATTGTTAAAATATATATATTTAACAATTAAATATATATTACAATATCTATTGCAGTTGTCAAAATACATATGTATCTTGTAATATGTATCACTATGTATATTGCAACAGTTAAAAAACATATATATATATATATCATACATACATACGAACACACATATACTTACAATTGTTATGTCCTTTTGCTTTATCAACCTGTTTAACATCATATAATGGCCTTCTTTGTCTTTTTCTTTTTATGGTTCTTCACATAAACTCTATTTTATGTGATCTAAATAGAGGTACTCCCACTCTGTTTTAGGTTCCATTTGCACAGAATGTCTGTTTCCAACCCTTTGCTTTCAGTCTATGTGTGTCTTTGTGGGTGAAGTGAGATTCTTGTAGACAGTATATAGTCGGGGCTTGTGTTTTTAGCCACTCTATGTCTTTTAATTGGAGAACTTAGTTCATTTACATTCAAGTTTATCATTGACAGGTAAAAGCTTAACACTATCATTTTGTTACTTGTTTTCTGATTGTTTTGTAGATCTGTTCTTCCTTTGTTCCACTCTTACTGTCTTCTTTTGCTGTTGTGTGTTTCTCTCTAGTAGTAAATTTTGATTCCTTGCTATTGATATTTTAGAGTCCCTATTATAGGTTTTTACTTTGTAGTTACCATGATGAGACTTACAAAATATGTCTTATAATTACAATATAAGTTATTTTAAACAGATAGCAGTTTAACTTTAATCACGGGAAAAAGGAACAAAAACAAACTCTACACTTTAACTCATCCGCCCCTCCACACTTTGACTTTTTGATGTTTCAAGTCACATCTTTTTATATTACTATCTCTTAACCAATTGTTGTGGTTATTACTATTTTGAACAGTTTTGTCTTTTAGGTTTCATACTTAAGATATGTTTGCCAGCCCTCAATGACAGTATTATAGCACTGTGAATTTGTCTGCTTTCTTACTATTACCAGTGGGTTTGATACCTTCAGATGTTTTTTTCTGTCACGTGTTAGTGTTCTTTTCTTTCAGATTGAAGAAACCCCATTCGCATTTCTTCTTCCTTTCTTCCTTTCTTTTTGTCTTAGAAAGTCTTTTTCTTTCCTTTATGTTGGAAGGATAGCTTTGCTGAATACAGTATTCTTGACTGACAGTTTTTTCCCCTTTATCACATTGAATGTATCATTCCTCCCTTTCCTGGCCTGCAGGGTCTCTGCTGAGAAATGTACTGAAAGCTGTACTGGTGATCCATTGTGTGTGATATGTTGTTTTTCTCTTGACGCTTTGAGCATTTTTCTTTGCCTTCTATTTGTTTAAATAATTTGAATATGGTGTGCCTTGGGGAATTTGTCTGCAGGTTGAATTTTATTTGTGATCTCTGAGCTTCCTGTACTGGAATGCTATGATCTTTCTTCAGATTTGGGATATTTCAGCCATTACTTATCCAAATATATGCTTTCTAGACCTTGTGCTTTTCTTTTGTCTTCCTCAGCAATTTCTATTATGCAGAGCCTAATTTTCTTGATGATGTCTTATAATTCTCAAAGGCCTTCTTCCCTCTTTTAAAATGCTTTTATCTTTTTCCTCCTCTTTATATGTTTTATCTTGGTGCTTACAGATTCAGTTTTTCAGTTCAGTTGCTATAGTCTCTATTTCAGGACTTCGGGATTTTTAATCCTTTTTATTTCCTTGTCACATTTTTTGTTTTGTTCCTGGATTGTTTTAGACATTTTATTTAGTTGGTTATCCAGGTTGTCATGTAATTCCCTTAACTTCTTTAGGATTATTCTGAATTGTCTCTCAGACATTCCCTAGATCTTCAGTTTTTCTGGGTCTGTTACTGGAGTTTTGTTGGTTTCTTTGGGTGTGTCATATTTCATGAGTTTTCACAATCCTTGTCTCTTTATATTGATGTCTGTGTGCTCGAGGAGATGGCCACCTCTTCCAGGTTTTGCAGCTGTTCCTCGGTGGTGTTAAACCTTTGCTACTTAATATTGGAACTTAATCCCTGGCCAGCTATTGCTTTCAGTCTGAGAAAGACTTATTTTGAGCACTGGAACTTAAATGTTAAACTGGAACTATATTGCTGCCCTGCCACTGCTTCTTGGTTGGGGGACGAGTTAGGTGAACACAGGACCATTACTGACAACGTTTTAGTTGTTTCCAGGTCAAGAGAAGGCTCCACGTGATCACGTGGGCTTAGCGGGAAATCTGGCCAGGGATTTGGGCCTTCCTGTGCCCCTGTCCGTGCTATGGTTCTGGCCAGTCCCTCAGCACTGGCTTGCCCACTGATGGCGGCACAGAGCGGCTGCCAAGATCCACGTGAGAGTTGCTGTGATCAGTGCACCCACTTTCTGTTCCCAGTTCACACCAGGTGTTTCAGCTCTCTTCTGGAACTCCCAAGGATACCTGTGGGATAGGACTGGAGGGGACTTCCCATGAAGATTCTCAGACTGGTGGGGAGATCACATGTCCACCTCCAATTCCCTCCTCCCACCTCAGAAGTTGTGGGTCTAGAGAAATTCTCTGTGAGTATCATTATGCTGGTTTGGGGGAGGAGGTGGCACAGTCTAACATGACTGTTGTTCCTCTTACCGGTTGTGGCTTTTCTCAATTTTGTCATCCTAGTTTCTCCCCCAAGTTCTGGTGAAATCAGAGTGGTATTCTTGTCTTGGATTAATTTCTAGTTGTGCATTTGTGGGAAGAGTGGTACTGTGGGATCATCTGTTCTGCCATCTTGCTGACATCACTCCTCCCCTTTACCCCGGTGTTCGAATGCAGAAAGCAAGGCTAAGAAAAGGTGCAGGGGTTTGTTCCCAGATTCTAATCCAAGATCACAACCGATGTATGCCTGACTGGAAAGCTATGCAATAACGTGGGCCCATGCCAGGCTATAGGCCAACATTAAAGCCCCATTCATACCTGCCCCCTCCTAGACATTGAGGGAGCACAGCACATAGTGGAAGAAGCCTTCTTTTGTCCTCAGAGGAGTGTGCCTACTTCAAAGCCCACAAGAGAGGGTATGGAAGAAGAAGGTACTTAATAATGGACCTGCTGGACAGGACACTGTAGTGAGGGTCGGGAGATCTGGGGACCAGGACAAGACCCACCACTAACTGTGACTTCGTCTAAGTAACTTGCTCTCTGCTGGACATGTCTCTAATAAACAAATAAGAGTTCTGAGCCACTGTTGCAGGTGTCAGAGAGGTGAGTTCATTGACCCCAGCTGGGATAAAGGGAGAGGGGGTGAGATACACCTCTGGCAATCATTTCAGCAGCCTATAGCCCTTATCAATGCAACCTCTCAGCCTTAGCAGCTATTGCTAGTATCATCATGATTTGCATGTAAATGACTGCTGCTGGATGATGATCTGGGGACAAATGGCACCCAAAGCTTATCCCAAAGGGCCTGATCTCAAGGAAGCTGATGGATGCTGCCTCTAGGCCTGCTAGAACACCAGCTGCTCTGTGGAGGGGGCATCCTTTGTAATCTTCACAACCCCTCCGTGAGACTCTTGCTTTCCTGCCCCCACGAAGAGTAATAGCATCAGTCCTTTGCAACCAGCCAGGACTGCTGTGAGGAGTAATGAGAAAGCTCCAAACAGCTCTGGAAGATACTAGAAAGTGAGTTGCACCTGCTATGTACCCACAAAATTAAACAGCAACAACAACAAGAGAGGAGCATGATGCAAGTCCAACAGATTACTCATCTGGACAATTGCAGGAAACATACCAGAGCTGTGCATTATGAGGTAAATGGTCATCGATATTACTACTAATCATTAAATGCCCACTGGTGATACCATTCCCAGTGGAGTTACAAATGCCACCCAAAGAATCCATAGCTCCTGTCCTCTCAGTAGATATGGGAAGTCGTGGTTACTGGGGACCAGGCTTTGCCTGGCATGCCCCTAAAGGTTTTAGCCTATCTCGTCCTCACAGCAAGTAAATAAGATAAGTCTATCTCCTGCCTCTGGGACGAGGCTGTTCACCCTCCCCTCACAATGCCCAGAGGACATTGAGGAATAAGTAAACCAAGGCCAAAGCCTCCTAACCCATGCTCTGTGATGTGTGCCAATGGTTTATGATGTCTCCACAATACAGCTCTTGTCCTCCCTTAAGTGGTCAATTAGGGCCTGGGACAGCCTACAGATAGTACCCAACATGGTTAAGCACCACCCCTTTTGAGCCTCACCTTTACACCGCACACCAAAACATACATGTGTTATCGTGTGTGTATAAAAACTCCAAACCAAGCCAAAACAAGAAGAGGATGTGTGTAATTTTCCTGAATGGGGTAGAATTCTGGTTATCTCCTGTGTAACTGCCAAGTGTGTTCAAGGTAGCTTCTCAGCAACGCATCGGCAGTATGAATCTCAGCAGAACCCAAGACCAGACCCGACTTCTTCAGTCTTTCACTGAATCCTCCTCCTTCTCCTCCTCCTGTGGTGCCGATCTTGGTCAATGGTACCCCAGGGCCACAAGTCACTCAAGCCAGAAGCCTGGGTGTCATCCTTGGCCCCTCTCTGGACCTTGCCCCGGGCCCACCTCCAACCTAGGACAGCACCATTCTATCTATCCTATGAAAAGCATCTGCCAAATAATGCCACTGCCCTTCGCACCCTCTTCCACTAACTTTCTGCACAAACTTTACAACCCACGAGTGAGTGAGTGAGTGAGTGAGTGAGTGAGTGAGCTTTCTTTGGGTACAATTTCTCCCAATGGCCATTGATTTTCTGTGATTGAGACTAGGGGTGTCTGAAGATGGCCAGTGAATGAATAAAACTGATTGGCAGGGTCATGGAAACAAGCAAGGCCCACATTGAACCTCACTGGCATGATCTCATTACACTTCCTCGTGCTGGAGTCCCAGGAAAGCCGAGTCCCTCTTTGTCATCAGTGCAGGGAGGATGGGTCAGCCTTTTGTGAGAGTGGTCTTGGAGAGTGTGCTCTCCCTTGGTATGGCTTAAAGAAACCGCCCGCCGTGCTATGTTGAGGGCACCACTCTGGGGGTTCCAGCGAGACGGCAGCTTTTCCCCTACAGGAAATAAAACAGATGAATGTGATTTGATGGGACCCCTTGAGGTCCCGACGCTCATTTAGTCTTTGTCTGGAAGGCCCACCATTAGGCTCCATGTAGGAGACCAGTAGTCTTCTGACTGCTCTCAGGAGTACTCTGGAGGTCTGTATAATTACCTCAGGTGACCATGGGGAGCACTGGAGGAGGGGCACAATGGGTGCAGTTTTTTTTCCCCCATTGGGTCACGCCATCATTTTATCAGTCAAAACGATTCCCCAGTGGGGTGCAGTGTGGGAAGAGATTGGGCGGTGAGTGGCTGGAACTGTGTTCAGGCCCCCTGTGACTTGGGAACCCTGACTCCATTCATGTACAATGTCCCCATCACCAAGAGCATGGGCTGTTACTCGCAGTCGATCGGGAACCCCGCTCCCCCCAGATTTCTAGTTGGGGACAGTGGCTCTTAGACTGCATTGGTGTCTTGGAAGGGTCCTTGCCTCAGATCAACCAAGGACTGTATCCTGGCTCCCTCTTGTGCTGGAGATGTGACCTCAGAATGGTGATCACACAACTCACCTTGATCCAGATGGCGGGAGGATAAAACGAAAGCATGTGAAGCTCCTGTAACACAGCAGGCTGTGTAACATTTCACGCAGCTGAGGACAAGTGTTGCTACCTCCGTAAGGTTACCCAGGATTCACAGGAACATAGCACCAGAGAGAATGAGAGCGGGTGAGGCAGAAGAGTAAGTTATTCTCTTGCTCACTCGCACAGTCCAGTGGTCTTCTGTTCACCAAAAGTGCTCGGTGATCCTGGGGCAGTGGGATTTCTGACCCCACATCTTCTTCTGAGGCACTGTTCACTTTACTGACCTACCTGAGACATCCCTCAGGCACAGGGATTCTCAGGTGATGTAAACGCGGGTGAGGGGGAGGTGTAAGCGAAGGAGGAGAACTCATGACTTGGGCACAGTCATATTTCAGAAACAAAGGTGTAGAGCTGATGACCCATGCCTTTCCCTACTGCTGACCTATCTTTCCCCCTTCCTGCACGTGATTGCCCTGTACGTATGCTCAAGTGGTTCATCATGCAGTGGGTAATGGGGCCTGCTCTTGAGATGCACGAGCATCTGTTTTGTGTCGCCATAACAGAATACATGAGACTGGGTGATTTATAAAGAAAAAAAATGTTATTTAGCTCATGGTTCTGAAGGCCGGAAAGTTGAAGGGCATGGCCCCGGCTTTGGGCAAGGGCTTGCGTGCTGTGTCATTATGTGGTGAGGAAGGTCAAGGGGGAAGCGGTCACATGCAAAGAGAGAAAACCTGAGGGCCATCCTGGCCGTATAACAACCTACTATCTTGGGCACTTTGTCCATTCCGGCAAGAACTTTTCCAGTCTCACCAGCACAAGAACTCACTCACTACTGTGAGGAGAGCACCAAGACATCTACAAGGACAAAGGTGGAGCCCTCATGACCCAAACAACCTCCCACTAAGCCTCACCTCCCAGCACCACCACGTTGGGGATCAAATTTCAACATGAGTTGAATCTCCTGTGTGTACGGGGCTGGCAGAGGAAAGCATCTTCTGCTGTGAGGCTGCAGGGTCCACTGGCCTGGGCAAAGGGGAAGCCAGGGAAATACACCTGGTCCATCCACGCCAAGAGGGCCTGAGGTGGATGATGGCAACTGGAGGTTGAATCAGCAGTGGAGGTATTCCTTTCAGGAGATGTTGGGGGGTGCAGTGTGTGGGAGTCAGTCAGCATCTGGTGGGTAGTGGGCATATGGTTCTGGGCAAAGCAGACCTGGACAATGTCAGGATCAGATTGGAGAGCCCTGGACGGGGTGTAGTGCAGTGGGGAGAGGGGCTCTTCGTTGCCATCTCTGCCACTTGGGTTTCAAGTGTGACTGCCGAGTTGTGCCCTATCCACCAGACTTCTCCACATCATTTCTTGTTTCAACAAGTATTCACATCCTAAATGCACACACACAAGCACAAGCATGCCCATGCACATGCATGCACAGACTCTCCCTGACACTCCTTTACAAGTGCAATGACTGAGCTCGTGGTTATGACAGCAGCTATGAAGGAACAAACACCCAACAGGTCCCCAGCCCTCGGGAGTTGGAACTCTGCTCCTCTTTTGGACAGGGCTAAGCCCCACGCTGTGATGTCCTAGGAACTTTTGGAGAAGCAGCCATATGCACCTGAGCCTCCCCTACTGAGTTAGGGCCCAGCTCAGGAGGACAGAGGCATTGTGGGGAGACAGGTGGTACCTGTGCTATCGTAAAAGCTGCAGAGACATGGGATCTAAAGAACTCCATCAGTCTATAATTAAGAGCTTTGTCTGTTCAGTACCTATGGGTCTCACCGTGGCTGTCCCCACGGATGTAGGAAAAGGGCTGTGGGATTTCCAAATGCTGTTGCCTACCTGAACCTTACCCCATCTGGATTTCATTTGCACCTAAAGGCCCTGGACCGCTGAAGAACCAAAGGGTGAGTAATTCACCCGGCAGGCCCTATGAAAGCATTTATTTTCCTCCCTTAGCATTGTGCAGAGGACTACAAGAGATAGGGGAGTGGGAGAGAGTATTTTGGTGTTCCTGCGTCCTAGTTAGGCTTCTTGATACTAAAAAGCACATCCAGTATCTTTGTCCATTTACTTCGGGGATTCCTGGTGTTGCAATTTCTAACAGGGCCTCCTCCATGGTTGTTAGTTAACAGGGACAATTATGCTCCAACCCCCCTTTCAGAATTTTCCCGCTGATACTGTGTTGCAACATGTATCAAGGTCACCTTAGGAAGGCAAAAGAAAAAAAAAAAATGAAGCCCTCATCTTCTGTAAAGGAACAATGCATAGTTGGAGACGAGGTCGCCTGTTGGAAGGGCTCTCTGTCTTGCGGTGGGGCAGGGGGGCTTGGGAGCTCTCTGTCAGTACAGGGGTTAACGCCTTTTCTGAGATCCACAGATTCTTCCTCCACATGACCCTCCCGCCTCCGCCTGCAAACACCGCCCAGTTTTCCTCAGATATGAAGACCGTGTGCACTGCTGGGGGGAGAGAGACGTTACTCCGTCCTCATTCCTGCATGTAAGTGCCCCACCAGGGTCAGAGCTGCCAGCTGTGGAAGACTCACCGTTGGCTGGCCACAGCCCATTGCCACCAGGACCCAGGAACAAGCAGCGCTGCCTCGAGGAGGAGGGCGGACAGCCTAACAGGGCTAAGGGAGATGCTAGCTCTCTCCCTCCACAACCCCACCGCTGCGAAAGTTGACCACCCCCAGTTCACCCGACTTGTTGAAAGTTACATCAAATGCCACAAAGCGAAAAACAGTCAAGCGTGCCAGCGTTTATTTCAGGCCCGGTGACCGGGACACCGCGGGCGAGCAGGGGCATGGAGCAGCAGAGGGGGCTCGGTCGCCGTCCAGGCCTTTGTGTCTGTGGCTCCGGTGGTCTCAGATTCTGAGTGTCCGGTGTCCTCTCCTAGGGAGAAAAGCAGAGTGACAAGTGGACCCTTGGAAGCCCTGTGGCTTTCTGGCTTGGTCTGAGGTTCTCTTGGTGGAACGGGAAGGGGTGGCGGATGGGCTTGGCGGTGAGCAGTGAGAGAGGCGGAGGCTGGCTCCCAAGGAGCTCTCACCTGAAGCACTTGGTGAAACACGCCAGGGCTCTCTGGAACCGGCTCCTCCAAGACCCTCGCAGAAGAGCAGGTTCCCTGGGCAAGCCTGCACCACCGGATGGGTCCTCCGTGGCGTCAGAGGCAACAGCCAACTCCTCAGGATCTTTCTGTGGCCCTTTCACATTCTGAAAGACAAACTAAAGAGCCGGCTCCTAATGGCCCCTCCCATCCCCGGCTTCCCTTACCCCCTCCGGCAACTGTTGTGTGCCTCCCCCGGCCCTCTTCCAGGGGCTGGGGATGCAGCAGTGACCTGCACAGACGAAAGTCCGGCCTCCTGGAGGACATTCCAGGACAATGGAGGGAAGCCAGACTCACCAGATCAGCAGGTGGAAGGAAGGGAGTGAAGATCATGCTTCCCAGAGTCTGTGATGTGCCAGTGGGGACCAACACGGCTTCGTTGAAGACACCGGTGAAGCTCGTCACTCTGCCGGGTGCAAAGAGGCCGAGGGCCTGCCCCCTCCACGCCCCATTCAGCTCCTCTGCCCCTGCCCCATCGCCCCTCCCTCCTCCAGCCTCGTGCTCCAGTAGTGGATACATTGGTGGTATGTCACGTTCCCTCTGTTCCTGTGTCTCTTACTCCCACGCCTCCAATCTTTCTTTCCTGTGCTTCTTCCTCCTGGCCCTCCTAGCAGGCTTGAGCCACGGTTCTGCTAGCTGAGCAGAACAGCCCTGAAGGTCCTCCTGGAAAGAACACGATGTGTAGAGGTCTTCTGGCGGTAGCTCATCTTATTTGGCAATGAATGGTTCATTGCATGTCAAGGTCACACAGGGTCCTAGTTTGCCGTGAGCAGGAGCATTCCAGTTTTAAACCTTAAAGGCCCCTGGCCCGGGAAAACTCTCCATCCCAGGCAAACTGGGACAGTTGGTCATCCTACTTGATTCATGTGGGCACTATTGCGACATTAGCGTGAACTGTTTTTCTCACATTTTACAGTTGAACCTTGTAGATGAAATTGTAAGAGTGATTCTGATACATAAGACGTCGTCATTTATGAGTAATGGATGTGCATTGAAGGCTCTTTGTATCTTCATAGGGTGGAGGTAAATGCAGCATTATGTGTTTGCCCCCTGAATACACATCCACTAAAAAACTATGATTGGACCTCAGCCATCACATCTGCTCTTGGGGTGTCACAACAGAGTTCTAGGTGGACCCAGAGTTGCAGAGACAAGGTCAGGGGAAGGAGCCGAGAAAGAGGTTAACAAGACCACAGATGCTGCAGATGGGATTCACACGAAGATGTCCTTCCCACCAGCCAGGCCATCGCTGGCCTTGTAAGGTAATGAGATTAGTAACGTTAGAGGTGTTGAAACACAGCCCGGGTGGTCACTTGTACACTATGCCGCAGAGAGGAGAGTTCAAATGGTTCCAGACAGCCCTGAGATTCACAGGATTCCTGTGTAAATCAGAGGTAAAGAGCCCTTAGCTTTCATGTGAATGCATAATTCCCTCTGATGTGCACAGAAATTCTCACCAAAATCTTGTGAATTTCCAGCAAGTGTTGCGAAATACTTAGAAACTCCTCCAAGAAGTGAGCAGGTCTTGTCTGTCCTATCTTCCTTTTCTCTCCTTGAGTCTACTCCAGTTGGGTTTCCTCCTCCACCACTCCACTGAAACTTAGGAGGTAATTGAACATGAACCAATGAGCAAGTGAAAGTAATGTTTCTTATAGTTGTATGTGACTAGCTATGTGATTAAAATGACCAAACTGGCAAGTTGTGTTTAAATGCTTAATAAAAGCTAGGTTTACATTGTTAACTTAAAAAATGAATAGAAATGAAGACCCAGAAAGCTACACTGTCATCTCTCAGCACAACTTTCATTCTCACATAAAGAAACTCATTTTCTAAGTAGGAAGGTTGTTCCGAACTGCCGGAGATTCCCAGGAATGAAGGCCCAGGTTTTGTGGAGTTTTCATCTGTCTCCTTGTAGACGCAGCCATCTGCCACCAGGTGGCAGAACAAGACGAGAAAACTGTGCCCCACGGAATCCCTGAGCCCCTTCTGCTGCAGTTTTTGAGTGAGTTTTCTCAGGGGCCGGGATCTGTCCCGGGGAACCATCCCAAGGTCTTGCCCTCCTAAGATATTCCAGGGTGTACCCAGGGCCTGGTCCGGGGTTTCTGACGTCTACGATGACGCTTAAGGCAGTGACAGGGATCAGCAGGGCCTCCGGGCTAGGAGACTCAACTCACCTCCTCATTTAGTAACCCTGGGGTGTGGCAGTAGGTTGCTTTAGGCAGGACGAGGGGCCAGTTGTATCTGTCAGTATGTCAGGGTAGTGACATCTGTGATTCTGCAGGGACATTTGGACAGCAGGGAATCAGAAACGCGGGAAAGTGAGGGTCAGCAACCGAAAACCTTGCCAACTGCTATGGACTGAATTGTGTTCCTCCACCCCGCAATTAGTGGTTTGAAGCCCTGACCCCTAATGGGACTGTATCTGGAGCTAGAGCCTTTAGGAGGGAATTGGGGTTACATGAGGTCATAAGGGTGGAGGCCTGCTCCGACAGGATTAGTGTCCTTATGAGATGAGAGGCCACAGAGCTCATTGTATCTGTCAGTATCTCGAGGTAGTGACAACTGTGATTCTGCAGGGACATTTGGACAGCAGGGGTGTCTCTTCCTCTCTGCACCGCATGCACCCAGGAAAGGCCGTGTGACGTCTTAGCAAGAAGTAGGCCAACCATGAGGAGAGCCTTCACCAGAAACCAAATCGGAGAGCCTTCACCAGAAACCTTGATCTTGATCTTCCCACTTGGCAGAACTGTGAGAAAATAAATGTCTGTTGTTTAAGTCACCCAGCCCGTGGTATTTTGTTATGGCAGCCCGAGCGGACTAATACACCAACCTAGAGATTCTTCAAAGAAATGAGTCCCGGGCTGGCCCAGAAGGCCAGGCTGCTCAGTCCCCGGAGCCTGATGGCAGGTGAGGAGGACAACCCTGCCCAGCCCAGTCGCATTTTCTTTTCTTTCTGAGTCTCCTTTGAGAAAATAAGCTGCCTCGGTGCAATTGCCTTGAAGGGACGCAGAGTTCTGCAAGGAGTCAGGGAGGGGCTGTGAGTGACGGTGATAAGACCCACCCCCGAACCCCCACACCCTGCAGATGGATGGGATTTATATCAAGAAAGGCTACCATGTCAGTCCCCAGCTTTATGCCGTGTCTCCCTCAGCTGAGATTTAAACGAGTATGTAGGGATTCAAGAAAAAGTTGATTTTAAAATTTGGAACGGATGTTACAGGGAGGAGGGGTCAACTGGATTTTGCCAGCCCTGAGATTGAACTGGATAAATTACAGGTAAATTATATGTGTGAAAGCACTGGGTACATGAGAGGATCTCAACACAATTTTCTTGGCTTGCAAGCAAGTTTCGCAGAAGCTCCTGCAAGAGGGGAAGTGACTCTTCTTATTATTACGAATCGCAACAGTTTCTTTTATTAAAGACCTGTTTACAATATTGTCTTAGTTACGCAAATACAGATGATAAAACAATAGTCTCCTTTGTCCACCCCTCTCCATCTCTAGCCCCCTCAGCAATGGTTTAATGTGTTTCCTCGAAAATTCCTCAGTCAATGCATTTACACGCACATACATACACTAATAGAAACATGTGCTTGCCTTTCGTGGGGTCATAAGATACATATTGGCTCATGATGCACGTATTGTGTGGCACTTGATTTTTGCGTTTTACAGCAAGTCTGGGTGAACTTCTCCTGTCAGTTCGTGAAGAACTATCTCATCGTTTTTAACTTCTACACAGTGTTCTAGGTGATATGCCATACTTCTTTAACTGCTTCCACACACAAGGACCTTTCACATTTTTCCCCCAACTTTTAAAGTTCTCAAAAGTTTTTCCAATATCCTTGTTCACAGAGGATGTGTCACTCTAGAAGAGATACACAGAAATGGAATTTTGGCACAAAACTCTACAAATATTTGAACCCTGAGCAACCATTGATAAATGGATCTGAAAAGAGGTGGGACCAATTTATTCTCTCAGGAGCAGGGTAGGATAGTGTTCATTGTCCTTCACCGTCGCTCTTGACGTTATTCGTTCCTTTAAATATTTGCTAATCTGGTGGTTGATATATGAAAGGTTTTGAGACAAAGTCTTCCTTGCAGAATCTGTGAGAGTCCAGGGCTGGTCATGCCAGGGCGGGTCATGTTCGACATACTCAGATGCCACCTCCAGTGGACCAGTTGGGGAGAGGCCAAGAAAGGCATAGCAGAGCACAGCAGAGAGTGACAGGAGGAAGTTTCGGGGTCCATGAGAAGGCTCAGAGAGGGCACCCACTCAGCCCTGGGGGTTGTAATGGAGTCAGTGGAGGCTTCCCAGAGGATTAGACGCCTGAAATGCGTGAGGAAAGAAATTAGTCAGGGAAAGGGAGAGGAGGAACAGCACTTGAAGCACAAAGACCAGGCCACTGAGGTGATTTTGGAAACTGCAAATAAGCAGAGCCAGTTTCTATTCTGTGCACTTGTAGCAGTCAAGGTTGGCTACCACGAGGCGGTGCAGGATTAGAAACGTGTGTCC
This sequence comes from Callithrix jacchus, assembly GCF_049354715.1. Lineage (NCBI taxonomy): Eukaryota > Metazoa > Chordata > Mammalia > Primates > Cebidae > Callithrix > Callithrix jacchus. Next base: position 70,143,957 of record NC_133524.1, read on the forward strand.
CAGTGGAGTCCCTGAGTTCCTCTGCTGCAGTTCTCTAGAATGAGTGTGCTCGGTCAGGGGCTAGCCTGAATTCCAAGGTCCGGCCCTTGAAGATCTTCTGGGTTGCATCAAGGCCCTGGCCTAGAGTTTCTGAAGTCTGTCATGGGACTCAAGATACTGAGATATATATATCTATCTATCTCTCTCTCTCTCCATATATATATGTGTGTATATATATATATATATATATATATATATATATATATTTTTTTTTTTTTTTTTTCTTTTTCTTAAGGACCTAGCCTGGGAGACTCAAGTCAGCTGCCCACCCATTCTGTAGCCCTGGGCTATGAAAAGAGGCAATTTTAGGCAGGGTGTGATGCCAGTGGTGTCATGAAGTATCTTAGGGAATAGTGAGGGCAACCTTAGAGGATGCTGAGAATACTTGCACTGGGGCTCATGGGAGGCATAAGAGCCCCCAGGACAGCAGTGCCATCAGGTGACTTGCAACTAGGCAGTTGGCTGACACAGTAGGTAGCTGTGAATGTAGCAGTCCCCTAAGCCACAGGGTCACTGAATGCGTGAGAAGAACAAGAATTTGAAGATCATTTAGCCAAGGATTTCAGTATGTCGATAAAGCAATGAAAGCTCAGAAAGGTATAGCAACTTGCTCAAGGTAACACAGAGAAAAAATGTGTCATTATGCTGAGACAGTGAAGTGAGGACACTGTGACAGACAGATGAAACCTGTCTTCCCCTGGACCTGAGAGGTTCTAGAAACCAAGACTCTGTGCAAATGGGTCATCACAGCAAAGCGCCTGAGGAGGTTCATGGCAGCCAGTTCCCGATCAGCAGCAGTGGTGTGCCTCTGAGGATGTAATGTGTGAGGCTGTCTTGGTGCGTGAATCAGTCTCTGGTGGGTGGTGAACACGGGGCTCTGGGACTGGCGCTCTCTCTCTTTCTCTGTTTCTCTCCGTCTCTCTGTCTCTGTCTCTGTCTGTCTCTCTCCTCTCTCTCCTCTCTCTCTCTCTTTCTCCCTCCCCCCCCGCTCTCGCTCTCTCTCTCTCTCTCCCTCTCTCTCCCCCCCTACCCCGTGTTCTTGTGTGTGTTCTAGAAGTGAGATCCTTTTGTCACCAAGCCCTGCTCTATTAAATCCCATTAGGACCACTTGGGTTTCGACAGCTGTTTTCCAAGTCATGGCCCCTTGTAAACCCACTGGATTGGTTGGAGGGTGCTATCATTGCAGCCAAGGATCCTCCCTCCAAGCCCAAGGGGAGGAGGGAATAAGGTGGCCTCAAATCTTGTCCCCTGGGCCTGAGCCCCTTAAGCTGCAGTGGCAGCTTCATCCATGTCTGTGTCCCACACAGTCTCACATCCCTTGCTCTTCCTATGTTCAGGCAGTCCCGATTCATTTCTGGACTGGAGGAAAGGCCTCAGCACCTCCAGGAAGGCAGGAAAACAACTGGCTCATGCTGGGAGGGAGGCTCTGGGCTCCAAGTTGGAGGAAATAAAAGGGATACTTCTCACCCTTATCCCAGGTCAGAGAGTCTAAGCACAGCAAAGCTTTAGTGGACACATGCTCATTGATTCATTTTCTTCAGTAAAGATTTATCGGTGCCATGCTGTACGTAAAGCCCTGTGTCCAGGTACTGGCTGTTCCAGGACTAATGAGGTAGAGCTCCTGCTCCAGAGATGAGAGTCTGGGTGAGGACAGTCAAGCAAATTGACCTGCCAGAGGTGGCAGTCTAGCATGAAAAATGCTACGATAGAGAAGAGTACACAGTGTGTTCGTCAAATATTTCATCATACAGATAGGGAAATGGAAGCTCAGAAAGGTATAGCAACTTCGCCAAGGTAACACAGAGAGAAAATGGATCACTGTGGTGAGACAGTCAAGTGAGGACACTGTGATTGGGACTGGCATAGTGGAGGGGAGAAACGTTACCAAGGGAAGAAGGAAGGGTTCTTTTTTTGAGGGTAGGAACATCGGAGATCAAAAGGACAACTGAAAGGCTGAGTAAGGAAATGGTGGTTCCAGAGGAGAGCCATAAGTGCAAAGGCCCTGAGGCAGGGCGGAATCAAAAGTTATTTGGGGGGTTACTGAAGGCAAATTTTAGCCATGATGTGGAGAAAGATGAGGCTGTAGGAGAGGAGCAGAGTTGAGATGTCCAGATGGAAAGTCTGAGGGATGAGAGACACTGTCCTGCATAGAAAGCGGCTCTTACCGAATCATCTCATTTGGATCCAGGTGGCATAGCAGGAAGTCTCCATTGCTGGTCCAGGATGAGTCCCGGGCTCCCGTCCCTGTGTAGTTTTCTACAGTGCGTACGCTGGGCCTTCTAAACACACCAACGCTAGGGCATAATGGTGAGGTCAGAGTGATGCCCACTCAAGCTGTTCCCTAGAAGCCAGTGACCGGATACCATCCTCTGTGATCGGGGGAAGCTGGCAAACAGTGCATAATGAGGACATTGATATGGGTTCATCTAGAATAAAACCAGGATGACATAAAGAAGGTCTGGGTTTCTAGTGGGTGGGGGAGGGAAATGAGTACAACGAGGCAGAATTGTGGGGATAAGATATTGGAATCAGGCATCGGTGAGAGGGGAAGGCAGAGAAAGAGAGAAAGTGAGGAGAGGGGGAGGAAGGGAGTGACAGAGGGAGGGAGGGATGGGGCCAGGGAGAGAGTGAGGAATCTAGGGAGGGAGGCAGAAGAACATTAGGCCCTTTACATAAGGGATATGGCCGATGGGCTGCAATCTGCTGGGGCTGCCTCTCTCACACCAGAATTTTTGGAAAAGTATCCACTCTGATGTGCCTCTCTTCCTGGAGAACAGATGCCTTTGTCCTACATGCTAGGAAGATAATTTTCCTGCACGGCGTTTGGATTTTTGTTTTTGCTTTTTGCCACTGGAATGACCCGGAGTCGCTGGGGAGCTTCCAAGAGGAGGATGCAGGGTCCCAGATCAACTATATCACTCCTCATGGCTGCCACATACTGAGGGCCTCATACACTTCGCCGTGTGAATTACGTAAGCTGACACTTATCTTTCCAACAGTACTGCAAGTTCAGTGTCAGTCAGATTTCACAGAGGTGTAACCTGGGGCCGGAGACTTCGAGATATTCGTCCAAGGCCACATAGATATTTATCGACAAAGCTGGGACTTGACCCTAGGTCTGACTAAAATGTGGGTGCACCGTGCACCACCCTGGCACCTGCGAACCCCTCCCAGCCTTAATCAAGCCTTCTGTGTCTTGCACCCAGTCCCTAGCCCACAGATCCTCCCCCTGTCTTAATTACTATTGATTGCTGCATTAAAATCTACCACAAACATATCAGCTTAAAACGATAAACAGTTTTAATCTCAGAGTTCTGTGGATCAGGGATCTGGGTATGGCTTAAATGGATCCTCTACTTCCGAGTCTCTCCCAAGACTGGCAGCCCAGGGGCAACAGTCTCATCCGTAGGCTCGACCAGGGAAGGATGGACTTCCCAGCTCACCCATGCGGCTGTTGGCAGGATCCAGTTCCTCATCTGTAGGCTCAACTGGGGAAAGACTGACTTCCAAGCTCACTCATGCGATTGTTGGCAGGATCCCGTGGGTTGCTGGCCTGAGGACCTCAGTTTGTCTGTGGCTGCTGGCCAGGGACTTTCATCAGCTCCTCGCCAGCTGGCCTTCACCATCTGGGCGAGCACACGTGCAAGAAGAGCCTGAGGGAGAAAACGAATGCCAGCAGGTCGGAAGTCACAGTCTTGTTATAGCCTAAGCATGGAAATGAGACGCCATCGCCTTTGCCAAATTTTGTTGGTTAGAAGCCAGTCACTAGGTCCAGCCCACCCTCAAGGGGAAGGAATTCCATAGGGGCATGGGTACCAGACGGGGGGATCCTTGGAAGCCATTCTGGAAGGCTGCCCACCACACCTGCTCCTGCACCCACTTCAGTATACTGAGCCCCTTTGGGTATCAACTGCCTTGACGGAGCAAATGGTTGATGGGCCACCTTGGACTGTGCTACGTGGCCTGAATCTATCTGATCCCACCTCTCTTCCAGCAGGCCCAGGACTCGAGTCTGCCCGGCCTTGCGTTCCTCCCCATCCCTACCAACTACTCCCGGTCACTGAGCCCATGGGACGTCACAGCAGCTGAAAATGGACCTTCTCCCTGTGACTGAAGCACATACCCATCAGCCGAGTGGGACTGGGACCCAGGATGGTGCTCCAGACCTCTCCTAGTAAAACAGAGATGAAGAGCTCAGTTCACCCACTGAGACAGGGCCCACCTCAGGAGAACATGGGTATAGGTGGGAGAGGGCTAGGTCCAGAGTTATCTGTGAAAGCTGCTGAGATGTTCTTGCTTTTGCCCTCTGGGTTGGGATTCTGGGTAGAATCTTCCCATGTTCTCCAGCAGGCATCAGAGAAACATCTCTAAGGCAACGTGGGAGCACCCATGCCGGAGAAAGAGCAGCTCTGAAGCTGCGTGGAGACCCAGAAGTGTTCAGACGTCTAGGATGGGAGACCTACGCTAGGGAGGAGAGGAGTGAGGCTACATCGGGGATGCTTTCTGTGCCTCCATAATGTATTTAACTCAAAGGCAGAGAGACATGTGAAGCACATACAGATAGGAAAGCATTTTTAAGTAGGATGCTGGCTGCTGTATTCTTCTGGTTTTCTGTAGGTTTGAAATATTTCAGTGGTACAATACTCTAAAAGTAGAAAACAGAAGAGAAGGAGGGGCGCTCAGGGACCCTGCACTCCATATTTCCCAGGTGTGTCTCAGAGCCAAATGCATCAGGTTGCGGGGGGCGGCATGGTGAACTTGCGAGTTTCCTAGGAACCCAACAGTTCCATTAGGCTGTGGGGATTGGGACCGCAGGTGGCTGGACACCCACGGCAGAATCTTAGCCAGGAGCAGACCCATCCCAGAGAAGCCTGGGCTTTTTCCAGTTTTGGGAAGCACCCACCAGACTCAGCTCTTCTCCCTGCTGCTGTTTTCTTGCCATACTTATCAGGAGCAGCTTACAAAAAGACACGGTGTGATAGTGAGAGATAAACAACCTGAGGTGATGGATGAGGTCATGTGCTGGAGGGGCTCTCTCCAAGGTTGGGGTCGGGGTTGCTGTGGTCAGATTAGAACCTAATGCCTCTGAAGCCTTTCCTGTGGATTCTTCGACATCTTCTCTCCTGACCTCACCTCTCTGCCCCTCAACTCACAGCCCTCCTCCCCGGCCCAAGGGCTATCCCTCAGTCACTGCCCATCAGGCACCCTACATGAAGTTTTTGAAGCCAGTAGCACGTTTACTGTCCATCAACCACTGTGCTATTTCAAAAGTGACTCGGGGATATGCACTACCTACCGCTCCAAGACACAAGGGCAGCAATCCATATGGCTAGGTCCCCTGTGCCTAACTCTCTCCACAACGACCCCCTGCCCCGCTACCTCCACTGAAAGACACAAACCACAAATCACAGGAGGTGGATGTTCATGTGGAGAGGGACATCAAATATCATACCACTGAAAGAGTCAAGTGTGCCAGCATTTATTTCAGGCCCACTGGGGCGAGCAGGGGCACAGGGCAGCAGAGGGGGCTCCGTCACCATTCATGGGTCTGTGTCTGCGGCTCCCATGGTCTCAGTTTCCGAGTGTCCAGTATCCTCCCCTAGGGAGGAAAACAGAGTGACAAGTGGACCCTTGGGAGCCCTGGGGATTCTGGCCTGGCCTGAGGTTCTCTTGGTGGAACAGGAAGGGGAGGCCACTGGGCTTGGCGGTGAGCAGTGAGAGAGGTGGAGGCTCTCACTGGAAGCACTTGGTGAAACACGCCAGGGCCCCCTGGAACCAGCTCCTCCAACACCCTCGCAGAAGAGCAGATTCTCTGGGCAAGCCTGTGCCACTGGATAGGTCCTCTATGGTGTTGGCAAAATAAATGAAGGGCATAGTGTCCTTAACTGAGCCAGTCCTGTTCAGGAAAACAGAGAAAAATCATTCTAGCCAGCACTAACATTGCTTCCTTTATTCATCGAGTGTTTGCTGAGGGCCTGTTATGTGCACACCAGGCTCAGTTTCAGGTACTGCGGATACAGCAATGAACTCTAGAGATCCAGATCCCAGATCTCCTGGGGCTGACTATCTGCCATGCTGGTGGGAAATCAGGCTCACCATGTCCTCAAGAGTTTGCTCTTCCTTGGGAAGGCCAAAAAATGGAGCTGCCCACCTTGCAAAGTTGAGGGCACCAGTCTGGGGGATGCGGCTTTCTCTATACAGTCCCAGCTCAGGACTCAGCGAAGTTCATGTTTTCTGAGAAGTGCGACGTACATGTGGTGTCTGAAAGGACTTATTGTCAGAGCCTGGCAGAACTCTTCATTGTGCTGGGCCTCTGGCTCAGGGCCTGTCCCTTGTGTGAAATTCCATCCCCGTGTCCCTGGCCTGGATCTTCACCCTCCCCTCCTGTAGGTGAGTATGCTCTTTTCAAGCAGTTGATACATTCTCATAAACTCCCTCAAGTGCTGAGATGCCTCGTTACCTAGCATCGTCGCTTTCTTTTCCTCTCTCCCGGCTCTCCCTTGAACCCACTCTAATCAGCTTCCAGCCCCACCACACGACTCTCACATAGATGATTAAATGACTAATTGAAAGTGATGGTTTCTGATTTCCATGCTACTCTACTTATATAAGCCTAAAGACTTAAGGAAAGATCTATTTTGTACATTGTTAACTTTAAGGTTTACTGAAATTCAAACCGGGGTACTTGCCAATTATATTTTCCCCCCTCACTAGCTCCATCTTCATGTCAAGAAACTCAGTGAGTATACAACCCTGAAACTAACCCTGAATTCCCAATGAGCAGAACCCCAGCATTGCCGGGTGATCCACAATCAAACTCCAGGTTTCTCCTCTGTGCATTAGTGGAAGCCAAGGTAGGGCGCTCGAGGGAAGCATGGATGTAGAAAACTGTGTCTCACGGATCCCGGAGTTTTTTTAGCTGTAATTTTTGATTCAGACTGCTCAGTCAAGACTCAGGCTCAGCCTATGGGAGCCTTCCAAGGTCCTGGCCTTGAGGATGCCCAAGGTTTTGTCCCGGGCTTGACAGAGCCCTTTTAGAACCCTGCGATGGGCCTTGAGACAGTGGTATCTGAGCCCCCAGGGCTCTGGTCTAGGAAGCATCAGTTTTCCCACCCTACTTCTAGTTACAATTGGTGTCAGGAGGAAAAAAGAATTTGGGGATGCACCATATCGTAAATATATTAAGCTGTTCAATCCCTGACAAATGGCACTCCAAATGTGGAGTGCACATTTGGTGCACAGTGTGAATCTGCGCCAATTCACACTACCAGCGTCAGAACGTCAGTGTATGACACCCGATTTGCATCATTACAATTTTAAATGTTTGTCAAGTTGCAGTTTGAAAAGTGGAATCTCAATTGTTATCTTAATTCCATTATGACTTGTGATGTGGAGCGCCTATTCCTTTCATAGTGGCCATTTGTATTTCTATAAATGGCCTGCTTAGATTCGTTGTTAGCTTTTCTACTGTTGTTTGTTCTCCCATGCGTTTCCTGAATTGTCTCGTCAGAGTTACCTGTATATTGCAAATATGATTCTTCGGTCTGTTATAATTGAAGAACATGTTTGTTCCCAGCCTCTCACTTCTGTTTGCAATTTAATTCCTGTGTCTTCTTGTATGGACACTTTTCATTTGGGGTGTTCATACCGGCTGCTTTACTCAGGCCTCACCACAACCATGCGAGGTTGTTAATGTTTACCTCAGTTTTCTTTTTGTTTGGTTGGTTTTATTGGCATTTAATGAATACTTATTGAGTTAGGTGTCAGAGATACTCTACACACGGGAGATAGAATCACCACAGTTCAATGTGCCAAGAACACACTGAGGGCTGGTGGCCCAGTAATGAGCTCTACCCTTACAGAGCTTCCCACCTGTAAGAGTTCCAGGCACACTCTTAAACACTTTATTTCTCATTCACGATTTAAAAATGTATTACTTACACATAATTATACATATTTATGGGGTACCGTGTGATGTTTCAACCCCTGTATGCATTGTATAATCATCAAGTCACGGTAATTACCATATCCATCACTTTAAACATTTTTCATTTCTTTGCAGTGTTAACATTTAAAATCTTCTAGATTTAAAATCTTGAAGTATACACTCCATTGGTATCTTCTATACTCATTCTACTGTGTAATAGAACTCCAGAACTCATTCTCTCTGTCAAACCATAACTTTTTACCCTTTACCAACCTCTCCCCTCGCCCCACATCCCCTTCCCTCTGCAGCCTCTGGTAACCAGTACTCTAGTTTCTACTTCTATGAAATCAATTTTTTTTTTTTTTTTAAGATTCCACATATGAGTGAGGTCATGTGGTGTTTGTCTTTCTATGCCTGGCTTATTTCACTTAGCATAATGTCCTCCAGGTTCATCCATGCTGCCTCAAATGACAGGATGTCATTTTGTTTTATGGCTGGATAGTATTCCATTGTGTATACCAGCCACGTTTTTCCTTACCAATTCATCCGTAGATGGGCATTTAGGTTGATTCTATATCTTGGCTATCGTGAATAATGATATCATGAATAACGAGGCATCAGTGAACACAGGAGCACAGATGTCTCTTCAAAGTAATAATTTCCTCTCCTTTGGATATATACCCAGTAATGAGATTGCTGAACCACACAGCAGTTTTCTTTTTAATTTTTTGAGGAATCTTCACACTGTTTCCCATAATGACTGTAGTAATTTTCATTTCCGCCAACAGTGCGTAAGTGTTCCTCTTTCTCCACAGCCTCTCCAGCATTTGTTACTTTTTGTCCTCTTGATAACAGCCATTCTAACTGGGGCAAAGTGATATCCCATCGTGGTTTAGATTTGTATCTCACTGACGATTGGAGATGTTGAGTGTTTTCATATATCCGTTTGCCATTTGCACACCTTCTTTTAAGAAAAGTCTATTCAGGCATTTTCCCCAATTTCTAATTGAATAATTATTTATTTTGCTATTGTTTGGGCTCCTTATGTATTCTGGATATTAACCCCTTGTCAGATGCATAGTTTGAGAATACTCTCTCTCATTCTGTAAGCTGTCTCTGTTACTCTACTGGTCGTTTCTTTTGCTGTGCAGATGCTTTATAGCCTGACATAATCCTGTGTGTCTATTTGTGCTTTTGTTGCCTAGGCTTTTGAGGCCTTACTGAAAAAAAAATCCTTGCCCAGTTCAATTTCGTGAAATGTTTCCCCTATGCTTTCTTCTAGTAGTTCCAGAGTTTCAGGCCTGACATTGCAGTCTTTTAAGCCATTCCGATTTGACTTTTGTATCTAGTGAGAGATAGGGGTCTGGTTTCATTCTTCTGATTGTGAACATGCAGTTTTTCCAGCCCCGTTTATCGAGGAGACCGTCCTATCCTCCAGGTAGGTTCTTGGCTCCTTTGCAGAAAATCAGTTGGCTGTTAATGCTTCGATTTATATCTGGGTTCCCTATAACGTTTTATTGTTCTGTGTATCTGATTTGATGTCAGTGCCCTGTTGTTTTGGTTGCTTTTGTATATTTTGAGGTCAGGTAGCGTGTTGTCTCCAGCTGTGTTCTTTCTGCTTGTGATTGGCTTGGCTTTCAGCATCTTTTGTGGCTCCATACCACTCTTAGGATTTTTTTTTTTTTCTGTCCAGACTGTCATTGGTATTTTGACAGGGATGTCATCAAACGTGGAGATCACGATGGTTGATACAGACATTGCAACAATATTAATTCTTCCATGAACATGGAATCTCTTTCCATTTATTTCTGCCCTCTTCAATTTCTTTTATCAGTGTTCCACAGTTTTCACTGTAGAGATCTTTTGCTTCCTTGCTTAAGCTTATTGCCAGGGATTTTATTTTTTATCTGTTGTAGCTATTGTAATTGGAACTACTTTCTTGATTTCTTTTTCAGATAGTTTACTGTTGGCAAATAGATGTGCTACTGATTCCTGTACGCTGATGTTATATTCTGCCGCTTTGCCAAATTCACTTGTTCTAACAGTTATTTGGTGGAGTCTTTAGGGTTTTCTCTACGTAAGTCTATGTCAGCTGCAAACAGGGACAATTTGACTTCCTCTTTTCCGGTTGGATGCTGATATGGTTTGGCTGTGTCCTCACTCAAATGTCATTTTGAATTGTTGCTCCCATGATTCCCACGTGTTGTGGGAGGGACCTGGTGGGAGTTGATCAACTCATGGGGGCGGTTTCCCCCATACTGTTCTTGTGGTAGTAAGTCTCACCAGATCTGATGGTTTTATAAGGAGTTTCCCCGTTCACTCGGCTCTCATTTTCTCTCTTGCCTGCCGTCATGTAAGATGTGCCTTTTGCCCTCCACCATGATTGTGAGGACTTCCCAGCTACGTGCAACTGGGAGTCAATTAAGCCTCTTTTAAAAAAATAAATTACCCGGTCTTGGGTATGTCTTTATCAGCAGCGTGAGAACAGACTAATACAGGTGCTCTTTACATCTTTCTCTTACCTAATCGCTCTGGCTAGAACTTCCAATACTAAGTTGAATTTAAGCGGTGAAAGTGAGCATTCTTTTCTTGTTACAAATCTTACAGAAAAAGCTTTCAACGTTTTCCTATTCAGCATGACATTAGCTTTGGGTTTATCATATATGGCCTTTATTTTGTTGAGGTATGTTCCTTTTATACCTACTTTGCTGGGAGTTTCTATCATGAAGGGATGTTGAAATTTTTCAAATGCTTCTCAGCATCTATTGAAATGGGCATATGGATTTCGTCCTTTGTTCTGTTGATGTGAGGGATCACTTTTATTACTTTGCACATATACTGAACCGACCTTGCATCCCTGGGATGAATCCCACTTGATCATGGTGGATGATGCTTTTAATGTCCTGCTAGTGTTTGGCTGAGGGTTTTTGCATCCATGCTCGTTAGGGATATTGGCCCTTACCTTTCTTGTTTTGTTGTGTCCTCATCTGGTTTTGGAATTACGGTAATGCTGGCCTTGTAAAATGTGTTTGAAAGTATTCCCTCCTCTTCATTTTTTTTTTTTTGGGAAGACTTTGAGAAGAAGTGGTACCAGTTCTTTCCATGTTTGGTAGCATTCACCAGCAAAGCCATGAGATCTTGGACTTCTCTTTGATGGGAGAGTGCTTACTCCTGCTTCAATGTCATTATTCCTTATTGTTTCTGTTCAGGTTTTCTGTTTCTTTTTGATGCAATCTTGGTAGGTTGCATGTGTCTGGGAATTTATCTGTTTCTTCTAGATTTTGAATTTCCTGGCAGATAGTTGTTCACAATAGTCTCTTATCATCATTTCCATCCCTGTCGTGCCAGTTGCAATGTTTCCTTTTTGTCGCTGTTTCTATTTGAGTCTTCTCTCTGCTTTCCTTAGTTAGTCCAGCTGAAGATTTGTCAATTTCTTTATCTTTTAGAAAGCTAACTCTTTGTTTTTTAGATTTTTTAAGTTGTTCTTAAAAATTCTCTACTTAGTTTAGTTCTGCTTTGATCTTTGTTATTTCTTTTCTTCTGCTAACTTTTGTTTTTGCTGTTGTTGTTGTTGTTGTTGTTGCTGTTGTTGTTCTTTTTCTCGTTCCTTGGGGTGTAACATTAGTTTGTTTATTTGAGATATTTCCACTTCTGGTATGTAGTCATTTATTGCTATAAAGTTTCCTCTTAGAGCTGCATTTGCTGTATCCCATAGGATTTGGCGTGTTGTGTTTCCATTTTCATTTGTCTCAAGGAATCTTTAAATTTCCTTTTTAATTTCTTCATTGACCCATCCATTGTTCAGGAGCATGTTGTTTCATTTCCATGAATTTGCCCAGTTTCCAATGTTCCCTCTCTTATTGATTTCTGGTTCTATTCCATTGTGGTCAGAAAACACTCGATGTGATTTTGATTTTTAAAACTTTGTTAAGAATTGTTTTGTGACCTAACCTATGGTTTATTCTGAGGAATGTTTCATGCGCCGTTGAGAAAAAAAATGTGTATTCTGTGGCTTTTGGATGGAATGATCTGTAAACGTCTGTTAGGTCCACGGGGCCCAGAGTGCAGTTTAATGTCGATGTTTCTTGGTTAATTTTCCATCTGGATGACCTGCCCGCTGCTGAAATTGGGGTACTAAATTTCCTCACTATTACTGTATTATGATCAATCTCTCCTTTTAGGTCTTTTAATATTTTCTTTACGTATTTAGATGCCCTGGTGTTGGGTGCATATATTTATAACAATTATAAATAAATAAATAAATAAATAAATATTTTTTTACCACATATATTTACAAGTGTTAAAAATATATATTTACAATTGTTAAAATATATATATTTAACAATTAAATATATATTACAATATCTATTGCAGTTGTCAAAATACATATGTATCTTGTAATATGTATCACTATGTATATTGCAACAGTTAAAAAACATATATATATATATATCATACATACATACGAACACACATATACTTACAATTGTTATGTCCTTTTGCTTTATCAACCTGTTTAACATCATATAATGGCCTTCTTTGTCTTTTTCTTTTTATGGTTCTTCACATAAACTCTATTTTATGTGATCTAAATAGAGGTACTCCCACTCTGTTTTAGGTTCCATTTGCACAGAATGTCTGTTTCCAACCCTTTGCTTTCAGTCTATGTGTGTCTTTGTGGGTGAAGTGAGATTCTTGTAGACAGTATATAGTCGGGGCTTGTGTTTTTAGCCACTCTATGTCTTTTAATTGGAGAACTTAGTTCATTTACATTCAAGTTTATCATTGACAGGTAAAAGCTTAACACTATCATTTTGTTACTTGTTTTCTGATTGTTTTGTAGATCTGTTCTTCCTTTGTTCCACTCTTACTGTCTTCTTTTGCTGTTGTGTGTTTCTCTCTAGTAGTAAATTTTGATTCCTTGCTATTGATATTTTAGAGTCCCTATTATAGGTTTTTACTTTGTAGTTACCATGATGAGACTTACAAAATATGTCTTATAATTACAATATAAGTTATTTTAAACAGATAGCAGTTTAACTTTAATCACGGGAAAAAGGAACAAAAACAAACTCTACACTTTAACTCATCCGCCCCTCCACACTTTGACTTTTTGATGTTTCAAGTCACATCTTTTTATATTACTATCTCTTAACCAATTGTTGTGGTTATTACTATTTTGAACAGTTTTGTCTTTTAGGTTTCATACTTAAGATATGTTTGCCAGCCCTCAATGACAGTATTATAGCACTGTGAATTTGTCTGCTTTCTTACTATTACCAGTGGGTTTGATACCTTCAGATGTTTTTTTCTGTCACGTGTTAGTGTTCTTTTCTTTCAGATTGAAGAAACCCCATTCGCATTTCTTCTTCCTTTCTTCCTTTCTTTTTGTCTTAGAAAGTCTTTTTCTTTCCTTTATGTTGGAAGGATAGCTTTGCTGAATACAGTATTCTTGACTGACAGTTTTTTCCCCTTTATCACATTGAATGTATCATTCCTCCCTTTCCTGGCCTGCAGGGTCTCTGCTGAGAAATGTACTGAAAGCTGTACTGGTGATCCATTGTGTGTGATATGTTGTTTTTCTCTTGACGCTTTGAGCATTTTTCTTTGCCTTCTATTTGTTTAAATAATTTGAATATGGTGTGCCTTGGGGAATTTGTCTGCAGGTTGAATTTTATTTGTGATCTCTGAGCTTCCTGTACTGGAATGCTATGATCTTTCTTCAGATTTGGGATATTTCAGCCATTACTTATCCAAATATATGCTTTCTAGACCTTGTGCTTTTCTTTTGTCTTCCTCAGCAATTTCTATTATGCAGAGCCTAATTTTCTTGATGATGTCTTATAATTCTCAAAGGCCTTCTTCCCTCTTTTAAAATGCTTTTATCTTTTTCCTCCTCTTTATATGTTTTATCTTGGTGCTTACAGATTCAGTTTTTCAGTTCAGTTGCTATAGTCTCTATTTCAGGACTTCGGGATTTTTAATCCTTTTTATTTCCTTGTCACATTTTTTGTTTTGTTCCTGGATTGTTTTAGACATTTTATTTAGTTGGTTATCCAGGTTGTCATGTAATTCCCTTAACTTCTTTAGGATTATTCTGAATTGTCTCTCAGACATTCCCTAGATCTTCAGTTTTTCTGGGTCTGTTACTGGAGTTTTGTTGGTTTCTTTGGGTGTGTCATATTTCATGAGTTTTCACAATCCTTGTCTCTTTATATTGATGTCTGTGTGCTCGAGGAGATGGCCACCTCTTCCAGGTTTTGCAGCTGTTCCTCGGTGGTGTTAAACCTTTGCTACTTAATATTGGAACTTAATCCCTGGCCAGCTATTGCTTTCAGTCTGAGAAAGACTTATTTTGAGCACTGGAACTTAAATGTTAAACTGGAACTATATTGCTGCCCTGCCACTGCTTCTTGGTTGGGGGACGAGTTAGGTGAACACAGGACCATTACTGACAACGTTTTAGTTGTTTCCAGGTCAAGAGAAGGCTCCACGTGATCACGTGGGCTTAGCGGGAAATCTGGCCAGGGATTTGGGCCTTCCTGTGCCCCTGTCCGTGCTATGGTTCTGGCCAGTCCCTCAGCACTGGCTTGCCCACTGATGGCGGCACAGAGCGGCTGCCAAGATCCACGTGAGAGTTGCTGTGATCAGTGCACCCACTTTCTGTTCCCAGTTCACACCAGGTGTTTCAGCTCTCTTCTGGAACTCCCAAGGATACCTGTGGGATAGGACTGGAGGGGACTTCCCATGAAGATTCTCAGACTGGTGGGGAGATCACATGTCCACCTCCAATTCCCTCCTCCCACCTCAGAAGTTGTGGGTCTAGAGAAATTCTCTGTGAGTATCATTATGCTGGTTTGGGGGAGGAGGTGGCACAGTCTAACATGACTGTTGTTCCTCTTACCGGTTGTGGCTTTTCTCAATTTTGTCATCCTAGTTTCTCCCCCAAGTTCTGGTGAAATCAGAGTGGTATTCTTGTCTTGGATTAATTTCTAGTTGTGCATTTGTGGGAAGAGTGGTACTGTGGGATCATCTGTTCTGCCATCTTGCTGACATCACTCCTCCCCTTTACCCCGGTGTTCGAATGCAGAAAGCAAGGCTAAGAAAAGGTGCAGGGGTTTGTTCCCAGATTCTAATCCAAGATCACAACCGATGTATGCCTGACTGGAAAGCTATGCAATAACGTGGGCCCATGCCAGGCTATAGGCCAACATTAAAGCCCCATTCATACCTGCCCCCTCCTAGACATTGAGGGAGCACAGCACATAGTGGAAGAAGCCTTCTTTTGTCCTCAGAGGAGTGTGCCTACTTCAAAGCCCACAAGAGAGGGTATGGAAGAAGAAGGTACTTAATAATGGACCTGCTGGACAGGACACTGTAGTGAGGGTCGGGAGATCTGGGGACCAGGACAAGACCCACCACTAACTGTGACTTCGTCTAAGTAACTTGCTCTCTGCTGGACATGTCTCTAATAAACAAATAAGAGTTCTGAGCCACTGTTGCAGGTGTCAGAGAGGTGAGTTCATTGACCCCAGCTGGGATAAAGGGAGAGGGGGTGAGATACACCTCTGGCAATCATTTCAGCAGCCTATAGCCCTTATCAATGCAACCTCTCAGCCTTAGCAGCTATTGCTAGTATCATCATGATTTGCATGTAAATGACTGCTGCTGGATGATGATCTGGGGACAAATGGCACCCAAAGCTTATCCCAAAGGGCCTGATCTCAAGGAAGCTGATGGATGCTGCCTCTAGGCCTGCTAGAACACCAGCTGCTCTGTGGAGGGGGCATCCTTTGTAATCTTCACAACCCCTCCGTGAGACTCTTGCTTTCCTGCCCCCACGAAGAGTAATAGCATCAGTCCTTTGCAACCAGCCAGGACTGCTGTGAGGAGTAATGAGAAAGCTCCAAACAGCTCTGGAAGATACTAGAAAGTGAGTTGCACCTGCTATGTACCCACAAAATTAAACAGCAACAACAACAAGAGAGGAGCATGATGCAAGTCCAACAGATTACTCATCTGGACAATTGCAGGAAACATACCAGAGCTGTGCATTATGAGGTAAATGGTCATCGATATTACTACTAATCATTAAATGCCCACTGGTGATACCATTCCCAGTGGAGTTACAAATGCCACCCAAAGAATCCATAGCTCCTGTCCTCTCAGTAGATATGGGAAGTCGTGGTTACTGGGGACCAGGCTTTGCCTGGCATGCCCCTAAAGGTTTTAGCCTATCTCGTCCTCACAGCAAGTAAATAAGATAAGTCTATCTCCTGCCTCTGGGACGAGGCTGTTCACCCTCCCCTCACAATGCCCAGAGGACATTGAGGAATAAGTAAACCAAGGCCAAAGCCTCCTAACCCATGCTCTGTGATGTGTGCCAATGGTTTATGATGTCTCCACAATACAGCTCTTGTCCTCCCTTAAGTGGTCAATTAGGGCCTGGGACAGCCTACAGATAGTACCCAACATGGTTAAGCACCACCCCTTTTGAGCCTCACCTTTACACCGCACACCAAAACATACATGTGTTATCGTGTGTGTATAAAAACTCCAAACCAAGCCAAAACAAGAAGAGGATGTGTGTAATTTTCCTGAATGGGGTAGAATTCTGGTTATCTCCTGTGTAACTGCCAAGTGTGTTCAAGGTAGCTTCTCAGCAACGCATCGGCAGTATGAATCTCAGCAGAACCCAAGACCAGACCCGACTTCTTCAGTCTTTCACTGAATCCTCCTCCTTCTCCTCCTCCTGTGGTGTCGATCTTGGTCAATGGTACCCCAGGGCCACAAGTCACTCAAGCCAGAAGCCTGGGTGTCATCCTTGGCCCCTCTCTGGACCTTGCCCCGGGCCCACCTCCAACCTAGGACAGCACCATTCTATCTATCCTATGAAAAGCATCTGCCAAATAATGCCACTGCCCTTCGCACCCTCTTCCACTAACTTTCTGCACAAACTTTACAACCCACGAGTGAGTGAGTGAGTGAGTGAGTGAGTGAGTGAGCTTTCTTTGGGTACAATTTCTCCCAATGGCCATTGATTTTCTGTGATTGAGACTAGGGGTGTCTGAAGATGGCCAGTGAATGAATAAAACTGATTGGCAGGGTCATGGAAACAAGCAAGGCCCACATTGAACCTCACTGGCATGATCTCATTACACTTCCTCGTGCTGGAGTCCCAGGAAAGCCGAGTCCCTCTTTGTCATCAGTGCAGGGAGGATGGGTCAGCCTTTTGTGAGAGTGGTCTTGGAGAGTGTGCTCTCCCTTGGTATGGCTTAAAGAAACCGCCCGCCGTGCTATGTTGAGGGCACCACTCTGGGGGTTCCAGCGAGACGGCAGCTTTCCCCCTACAGGAAATAAAACAGATGAATGTGATTTGATGGGACCCCTTGAGGTCCCGACGCTCATTTAGTCTTTGTCTGGAAGGCCCACCATTAGGCTCCATGTAGGAGACCAGTAGTCTTCTGACTGCTCTCAGGAGTACTCTGGAGGTCTGTATAATTACCTCAGGTGACCATGGGGAGCACTGGAGGAGGGGCACAATGGGTGCAGTTTTTTTTCCCCCATTGGGTCACGCCATCATTTTATCAGTCAAAACGATTCCCCAGTGGGGTGCAGTGTGGGAAGAGATTGGGCGGTGAGTGGCTGGAACTGTGTTCAGGCCCCCTGTGACTTGGGAACCCTGACTCCATTCATGTACAATGTCCCCATCACCAAGAGCATGGGCTGTTACTCGCAGTCGATCGGGAACCCCGCTCCCCCCAGATTTCTAGTTGGGGACAGTGGCTCTTAGACTGCATTGGTGTCTTGGAAGGGTCCTTGCCTCAGATCAACCAAGGACTGTATCCTGGCTCCCTCTTGTGCTGGAGATGTGACCTCAGAATGGTGATCACACAACTCACCTTGATCCAGATGGCGGGAGGATAAAACGAAAGCATGTGAAGCTCCTGTAACACAGCAGGCTGTGTAACATTTCACGCAGCTGAGGACAAGTGTTGCTACCTCCGTAAGGTTACCCAGGATTCACAGGAACATAGCACCAGAGAGAATGAGAGCGGGTGAGGCAGAAGAGTAAGTTATTCTCTTGCTCACTCGCACAGTCCAGTGGTCTTCTGTTCACCAAAAGTGCTCGGTGATCCTGGGGCAGTGGGATTTCTGACCCCACATCTTCTTCTGAGGCACTGTTCACTTTACTGACCTACCTGAGACATCCCTCAGGCACAGGGATTCTCAGGTGATGTAAACGCGGGTGAGGGGGAGGTGTAAGCGAAGGAGGAGAACTCATGACTTGGGCACAGTCATATTTCAGAAACAAAGGTGTAGAGCTGATGACCCATGCCTTTCCCTACTGCTGACCTATCTTTCCCCCTTCCTGCACGTGATTGCCCTGTACGTATGCTCAAGTGGTTCATCATGCAGTGGGTAATGGGGCCTGCTCTTGAGATGCACGAGCATCTGTTTTGTGTCGCCATAACAGAATACATGAGACTGGGTGATTTATAAAGAAAAAAAATGTTATTTAGCTCATGGTTCTGAAGGCCGGAAAGTTGAAGGGCATGGCCCCGGCTTTGGGCAAGGGCTTGCGTGCTGTGTCATTATGTGGTGAGGAAGGTCAAGGGGGAAGCGGTCACATGCAAAGAGAGAAAACCTGAGGGCCATCCTGGCCGTATAACAACCTACTATCTTGGGCACTTTGTCCATTCCGGCAAGAACTTTTCCAGTCTCACCAGCACAAGAACTCACTCACTACTGTGAGGAGAGCACCAAGACATCTACAAGGACAAAGGTGGAGCCCTCATGACCCAAACAACCTCCCACTAAGCCTCACCTCCCAGCACCACCACGTTGGGGATCAAATTTCAACATGAGTTGAATCTCCTGTGTGTACGGGGCTGGCAGAGGAAAGCATCTTCTGCTGTGAGGCTGCAGGGTCCACTGGCCTGGGCAAAGGGGAAGCCAGGGAAATACACCTGGTCCATCCACGCCAAGAGGGCCTGAGGTGGATGATGGCAACTGGAGGTTGAATCAGCAGTGGAGGTATTCCTTTCAGGAGATGTTGGGGGGTGCAGTGTGTGGGAGTCAGTCAGCATCTGGTGGGTAGTGGGCATATGGTTCTGGGCAAAGCAGACCTGGACAATGTCAGGATCAGATTGGAGAGCCCTGGACGGGGTGTAGTGCAGTGGGGAGAGGGGCTCTTCGTTGCCATCTCTGCCACTTGGGTTTCAAGTGTGACTGCCGAGTTGTGCCCTATCCACCAGACTTCTCCACATCATTTCTTGTTTCAACAAGTATTCACATCCTAAATGCACACACACAAGCACAAGCATGCCCATGCACATGCATGCACAGACTCTCCCTGACACTCCTTTACAAGTGCAATGACTGAGCTCGTGGTTATGACAGCAGCTATGAAGGAACAAACACCCAACAGGTCCCCAGCCCTCGGGAGTTGGAACTCTGCTCCTCTTTTGGACAGGGCTAAGCCCCACGCTGTGATGTCCTAGGAACTTTTGGAGAAGCAGCCATATGCACCTGAGCCTCCCCTACTGAGTTAGGGCCCAGCTCAGGAGGACAGAGGCATTGTGGGGAGACAGGTGGTACCTGTGCTATCGTAAAAGCTGCAGAGACATGGGATCTAAAGAACTCCATCAGTCTATAATTAAGAGCTTTGTCTGTTCAGTACCTATGGGTCTCACCGTGGCTGTCCCCACGGATGTAGGAAAAGGGCTGTGGGATTTCCAAATGCTGTTGCCTACCTGAACCTTACCCCATCTGGATTTCATTTGCACCTAAAGGCCCTGGACCGCTGAAGAACCAAAGGGTGAGTAATTCACCCGGCAGGCCCTATGAAAGCATTTATTTTCCTCCCTTAGCATTGTGCAGAGGACTACAAGAGATAGGGGAGTGGGAGAGAGTATTTTGGTGTTCCTGCGTCCTAGTTAGGCTTCTTGATACTAAAAAGCACATCCAGTATCTTTGTCCATTTACTTCGGGGATTCCTGGTGTTGCAATTTCTAACAGGGCCTCCTCCATGGTTGTTAGTTAACAGGGACAATTATGCTCCAACCCCCCTTTCAGAATTTTCCCGCTGATACTGTGTTGCAACATGTATCAAGGTCACCTTAGGAAGGCAAAAGAAAAAAAAAAAATGAAGCCCTCATCTTCTGTAAAGGAACAATGCATAGTTGGAGACGAGGTCGCCTGTTGGAAGGGCTCTCTGTCTTGCGGTGGGGCAGGGGGGCTTGGGAGCTCTCTGTCAGTACAGGGGTTAACGCCTTTTCTGAGATCCACAGATTCTTCCTCCACATGACCCTCCCGCCTCCGCCTGCAAACACCGCCCAGTTTTCCTCAGATATGAAGACCGTGTGCACTGCTGGGGGGAGAGAGACGTTACTCCGTCCTCATTCCTGCATGTAAGTGCCCCACCAGGGTCAGAGCTGCCAGCTGTGGAAGACTCACCGTTGGCTGGCCACAGCCCATTGCCACCAGGACCCAGGAACAAGCAGCGCTGCCTCGAGGAGGAGGGCGGACAGCCTAACAGGGCTAAGGGAGATGCTAGCTCTCTCCCTCCACAACCCCACCGCCGCGAAAGTTGACCACCCCCAGTTCACCCGACTTGTTGAAAGTTACATCAAATGCCACAAAGCGAAAAACAGTCAAGCGTGCCAGCGTTTATTTCAGGCCCGGTGACCGGGACACCGCGGGCGAGCAGGGGCATGGAGCAGCAGAGGGGGCTCGGTCGCCGTCCAGGCCTTTGTGTCTGTGGCTCCGGTGGTCTCAGATTCTGAGTGTCCGGTGTCCTCTCCTAGGGAGAAAAGCAGAGTGACAAGTGGACCCTTGGAAGCCCTGTGGCTTTCTGGCTTGGTCTGAGGTTCTCTTGGTGGAACGGGAAGGGGTGGCGGATGGGCTTGGCGGTGAGCAGTGAGAGAGGCGGAGGCTGGCTCCCAAGGAGCTCTCACCTGAAGCACTTGGTGAAACACGCCAGGGCTCTCTGGAACCGGCTCCTCCAAGACCCTCGCAGAAGAGCAGGTTCCCTGGGCAAGCCTGCACCACCGGATGGGTCCTCCGTGGCGTCAGAGGCAACAGCCAACTCCTCAGGATCTTTCTGTGGCCCTTTCACATTCTGAAAGACAAACTAAAGAGCCGGCTCCTAATGGCCCCTCCCATCCCCGGCTTCCCTTACCCCCTCCGGCAACTGTTGTGTGCCTCCCCCGGCCCTCTTCCAGGGGCTGGGGATGCAGCAGTGACCTGCACAGACGAAAGTCCGGCCTCCTGGAGGACATTCCAGGACAATGGAGGGAAGCCAGACTCACCAGATCAGCAGGTGGAAGGAAGGGAGTGAAGATCATGCTTCCCAGAGTCTGTGATGTGCCAGTGGGGACCAACACGGCTTCGTTGAAGACACCGGTGAAGCTCGTCACTCTGCTGGGTGCAAAGAGGCCGAGGGCCTGCCCCCTCCACGCCCCATTCAGCTCCTCTGCCCCTGCCCCATCGCCCCTCCCTCCTCCAGCCTCGTGCTCCAGTAGTGGATACATTGGTGGTATGTCACGTTCCCTCTGTTCCTGTGTCTCTTACTCCCACGCCTCCAATCTTTCTTTCCTGTGCTTCTTCCTCCTGGCCCTCCTAGCAGGCTTGAGCCACGGTTCTGCTAGCTGAGCAGAACAGCCCTGAAGGTCCTCCTGGAAAGAACACGATGTGTAGAGGTCTTCTGGCGGTAGCTCATCTTATTTGGCAATGAATGGTTCATTGCATGTCAAGGTCACACAGGGTCCTAGTTTGCCGTGAGCAGGAGCATTCCAGTTTTAAACCTTAAAGGCCCCTGGCCCGGGAAAACTCTCCATCCCAGGCAAACTGGGACAGTTGGTCATCCTACTTGATTCATGTGGGCACTATTGCGACATTAGCGTGAACTGTTTTTCTCACATTTTACAGTTGAACCTTGTAGATGAAATTGTAAGAGTGATTCTGATACATAAGACGTCGTCATTTATGAGTAATGGATGTGCATTGAAGGCTCTTTGTATCTTCATAGGGTGGAGGTAAATGCAGCATTATGTGTTTGCCCCCTGAATACACATCCACTAAAAAACTATGATTGGACCTCAGCCATCACATCTGCTCTTGGGGTGTCACAACAGAGTTCTAGGTGGACCCAGAGTTGCAGAGACAAGGTCAGGGGAAGGAGCCGAGAAAGAGGTTAACAAGACCACAGATGCTGCAGATGGGATTCACACGAAGATGTCCTTCCCACCAGCCAGGCCATCGCTGGCCTTGTAAGGTAATGAGATTAGTAACGTTAGAGGTGTTGAAACACAGCCCGGGTGGTCACTTGTACACTATGCCGCAGAGAGGAGAGTTCAAATGGTTCCAGACAGCCCTGAGATTCACAGGATTCCTGTGTAAATCAGAGGTAAAGAGCCCTTAGCTTTCATGTGAATGCATAATTCCCTCTGATGTGCACAGAAATTCTCACCAAAATCTTGTGAATTTCCAGCAAGTGTTGCGAAATACTTAGAAACTCCTCCAAGAAGTGAGCAGGTCTTGTCTGTCCTATCTTCCTTTTCTCTCCTTGAGTCTACTCCAGTTGGGTTTCCTCCTCCACCACTCCACTGAAACTTAGGAGGTAATTGAACATGAACCAATGAGCAAGTGAAAGTAATGTTTCTTATAGTTGTATGTGACTAGCTATGTGATTAAAATGACCAAACTGGCAAGTTGTGTTTAAATGCTTAATAAAAGCTAGGTTTACATTGTTAACTTAAAAAATGAATAGAAATGAAGACCCAGAAAGCTACACTGTCATCTCTCAGCACAACTTTCATTCTCACATAAAGAAACTCATTTTCTAAGTAGGAAGGTTGTTCCGAACTGCCGGAGATTCCCAGGAATGAAGGCCCAGGTTTTGTGGAGTTTTCATCTGTCTCCTTGTAGACGCAGCCATCTGCCACCAGGTGGCAGAACAAGACGAGAAAACTGTGCCCCACGGAATCCCTGAGCCCCTTCTGCTGCAGTTTTTGAGTGAGTTTTCTCAGGGGCCGGGATCTGTCCCGGGGAACCATCCCAAGGTCTTGCCCTCCTAAGATATTCCAGGGTGTACCCAGGGCCTGGTCCGGGGTTTCTGACGTCTACGATGACGCTTAAGGCAGTGACAGGGATCAGCAGGGCCTCCGGGCTAGGAGACTCAACTCACCTCCTCATTTAGTAACCCTGGGGTGTGGCAGTAGGTTGCTTTAGGCAGGACGAGGGGCCAGTTGTATCTGTCAGTATGTCAGGGTAGTGACATCTGTGATTCTGCAGGGACATTTGGACAGCAGGGAATCAGAAACGCGGGAAAGTGAGGGTCAGCAACCGAAAACCTTGCCAACTGCTATGGACTGAATTGTGTTCCTCCACCCCGCAATTAGTGGTTTGAAGCCCTGACCCCTAATGGGACTGTATCTGGAGCTAGAGCCTTTAGGAGGGAATTGGGGTTACATGAGGTCATAAGGGTGGAGGCCTGCTCCGACAGGATTAGTGTCCTTATGAGATGAGAGGCCACAGAGCTCATTGTATCTGTCAGTATCTCGAGGTAGTGACAACTGTGATTCTGCAGGGACATTTGGACAGCAGGGGTGTCTCTTCCTCTCTGCACCGCATGCACCCAGGAAAGGCCGTGTGACGTCTTAGCAAGAAGTAGGCCAACCATGAGGAGAGCCTTCACCAGAAACCAAATCGGAGAGCCTTCACCAGAAACCTTGATCTTGATCTTCCCACTTGGCAGAACTGTGAGAAAATAAATGTCTGTTGTTTAAGTCACCCAGCCCGTGGTATTTTGTTATGGCAGCCCGAGCGGACTAATACACCAACCTAGAGATTCTTCAAAGAAATGAGTCCCGGGCTGGCCCAGAAGGCCAGGCTGCTCAGTCCCCGGAGCCTGATGGCAGGTGAGGAGGACAACCCTGCCCAGCCCAGTCGCATTTTCTTTTCTTTCTGAGTCTCCTTTGAGAAAATAAGCTGCCTCGGTGCAATTGCCTTGAAGGGACGCAGAGTTCTGCAAGGAGTCAGGGAGGGGCTGTGAGTGACGGTGATAAGACCCACCCCCGAACCCCCACACCCTGCAGATGGATGGGATTTATATCAAGAAAGGCTACCATGTCAGTCCCCAGCTTTATGCCGTGTCTCCCTCAGCTGAGATTTAAACGAGTATGTAGGGATTCAAGAAAAAGTTGATTTTAAAATTTGGAACGGATATTACAGGGAGGAGGGGTCAACTGGATTTTGCCAGCCCTGAGATTGAACTGGATAAATTACAGGTAAATTATATGTGTGAAAGCACTGGGTACATGAGAGGATCTCAACACAATTTTCTTGGCTTGCAAGCAAGTTTCGCAGAAGCTCCTGCAAGAGGGGAAGTGACTCTTCTTATTATTACGAATCGCAACAGTTTCTTTTATTAAAGACCTGTTTACAATATTGTCTTAGTTACGCAAATACAGATGATAAAACAATAGTCTCCTTTGTCCACCCCTCTCCATCTCTAGCCCCCTCAGCAATGGTTTAATGTGTTTCCTCGAAAATTCCTCAGTCAATGCATTTACACGCACATACATACACTAATAGAAACATGTGCTTGCCTTTCGTGGGGTCATAAGATACATATTGGCTCATGATGCACGTATTGTGTGGCACTTGATTTTTGCGTTTTACAGCAAGTCTGGGTGAACTTCTCCTGTCAGTTCGTGAAGAACTATCTCATCGTTTTTAACTTCTACACAGTGTTCTAGGTGATATGCCATACTTCTTTAACTGCTTCCACACACAAGGACCTTTCACATTTTTCCCCCAACTTTTAAAGTTCTCAAAAGTTTTTCCAATATCCTTGTTCACAGAGGATGTGTCACTCTAGAAGAGATACACAGAAATGGAATTTTGGCACAAAACTCTACAAATATTTGAACCCTGAGCAACCATTGATAAATGGATCTGAAAAGAGGTGGGACCAATTTATTCTCTCAGGAGCAGGGTAGGATAGTGTTCATTGTCCTTCACCGTCGCTCTTGACGTTATTCGTTCCTTTAAATATTTGCTAATCTGGTGGTTGATATATGAAAGGTTTTGAGACAAAGTCTTCCTTGCAGAATCTGTGAGAGTCCAGGGCTGGTCATGCCAGGGCGGGTCATGTTCGACATACTCAGATGCCACCTCCAGTGGACCAGTTGGGGAGAGGCCAAGAAAGGCATAGCAGAGCACAGCAGAGAGTGACAGGAGGAAGTTTCGGGGTCCATGAGAAGGCTCAGAGAGGGCACCCACTCAGCCCTGGGGGTTGTAATGGAGTCAGTGGAGGCTTCCCAGAGGATTAGACGCCTGAAATGCGTGAGGAAAGAAATTAGTCAGGGAAAGGGAGAGGAGGAACAGCACTTGAAGCACAAAGACCAGGCCACTGAGGTGATTTTGGAAACTGCAAATAAGCAGAGCCAGTTTCTATTCTGTGCACTTGTAGCAGTCAAGGTTGGCTACCACGAGGCGGTGCAGGATTAGAAACGTGTGTCCCAGTGGAGTCCCTGAGTTCCTCTGCTGCAGTTCTCTAGAATGAGTGTGCTCGGTCAGGGGCTAGCCTGAATTCCAAGGTCCGGCCCTTGAAGATCTTCTGGGTTGCATCAAGGCCCTGGCCTAGAGTTTCTGAAGTCTGTCATGGGACTCAAGATACTGAGATATATATATCTATCTATCTCTCTCTCTCTCCATATATATATGTGTGTGTATATATATATATATATATATATATATATATATATATATATATATTTTTTTTTTTTTTCTTTTTCTTAAGGACCTAGCCTGGGAGACTCAAGTCAGCTGCCCACCCATTCTGTAGCCCTGGGCTATGAAAAGAGGCAATTTTAGGCAGGGTGTGATGCCAGTGGTGTCATGAAGTATCTTAGGGAATAGTGAGGGCAACCTTAGAGGATGCTGAGAATACTTGCACTGGGGCTCATGGGAGGCATAAGAGCCCCCAGGACAGCAGTGCCATCAGGTGACTTGCAACTAGGCAGTTGGCTGACACAGTAGGTAGCTGTGAATGTAGCAGTCCCCTAAGCCACAGGGTCACTGAATGCGTGAGAAGAACAAGAATTTGAAGATCATTTAGCCAAGGATTTCAGTATGTCGATAAAGCAATGAAAGCTCAGAAAGGTATAGCAACTTGCTCAAGGTAACACAGAGAAAAAATGTGTCATTATGCTGAGACAGTGAAGTGAGGACACTGTGACAGACAGATGAAACCTGTCTTCCCCTGGACCTGAGAGGTTCTAGAAACCAAGACTCTGTGCAAATGGGTCATCACAGCAAAGCGCCTGAGGAGGTTCATGGCAGCCAGTTCCCGATCAGCAGCAGTGGTGTGCCTCTGAGGATGTAATGTGTGAGGCTGTCTTGGTGCGTGAATCAGTCTCTGGTGGGTGGTGAACACGGGGCTCTGGGACTGGCGCTCTCTCTCTTTCTCTGTTTCTCTCCGTCTCTCTGTCTCTGTCTCTGTCTGTCTCTCTCCTCTCTCTCCTCTCTCTCTCTCTTTCTCCCTCCCCCCCCGCTCTCGCTCTCTCTCTCTCTCTCCCTCTCTCTCCCCCCCTACCCCGTGTTCTTGTGTGTGTTCTAGAAGTGAGATCCTTTTGTCACCAAGCCCTGCTCTATTAAATCCCATTAGGACCACTTGGGTTTCGACAGCTGTTTTCCAAGTCATGGCCCCTTGTAAACCCACTGGATTGGTTGGAGGGTGCTATCATTGCAGCCAAGGATCCTCCCTCCAAGCCCAAGGGGAGGAGGGAATAAGGTGGCCTCAAATCTTGTCCCCTGGGCCTGAGCCCCTTAAGCTGCAGTGGCAGCTTCATCCATGTCTGTGTCCCACACAGTCTCACATCCCTTGCTCTTCCTATGTTCAGGCAGTCCCGATTCATTTCTGGACTGGAGGAAAGGCCTCAGCACCTCCAGGAAGGCAGGAAAACAACTGGCTCATGCTGGGAGGGAGGCTCTGGGCTCCAAGTTGGAGGAAATAAAAGGGATACTTCTCACCCTTATCCCAGGTCAGAGAGTCTAAGCACAGCAAAGCTTTAGTGGACACATGCTCATTGATTCATTTTCTTCAGTAAAGATTTATCGGTGCCATGCTGTACGTAAAGCCCTGTGTCCAGGTACTGGCTGTTCCAGGACTAATGAGGTAGAGCTCCTGCTCCAGAGATGAGAGTCTGGGTGAGGACAGTCAAGCAAATTGACCTGCCAGAGGTGGCAGTCTAGCATGAAAAATGCTACGATAGAGAAGAGTACACAGTGTGTTCGTCAAATATTTCATCATACAGATAGGGAAATGGAAGCTCAGAAAGGTATAGCAACTTCGCCAAGGTAACACAGAGAGAAAATGGATCACTGTGGTGAGACAGTCAAGTGAGGACACTGTGATTGGGACTGGCATAGTGGAGGGGAGAAACGTTACCAAGGGAAGAAGGAAGGGTTCTTTTTTTGAGGGTAGGAACATCGGAGATCAAAAGGACAACTGAAAGGCTGAGTAAGGAAATGGTGGTTCCAGAGGAGAGCCATAAGTGCAAAGGCCCTGAGGCAGGGCGGAATCAAAAGTTATTTGGGGGGTTACTGAAGGCAAATTTTAGCCATGATGTGGAGAAAGATGAGGCTGTAGGAGAGGAGCAGAGTTGAGATGTCCAGATGGAAAGTCTGAGGGATGAGAGACACTGTCCTGCATAGAAAGCGGCTCTTACCGAATCATCTCATTTGGATCCAGGTGGCATAGCAGGAAGTCTCCATTGCTGGTCCAGGATGAGTCCCGGGCTCCCGTCCCTGTGTAGTTTTCTACAGTGCGTACGCTGGGCCTTCTAAACACACCAACGCTAGGGCATAATGGTGAGGTCAGAGTGATGCCCACTCAAGCTGTTCCCTAGAAGCCAGTGACCGGATACCATCCTCTGTGATCGGGGGAAGCTGGCAAACAGTGCATAATGAGGACATTGATATGGGTTCATCTAGAATAAAACCAGGATGACATAAAGAAGGTCTGGGTTTCTAGTGGGTGGGGGAGGGAAATGAGTACAACGAGGCAGAATTGTGGGGATAAGATATTGGAATCAGGCATCGGTGAGAGGGGAAGGCAGAGAAAGAGAGAAAGTGAGGAGAGGGGGAGGAAGGGAGTGACAGAGGGAGGGAGGGATGGGGCCAGGGAGAGAGTGAGGAATCTAGGGAGGGAGGCAGAAGAACATTAGGCCCTTTACATAAGGGATATGGCCGATGGGCTGCAATCTGCTGGGGCTGCCTCTCTCACACCAGAATTTTTGGAAAAGTATCCACTCTGATGTGCCTCTCTTCCTGGAGAACAGATGCCTTTGTCCTACATGCTAGGAAGATAATTTTCCTGCACGGCGTTTGGATTTTTGTTTTTGCTTTTTGCCACTGGAATGACCCGGAGTCGCTGGGGAGCTTCCAAGAGGAGGATGCAGGGTCCCAGATCAACTATATCACTCCTCATGGCTGCCACATACTGAGGGCCTCATACACTTCGCCGTGTGAATTACGTAAGCTGACACTTATCTTTCCAACAGTACTGCAAGTTCAGTGTCAGTCAGATTTCACAGAGGTGTAACCTGGGGCCGGAGACTTCGAGATATTCGTCCAAGGCCACATAGATATTTATCGACAAAGCTGGGACTTGACCCTAGGTCTGACTAAAATGTGGGTGCACCGTGCACCACCCTGGCACCTGCGAACCCCTCCCAGCCTTAATCAAGCCTTCTGTGTCTTGCACCCAGTCCCTAGCCCACAGATCCTCCCCCTGTCTTAATTACTATTGATTGCTGCATTAAAATCTACCACAAACATATCAGCTTAAAACGATAAACAGTTTTAATCTCAGAGTTCTGTGGATCAGGGATCTGGGTATGGCTTAAATGGATCCTCTACTTCCGAGTCTCTCCCAAGACTGGCAGCCCAGGGGCAACAGTCTCATCCGTAGGCTCGACCAGGGAAGGATGGACTTCCCAGCTCACCCATGCGGCTGTTGGCAGGATCCAGTTCCTCATCTGTAGGCTCAACTGGGGAAAGACTGACTTCCAAGCTCACTCATGCGATTGTTGGCAGGATCCCGTGGGTTGCTGGCCTGAGGACCTCAGTTTGTCTGTGGCTGCTGGCCAGGGACTTTCATCAGCTCCTCGCCAGCTGGCCTTCACCATCTGGGCGAGCACACGTGCAAGAAGAGCCTGAGGGAGAAAACGAATGCCAGCAGGTCGGAAGTCACAGTCTTGTTATAGCCTAAGCATGGAAATGAGACGCCATCGCCTTTGCCAAATTTTGTTGGTTAGAAGCCAGTCACTAGGTCCAGCCCACCCTCAAGGGGAAGGAATTCCATAGGGGCATGGGTACCAGACGGGGGGATCCTTGGAAGCCATTCTGGAAGGCTGCCCACCACACCTGCTCCTGCACCCACTTCAGTATACTGAGCCCCTTTGGGTATCAACTGCCTTGACGGAGCAAATGGTTGATGGGCCACCTTGGACTGTGCTACGTGGCCTGAATCTATCTGATCCCACCTCTCTTCCAGCAGGCCCAGGACTCGAGTCTGCCCGGCCTTGCGTTCCTCCCCATCCCTACCAACTACTCCCGGTCACTGAGCCCATGGGACGTCACAGCAGCTGAAAATGGACCTTCTCCCTGTGACTGAAGCACATACCCATCAGCCGAGTGGGACTGGGACCCAGGATGGTGCTCCAGACCTCTCCTAGTAAAACAGAGATGAAGAGCTCAGTTCACCCACTGAGACAGGGCCCACCTCAGGAGAACATGGGTATAGGTGGGAGAGGGCTAGGTCCAGAGTTATCTGTGAAAGCTGCTGAGATGTTCTTGCTTTTGCCCTCTGGGTTGGGATTCTGGGTAGAATCTTCCCATGTTCTCCAGCAGGCATCAGAGAAACATCTCTAAGGCAACGTGGGAGCACCCATGCCGGAGAAAGAGCAGCTCTGAAGCTGCGTGGAGACCCAGAAGTGTTCAGACGTCTAGGATGGGAGACCTACGCTAGGGAGGAGAGGAGTGAGGCTACATCGGGGATGCTTTCTGTGCCTCCATAATGTATTTAACTCAAAGGCAGAGAGACATGTGAAGCACATACAGATAGGAAAGCATTTTTAAGTAGGATGCTGGCTGCTGTATTCTTCTGGTTTTCTGTAGGTTTGAAATATTTCAGTGGTACAATACTCTAAAAGTAGAAAACAGAAGAGAAGGAGGGGCGCTCAGGGACCCTGCACTCCATATTTCCCAGGTGTGTCTCAGAGCCAAATGCATCAGGTTGCGGGGGGCGGCATGGTGAACTTGCGAGTTTCCTAGGAACCCAACAGTTCCATTAGGCTGTGGGGATTGGGACCGCAGGTGGCTGGACACCCACGGCAGAATCTTAGCCAGGAGCAGACCCATCCCAGAGAAGCCTGGGCTTTTTCCAGTTTTGGGAAGCACCCACCAGACTCAGCTCTTCTCCCTGCTGCTGTTTTCTTGCCATGCTTATCAGGAGCAGCTTACAAAAAGACACGGTGTGATAGTGAGAGATAAACAACCTGAGGTGATGGATGAGGTCATGTGCTGGAGGGGCTCTCTCCAAGGTTGGGGTCGGGGTTGCTGTGGTCAGATTAGAACCTAATGCCTCTGAAGCCTTTCCTGTGGATTCTTCGACATCTTCTCTCCTGACCTCACCTCTCTGCCCCTCAACTCACAGCCCTCCTCCCCGGCCCAAGGGCTATCCCTCAGTCACTGCCCATCAGGCACCCTACATGAAGTTTTTGAAGCCAGTAGCACGTTTACTGTCCATCAACCACTGTGCTATTTCAAAAGTGACTCGGGGATATGCACTACCTACCGCTCCAAGACACAAGGGCAGCAATCCATATGGCTAGGTCCCCTGTGCCTAACTCTCTCCACAACGACCCCCTGCCCCGCTACCTCCACTGAAAGACACAAACCACAAATCACAGGAGGTGGATGTTCATGTGGAGAGGGACATCAAATATCATACCACTGAAAGAGTCAAGTGTGCCAGCATTTATTTCAGGCCCACTGGGGCGAGCAGGGGCACAGGGCAGCAGAGGGGGCTCCGTCACCATTCATGGGTCTGTGTCTGCGGCTCCCATGGTCTCAGTTTCCGAGTGTCCAGTATCCTCCCCTAGGGAGGAAAACAGAGTGACAAGTGGACCCTTGGGAGCCCTGGGGATTCTGGCCTGGCCTGAGGTTCTCTTGGTGGAACAGGAAGGGGAGGCCACTGGGCTTGGCGGTGAGCAGTGAGAGAGGTGGAGGCTCTCACTGGAAGCACTTGGTGAAACACGCCAGGGCCCCCTGGAACCAGCTCCTCCAACACCCTCGCAGAAGAGCAGATTCTCTGGGCAAGCCTGTGCCACTGGATAGGTCCTCTATGGTGTTGGCAAAATAAATGAAGGGCATAGTGTCCTTAACTGAGCCAGTCCTGTTCAGGAAAACAGAGAAAAATCATTCTAGCCAGCACTAACATTGCTTCCTTTATTCATCGAGTGTTTGCTGAGGGCCTGTTATGTGCACACCAGGCTCAGTTTCAGGTACTGCGGATACAGCAATGAACTCTAGAGATCCAGATCCCAGATCTCCTGGGGCTGACTATCTGCCATGCTGGTGGGAAATCAGGCTCACCATGTCCTCAAGAGTTTGCTCTTCCTTGGGAAGGCCAAAAAATGGAGCTGCCCACCTTGCAAAGTTGAGGGCACCAGTCTGGGGGATGCGGCTTTCTCTATACAGTCCCAGCTCAGGACTCAGCGAAGTTCATGTTTTCTGAGAAGTGCGACGTACATGTGGTGTCTGAAAGGACTTATTGTCAGAGCCTGGCAGAACTCTTCATTGTGCTGGGCCTCTGGCTCAGGGCCTGTCCCTTGTGTGAAATTCCATCCCCGTGTCCCTGGCCTGGATCTTCACCCTCCCCTCCTGTAGGTGAGTATGCTCTTTTCAAGCAGTTGATACATTCTCATAAACTCCCTCAAGTGCTGAGATGCCTCGTTACCTAGCATCGTCGCTTTCTTTTCCTCTCTCCCGGCTCTCCCTTGAACCCACTCTAATCAGCTTCCAGCCCCACCACACGACTCTCACATAGATGATTAAATGACTAATTGAAAGTGATGGTTTCTGATTTCCATGCTACTCTACTTATATAAGCCTAAAGACTTAAGGAAAGATCTATTTTGTACATTGTTAACTTTAAGGTTTACTGAAATTCAAACCGGGGTACTTGCCAATTATATTTTCCCCCCTCACTAGCTCCATCTTCATGTCAAGAAACTCAGTGAGTATACAACCCTGAAACTAACCCTGAATTCCCAATGAGCAGAACCCCAGCATTGCCGGGTGATCCACAATCAAACTCCAGGTTTCTCCTCTGTGCATTAGTGGAAGCCAAGGTAGGGCGCTCGAGGGAAGCATGGATGTAGAAAACTGTGTCTCACGGATCCCGGAGTTTTTTTAGCTGTAATTTTTGATTCAGACTGCTCAGTCAAGACTCAGGCTCAGCCTATGGGAGCCTTCCAAGGTCCTGGCCTTGAGGATGCCCAAGGTTTTGTCCCGGGCTTGACAGAGCCCTTTTAGAACCCTGCGATGGGCCTTGAGACAGTGGTATCTGAGCCCCCAGGGCTCTGGTCTAGGAAGCATCAGTTTTCCCACCCTACTTCTAGTTACAATTGGTGTCAGGAGGAAAAAAGAATTTGGGGATGCACCATATCGTAAATATATTAAGCTGTTCAATCCCTGACAAATGGCACTCCAAATGTGGAGTGCACATTTGGTGCACAGTGTGAATCTGCGCCAATTCACACTACCAGCGTCAGAACGTCAGTGTATGACACCCGATTTGCATCATTACAATTTTAAATGTTTGTCAAGTTGCAGTTTGAAAAGTGGAATCTCAATTGTTATCTTAATTCCATTATGACTTGTGATGTGGAGCGCCTATTCCTTTCATAGTGGCCATTTGTATTTCTATAAATGGCCTGCTTAGATTCGTTGTTAGCTTTTCTACTGTTGTTTGTTCTCCCATGCGTTTCCTGAATTGTCTCGTCAGAGTTACCTGTATATTGCAAATATGATTCTTCGGTCTGTTATAATTGAAGAACATGTTTGTTCCCAGCCTCTCACTTCTGTTTGCAATTTAATTCCTGTGTCTTCTTGTATGGACACTTTTCATTTGGGGTGTTCATACCGGCTGCTTTACTCAGGCCTCACCACAACCATGCGAGGTTGTTAATGTTTACCTCAGTTTTCTTTTTGTTTGGTTGGTTTTATTGGCATTTAATGAATACTTATTGAGTTAGGTGTCAGAGATACTCTACACACGGGAGATAGAATCACCACAGTTCAATGTGCCAAGAACACACTGAGGGCTGGTGGCCCAGTAATGAGCTCTACCCTTACAGAGCTTCCCACCTGTAAGAGTTCCAGGCACACTCTTAAACACTTTATTTCTCATTCACGATTTAAAAATGTATTACTTACACATAATTATACATATTTATGGGGTACCGTGTGATGTTTCAACCCCTGTATGCATTGTATAATCATCAAGTCACGGTAATTACCATATCCATCACTTTAAACATTTTTCATTTCTTTGCAGTGTTAACATTTAAAATCTTCTAGATTTAAAATCTTGAAGTATACACTCCATTGGTATCTTCTATACTCATTCTACTGTGTAATAGAACTCCAGAACTCATTCTCTCTGTCAAACCATAACTTTTTACCCTTTACCAACCTCTCCCCTCGCCCCACATCCCCTTCCCTCTGCAGCCTCTGGTAACCAGTACTCTAGTTTCTACTTCTATGAAATCAATTTTTTTTTTTTTTTTAAGATTCCACATATGAGTGAGGTCATGTGGTGTTTGTCTTTCTATGCCTGGCTTATTTCACTTAGCATAATGTCCTCCAGGTTCATCCATGCTGCCTCAAATGACAGGATGTCATTTTGTTTTATGGCTGGATAGTATTCCATTGTGTATACCAGCCACGTTTTTCCTTACCAATTCATCCGTAGATGGGCATTTAGGTTGATTCTATATCTTGGCTATCGTGAATAATGATATCATGAATAACGAGGCATCAGTGAACACAGGAGCACAGATGTCTCTTCAAAGTAATAATTTCCTCTCCTTTGGATATATACCCAGTAATGAGATTGCTGAACCACACAGCAGTTTTCTTTTTAATTTTTTGAGGAATCTTCACACTGTTTCCCATAATGACTGTAGTAATTTTCATTTCCGCCAACAGTGCGTAAGTGTTCCTCTTTCTCCACAGCCTCTCCAGCATTTGTTACTTTTTGTCCTCTTGATAACAGCCATTCTAACTGGGGCAAAGTGATATCCCATCGTGGTTTAGATTTGTATCTCACTGACGATTGGAGATGTTGAGTGTTTTCATATATCCGTTTGCCATTTGCACACCTTCTTTTAAGAAAAGTCTATTCAGGCATTTTCCCCAATTTCTAATTGAATAATTATTTATTTTGCTATTGTTTGGGCTCCTTATGTATTCTGGATATTAACCCCTTGTCAGATGCATAGTTTGAGAATACTCTCTCTCATTCTGTAAGCTGTCTCTGTTACTCTACTGGTCGTTTCTTTTGCTGTGCAGATGCTTTATAGCCTGACATAATCCTGTGTGTCTATTTGTGCTTTTGTTGCCTAGGCTTTTGAGGCCTTACTGAAAAAAAAATCCTTGCCCAGTTCAATTTCGTGAAATGTTTCCCCTATGCTTTCTTCTAGTAGTTCCAGAGTTTCAGGCCTGACATTGCAGTCTTTTAAGCCATTCCGATTTGACTTTTGTATCTAGTGAGAGATAGGGGTCTGGTTTCATTCTTCTGATTGTGAACATGCAGTTTTTCCAGCCCCGTTTATCGAGGAGACCGTCCTATCCTCCAGGTAGGTTCTTGGCTCCTTTGCAGAAAATCAGTTGGCTGTTAATGCTTCGATTTATATCTGGGTTCCCTATAACGTTTTATTGTTCTGTGTATCTGATTTGATGTCAGTGCCCTGTTGTTTTGGTTGCTTTTGTATATTTTGAGGTCAGGTAGCGTGTTGTCTCCAGCTGTGTTCTTTCTGCTTGTGATTGGCTTGGCTTTCAGCATCTTTTGTGGCTCCATACCACTCTTAGGATTTTTTTTTTTTTCTGTCCAGACTGTCATTGGTATTTTGACAGGGATGTCATCAAACGTGGAGATCACGATGGTTGATACAGACATTGCAACAATATTAATTCTTCCATGAACATGGAATCTCTTTCCATTTATTTCTGCCCTCTTCAATTTCTTTTATCAGTGTTCCACAGTTTTCACTGTAGAGATCTTTTGCTTCCTTGCTTAAGCTTATTGCCAGGGATTTTATTTTTTATCTGTTGTAGCTATTGTAATTGGAACTACTTTCTTGATTTCTTTTTCAGATAGTTTACTGTTGGCAAATAGATGTGCTACTGATTCCTGTACGCTGATGTTATATTCTGCCGCTTTGCCAAATTCACTTGTTCTAACAGTTATTTGGTGGAGTCTTTAGGGTTTTCTCTACGTAAGTCTATGTCAGCTGCAAACAGGGACAATTTGACTTCCTCTTTTCCGGTTGGATGCTGATATGGTTTGGCTGTGTCCTCACTCAAATGTCATTTTGAATTGTTGCTCCCATGATTCCCACGTGTTGTGGGAGGGACCTGGTGGGAGTTGATCAACTCATGGGGGCGGTTTCCCCCATAC
This sequence comes from Callithrix jacchus, assembly GCF_049354715.1. Lineage (NCBI taxonomy): Eukaryota > Metazoa > Chordata > Mammalia > Primates > Cebidae > Callithrix > Callithrix jacchus. The sequence goes on from NC_133524.1 coordinate 70,179,683, forward strand.
TGTTCTTGTGGTAGTAAGTCTCACCAGATCTGATGGTTTTATAAGGAGTTTCCCCGTTCACTCGGCTCTCATTTTCTCTCTTGCCTGCCGTCATGTAAGATGTGCCTTTTGCCCTCCACCATGATTGTGAGGACTTCCCAGCTACGTGCAACTGGGAGTCAATTAAGCCTCTTTTAAAAAAATAAATTACCCGGTCTTGGGTATGTCTTTATCAGCAGCGTGAGAACAGACTAATACAGGTGCTCTTTACATCTTTCTCTTACCTAATCGCTCTGGCTAGAACTTCCAATACTAAGTTGAATTTAAGCGGTGAAAGTGAGCATTCTTTTCTTGTTACAAATCTTACAGAAAAAGCTTTCAACGTTTTCCTATTCAGCATGACATTAGCTTTGGGTTTATCATATATGGCCTTTATTTTGTTGAGGTATGTTCCTTTTATACCTACTTTGCTGGGAGTTTCTATCATGAAGGGATGTTGAAATTTTTCAAATGCTTCTCAGCATCTATTGAAATGGGCATATGGATTTCGTCCTTTGTTCTGTTGATGTGAGGGATCACTTTTATTACTTTGCACATATACTGAACCGACCTTGCATCCCTGGGATGAATCCCACTTGATCATGGTGGATGATGCTTTTAATGTCCTGCTAGTGTTTGGCTGAGGGTTTTTGCATCCATGCTCGTTAGGGATATTGGCCCTTACCTTTCTTGTTTTGTTGTGTCCTCATCTGGTTTTGGAATTACGGTAATGCTGGCCTTGTAAAATGTGTTTGAAAGTATTCCCTCCTCTTCATTTTTTTTTTTTTTTTGGAAGACTTTGAGAAGAAGTGGTACCAGTTCTTTCCATGTTTGGTAGCATTCACCAGCAAAGCCATGAGATCTTGGACTTCTCTTTGATGGGAGAGTGCTTACTCCTGCTTCAATGTCATTATTCCTTATTGTTTCTGTTCAGGTTTTCTGTTTCTTTTTGATGCAATCTTGGTAGGTTGCATGTGTCTGGGAATTTATCTGTTTCTTCTAGATTTTGAATTTCCTGGCAGATAGTTGTTCACAATAGTCTCTTATCATCATTTCCATCCCTGTCGTGCCAGTTGCAATGTTTCCTTTTTGTCGCTGTTTCTATTTGAGTCTTCTCTCTGCTTTCCTTAGTTAGTCCAGCTGAAGATTTGTCAATTTCTTTATCTTTTAGAAAGCTAACTCTTTGTTTTTTAGATTTTTTAAGTTGTTCTTAAAAATTCTCTACTTAGTTTAGTTCTGCTTTGATCTTTGTTATTTCTTTTCTTCTGCTAACTTTTGTTTTTGCTGTTGTTGTTGTTGTTGTTGTTGCTGTTGTTGTTCTTTTTCTCGTTCCTTGGGGTGTAACATTAGTTTGTTTATTTGAGATATTTCCACTTCTGGTATGTAGTCATTTATTGCTATAAAGTTTCCTCTTAGAGCTGCATTTGCTGTATCCCATAGGATTTGGCGTGTTGTGTTTCCATTTTCATTTGTCTCAAGGAATCTTTAAATTTCCTTTTTAATTTCTTCATTGACCCATCCATTGTTCAGGAGCATGTTGTTTCATTTCCATGAATTTGCCCAGTTTCCAATGTTCCCTCTCTTATTGATTTCTGGTTCTATTCCATTGTGGTCAGAAAACACTCGATGTGATTTTGATTTTTAAAACTTTGTTAAGAATTGTTTTGTGACCTAACCTATGGTTTATTCTGAGGAATGTTTCATGCGCCGTTGAGAAAAAAAATGTGTATTCTGTGGCTTTTGGATGGAATGATCTGTAAACGTCTGTTAGGTCCACGGGGCCCAGAGTGCAGTTTAATGTCGATGTTTCTTGGTTAATTTTCCATCTGGATGACCTGCCTGCTGCTGAAATTGGGGTACTAAATTTCCTCACTATTACTGTATTATGATCAATCTCTCCTTTTAGGTCTTTTAATATTTTCTTTACGTATTTAGATGCCCTGGTGTTGGGTGCATATATTTATAACAATTATAAATAAATAAATAAATAAATAAATATTTTTTTACCACATATATTTACAAGTGTTAAAAATATATATTTACAATTGTTAAAATATATATATTTAACAATTAAATATATATTACAATATCTATTGCAGTTGTCAAAATACATATGTATCTTGTAATATGTATCACTATGTATATTGCAACAGTTAAAAAACATATATATATATATATCATACATACATACGAACACACATATACTTACAATTGTTATGTCCTTTTGCTTTATCAACCTGTTTAACATCATATAATGGCCTTCTTTGTCTTTTTCTTTTTATGGTTCTTCACATAAACTCTATTTTATGTGATCTAAATAGAGGTACTCCCACTCTGTTTTAGGTTCCATTTGCACAGAATGTCTGTTTCCAACCCTTTGCTTTCAGTCTATGTGTGTCTTTGTGGGTGAAGTGAGATTCTTGTAGACAGTATATAGTCGGGGCTTGTGTTTTTAGCCACTCTATGTCTTTTAATTGGAGAACTTAGTTCATTTACATTCAAGTTTATCATTGACAGGTAAAAGCTTAACACTATCATTTTGTTACTTGTTTTCTGATTGTTTTGTAGATCTGTTCTTCCTTTGTTCCACTCTTACTGTCTTCTTTTGCTGTTGTGTGTTTCTCTCTAGTAGTAAATTTTGATTCCTTGCTATTGATATTTTAGAGTCCCTATTATAGGTTTTTACTTTGTAGTTACCATGATGAGACTTACAAAATATGTCTTATAATTACAATATAAGTTATTTTAAACAGATAGCAGTTTAACTTTAATCACGGGAAAAAGGAACAAAAACAAACTCTACACTTTAACTCATCCGCCCCTCCACACTTTGACTTTTTGATGTTTCAAGTCACATCTTTTTATATTACTATCTCTTAACCAATTGTTGTGGTTATTACTATTTTGAACAGTTTTGTCTTTTAGGTTTCATACTTAAGATATGTTTGCCAGCCCTCAATGACAGTATTATAGCACTGTGAATTTGTCTGCTTTCTTACTATTACCAGTGGGTTTGATACCTTCAGATGTTTTTTTCTGTCACGTGTTAGTGTTCTTTTCTTTCAGATTGAAGAAACCCCATTCGCATTTCTTCTTCCTTTCTTCCTTTCTTTTTGTCTTAGAAAGTCTTTTTCTTTCCTTTATGTTGGAAGGATAGCTTTGCTGAATACAGTATTCTTGACTGACAGTTTTTTCCCCTTTATCACATTGAATGTATCATTCCTCCCTTTCCTGGCCTGCAGGGTCTCTGCTGAGAAATGTACTGAAAGCTGTACTGGTGATCCATTGTGTGTGATATGTTGTTTTTCTCTTGACGCTTTGAGCATTTTTCTTTGCCTTCTATTTGTTTAAATAATTTGAATATGGTGTGCCTTGGGGAATTTGTCTGCAGGTTGAATTTTATTTGTGATCTCTGAGCTTCCTGTACTGGAATGCTATGATCTTTCTTCAGATTTGGGATATTTCAGCCATTACTTATCCAAATATATGCTTTCTAGACCTTGTGCTTTTCTTTTGTCTTCCTCAGCAATTTCTATTATGCAGAGCCTAATTTTCTTGATGATGTCTTATAATTCTCAAAGGCCTTCTTCCCTCTTTTAAAATGCTTTTATCTTTTTCCTCCTCTTTATATGTTTTATCTTGGTGCTTACAGATTCAGTTTTTCAGTTCAGTTGCTATAGTCTCTATTTCAGGACTTCGGGATTTTTAATCCTTTTTATTTCCTTGTCACATTTTTTGTTTTGTTCCTGGATTGTTTTAGACATTTTATTTAGTTGGTTATCCAGGTTGTCATGTAATTCCCTTAACTTCTTTAGGATTATTCTGAATTGTCTCTCAGACATTCCCTAGATCTTCAGTTTTTCTGGGTCTGTTACTGGAGTTTTGTTGGTTTCTTTGGGTGTGTCATATTTCATGAGTTTTCACAATCCTTGTCTCTTTATATTGATGTCTGTGTGCTCGAGGAGATGGCCACCTCTTCCAGGTTTTGCAGCTGTTCCTCGGTGGTGTTAAACCTTTGCTACTTAATATTGGAACTTAATCCCTGGCCAGCTATTGCTTTCAGTCTGAGAAAGACTTATTTTGAGCACTGGAACTTAAATGTTAAACTGGAACTATATTGCTGCCCTGCCACTGCTTCTTGGTTGGGGGACGAGTTAGGTGAACACAGGACCATTACTGACAACGTTTTAGTTGTTTCCAGGTCAAGAGAAGGCTCCACGTGATCACGTGGGCTTAGCGGGAAATCTGGCCAGGGATTTGGGCCTTCCTGTGCCCCTGTCCGTGCTATGGTTCTGGCCAGTCCCTCAGCACTGGCTTGCCCACTGATGGCGGCACAGAGCGGCTGCCAAGATCCACGTGAGAGTTGCTGTGATCAGTGCACCCACTTTCTGTTCCCAGTTCACACCAGGTGTTTCAGCTCTCTTCTGGAACTCCCAAGGATACCTGTGGGATAGGACTGGAGGGGACTTCCCATGAAGATTCTCAGACTGGTGGGGAGATCACATGTCCACCTCCAATTCCCTCCTCCCACCTCAGAAGTTGTGGGTCTAGAGAAATTCTCTGTGAGTATCATTATGCTGGTTTGGGGGAGGAGGTGGCACAGTCTAACATGACTGTTGTTCCTCTTACCGGTTGTGGCTTTTCTCAATTTTGTCATCCTAGTTTCTCCCCCAAGTTCTGGTGAAATCAGAGTGGTATTCTTGTCTTGGATTAATTTCTAGTTGTGCATTTGTGGGAAGAGTGGTACTGTGGGATCATCTGTTCTGCCATCTTGCTGACATCACTCCTCCCCTTTACCCCGGTGTTCGAATGCAGAAAGCAAGGCTAAGAAAAGGTGCAGGGGTTTGTTCCCAGATTCTAATCCAAGATCACAACCGATGTATGCCTGACTGGAAAGCTATGCAATAACGTGGGCCCATGCCAGGCTATAGGCCAACATTAAAGCCCCATTCATACCTGCCCCCTCCTAGACATTGAGGGAGCACAGCACATAGTGGAAGAAGCCTTCTTTTGTCCTCAGAGGAGTGTGCCTACTTCAAAGCCCACAAGAGAGGGTATGGAAGAAGAAGGTACTTAATAATGGACCTGCTGGACAGGACACTGTAGTGAGGGTCGGGAGATCTGGGGACCAGGACAAGACCCACCACTAACTGTGACTTCGTCTAAGTAACTTGCTCTCTGCTGGACATGTCTCTAATAAACAAATAAGAGTTCTGAGCCACTGTTGCAGGTGTCAGAGAGGTGAGTTCATTGACCCCAGCTGGGATAAAGGGAGAGGGGGTGAGATACACCTCTGGCAATCATTTCAGCAGCCTATAGCCCTTATCAATGCAACCTCTCAGCCTTAGCAGCTATTGCTAGTATCATCATGATTTGCATGTAAATGACTGCTGCTGGATGATGATCTGGGGACAAATGGCACCCAAAGCTTATCCCAAAGGGCCTGATCTCAAGGAAGCTGATGGATGCTGCCTCTAGGCCTGCTAGAACACCAGCTGCTCTGTGGAGGGGGCATCCTTTGTAATCTTCACAACCCCTCCGTGAGACTCTTGCTTTCCTGCCCCCACGAAGAGTAATAGCATCAGTCCTTTGCAACCAGCCAGGACTGCTGTGAGGAGTAATGAGAAAGCTCCAAACAGCTCTGGAAGATACTAGAAAGTGAGTTGCACCTGCTATGTACCCACAAAATTAAACAGCAACAACAACAAGAGAGGAGCATGATGCAAGTCCAACAGATTACTCATCTGGACAATTGCAGGAAACATACCAGAGCTGTGCATTATGAGGTAAATGGTCATCGATATTACTACTAATCATTAAATGCCCACTGGTGATACCATTCCCAGTGGAGTTACAAATGCCACCCAAAGAATCCATAGCTCCTGTCCTCTCAGTAGATATGGGAAGTCGTGGTTACTGGGGACCAGGCTTTGCCTGGCATGCCCCTAAAGGTTTTAGCCTATCTCGTCCTCACAGCAAGTAAATAAGATAAGTCTATCTCCTGCCTCTGGGACGAGGCTGTTCACCCTCCCCTCACAATGCCCAGAGGACATTGAGGAATAAGTAAACCAAGGCCAAAGCCTCCTAACCCATGCTCTGTGATGTGTGCCAATGGTTTATGATGTCTCCACAATACAGCTCTTGTCCTCCCTTAAGTGGTCAATTAGGGCCTGGGACAGCCTACAGATAGTACCCAACATGGTTAAGCACCACCCCTTTTGAGCCTCACCTTTACACCGCACACCAAAACATACATGTGTTATCGTGTGTGTATAAAAACTCCAAACCAAGCCAAAACAAGAAGAGGATGTGTGTAATTTTCCTGAATGGGGTAGAATTCTGGTTATCTCCTGTGTAACTGCCAAGTGTGTTCAAGGTAGCTTCTCAGCAACGCATCGGCAGTATGAATCTCAGCAGAACCCAAGACCAGACCCGACTTCTTCAGTCTTTCACTGAATCCTCCTCCTTCTCCTCCTCCTGTGGTGCCGATCTTGGTCAATGGTACCCCAGGGCCACAAGTCACTCAAGCCAGAAGCCTGGGTGTCATCCTTGGCCCCTCTCTGGACCTTGCCCCGGGCCCACCTCCAACCTAGGACAGCACCATTCTATCTATCCTATGAAAAGCATCTGCCAAATAATGCCACTGCCCTTCGCACCCTCTTCCACTAACTTTCTGCACAAACTTTACAACCCACGAGTGAGTGAGTGAGTGAGTGAGTGAGTGAGTGAGCTTTCTTTGGGTACAATTTCTCCCAATGGCCATTGATTTTCTGTGATTGAGACTAGGGGTGTCTGAAGATGGCCAGTGAATGAATAAAACTGATTGGCAGGGTCATGGAAACAAGCAAGGCCCACATTGAACCTCACTGGCATGATCTCATTACACTTCCTCGTGCTGGAGTCCCAGGAAAGCCGAGTCCCTCTTTGTCATCAGTGCAGGGAGGATGGGTCAGCCTTTTGTGAGAGTGGTCTTGGAGAGTGTGCTCTCCCTTGGTATGGCTTAAAGAAACCGCCCGCCGTGCTATGTTGAGGGCACCACTCTGGGGGTTCCAGCGAGACGGCAGCTTTCCCCCTACAGGAAATAAAACAGATGAATGTGATTTGATGGGACCCCTTGAGGTCCCGACGCTCATTTAGTCTTTGTCTGGAAGGCCCACCATTAGGCTCCATGTAGGAGACCAGTAGTCTTCTGACTGCTCTCAGGAGTACTCTGGAGGTCTGTATAATTACCTCAGGTGACCATGGGGAGCACTGGAGGAGGGGCACAATGGGTGCAGTTTTTTTTCCCCCATTGGGTCACGCCATCATTTTATCAGTCAAAACGATTCCCCAGTGGGGTGCAGTGTGGGAAGAGATTGGGCGGTGAGTGGCTGGAACTGTGTTCAGGCCCCCTGTGACTTGGGAACCCTGACTCCATTCATGTACAATGTCCCCATCACCAAGAGCATGGGCTGTTACTCGCAGTCGATCGGGAACCCCGCTCCCCCCAGATTTCTAGTTGGGGACAGTGGCTCTTAGACTGCATTGGTGTCTTGGAAGGGTCCTTGCCTCAGATCAACCAAGGACTGTATCCTGGCTCCCTCTTGTGCTGGAGATGTGACCTCAGAATGGTGATCACACAACTCACCTTGATCCAGATGGCGGGAGGATAAAACGAAAGCATGTGAAGCTCCTGTAACACAGCAGGCTGTGTAACATTTCACGCAGCTGAGGACAAGTGTTGCTACCTCCGTAAGGTTACCCAGGATTCACAGGAACATAGCACCAGAGAGAATGAGAGCGGGTGAGGCAGAAGAGTAAGTTATTCTCTTGCTCACTCGCACAGTCCAGTGGTCTTCTGTTCACCAAAAGTGCTCGGTGATCCTGGGGCAGTGGGATTTCTGACCCCACATCTTCTTCTGAGGCACTGTTCACTTTACTGACCTACCTGAGACATCCCTCAGGCACAGGGATTCTCAGGTGATGTAAACGCGGGTGAGGGGGAGGTGTAAGCGAAGGAGGAGAACTCATGACTTGGGCACAGTCATATTTCAGAAACAAAGGTGTAGAGCTGATGACCCATGCCTTTCCCTACTGCTGACCTATCTTTCCCCCTTCCTGCACGTGATTGCCCTGTACGTATGCTCAAGTGGTTCATCATGCAGTGGGTAATGGGGCCTGCTCTTGAGATGCACGAGCATCTGTTTTGTGTCGCCATAACAGAATACATGAGACTGGGTGATTTATAAAGAAAAAAAATGTTATTTAGCTCATGGTTCTGAAGGCCGGAAAGTTGAAGGGCATGGCCCCGGCTTTGGGCAAGGGCTTGCGTGCTGTGTCATTATGTGGTGAGGAAGGTCAAGGGGGAAGCGGTCACATGCAAAGAGAGAAAACCTGAGGGCCATCCTGGCCGTATAACAACCTACTATCTTGGGCACTTTGTCCATTCCGGCAAGAACTTTTCCAGTCTCACCAGCACAAGAACTCACTCACTACTGTGAGGAGAGCACCAAGACATCTACAAGGACAAAGGTGGAGCCCTCATGACCCAAACAACCTCCCACTAAGCCTCACCTCCCAGCACCACCACGTTGGGGATCAAATTTCAACATGAGTTGAATCTCCTGTGTGTACGGGGCTGGCAGAGGAAAGCATCTTCTGCTGTGAGGCTGCAGGGTCCACTGGCCTGGGCAAAGGGGAAGCCAGGGAAATACACCTGGTCCATCCACGCCAAGAGGGCCTGAGGTGGATGATGGCAACTGGAGGTTGAATCAGCAGTGGAGGTATTCCTTTCAGGAGATGTTGGGGGGTGCAGTGTGTGGGAGTCAGTCAGCATCTGGTGGGTAGTGGGCATATGGTTCTGGGCAAAGCAGACCTGGACAATGTCAGGATCAGATTGGAGAGCCCTGGACGGGGTGTAGTGCAGTGGGGAGAGGGGCTCTTCGTTGCCATCTCTGCCACTTGGGTTTCAAGTGTGACTGCCGAGTTGTGCCCTATCCACCAGACTTCTCCACATCATTTCTTGTTTCAACAAGTATTCACATCCTAAATGCACACACACAAGCACAAGCATGCCCATGCACATGCATGCACAGACTCTCCCTGACACTCCTTTACAAGTGCAATGACTGAGCTCGTGGTTATGACAGCAGCTATGAAGGAACAAACACCCAACAGGTCCCCAGCCCTCGGGAGTTGGAACTCTGCTCCTCTTTTGGACAGGGCTAAGCCCCACGCTGTGATGTCCTAGGAACTTTTGGAGAAGCAGCCATATGCACCTGAGCCTCCCCTACTGAGTTAGGGCCCAGCTCAGGAGGACAGAGGCATTGTGGGGAGACAGGTGGTACCTGTGCTATCGTAAAAGCTGCAGAGACATGGGATCTAAAGAACTCCATCAGTCTATAATTAAGAGCTTTGTCTGTTCAGTACCTATGGGTCTCACCGTGGCTGTCCCCACGGATGTAGGAAAAGGGCTGTGGGATTTCCAAATGCTGTTGCCTACCTGAACCTTACCCCATCTGGATTTCATTTGCACCTAAAGGCCCTGGACCGCTGAAGAACCAAAGGGTGAGTAATTCACCCGGCAGGCCCTATGAAAGCATTTATTTTCCTCCCTTAGCATTGTGCAGAGGACTACAAGAGATAGGGGAGTGGGAGAGAGTATTTTGGTGTTCCTGCGTCCTAGTTAGGCTTCTTGATACTAAAAAGCACATCCAGTATCTTTGTCCATTTACTTCGGGGATTCCTGGTGTTGCAATTTCTAACAGGGCCTCCTCCATGGTTGTTAGTTAACAGGGACAATTATGCTCCAACCCCCCTTTCAGAATTTTCCCGCTGATACTGTGTTGCAACATGTATCAAGGTCACCTTAGGAAGGCAAAAGAAAAAAAAAAATGAAGCCCTCATCTTCTGTAAAGGAACAATGCATAGTTGGAGACGAGGTCGCCTGTTGGAAGGGCTCTCTGTCTTGCGGTGGGGCAGGGGGGCTTGGGAGCTCTCTGTCAGTACAGGGGTTAACGCCTTTTCTGAGATCCACAGATTCTTCCTCCACATGACCCTCCCGCCTCCGCCTGCAAACACCGCCCAGTTTTCCTCAGATATGAAGACCGTGTGCACTGCTGGGGGGAGAGAGACGTTACTCCGTCCTCATTCCTGCATGTAAGTGCCCCACCAGGGTCAGAGCTGCCAGCTGTGGAAGACTCACCGTTGGCTGGCCACAGCCCATTGCCACCAGGACCCAGGAACAAGCAGCGCTGCCTCGAGGAGGAGGGCGGACAGCCTAACAGGGCTAAGGGAGATGCTAGCTCTCTCCCTCCACAACCCCACCGCCGCGAAAGTTGACCACCCCCAGTTCACCCGACTTGTTGAAAGTTACATCAAATGCCACAAAGCGAAAAACAGTCAAGCGTGCCAGCGTTTATTTCAGGCCCGGTGACCGGGACACCGCGGGCGAGCAGGGGCATGGAGCAGCAGAGGGGGCTCGGTCGCCGTCCAGGCCTTTGTGTCTGTGGCTCCGGTGGTCTCAGATTCTGAGTGTCCGGTGTCCTCTCCTAGGGAGAAAAGCAGAGTGACAAGTGGACCCTTGGAAGCCCTGTGGCTTTCTGGCTTGGTCTGAGGTTCTCTTGGTGGAACGGGAAGGGGTGGCGGATGGGCTTGGCGGTGAGCAGTGAGAGAGGCGGAGGCTGGCTCCCAAGGAGCTCTCACCTGAAGCACTTGGTGAAACACGCCAGGGCTCTCTGGAACCGGCTCCTCCAAGACCCTCGCAGAAGAGCAGGTTCCCTGGGCAAGCCTGCACCACCGGATGGGTCCTCCGTGGCGTCAGAGGCAACAGCCAACTCCTCAGGATCTTTCTGTGGCCCTTTCACATTCTGAAAGACAAACTAAAGAGCCGGCTCCTAATGGCCCCTCCCATCCCCGGCTTCCCTTACCCCCTCCGGCAACTGTTGTGTGCCTCCCCCGGCCCTCTTCCAGGGGCTGGGGATGCAGCAGTGACCTGCACAGACGAAAGTCCGGCCTCCTGGAGGACATTCCAGGACAATGGAGGGAAGCCAGACTCACCAGATCAGCAGGTGGAAGGAAGGGAGTGAAGATCATGCTTCCCAGAGTCTGTGATGTGCCAGTGGGGACCAACACGGCTTCGTTGAAGACACCGGTGAAGCTCGTCACTCTGCCGGGTGCAAAAAGAGGCCGAGGGCCTGCCCCCTCCACGCCCCATTCAGCTCCTCTGCCCCTGCCCCATCGCCCCTCCCTCCTCCAGCCTTGTGCTCCAGCAGTGGATACATTTGTGGTATGTCACGTTCCCTCTGTTCCTGTGTCTCTTACTCCCACTCCTCCAATCTTTCTTTCCTGTGCTTCTTCCTCCTGGCCCTCTCAGCAGGCTCAAGCCACGTTTCTCCTTGCCCAGCAGAAAAAAAGCAGAGCTCTTCAAGCTGGTGATGAGCCATCATTTGGTGTCGACGTGGGTACTCACCTGCCTTTGATTCACGGGATTACATACATGGATGCCCTGGGCAGGTGTATGGGTCCAAATGAGTCGCCACAGCAAGGAGGGTGAGCTGGGTAATGGCATCCAGAGTCCAAGTTAACAGCAGTTTTCCTTTCAGATGGTTATGTGAGACTCCATGTCTGCGTGACAGTCAGTCTCAGGTGGTTTAGGGCCTGGAGGGCTTGGACAACGTGAGAGGGAGGGAGAGGGGAAGGGCCTGGGCTGGGATGAGTTGAAAGTAGAACAGCAGATCAGCCTGGGCAGCATAGGGAGACCCCAGCCCCACAGAAAATTTAAAAAGTAGCCTGGCATGGTGGCACACACCTGTAGTCCCAGCTACTCAGGAGGCTGACATGGGAGGACTGCTTGAGCCTAGGAGTCGGAGGCTGCAGTGAGCCGTGATTGCACCACTGCACCGCACTCTAGCCTGGGAGACAGAGCGAGACTCTGTCTCAAAAACAAACTGACAAACAAACAAACAAACAAACAGAAGAAAGTGGAACAGCAGAGGTAAAAGCTCCTTGTTGCCTGGTCTTGCTATGTCAAAGTCAGGCTTTGACATCTGGGTTTCAAGCAATGCTGCCGAGTTATATCCCCTGTTTACTAACCAGGTCTGTGGGATCTGCACCGCTGACTTCACAGGAACTCCCTGCAAACCGTATCCTGAAGGGAAAGTGGAAGTAGGTGGCCTCAGTCTTTTATTTGGCTTTTGAAAAAATAGTGCTGTTTAGGAAAGCATCTCTTATATAACCCTGAGGCTACAGAGCTGATCTCTGTAAGCCTATCGTGGGCCATGCCCTGAATGAGGCTCTGCTTCAAGCTATTCTGTGAGGGAGAAACGGAGAGGGGCACGAATGTAACAGGGAGGGATGGAGGGACGTTTATGGGGCTATGGTAGGACTGAGGAGGTGGGCAGCCACTTAGCCTTGGGAGTTGGAATGGAGTCAGTGAAGAGTTCCCAGAGGAGGCGTGTTTGAAAGGAGGGACAGAAGAAATCAACCAAGAAATAGAGAAAAGGGAGAGCACCACAAGTGGAAGCAAGCCCAAGACAATACCGTGAGTTTTTGCAATTGAAAATATGTAGGCCCAGTTTTCTGTTCTAGGGTTTAATAGTAAAGTAAAGTCAGTCATGAGGTTCCAATACAGGAACCTGAAAAGCTGTGCCTTGCAGAGACACCAAACCTTGGTTTTCGAGAAGCAAAAGTGTATATTTTTAGTAGAATTTTGATAGCAGTCCATTGGTCATTTTTTCCAGTGTGATTCATGCTTCATGTGTCCTACCTAAGATATGGTTGCCTAGCCTCACAACAGAGATTTTCTCTTCTGTTGTTTGTAGGTTTTAATATTTTGCAATTCACACTTAGATCTAGGATTTACTTTGAATTAATGCCTGCATGAAGTGTGAATAATGTCTGGATGAACGGTGAGATACTGAAGTTGTTTGAGTCTTCCATGACGAGATCTACTTTTTCCAGCACTGTTAGTTAATTGTCAGCTAATTTAATTATCTTTGGGCCTTTATTAAAAATCAACTTAACTATATATATGTAAGTCTATTTCTAGGCCTTCTATTTCATCCAGTGATCCCTATGTGAATTCTTAAGATCATATCAGGCTGTCACAATTACCATATCTTTATGTTTAGTCAGAGACTTCAGTGAGTAAGTCCTTCATGCTTGTTCTTTTCCAAATGGCTTTGGCTCTTCTATGTTCTTTGCATTTATAAATAACTTTGAGAAACAGTTCTTCACTTTAATTATGACTATGGTAAGCCTATAGATCAATTACTTGAGAATTGACCTCTTAACCTGCGTCTTCTGATCGATGAACATGATATAACTCTGTTTATTTGGGTCTTCACTTTCTCTCGCCAATATTTTATAGTGGTCTGCATACAGGTCTTTCACATATTCCGTTAAAATTCTCAATAGATACCCATTTATTTTGCTGTAATTATAAATTACATTTAAAATAATGTCATCTCCAATTATTTGTTCCCAGTATGTTGAAATACAGTGAGTTTTTGTATGTTGAGTTTCTATCTTGTAACTTTGTTATGTCACTTATTAGGTCTAGATGTTTTCCCCCACATTCCTTAGTATTTTGTACATAGACTATCACGCTATTTGTAAATGGAGAGTTTTTTGTTCCTTCCTTTTCAATCTGTATGCCTTCTATTTATTTTGCTTGGCTCATTACACTGGCTGAGACCTCAAGTATAAATGCATACGCATAGTAAGAGTCTGCCGTATTTTTAACATTATGGGAGAAGCATTCAGTATTTCACCATTAGGTATGATGCCAGCTGCACGTTTTTTGTAGGAGCACTTTGCTAGGTTGAAGATGTTGCTTTATGTACTTATCAAGTGGTTTGGGTTTTTTTTTTTTCCGGCAATGAATAGGTGTTTTATGTTATCAAATTACTTTTCTGTTATTCATCCTGATAATATCTGTTATTTCCTTTTATTCCATTTATATGGTAAAATACATTCATGGACTTTTAATGCTAAATGGCCTTGCATTCCTAGGACAAACCGTGCTTGGTAATAGATTATAATTTTTCATACGTCATTGGATTCAAGTTGCTAAAATTTCGCCAAGGAGTTTTGCATCTATGTTCATTAGGAACATTGGTTTGTAGTACTTTTTGTTCTTCTGGTGTCTTTTCCTAATTTTCTTTTTAATAAAAGCAATGCTGCCATCATAAAATGAATTGGGAAGTGTTCCATCCTGTGTTTTCTGAAAGTGTTCTTTTAGGACTACCAATGTGTTTTCTTTAAATGTATGATACTGTTCACCAGTAAATCTATCAAAGACTAAAGTTTTCTTCATGATTTACAGGTTCCGTTTTTTTAGAAAGCTTCACATAACCGTTCTTTTAATCTTAACAAGGTCTTTAGGGATGATTACCAATTAATTATATTGTAGTTATTAGAAGAGTGTGATTTTTTAAAAAAAATTCCTCAGCTCTTAAATGTCTTTTCTTTTTTCTGAAATGTTTGTTTTTATCTCTTCTAAAAATAACGGGATACATGTGCAGAAACTGTAGGTTTGTTACGTAAGTATGCGTGTGTCATGGTGGTTTGCTGCACCTTATCGACCCGTCTTCTAAGTTCCCTCCCCTCTCCCCCCACCCTCCATCCCCCAACAGGCCCAGGTGTGTGTGGTTCTCCTCTCTGTGTCCATGTGTTCTCATTGTTCAACTCCCACTTATGAGTGAGAACATGTGGTGTTTGGTTTTCTGTTTCTGTGTTAGTTTGCTGAGAATGATGGCCTCCAGCTTCACCCATGTCCCTGCAAAGGACATAATCTCATTCCTTTTTATGGTTGCATAGTATTCCATGGTGCATATGTACCACATTTTCTTTATCCGGTCTATCATCGGTGGGCATTTGGGTTGGTTCCAAGTCTTTGCTATTGTAAATAGTGCTGCAAGAAACATACGTGTTTACGTGTCTCTATAGTAGAATGATTTATATTCTTTTGGGGTATATACCCAGTAATGGGATTACTGGGTCAAATGGTATTTCTGGTTCTAGATCCTTGAGGAATCGCCATACTGTCTTCCACAACGGTTGAACTGATTTACACTCCCACCAACAATGTAAAAGCCTTCTCATTTCTCCACGGGCTCGCCAGCATCTATTGTTTCTTGACATTTTAATAATCGCCATTCTGACTGGCATAAGTTTCTATCTTGTTGCGGTTTTGATTTGCATTTCTCAGAAGATGAGTGATATTGAGCTTTTTTTCATATGTTTGTTGGCTGTGTAAATGTCTTCTTTTGAGAAGTGTCTGTTCATATCCTTTGTCCACTTTTTGATGGGATCGTTTGTTTTACTTCTTGTAAATTTGTTTAAGTTCCTTGTAAATTCTGGATATTAGACCTTTGTCATATGGGTAGATTGCAAAAACTCTCTCCCATTTGGTAGGTTGCCTGTTCACTCTGGTGATCGTTTCTTTTGCTGTGCAGAGGCTCTTTAGTTTAAGTAGATCCCATGTGTCAATTTTGGTTTTTGTTGCAACTGCATTTGGCGTTTCGTCATGAAGTCTTTGCCCATTCCTGTGTCCTGAATTGCATTGCCTAGGTTTTCTTCTAGGGTTTTTATGGTTTGGGTTTTACATTAAAGTCTTTAATCCATCTTGAGTTAATTTTTGTATAAGGTGTAAGGAAGGGGTCCCGTTTCAGCCTTCTGCGTATGGCTAGCCAGTTTTCTCAACACCATTTATTAAATAGGAGATCCTCTCCCCTTGTTTTGGTCAGGTGTGTCGAACATCAGATGGTTGTAGATGTGCGATGTTATTTATGAGGTCTCCGTTCTGTTCCATTGGTCTATATGTCTGTTTTGGTACCAGTACCATGGTGTTTTGGTTACTGTAGCCTTGTAGTATAGTTTGAAGTCGGGTAGCATGATGCCTCCAGTTTTGTTCTTCTGGCTTAGGATTGTCTTGGCTGTACAGGGTCTTCTCTGATTCCATATGAAACTTAATGTAGTTTTTCTAGTTCTGTGAAGAAAGACAATGGTCTTGATGGAAATAGCATTGCATCTATAAATTACTTTGGGCAGTATGGCCGTTTTCACGATATTGATTCTTCCTGTTCATGACCATGGAATTTTCTTCCATTTGTTTGTGTCCTCTCTTATTTCCTTAAGCAGTGGTTTGTAGTTCTCCTTGAAGAGGTCCTTCACATCCCTTGTGAGTTGCATTCCTAGGTATTTTATTTTCTTTGTAGCAATTGTGAATGGGAGTTCACTCGTGATTTGGCTCTCTGCTTGTCTATTATTGGTGTATCGAAATGCTTGTGATTTTTGCACATTGATTTTGTATCCTGAGACTTTGCTGAAGTTGCTTATCAGCTTAAGGAGTTTCTGGGCTGAGACGATGGAGTTTTCTAACTATACAGTCATGTCATCTGCAAACAGAGACAATTTGTCTTCCTGTCTTCCTATTTGTATACCCTTTATTTCTTTCTCTTGCCCGATTGCCCCTGCCAGAACTTCCAATGCTGTTGAGTAGGAGTGGCGAGAGAGGGCATCCTTGTCTTGTGCCGGTTTTCGGTTTTCGAAGGGAATGCTTCCAGCTTTTGCCCATTCAGTATGATACTGGCTATGGGTTTGTCATAAATAGCTCTTATCATTCTGAGATACGTTCCATCAGTACGTAGTTTATTGAGAGTTCTTAGCATGAAGGGTTGTTGAATTTTATCAACGGTCTTTTCTGCATCTATTGAGATAATCGTGTGGTTTTTGTCATTGGTTCTGTTTACGTGATGGATTACGTTTATCAATTTGCGTATGTTGAAGCAGCCTTGCATCCCAGGGATGAAGCCGATTTGGTCATGGTGGATAAGCTTTTTGATGTGCTGCTGGGTTTCTTCGCCAGTATTTTATTGAGGATTTTCGCATCGATGTTCATCAGGGATATTCACCTGAAATTTTCTTGTTTTGTTGTGTCTCTTCCAGGTTTTGGAATCAGGATGATGCTGGCCTCATAAAATGAGTTAGGGAGGAGTCCCTCTTTTTCTATTGTTTGAAATACCTTCAGAAGGAGTGGTACCAGCTCCCCTTTGTATCTC
The DNA here is from genome assembly GCF_049354715.1 of Callithrix jacchus. Classification (NCBI taxonomy): domain Eukaryota; kingdom Metazoa; phylum Chordata; class Mammalia; order Primates; family Cebidae; genus Callithrix; species Callithrix jacchus. The sequence continues at coordinate 70,196,743 of NC_133524.1, forward strand.
TGTTAGAATTTGGCTGTGAACCTGTCTGGTCCTGGGTTTTTGTTTTTTTTTTTTTTTTGGTTGGTAGGCTGTTAATTATTGCCTCAATTGTGATTATCTTTTTAATGTGGTGCATTACATTAATTAATTTGCATGTGTTGAACCATCCTTGCTTCCCAGGGATAAATCCTGCTTAATCATGGTGAACAATCATTTTAATGTGCTGCTGATTTCGGCTTGCTCATATTTTGTTGAGAATTTCTGCATGTATGTTCATCAGGGATATTGTCCTCTTGCTTTTGTTTCCTGAAGTGTCTTCATCAGGCTTTGGTGTCAGGGTGACACTGGCCTCATAGCACGAACTTGAAAGCATTCTCTCTTCTTCAGGCTTTGGGAAGCGTTTGAGAAGGTTTCGTGTTAATTTTCTTTAACTGTTTCATAGAATTCACCAGGGAAGCCATCTGGTCCTCAACTTTTCCTTAATGGGAGGTTTTTGATTACTGATTCAATCGCCTTACTCCTCATTGGTCTGTTCAGATTTTCTGTTTCTTCATGATGCAGGCTTGGTTGGTCGTATGCATCTACGAATTTATCCACTTCCGGGCTGATCCATTTATTGCTGCATAATTGTTCGCAGTTGTCTCTTATTGTTCTTTCTGTATTCGTGGCATCAATTGCAAAGTCTCTTCTTTCATTTCTGATTTTATTTCCCTGACTATTCTCTCTTTCCTCTTTATTGAGTCTAGCTAAAGGTTTGTTAATTTTGTTTATCTTTTCAAAACACCAACTCTTACTTTCATTGATTTTTTTCCTACGGTTTTCTATTCTCTATTTTGTTTATTTCTTCTCTAATCTTTATCATTTCATTCCCCCCGCTATCTTTGGAGTAAGTTTGTTCTTCTTTTCCTAGTTCCTTGAGATAAAAAATGAATTTATGCCGGGTGTAGTGGCTCACACCTGTAATCCAAGCACTTTGGAGGCCAAGGCGGGCAGATCGCCTGAGGTTGGGAGTTCAAGATCAGCCTGACCAACATGGTGAAACCCCGTCTTAAAAATAAAAAAGAAAATACGAATTTCATGGACGTCAATATATTTTGTTTAAATCTATGAACATGATGTTTGCTTTCTATTTTCCCATTTTTTCTTTACTCCTCTCATCCATTTTGTTTTCATCTCTTCACATTTTGGTTGGGTGTTTTAAGATTCCATTTGTCTTCACTACTGTCTTATTAGATATATCTATTTCAATTTATTTAAATGGTTGCTCTAGGGCTTACAATATGCATGCTCAACTTATCACACTGTATCTTCAAGTAATGTATACCATTTCACATACAGTGTTCGAACCTCACTAGAGTATACCTTACTTTTCTTCTCTCTCTTTTTTTTGGCAATGTTATTGTTATGCATTTTATTTCTACATATGCTATAACATATGTATGTTATAAACATCATTCCGCTTTCAAGTTAATTTGTTATAAACTGTCAGTTGTCATTTATATATTTTTCAAATCTGATGATTATGTGTCTTGGGGTTGCTCTTCTCGAGGAGTATCTTTGTGGTGTTCTCTGTATTTCCTGGATTTGAATGTTGGTCTGCCTTGCTAGGTTGGGGAAGTTCTCCTGGATAAGGTCCTGAAGAGTGTTTTCTGACTTGGTTTCATTCTCTCCATCACTTTCAGGTCCACCAATCAAACGTACATTTGGTCTTTTCGCATAATCCTGTATTTCCTGGAGGCTTTGTTCATTTCTTTTCAGTCTTTTTTTTTTTTTTTCTCTCTCTAATCTTGTCTTCTCGCTTTATTTCATTGAGTTGATCTTCGGTCTCTGATATCCTTCCTTATTCTTGATCAATTCAGCTATTGAAATTTGTGTATGCTTCACGAAATTCTCATGTTGTGTTTTCAGTTCCATCAGGTCGTTTATGTTCTTCTCTACACTGGTTATCCTAGTTAGCATTTGGTCTAACCTTTCTTCAAGGTTCTTAGCTTCCTTGCATTGGGCTAGAACGAGGTCCTTTAGCTCAGAGAAGTTTGTTATTACCCACCTTCTGAAGCCTGCTTCTGTCAGTTCGTCAAACTCATTCTCCATCCAGTTTTGTTCCCTTGCTGGTGAGGAGTTGTGATGGAGGAGAAGAGGCGTTCTGGTTTTGGGGATTTTCAGCCTTTTTGCTCTGGTTTCTTCCCATCTTTGTGGATTTATCTACCTTTGGCCTTTGAAGCTGGTGACCTTTGGATGGGGTCTCCAAGTGGACATCCTTTCTGTTGATGTTGAAAGTATTTCTTTCTGTTTGTTAGTGTTCCTTCTAACAGTCAGGCCCCTCTGCTGCAGGTCTGCTGGAGTTTGCTGGAGGTCCACTCCAGACCCTGCTTGCCTGGGAATCACCAGAAGGGGCTGCAGAACAGCAAAGATTGCTGCCTGTTCCTTCCTCTGTTAGCTTCATCTCATAAAGGTACCTGCCAGATGCTGGCCAGAGCTCTCCTGTATGAGGTGTCTGTCAGTCCCTGCTGGGAGGTGTCTCCCAATCAAGATACACAGGGGTCAGGGAGCCACTTGAGGAGGCAGTCTGACCCTTACCAGAGCTCAAACGCTATGTTGGAAAATCCACTGCTCTCTTCAGAGCTGCCAGGCGGGATGTTTAAGTCTGCCGAAGCTGTATACCCACAACCGCCCCTTTTCCCAGGTGCTCTGTCCCGGGAAGGTGGGGTCGTTATTTATAAGTCCCTGACAGGCTGCTGCCTTTTTTCAGAGATGCCCTTCCCAGAGAGGAGGGAGTCTAGTGACACAGTCTGCCTACAGAAGCCTTGCTGAGCTTCCTTGGGCTCAGCCCTGTTCAAATTTCCTGGCAACTTTGTTTACGCAGGCCAGGTTAAAGCTGGTACTGGAGCCTCAGCAGTGGTGGACACCCCTCCCCCCGACCGAGCTCGAATGTCCCAGGTGGAGCTCAGACTGCTGTGCTGGCTGTGAGAATTTCAAGCCAGTAAATCTTAACTTGCTGGTCTTCGTAGGGGTGGGACCCACCAAGCCAGATCACTTGGCTCCCTGGCTTCAGCCCCCTTTTTCAGGGGAGTGAACGGTTCTATCTTGCTGGCGTTCCAGGCATCACTGGGGTATGAAAAAAAACTGCTGTGGCTAGCTCAGTGTCTTCCCAAACGGCCACCCAATTTTGTGCTGGAAACCTGGGGCCCTGGTGTTGTAGGCACCGGAGGGGTTGTCCTGGTCTGTGGATTGTGAAAACCATGGGAAAAACACAGTATCTGGACCAGAGTGTTGGGAACAGTCCCTAATGGCTTCCCTTGGCTGAGAGAGGGAGTTCCCCCGCCCCTCGAGATTCCTGGGTGGGGCGACACCTTGCCCTGCTTCACCTCACCCTTATTGGGCTTCACCCATTGTCCAGCCAGCCCCAATGAGATGAACCACGTACCTCAGTTGGAAATACGGAGATCACCCACCTTCTGTGTGGCTCTGGCTGGGAGCTGTGCACAGAAACTGTTCCTATTTGCCCATCTTGCCAGCAATCATATATATATGTATGTATATATATTACATGTATTTTGCTAATATATTGCATATATATTATATATATTTAATGAGAAAAATGCTATCTTTTATGTATAGCCATAGGTTTCATTCATTCCTCTTGGTCAATTCAAGTTTCCATATGGTATCATTTTACTTCTGCCTGTATATATTTTTGGGGAGAAATGGCTTTTCATGTCTTTTGCCCATTTCTCAATGAGGTTATATGCTTCATTATTAATTTCTAAAACTAATTTGTATAATCTAGATACAAGTCACTTATAAGTTACATGATTTGCAAATACTTTCTCCCATTCTGTGGCTTCTTTTTTCACATTCCTGTTGGTATTATTAATTACAGCAAAAAAGTTTTTAATTTTAATGAAGTCCTGTTTATCCTATCCCATTGTAGTTTTAGTTTGCATTTGTCTGTTGATGAATGATGCTGAGTACCTTTCCATATGTCTGTTTGCCATTTGTATGTCTTCTTTTGAAATGTTTCTATTCAGATTCTTTGCCTATTTTTCAATTGGATTACTACACTTTTTTCCCTATAGAGTTGTTTGAGCTCCTCATGTGTTGTGATAATTAATCTCTTGTTAGATGGGTAGTTTGCAAGTATTTTCTCCCATTCTGTGGGTTTGTCTCTTTACTTTGTTGATGAACAAAGGATTCCATTTGAAACTCTTAGTTTCATTGATTTTTTTTCCCCCATGGTTTTCTATGGTCTATTTTGTTTTCATTGTTGATGGTTTCCCTTGCAGTGGCAGAAGCTTTTCAACTTGGTGTGACCCCATTTGTCCATTTTTTTTGCGTTGATTGCCTGTGTATGTGGGGTATTACTTAAGAAGTCTTTACCCAGTGCAATATACTGGAGAGCTTCCCCTTATGTTTTCTTTTAGTAGTTTCATAGTTTGAAGTCTTAGATTTAAGTCTTTAATCTATTTTAATTTGATTTTTGTGTAAGTTGAAAGATAGGGGTCCAGTTTCATCCTTCTGCATATGAATATCCAGTTTTTCCCAGCACCATTTATTGAAGTGACTCTTTTCCCCAATGTAGGTTCTTGGCACCTTTGTGGAAAATGAGTTCGCTGTAGGTGTGTGGATTTGTTTCTTGGTTCTCCATTCTGTTCCATTGATCTACATGTCTGTTTTTATGCCAGTACCATGCCTTTTTGGTTACTATAGCTCTGTAGTATAATTCAAAGTCAGGTAATATGATTCCTCCAGTTTTGTTCTTTTTGCTCAGGAAAGCTTTGGCTCTTCTGGGTCTTTCTTGGTTCCACATAAATCTTAGGATTGTATTTTCTATTTCAGTGAAAAATCTTTTTGTTTTGTTGATAGGGATTGCACTGGATCTGTAGATTGTTTTAGATAGTATGGATATTTTAACAATAACAATTCTTCCAATCAATGAACATGGAATATCTTTTCATACTTTTGTGTCCCCTTCAATTTCCTTCCTCAGTGTGTTTTATAGCCTTCCTTGTAGAGGTTTTCACTTCCTTGGTTAAGTTTAACTCCTAGGTATTTTATTTTATTGATAGCTATTGTAAAGGGGATTACTTTCTTGATTTCTTTTTGAGATTGTTCACAGTTGGTAGTGATTTTGGTATGTTGATGTTGTATACTGTGACCTTACTGAATTCGTTTGTCAGTGCTAATAGTTTTTTGGTGGGGTCTTTAGGTTCTTCCTGATATAGGATTATGCCATCTGCAAACAAGGATAATTTGAATTTTTCCTCTGTAATATTGACACCCTTTAGTTCTTTCTCTTGCCTGGTTGCTCTGGCTAGAACTTTCAGTACTACGTTGAATAACAGTAGTGAAAGTGGGCATCTTCGTCATGTTGCGGATCTTGGAGGAAAGGCTTTCAGTTGTTGCCCATTCAGTATGATACTAGCGGTGGGTGTGTCCTGTGTGACTTTTATTATGCTGAGGTATGTTTCTTCTATACCCAGTTTCTTCAGAGTTTTTATAATGAAGGGATGTTTAATTTCTATCAAATGCTTTCTCAGCATCCATTGAAATTATCATATGTTTTTGTCCTTCATTCGTTGAAGGAATCATGCATCATGTTGATTGATTTGCATATGGTGAATCATCCTTCCATCTCTGGGATAAATCCCATTTGGTCATGAGGAATTATTTTTTTACTGTGTTGGTGAATTCGGTTTGTGAGTGAGTACGTTGTTGAGGATTTTTGCATCAACGTTCATCAGCGATATTGACCTGTAGTAGTTTTCGGCGTGTGTGTGTGCGCGCACGAGTGCGTCTTTGTCTGGTTTTAGTTTGAGGAAAACACTGGTCTTGTAGAATGAGTTTGGAAGCATTCCCTCCTCCTCTGATTTTTGAAATTTTTTGAGTAGGATTCGTATTTGTTGTTCTTTAAATGTTTGGCACAATTCAGCAGTGAAGCCATCGGGTTCCAGGCTTTACTTTGGTGGGAGACTTTTTCTTACGACTGCCATTTCATTACTTGTTATTGTTCTGTTCAGGTTTTGAATTCCCTCATGGTTCCATCTTTGTACGTTGTATGTGTGTAGGAATTTATCAATTTCTTCGAGGTTTTCCAACCTCTAGGCATATAGTTGCTTACAGTAGACTCTACTGATACTTTGAATCTCTGCAGTATCAGTCGTAATGGCTCCTTTGTCATCCCTGATTTTACTTACCTGGTTCTTTTGTTTCTTATTTATTCTGTCTAAAAGTGGGTCCATTTGGTTTCTCTTTTGAAAGAACAAGCTTTTCATTTCCTTGGTCTTTTGCATTGTTTTCTTCGCTTCGATTTTATGTATTTCTGCTCCAATCTTTATTATTTCTTTTTCTGTACTAATTTTGAGTTTGGTTTGCTCTTGCTTTTCTAGTTCCCTAAGACGTGTTGTCAGGTTGTCTATTTGAAGTTCTTCTACTTTTTTTGATATAGGTTCTTACGACTATAAGCTTCCCTCTTAGTGCTGCTTTTGCTGCAACCCATAGGTTTTGGTAATTTGTGTTTCCATTATCATTTGTTTTAAGACATTTTTTTCAATTTCCTTCTGAATTTTTTCATTGACCCACTGGTCATTCAGGAATGCATTCTTTAAATTGCACATTTTTGTGTAGTTTCCAAAATTCCGCTTGTTGTTGGTTTCAAGTTTTATTCCATTGTGGTCAGAGAAGATACTTGATATTATTTTGAATGTTTTAAGACTTGTTTTGTGGCCTAACATATGGTCTATCCTTGAGAACTTATCCATGGGCTGAGGAGAAGAATGTGTACTCTACAGCTGTTGGACGAAATGTTCTGTAACTATCTATTAGGTCCATTTGGTCTACCGTACAGATTAAGTCCCATGTTTCTTTGCTGACTTTCTGTCTGGATGATCTGTTCAATGCTGAAAATGGGGTGTTGACGTCTCCAACTATTATTTGTCTTTCAACACTTTAAGTCCTTTAGTTTGTTTCCACAGTGCTTCGTGGTTTTGCAGAATATAAGTTTTGCACTTTCTGTTACGTTTATTCCTATGCATTTTAATATTTCTGATGCTATTGCAAATGGAATTGTTTTCTTAATTTCGTATTCAATGAACTTTTTGCTACTCTATGGAAACAGAAATTATGTTTGTGTATTGGCATTGTATTCCTTCACCTTGCCAAATTCAGTTATTATCTTTAAAGTGTTTTAGTGGATTCCTTAAGATTCTATAGTTACAAGATGATGCCATATGCTAATAGAGGTAGTTTTATGTCTTTATTTCCCATCTTGATGCCTTTTATTTCTTTCTGAAGACAAATTACCCTGGCCACAACCCTCAATACATTGTTGAGTAGTAGTGGCTACATCAGGCATCCTTGTGCTGTTTCTGACATTAAGGGTAAAAGATTTGGTCTTCCGCCACTAAATATGATATTGCCTGTGGGTGTTTCCATAGGTGCTTTTTCTCAGTATGAGGAAATTCCCTTCTATTCCCAGTTGTTTTGAGTGTATTTCTCATGACAAGGTGTTGAACTTTTTCAAATGCTTCTTCTGCATAAGTTGAGATGATCACATGTTTTTTGAAAGATTCCCTGTTCGTATGATAAAATCCATTTATTGATGTGTGGCTGTTAAAGCAACCTCGCGTGCCTGAGATGAATGCTACCTGGTGACTGAATATAAATATTTTTATGTGTTGCTGGATTTGGTTTGCTAATACTTTGTTGGGTTTTTTTTTTTTTTTTCCCCGTCCATATTCATTGTTTTACTTTCAAGTTTATATATGATTTTGTTGCCAGGCTTATGAGTTAGGAAGTTTTCCCTCTTCTTCTCTTTCTTTTGGAAGAATTATTGAAGAATTGCTATTAATTTTTACTTCCATATTTAGTACAATTAACCATTGAAGCCATCTGAGCCTGGTCTTTTTTTCTGAGCAGGTTTTTTTTTTTTTTTAATTACTAATTCGATCTGTTTCATTTTCGCAGATCTCTTTATCTTGTCTGTTTCTCCTCAAGCCAGTTTACATGGTTTGTGTCTGCCTAGAAATTCATCCATTTCATCTAAGTCATCAAATCCATTGGCATACCATTGCTCATATTATTTCTTTATAATCCTCTATATTTTCATAATGTCGATAGTAGTGTCTCCTCTTTCTTTCTTGATTTTAGTAAATAGAGCCACCTCACTATTCTCTTTGGTCAATCTAGCTTACGGTTTGTCAATTTTGTGGACCTCTGCAAGGAATCAGATTTTTTTTTTTAAATTTTTTATTGGATTATAGGTTTTGGGGTACATGAGCAGAGCATGCAAGACAGTTGCGTAGGTACACACATGGCAGTGTGCTTTGCTTTTCTTCTCTCCTTCACCCACATTTGGCATTTCTCCCCAGGCTATCCCTCCCCACCTCCCCCTCCCACTGGCCCTCCCCTTTTCCCCCCAATAGACCCCACTGTTTAGTACTCCCCTTTCTGTGTCCATGTGTTCTCATTTTTCATCACCCACCTATGAGTGAGAATATGCGGTGTTTCATTTTCTGTTCTTGTGTCAGTTTGCTGAGGATGATGTTTTCCAGATTCATCCATGTCCCTACAAACGACACAAACTCATCATTTCTGATTGCTGCATAATATTCCATGGTGTATATGTGCCACATTTTTCCAATCCAGTCTATTATCAATGGGCATTTGGGTTGATTCCAGGTCTTTGCTATTGTAAACAGTGCTGCAATGAACATTCGTGTACATGTGTCCTTATAGTAGAACGATTTACAGTCTTTGGGATACATACCCAGTAATGGGATTGCTGGGTCAAATGCAATTTCTATTTCTAAGGCCTTGAGGAATCGCCACACTGTCTTCCACAATGGTTGAACTAATTTACACTCCCACCAACAGTGTAGAAGTGTTCCTTTTTCTCCACATCCTCTCCAGCATCTGTTGTCTCCAGATTTTTTAGTGATCACCATTCTAACTGGCGTGAGATGGTATCTCAATGTGGTTTTGATTTGCATCTCTCTGATGACCAGTGACGATGAGCATTTTTTCATATGATTGTTGGCCTCATATATGTCTTCTTTCGTAAAGTATCTGTTCATATCCTTTGCCCACTTTTGAATGGGCTTGTTTGTTTTTTTCCTGTAAATCTGTTTGAGTTCTTTGTAAATTCTGGATATCAGCCCTTTGTCAGATGGGTAGACTGCGAAAATTTTTTCCCATTCTGTTGGTTGCCGATCCACTCTAGTGACTGTTTCTTTTGCCGTGCAGAAGCTGTGGAGTTTCATTAGGTCCCATTTGTCTATTTTGGCTTTTGTTGCCAATGCTTTTGGTGTTTTGTTCATAAAGTCCTTGCCTACTCCTATGTCCTGGATGGTTTTGCCTAGATTTCCTTCTAGGGTTTTTATGGTGCCAGGTCTTATGTTTAAGTCTTTAAGCCATCTGGAGTTAATTTTAGTGTAAGGTGTCAGGAAGGGGTCCAGTTTCTGCTTTCTGCACATGGCTAGCCAGTTTTCCCAACACCATTTGATAAACATGGAATCCTTTCCCCATTACTTGTTTTTGTCAGGTTTATCAGAGATTGTATAGTTGTATGTACGTTGTGTTGCCTCCGGTGCCTCTGTTTTGTTCCATTGGTCTATATCTCTGTTTTGGTACCAGTACCATGCTGTTTTGATTACTGTAGCCTTGTAGTATAGTTTGAAATCCGGTAGTGTGATGCCCCCCGCTGTGTTCTTTTTGCTTAGAATTGACTTGGCTATGCGGGCTCTCTTTTGGTTCCATATGAAGTTCATGGTGGTTTTTTCCAGTTCTGTGAAGAAAGTCGATGGTAGCTTGATGGGGATAGCGTTGATTCTGTAAATTACTTTGGGCAGTATAGCCATTTTCACGATATTAATTCGTCCTAACCATGAACATGGAATGTTTCTCCATCTGTTTGTGTCCTCTCTGATTTCGTTGAGCAGTGGTTTGTAGTTCTCCTTGAAGAGGTCTCTTACGTTCCTTGTGAGTTGTATTCCAAGGTATTTTATTCTTTTTGTAGCAATTGCGAATGGCAGTTCGCTCTTGATTTGGCTTTCTTTAAGTCTGTTATTGGTGTAGACGAATGCTTGTGATTTTTGCACATTGATTTTACATCCTGAGACTTTGCTGAAGTTGCTTATCAGTTTCAGGAGTTCTTGGGCTGAGGCAATGGGGTCTTCTAGGTATACTATCATGTCGTCTGCAAATAGAGACAATTTGGCTTCCACCTTTCCTATCTGAATACCCTTTATTTCTTTTTCTTGCCTGATTGCTCTGGCTAGAACTTCCAGTACTATATTGAATAGGAGTGGGGAGAGAGGGCATCCTTGTCTAGTGCCAGATTTTAAAGGGAATGCTTCCAGTTTTTGCCCATTCAGTATGATATTGGCTGTTGGTTTGTCATAAATAGCTTTTATTACTTTGAGATACGTTCCATCGATACCGAGTTTATTGAGGGTTTTTAGCATAAAGGGCTGTTGAATTTTGTCAGATGCCTTCTCTGCGTCAATTGAGATAATCATGTGGTTTTTGTTTTTGGTTCTGTTTATGTGGTGAATTACGTTGATAGACTTGCGTATGTTGAACCAGCCTTGCATCCCTGGGATGAATCCTACTTGATCATGATGAATAAGTTTTTTGATTTGCTGTTGCAATCGGCTTGCCAATATTTTATTGAAGATTTTTGCATCTATGTTCATCATGGATATTGGCCTGAAGTTTTCTTTTCTCGTTGGGTCTCTGCCGGGTTTTGGTATCAGGATGATTTTGGTCTCATAAAATGATTTGGGAAGGATTCCCTCTTTTTGGATTGTTTGAAATAGTTTTAGAAGGAATGGTACCAGCTCCTCCTTGTGTGTCTGGTAGAATTCGGCTGTGAACCCGTCTGGACCTGGGCTTTTTTTGTGTGGTAGGCTCTTAATTGCTGCCTCAACTTCAGACCCTGTTATTGGTCTATTCATAGTTTCAGCTTCCTCCTGGTTTAGGCTTGGGAGGACACAGGAGTCCAGGAATTTATCCATTTCTTCCAGGTTTACTAGTTTATGCGCATAGAGTTGTTTGTAATATTCTCTGATGATGGTTTGAATTTCTGTGGAATCTGTGGTGATTTCCCCTTTATCATTTTTTATTGCATCTATTTGGTTGTTCTCTCTTTTATTTTTAATCAATCTGGCTAGTGGTCTGTCAATTTTGCTGACCTTTTCAAAAAACCAGCTCTTGGATTTATTGATTTTTTGAAGGGGTTTTCGCGTCTCAATCTCCTTCAGCTCAGCTCTGATCTTAGTTATTTCTTGTCTTCTGCTGGGTTTTGAGTTTTTTTGATCTTGCTCCTCTAGCTCTTTCAATTTTGACGATAGGGTGTCAATTTTGGATCTCTCCATTCTCCTCATATGTGCACTTATTGCTATATACTTTCCTCTAGAGACTGCTTTAAATGTGTCCCAGAGGTTCTGGCATGTTGTGTCTTCGTTCTCATTGGTTTCGAAGAACTTCTTTATTTCTGCCTTCATTTCGTTGTTTACCCAGTCAACATTCAAGAGCCAGTTGTTCAGTTTCCATGAAGCTGTGGGGTTCTGGGTCGGTTTCTGAATTCTGAGTTCTAACTTGATTGCACTATGGTCTGAGAGGCTGTTTGTTATGATTTCAGTTGTTTTGCATTTGTTGAGCAGTGCTTTACTTCCAATTATGTGGTCAATTTTAGAGTAGGTGTGATGTGGTGCTGAGAAGAACGTGTATTCTGTGGATTTGGGGTGGAGAGTTCTGTAAATGTCTATCAGGTTTGCTTGCTCCAGGTCTGAGTTCAAGCCCTGGATATCCTTGTTGATTTTCTGTCTGGTTGATCTGTCTAGTATTGACAGTGGAGTGTTAAAGTCTCCCACTATTATTGTGTGGGAGTCTAAGTCCTTTTGTAAGTCATTAAGAACTTACCTTATGTATCTGGGTGCTCCTGCATTGGGTCCATATATGTTTAGGATCGTTAGCTCTTCTTGTTGTATTGATCCTTTTACCATTATGTAATGGCCTTCTTTGTCTCTTTTGATCTTTGTTGCTTTAAAGTCTATTTTATCAGAGATGAGAATTGCAACTCCTGCTTTTTTTTGCTTTCCATTAGCTTGGTAAATCTTCCTTCATCCCTTTATTTTGAGCCTTTGTGTATCCTTGCATGTGAGATGGGTTTCCTGGATACAGCACACTGATGGGTTTTGGATTTTTATCCAATTTGCCAGTCTGTGTCTTTTGATTGGTGCATTTAGTCCATTTACATTTAGGGTTAATATTGTTATGTGTGAATTTGATACTGCCATTTTGATGCTAAGTGGCTGTTTTGCCTGTTAGTTGTTGTAGATCCTTCATTATGTTGAAGCTCTTTAGCATTCAGTGTGATTTTGGAATGGCTGGTACTGGTTGATCCTTTCTATGTGTAGTGCCTCTTTTAGGAGCTCTTGTAAAGCAGGCCTGGTGGTGACAAAATCTCTGAGTACTTGCTTGTTCGCAAAGGATTTTATTTTTCCTTCACTTCTGAAGCTCAGTTTGGCTGGATATGATATTCTGGGTTGAAAGTTCTTTTCTTGAAGAATGTTGAATATTGGCCCCCACTCTCTTCTGGCTTGTAGTGTTTCTGCCGAGAGATCTGCTGTGAGTCTGATGGGCTTCCCTTTGTGGGTGACCCGACCTTTCTCTCCGGCTGCCCTTAGTATTCTCTCCTTTATTTCAACCCTGTTGAATCTGACGATTATGTGCCTTGGGGTTGCTCTTCTTGCGGAATATCTTTGTGGTGTTCTCTGTATTTCCTGCAATTGAGTGTTGGCCTGTCTTGCTAGGTGGGGGAAATTTTCCTGGATGATGTCCTGAAGAGTATTTTCCAGCTTGGATTCATTCTCTTCATCCCCTTCTGGTACACCGATCAAACGTAGGTTAGGTCTTTTCACATAGTCCCACATTTCTTGGAGACTTTGTTCATTCCTTTTTGCGCTTTTTTCTCTGATGTTGGTTTCTCGTTTTATTTCATTGAGTTGATCTTCGACTTCAGATATTCTTTCTTCTGCTTGGTCAATTCTGCTATTGAAACTTGTGTTTGCTTCGCGAAGTTCTCGTATTGTGTTTTTCAGCTCCTTTAATTCATTCATATTCCTCTCTAAGTTTACCCATTCTTGTTATCATTTCCTCGAATCTTTTTTCAAATCTTTTTTCAAGGTTCTTAGTTTCTTTGCATTGATTTAATACATGATCTTTTAGCTCACAAGAGTTTCTCATTATCCATCTTCTGAAGTCTAATTCCGTCATTTCGTCGCAGTCATTCTCCGTCCAGCTTTGTTCCCTTGCTGGTGAGGAGTTTTGGTCCTTTCTAGGAGGCGAGGTGTTCTGGTTTCGGGTGTTTTCCTCCTTTTTGCGCTGGTTTCTTCCCATGTTTGTGGATTTGTCCGCTGGTCGTCTGCGTAGTTGCTGACTTTTCGATTGGGTCTCTGAGTGGACACCCAGAATGTTGATGATGAAGTATTTCTGTTGCTTGGTTTTCCTTCTACCAGTCTAGCCCCTTCGCTGTACGACTGCTGAGGTCCGCTCCAGACCCTGCTTCTCTGGGGTGCACCTCTTGCAGCTGTGGCACAGCGAGGGATTCTACCAGTTTTTTTTTCTGCTATCTTTGTCCCAGGATGATGCCTGCCTAATGTCAGTCTTTTGGATATAGAGGGGTCAGGGAGCTGCTTGAGGAGACAGTTTGTACTTTATCGGGGCTTAATTGCTGAGCTGTGCGCTCTGTTGTTCCTTCAGGGCTGTTAGGCTGCTATGTTTGATTCTGCTGCAACACAGCTCATTAAAAAACCCTTTTTTTTTCTCTCAAATGCTCTGTGTTGAGGGGTTTGGGCTTTATTTTTGGATGTTCGATGAGGTGTCCTGCCCAGCTAGAAGGCAGACTAGCCACTGTTTGGCTGCCGAGGCTCCGCCCTGCTGTTGTGTGATTCGCCCTGTTCCTGCAGGCTCTGCCGTGGTCTCCGCCACGCCCTGCGGCGGAGTCTCTTCGTTGTAGCGTGTTGCCTCAGCAACGGCAGGCTGCGTCAGCAGTGGGCGTGTATCTCAGTAGGGACGGGTTGCCTCGGCAACGGCTGGCTGCGTCAGCAGTGGGCGTGTATCTCAGTTGGGGCGGGTTGCCTCGGCAACGGCTGGCTGCCTCAGCAGTGGGCGTGTATCTCAGTTGGGGCGGGTTGCCTCGGTAGTGGTGGACGCCCCTCCCCCACAGAGCATCTCGGACCGTCTGCTCGGGATAGTTTGAAATCGCGGTTTTGTTCGTCCCACTGGGTATCCCAAACGATCTGTCCCTGCAATCCCCTGGGCTGGGCTACTGTCCAAGTCTCGTTCAGTCTCAAGTCCAGCCCTCTCAAGTCTCAGGTTGCCGGTTCAACAAGGCACCTGGACAAGCGCGCCCTGTGGGGATTGCTGGGTAGGGCCGGCCGCAGCTGCCCCGGCTGCCGGCTTCGCCAGGCAGACCTACTGCCTGGCGTCCCGTGTCTTTTTATTCTTGGGAGTTTCCCCGTTCTGTGGGCAACAAAGATCAGTCTGGAAATGCAGCTCTGACTCACCGTTTGTGGATTCAACGCGAGCTCCAATCCTGGGTTGTTCTCATAGCGCCATCTTGAGTCCTCAGGAATCAGATTTTTGTTTCATTGATTAGTCTCTGTTATTTTTCCATTCTTTATGTCATTAATTTATGCTCTAATCAGTGTCCACTTTTCTCTTCAATCTGCTTAGGTTTAGTTTGCTCTTTTTCCCAGCATCTCAATGTGGAAGGTAAAGTTATTGACCTGAGCTATTTCTTATTTTTTAAAATATCAGCATTTAGAACTGTACATTTCCTTCTAAGCACTGCTTAACTGCATCCCAAAAGTTTGACATGGTGAGCCTTCATTTTCATCTATCTAAAAAATTATTGCCTAATTTCCCTTTTGATTTCTTCTCTGATCCTTGATTGTTTAGGAGTTTGCTAATTTCTGTATGCTCATGAATTTCCCAATAATGTATGCTTTATCGATGTGTAACTTCGTTCCATTGTGGTTGGGGGACCTGTTTTATATTATTTCTATCCTTTTACGTTTATTAAGGTGTTTTAGACCACCATATGGTCTATCCTAGAGAACATTTCAGGCGTACTTGAGAGGAATATACATTCTGATGTTGTTGGGTGTAGTGTTCTCTGAATGCCTGTTAGGTCCATTTGACATATTGCTTTTTCCAATCTGGTATATCCTTGTTGATACTCTGCCTAGCTTCACTATTCATTATGGAAAGCAAGGTATTGAAGTCTCAAACTATGTTTGCCAAATTATCTATTCACCCTTTCATTTCTGGCAGTGTTCACTTCAGGTATTTTGGTGTTCTGTTGTGCAGTGCAAATATATTTATAATTTACATATCTTCCTGTTGACACCTTTATAATTGCAGAATGTTCATGTCTTATCTCCAGTCATATTTTGTGTTTTAAACTCTACTTTTTTCTGGGGTTGACAAAACTACTCCAGCTCTCTTGTGGTTGCTCTTTTCAGTGTAAGTATTTTCTCCTCCTTTTACATCCTAACTGCCTGTGCCTTTGAAGTGTGGGTCTTGTAGACAGCATCTAGTTCAATCATGTTTTTATCACAGCCTGCCAATATCTGCTTAACAACACGTTTGTATTGTTCAGTCTATTCACCCTGAACTTAATGTGATTACTTAATGTAATTACTGTTGGGGTAGAATTTATGCCTGCCGTTTTTTGTATTTTCTTTCTCATGTCTTAATGTTCCTCTGTCCCTGCACTGAGGTATTCTTTTCTGCTAAACAGATATTTTCTCATATGCTCTATTCATTTCCTTGTTGTTTCTTTATTGTATTTTTGAGTTGTTTTCTTAGTGGTTGCCCCACAGTTTACAGTTCGCATTTTAACTTAAAGGAATCTTGGTCAGATTGATACCACCTTAATTTCAATATTATACAAAACCTGTGACCCTATAAAGCTCGAGTCTCTTCTCTTTTGTGCTACTATTGTCATAAAAGCACTTCTTTATTCCTTTAAAACCCATCTATAATGATTGCTTTATGCAATAACTGTCCTTTAAATCAGGTAAAAGAAAGGAAGAGTTACAAATAACAATACATTCCTACAGTCTTTTGCCAGTACTGTGTAGTTAGTTACCTTTAGTGGCATTCTTATTTGTTCATCAGGATTTGAGTTACTGTCTGCTGTCTTTTGCGGATTTCGCTTTAATACTTTTTTTTTGTAAGGGAAGTCTGCTGATGATACATTCTCTCAGCTTTTCTTTATCAGGGAACAGCTTTATTTCACCATCATTTTTGAGGGATAGTATTTCTGGATGGAAAATTCTTGGTTAACCTTTTTTTTTTTTTTTTTCCTTAACCCCTTCGACTGTGACTTCTCAGTACCTTTTGGTTCCCTTGGTTTCTGATAAGAACTCAGTTGTTAATCTTACCGGGGGTCCCTTGTATGTGGTAAGCTGTTTCTCTTTGCTGCTTTCCACATTCTCTCATTGTCTTTGATTTTCGACAGTTTGACTAAAATGTGTCTCGGTGAAGATATCCTTGAGTTCATCCTCTTTGGAGTTTCTGTGCTTCCTATTTGTGTACATTAATGATTTGAATCAAATTTGGGGAGCTTGGGCCATTATTGTTTCAAATATCCTTCCTTCCTCAAGTTCCAATTTCCGTTGAGCCCCTCTAGTGAATTTGTCCTTGTACTTATTGTACATTTCCACTTCAGAATTTCTACTTGGGTGTTTTAAAAACACTAATTTACATTCTGTGATGATTTCTCTATTTGGTGAGACATCATTCTCATACTTCTCTTTAATTCTTTCCACGTGGTTTCTTTTAGTTGTTTGAACATATTTATAATAGCTGATTTGAAGTCTTTTTCTAGTAAGTCCAATGTCTGGGCTTCCCTCTGTGTGTTCCATGCTTTCCTGTTTCTTTGCATGTCTCATAAGTTTTTGTTGAAAACTGGACAGTTTAAGTAATAGAACATGGCAACTCTGAAATTCAGATTGTCTCCCCCCCCTTCAAGGTATTGTTGTTGTTGTTTGGTCCTATTAATCTTGCTGTCATTTGTTTGTTTAGTGACTTTTCTGAACTACTTCTGTAAAGTCCGTATCCTCTGTTATGTGTGGCTACTGAATTCCCTGCTTGGTTGGCTTAGTGGTGACCTGGTGATTGGACAGAGATGTCTTTACATGCCTGGAAAAGGTAAGTTTCCTAGTCATTGCCATGGGGCTCTATGCATATGTTGGACATGCCTTGAACACACAGCCAGGCAATTGACAACTCTTTCACAGAGCCTCAAAGTAAAGCAGAGTTGACCGTTTAGGCACCTTTTGGGTCTTTCCAGACCATGTCATAGTCCTAGGTAAGTGTCTGGCCTACTAGATTCCCAGGAATAGGTTATCACTTTTAAAAGTCGCAATGGTCGCCTCATTACCTGGATTTTCCTTTAAAGGTATTCGTTAGCCTGTCGTGTGCCCCCGGTGTTATTCACTGCCTGAGGGAGCTGCAATGTTGAGCAACTGCCTCCAAATATTTTTGACAAATGCATCCAGGGAAAAAGGTGTTTCAAATGAGGCAACCTCTGAGTCAGTCCAAATAAAGACAGCCATGTAAGTAGGGCCTTCCAGGGAACTACCACACAGATCAAATAATGAGAATTCTTGGGAATGCGGCTTTGCAGGAGCTCCAACCTTGTTCTGTTCCCTCTGCTGGCTGCCAGGCTGCTGGTTTTCATCATGATCGCAGGCTGTTGGTATTCAAGGCTACCACGGAGTTGCATAAAGGGCCAGGAGGATAGGGCTAGTTGAAATGCCACATAGCTCACTGTTCCTACCAAGATTCTGCTGCTTTTCTTGAATAAACATGCGCGCCCAGGGTTGCCCCTCAGCTTTAGGTGAATTTGCAGGTTTCCAAAAACATTCATTTTGACAATTTTTGCCAGTTTTCTTCTCATTGCTTTTATGAAGGGGAGCAATTTTAGAGGTCCTTACATTGCTGATTTTGCTGACTCCCTGAACGACTTTTCATTATACCTACCCCTGAGGGTGTTTGTTGCTAGGCGGTCCTCTGTGCTTGGCACTTAGGTATCTCTCAATAATAACTTTGTGGGTTACCTACCGGCCACGTGAAAGGGATCACAGCAGGAGCGCTAGAAGCAAAGATGGATAACTTACCACTTTGGGGCTCAAAGTTGTCGTTCTCAAGTAGATTCCATTTAACTGAAACATTTAAAGCCTTACGATCACCAAGCCTGCATCTGGTCACCAAATTATATCTTAACTCAGTAAGATGGGTGCAGGGATGGAGGATCAAGGATGTGGATTATTTTTGGCCACTGTGTCTTAAACACAACCAGGCTTTTACCTGCATATTTGGCAGCAGCCCGGCTAGTATCTCTTGTCACAGCTAATTTTATTCCTAGCCACTTCAGAAGTGGCTGAGGGCCTCAGTGAGTAAGAGTGCAGATGAGGTGCTGCAGAAATCTCCCATATGAAGAGCTAGAAACAGAAATTTATTTCAACAACTAGGCTTGGTTTTGAGTAACTCCTTAGCACCAGTCTAGGATTTCCCACTGAAATGGCTTGATTTATATTGAGGCAGCCCGCCACCTGGGCAGTTATTGATAGGCCTTTGGGTAAAAAGCAGCCCTCACCCAGGAGACTGCTCTTCACACCACAGCATGGAGATATAACTCCATCCCTCTCCTTTTGAATCAACCTCTGCATATCAACAAATATCACATGGTCGTTGATCAAGGATTCCTTTGTTGGCCTAAGACTTGTGTTTATGTAGAATAACCTGCCTCTGAAACCCTTTGAACTGTAGCTGCTAACTTACTCACAATCTGTTTGTTCAGGGTGTGACTTCTCAGATATTCTGGTGCCTTGGATGAATACGTCTGTAAGGTTGCCAAGAGCCTTCAAATAACAGTATAATGTTTAAGAGTCAGGCAAATTTTACTCTGAATCCAGGCTCTGCCACTTTCTTAGCCGCAACCTTGGATAAACGACTTAGTTTCTCTCAACCTCAGTTTCCTAACTTGCAAAACTGAGGATAAGACACAGATAGATTGTAGGAATTAAAGATGACAATACGTGTAAAGCATGTGGTGCACTATCCGACAGCTAGCTAATGCTTCAAAAAATGTTAGGTCTAGTTAGTATTGAGCAACCTCTTACTCAAAGGGGCCAGTCCTGGCACTCTGCAACACCAAACAGGCAGCCCCGCTTTGGTGTTGCAGAGTGCCAGGACTGGCCCCTTTGAGTAAGTAACCTCTTAATGCCATAAACAGTCAGTCTGTTTTAGTGACCCAAGTTAAGAGATTCATAATCCAGTTGCCTCACCTGACCAACAGTGAGCTGCTTTTCCCCTATGTTTCCACGGATGCAAGGTGGCCAGGGAGAGAGATCCTCTGTGTTCATGACTCTCCCTGGTATGCTTAGTGATGCTGGTTGACAAGAAAATTAGTTATCCTCAAATTAATGCATTTACGTAATGGCCAATTTGCCACACTTCCTGAATTTCCTGATTGTCAGGTTAACAGCTTTCACAGGAATATACTCATTTTCAGTTATTAAAGATGAAATGTACCTTTCTGAATATTAACTCGATGGAGATGGATATACCTTAGGAATTGGGGAACAATCCAGAATTAAAGACTGAAAAATTTCTGAATTATTATTTTTTCAATCGAAAATCTGGCATTTTATATATGATAGAATTCCTTAAATATTTTTGATATACGTGGGAGTCTTTTGAATACCATTAAAATATATTTTCAAGATCAATGCCTTTTTTTCTTCTTAGTATTCTCTCACATTTTTTCAAATGGCTTTATCAGGCAGAATTGCTTATTTCGATTGGGAATAAAGATGGTTGACCAAGTGCAGCTGGGCTGTGCCTCTTCTCCAGAGAGGAAGTGAACTATTAAGTAAATTTGCACACTTCAAACACAACTTTTGAGAGAAAACATGAGAATTAAACAAAGGGGCAATGGAAGACACTGTGGTTGAAGAGGGAGGAAGCGGGGCTGCCTGTTTGGTGTTGCAGAGTGCCAGAACTGGCCCCTGGAGACAGACTGGACACGAGAAAGTGGTGAGTGAAGGCGCCCTAGGGCACCACATTCCTGCTGTGGACCTCTGAGATCCTAGATGCAAGAGTTCCCTTTGGACTGGCAGGCAGAGCTGCTTGGAGAAGATGCAGAGGCATTGCTTAAACCCGTGTGGAGCCCAAAAGGTTTCAGTGTGCTGGGCAGCTGCAGCAAAATATGACTCTCGGTACCCACCCCCAAGGCTCTGTGTCCTGCCCTAAGCGGCCACAACTCCTACCCTCTGCTGGGCTGGGAGATAGCAGAGTCCAGGCACACTCATGTGCCCAAGACAGGCCCCACTGCCATTGCCACGGGACCAAGGTGCATCTGAACCACTTGCCCTTGTGTTTGCCCCTCCTTCCCAAGGCTGCCTGCTTGGCTGTTTCTGTGGCAGTGGGCGTGGGGACAGGATAGGAGGGATGGGGGAGGGGAAAAGAGAGGGGGTGGAAGAAGAGGAGGGATTTCTTCCTAACTCATTCTGTAAGGCCAGCATTACCCTGAGGTAGACACACAAACCAGGCAAAGACACACACACACACAAAAAAAAAAACAAAAAAAAACAAAAAAAAAACAAAAAAAAAACCACAGGCCAGTATCCCTGCTGAACATCAGTGCAAAAATCTTCAACAAAATACTAACAAACTGAATCCAACAGCACATCAAAAAGATAATACACCATGATCGATTGGGATCTATTCCAGAAATGCAAGGATGCTTCAACACACACAAACCACCAACAGAACAAAGTTTGAAAATGATACGATCAGCTCAGTAAATGCAGAAAAAACATTTGACAAAATTCAGCATCACTTCATGATAAAAACTCTCAACAAATTAGGTACAGAAGGAACATACCTCAACATAATAAAAGGCTATCTATGACTAACCCACATCATACTGAATGGGGAAAAGCTGAAACCTTTTCTCTAAGAACTAGAAGAAGACAAGGATGCCCACTCTCACCACTCTTATTTAACATAGTAACAAATGTCCTAACAAGAGCAATTAGGCACCAGAGAGAAATAAATGACTTCCAAATGGAAAGAAAGGATGTCAAATTAGAACCCTTCACAGATGTCGTGACCAGATAGATGGAAAAAAACTAAAGACTCCCCAAAATCTCTTAGAACTGATAAACAAATTCAATAGAGTTGCAGGATACAAAATTTACATACAAAAATCAGTAGTGTTTCTATGCATCAATAATGAACCAGCAGAAAAGGAAATCAAGAGAGAAACCCCTGCAGCCATAGAAAAGAATGAGTTAATGTCCTTTGCAGGGACATGGGTGAAGCTGGAAGCCGTCATTCTCAACAAACTAACACAGGAACAGAAAATCAAACACCACACGTTCTGACTCACAGGTAGGAGCTGAACAATGAGAACACATGGACACAGGGAGGGGAGCACCACACACTGGGGCCTGTCAGGGGGTGGGGGGCAAGGGGAGGGAGAGCATTAGGACAAATACCTAATGCATGTGGGGCTGAAAACCGACATGATGGGTTGATAGGTGCAGCAAACCACCACGGCACATGTAAACCTATGTAACGAAGCTGCACATTCTGCACATGTGTCCCACAACTTGAAGTAAAATTTAAAAAAAAGGAGCAACCTCATTTAAAGTAGCCACAGAAAAATGTATCTAGGTATAAATGTAACCAAGGATGTGAAAGATCTCCATAATGATAACTTCAAGACACTGATGAAAAAAATTGAAGAGGACAAAATAATGGCAAGACATTCCACGCTTATGGATTAGAAGAATGAAAATTGCTCAAATGGCAATACTACCCAAAGCAATCTACAGATTCAATGCAATCCCAACCAAAATACCAGTGATATTTTTTTTTACTGAAATGGAAAGAGAAAACTCCTAAAATTCGTATGGGACCTCTAGAGACCTCAAATAATCAAAGAAATTCTGGGGGTTGGAGGGAGAGGAAAACAAACAAAACTGGAGACATCACTCTGCCTGACTTCAAAATATACCATAAAGCTATAGTGACCAAGACACTGTGATATTGTTATAGAAACTTAAAGGCTTAAATGGGAGACTCAAAACTATAAAAATGATAGAAGGAAACAAAGGAGAAAAGCTTCAGGGCATTGTTCCAGTAGGGCAAATATTTTATGTGTAAGACTACAAAAGCACAGGCAACAAAACCAAAAATATGCAAATGGGACCACATAAAACTAAAAAGCTTCTGTACAGCAAAGGAAACAATCAACAGAGTGAGGAGACAACCTGTAGAGTGAGGGAAAATACTTACAACCTAATCGTCCAATAAGAGACTAATATCCAGAATACACAAGGCATTCAGAGAACTCAACAGCAAAACTCCCCCAAATAATACTATTAAAAATGAGCAAAGGATCGGAATAGACATTTCTCAAAAGAAGACGTACAGGTCACCAAGAAGTTTATGGAAAATTTCTCAGCCTCACTAATCATCAGGGAAATGCAAGTCCAAACTAACATGAGATATCCTCTCACCCCAGTTAGAATGGCTATTATGAAAAAGACAAAAAGATAAGTTTTGATAAGGATGTGAAGAAAGGGGAGTTCTTAAACATTGTTGGTCCGAGTGTAAATTAGTGCAGACATCATGGAAAACAATATGGATGTTTCTCAAAAAAACAAAAATAGAGCTATCATATGATCCAACCATCCCTTGACTGGGTATTTATCCAAAAGAAAGGAAGTTGGTATATCGAATAAATATTTGCTTCCCCATGTTTATTGCAGCACTATTCACAATAGCTATGATATGGAATCAACCTAAGTGCCCAACGACATGAATGGATAAAGAAAATGTGGTCTCTATACACAGTAGAACATTATTAAGCTATCGTCCCATTATTCGAGGCAAAATGGATGAACCTGGAGGATAGTATGTTAAGTGAAACAAGGAAGGCACGGAAAGAAAAATACTACACATTCACACTCATATGTAGGAGCTAAAGGAAACTGGCCTCGTAGAAGTAGAGAATGGAATTGTGGTTACTAGAGACTGGGAAGTGTAGAGGGGAGGGGAGGATAGGGAGAGGTTGGCTAATGCACACAATATTACAGATTGATGGGAGGAATAAGTTCTAGTGTTCCATAGCACTGAAGGTTGAATATAGTTAACAGTATCGTATAGCATATGCTAAAAAAGCTGAAAGAGGGGATTTTGAATGTTTCCAGCACAAAGTAATGATACATGTTTGAGGTAATGGATATCCTAGTTACTCTGATATAGTCATTACACATCGAATAGACGTATCAAAATATCACTCTGTACCTCATACATATGCACAATTATTACATGTCAACTAAACATAAAAAAAGGAAGACAAATACCACATGATCCCACGCATGTGTAATCTTGAAAAGTTGGTCTCGTAGTAGCAGAGAGTTAAATGATGGTTGCCAGAGGCTGGGGGTGGCAGGGCTTGGTGGGGATATGGCAAGAGAAGATGTTGGTCAAAGAGTACAAAGTTCCATTTAGACAGGAGCAAGAAGCTTTAGTGGTCTACTGCAGAGCATTATTAGTTAAAAATAATGTATTGCATAATTTGAAACTGCTAGAAGAGATTGTAAATGTTCTCGCCACACACACACACACACACACACACACACTCACACAAATGCTAGGTAGGTGAGGAGATGGATATGCTAATTAGCTTCATCTACTCATTCCATATTGTATACATATATCAAAACCTCATATTGTACCCCATAAATATACATAGTTATTATTTGTGTTTTTTTAAATAAAATAAATTGATAGAGACTGTGGCTTCTGGGAAGATGGTATACATGTACATTTCCCTATTCTTCCCACTAAGTACAACTTAAAATTCTAGACACATAAGACTGAAAGTGGAAAGAAGAAAGCAGACCAACTGGGGACCTCAGAACGACATGGTGGTGAGTTCCCTGGGTTTTGTTTTTGCCTGATATATCCAAACTTGGAGCTGAAGAAACCAGCTACTGGGGAATGCCAAAATGCACAGGCAAAACAGAAGGAAACGAAACAAAACAAGTGAAGAAACAAAGAAATAAACCTGCAAAAGCCTGTTTTTCCTAGCCTAAGGATCAGAAAAGGGGCAGCCCAACAAGACAGAAAATGTTTTCGCAATAACCGCTCTACTCCAGCCGAACACCTCAGAAAACTCTGTGGCCCTTTCCCCACTCATACCAGCAAAGGCCTAGTGGGAAGCGTAGGCTTCCACGTTCTTTTCCATGAGCAGAGACAAGGGCCCCTTTGCGCTGTCGTACCAGCGGGATTATGTGGAGATCTCCAAAATATACCCCTACCAGGCCATAAGGAGACACCCCTCTTTGTCCCTGCTGGGATGATGTCAAGATTTTCACCACCACTCAGTGTTAAGGATGCCACTGAATCCTTGGGCTAAAGAGAAAGTCTTCCAGATGTAAATTAGGAGAGCCATTACGGAAAACAGTATGAAGCTTCCTCAAAAAGTTAAAATAGAGCTACCACATGACCTTGCCTTCCCACTCCTGGGAGTATATTCAAAGGCTATGAAATCAGCATGTCAAAGAGATATCTGCATTCCCATCTTCATTGCATCACTATTCACAATAGCCAAGATTTACAATGAACCTAAGTGTTCATCAGCGGATTAATTAATAAAGAAAATGTGGTCGATATACACGATGGAATATTGTTCTGCCATACAAAAGAAGGAAATCATGGCATTTCCTAACAACACACGGCATTTCCATGTGTGGAAGGTGAAAAAGTCGATCTTTTAGAACTAGTGAGTGAAATGGTGGTTACCAGAGGCTGGGGTTTGGGGGAGCGAGGGAGATGTTGATCAAAGGGGACAAAATTTCAGCTAGACAGGAGGAATAATTTCAAAAAATCGATCCTACACCATGGTGACTATAGTTAATAGCAATATGTGGCATACTTGAAATTTGTTGAGAGTAGTTTTTACGTGTTCTCACCACACAAAAAGTGATAAGTATGTGAAGTAATGCATGTGATAATTACCTTGATTTGGCCATTTCACAGTGTATACTTATTATGAAAACATCATGTTGTACAACATAAATATATACAATTTTTATTTGCCAATTTAAATAAAAAGAACAATGAAGACTAAGTCTTCCAGGACTTCAAAAAGTGAATTGAACTGAATGGAAATGATTACAAAACATATCAACATCTGTGGTGCAAAGCTAAAGCATTTTTGAAAGGAAAATTGATGCCATTGAGTGCTTCCACTAGACAAATGGAAAACTATCAAAGCAGTAACCTATGATGTCACTACCCTAAACTAGAAACAGAAAAGCAAAAGAAGCAGAAGGAAGGAAATGTGAAAGATGGGTAAAATAATCAATGAAATGTAAACCCGAAAAGTAATTGAGAAAATCAATGACATAAAACCTGAGGTCTTTTAGAAGACTCATAGAACACACATACATCAAGAAAGACTGACAAAATAAGCCCATGACGATTCGTTGCCTTCGTACATATTTACTGAATGACTTCAATAACTATAGTTATGAAACTTTTCATATAGTTGACTTTAGGAAGCTAAACCCTTATGTTTGCAATGTGAATCATACAGTGGAGAGCAGAAATAAAAGAAACATCGGACTCTTGATTTAAATCACACCAAAATTTAATTTTTGAACTAACAGCCACATCCCTGTCTTTCATCGTAGAAACTAGTTTCTGCAATGTCTTTCACAATTAACTCAATTTCCTTTCTAAGAGGTAGAAATGATACCCAAATAACTGCACTATGAGTTCAATTATTCATGCTACGAGCATGTCCTTGCAAATTGGAAAGTTCTTGGAGACAAAATTTCTCGTGATTTAGGTAATGCTAAAAGTAAGGTAGTTGAAATTTTTCAGACTTTGAATCGACTATTCTTCCATATTGTTAGAAAGATCTTGCATTACATGGACATTTGCATGGTGACTTAGTTGAAGGTCTTCTGCTTTTTGTAAAATACTATATATAGACTCACAGTTTTCTATTATGTGTTATGTAACTGAAATAATATCTTTTTACGATGTCTCCACCTAAAGTGTGTGTGTGTGTGTGTGTGTGTGTGTGTGTGTTCTACAAGATTCAAGCCATTTTTTTAATTGGCCGAATTAATAACCTCAGACCCTCTTAATAATGATCATAAACTGCTTTTTTTGCTGTTGCTGACCAATTAATTCTAATTTTGGGCAACAAATTTTGTCAATCTGATTAGACTGTTAGAGGGAACATTCTTATCAAATTCATCATGTATTTTTTTTTTACATTTCTCTTAAGATTGTCCACTTTATTCTCTTTACATTTCTTCCAACAAAATGAATAAACAGCTTGTGCACTTTCTCTGCCGCAGCAAATGCAACATCAACAACAACTAGGCGGGCAAGGGGGTGAGATGAGCGTTTTTACATCAAAATGCCCATCCATAAAAGCAGAAATGAATTATAGAATTAGAAAAATCACCATTTTTTTAGCCATCAAAGTAATAATTCAGGCAAGAGCCCGGAATGAATACTAAGGCCAAGAGGTAAACTTTTGTTGGAGAACAGAATATCTGCATGTCATCGAAATATCATGCCACAGACTACTTGTTAATCATAGAGGGACATAAGTACCTTCACAATGTAGTACTCTGTCTGACAAATACCTTAATTAAGTGATAAAACTGATGAATACAAACAGCATCACCCGTAACTAGAGAAACTGGCATTAGGAGCCTCCATATGTGATATAATGTGAACTACTCATCACCTACTTAATATTCACTCCCAAAGCGTCAAACGTAAATATAAACAAGAGGCAAATATCAGGCCAACCCATATTGTGGGACACTTTACAAGACAACGGGCCTCGCCTCTGGAAAAAAAATGTCATCGTCAAGGTTTAAAAAATTGGTTGGGGTACTATTGGCAATTAGAAGGCACTAAAGAGACATGACAACCGTGTGCAGTGTATCACGTTTGACTGGATTGTTGATCCCCCCAAAAATCTTTCAAAAGGATATTATTGGGACATTTGGTGAAATTTAAATATGGACTGTATGTGGACTTGGATAATAGTGCCCCTTCATTGTTACATTTCTTCAACGTGATAGAGGCACTGTGGTTTCATTGGAGTACATTCTAGTACTTAGGAGGTACATGCTGAAGTAACTGGGTGAAGTGTTTGGAACTGTTATGTGGTTAAGCAAGAAAAAGAATACTGAGAGATAAAGCAATGAGATAATGTGAATCTAGGCAAAAGATTTTTCACTGTATTACCTCCTCAGCTTTGTGTATTTTCAAAATAAAACGTTGAGGAAAATAGATTCCTCATATTTAGAGTTATGCACTGAAATGTTTCCAAATCAAATAAGATACACTAAGATATCCACATGTGATTTTTGTACTTTTTTGATTTCTGATATTTGCTTGAAAATAATCTGGAGGAGGGGGAGAGGACAGGATATGTAGGAGATGTGGTTGGCCATGAGTTGTTAATGGCTACAGCTGGGAGACGGATATTTGGAGGTTCCTCATGCTATCCTCTCTTGTGCTGTCGTTCTCAAAGTGTGGTCCCCTACCAGCAGCGTTAGCATCACCAGGGAACTTGTTAGAAAAGCAAACTCTGGGTCCCACCCCAGATCTTGTCATCTGAGAATATAGATATGGAGCTCAGAAATCTGTGTTTTATCATGCCCTCTGGGTGATTCTGATGCGTGCTAGTGTTTTAGTTTAGGTGTTTTAATGTAGCATATGCGAAAAATGAAATAAAAAATGCACCATAGCCGTTACATTTACTATGGGAGAGAAAGGTAGGTTTGACATTAGCAAAGCTATAAATGGAAGGGGGCATGAGAGGGGTTTGTGTGTTGCCCGTATATCTTGTTGCTTGCTCTAGATACTAACTGCATGTGCACGTTTAATTTTTGAAAACTCATTAAGAGGCCTGGCATGGTGGCTCACACCTGTAATCCCAGCAATTTTGTTGGGCAGATTGCTTGAGCCCAGGAGTTCAAGATAGCCTGGGCAACATGGCGAAACCCCATCTCTACAAAATAGACGAAAATTACCTGGGCATGGTGGCATGTGCCTGTAGTCCCAGCTACTTGAGAGGCTCAGGCAGGAGGATTGCTTGACACCAAGAGGTGGAGGTTGCAGTGAGCCAAGATCACGACACTGTACTACAGCAGCCTGGGTGACAGAATGAGGGGCTTCTTTTTTGCCTCTTCTTTGCTTACAAATCAAATAAATAAAGCAACCCAAGGGAAGGAAGGAAGGAAGGGAGGGAGGGAGGGAGGGAGGGAGGGAGGGAGGGAGGGAGGGAGGGAAGGAAAAGGGTAAGAAAGAAAGACATAGAAAACTCATCAAGATATACATTTATAGTTTTTTTACATTTTGGATTATGAGTTAAACTTTGCCGAAGGTTTTAGAAAAAATCTCGAAGCTACCCTAAGCTGGGTATTCTACGGATACTGGATTTTCCCCTAACTGATCCATAGATTCAGTGGAAATGCAATCCATGTCTGTTACAATAGAGTCTCTGGGAAACTTGACATTGCATGTTAATTTATGCAGAAGGACAAAAGGCATAAGACATGCAGGGGGTGGTGTGGTGGTGTAGGGAGAGAGGAAGAAGGAAGGAAAGGAAAGGAAAGGAGAGGAGAAAGGAAAAGGAAAAAGGAAAAGGGATGGGAAGGAAAGGAAAAAGAAAAGGAAGGAAGGGAATGGTGGGGTGGTGTAGGAAGAAGAAAGGAAGGACGGAGGAAAGGAAAGGAAAGGAAAGGAAAACACAAGGAAACTATTTTAATATGGAAATGCTGGCAGCATTTCTCTAAAATCAGGAACAATCCAAATAAGCCCAGTTTTGCTGTCACTATTAGATCTTGTACTAGGCTTCCTAGCCAGCACAGTCAAAAAACAAAACAAAGCAGAAAACCGTAAGTTCAATTCTATTTCTACTGCTTGTAAACTCACAGATAATTTCAGAACGCCTATAGAGTTTGGCATGTTGGCTGGCTTTAAGATCAAGTCACGTTTTGAAAAATTAAAAGCATTTTTGTAAAATAGATCCAAATAGAAATTGTCATTTTAAACAGACATCAAGTACAAGAACACCAACAATCTACAGTATCTTGGGATAAATACAATAAATGATGTGCAAGACCTAAATGCACAAAAGATAAAACTAAAAACTAAACTGAAACACTAAAACATTAAGGACCCACATAAGTGGAGACATCCCAAGTTGGTGAATAGGAAGGCTGAGTATTCTACGGATAGTGGTTTCTCCCCCAACTGCTCCATAGATTCAGTGAAAATGCAATCCAAATCTGTTACAACCAAGTCTGGAGGAGACTTGACATTGCATACTAATTTATGCAGGAGGACAAAAGGCAAAGGATAGCAAAGATGTGTTTGGAAATTATGAATAGCATGCAGAGACTTGCCCTAGCAGTTGTCAAGATGTATTATGAAGTGAAAAAATTTAAGACAATGTAGTAGTGGTACAGGAATAGACACATTTATCTATGGAACGTAACAGGGAGTTCGTAAACAGAGGCACACAAATATGGACGAACGTGTCTCCAGGCTTTGCTTCTTGGGGGTTGCAAAGTCACCACTGATTGGGAATCCGCGGCATAGAAATATGGATCGATCTTTAATTGCGTGCTGAATTTTTAAAAGGTAAATTACAGAATACCAAGTACATGAGTTAAAAATGCATGCACGCAAAATATTTCACACTCAAAGGGAGACTAATCTGGGAAACAAGCCTTGGGGAGCATAAAGCTCGACGATCACTTCAGGATTTCTTGACTGATCTAGTGCAGCGAACAGGAGAAGCTAGAGGGCGGTGAGGGGGCGTGGCCTCAGAGCGTGAGCGGCAGGAGGTCTCGAAGTTCATTGGTCGCCAGCCACAGGGGCGGGAGGTCGAAGGCAGTGCAAGAGCTCATTGGCCTTTGTGGCAAGGGAGGGAAGGGAAGCAGAAGGGGGTCTTCCCTCAGACGCTCTGACTGATTCTGACTTGCTAGAGGCTGGGGTAACCGCAGGCCGACATCAGAATTAAACGTTTGTTCCCCACGCCTCCTATTTCCTCCCACCCTCCTGAGCCAGATTCCCACACCCTTCCCCTCTCTGTTACCTCAGCAGGGAACCCCCATCCTCTCCTGATGTCCCATTCCGCCGTCAGCTCTCCCGGGACCCCTTTTGTGAGGACCCCTTGCTCCAGCCCCCCGAGTCCCGGCCTTTGGCCAATGAGGCAGGAAAGGAAAGGAGAAAGGAGAAAGGAGAAAGAGGAGAAAGGAGAAAGGAGAAAAAGGAGAAAGGAGAAAAGAGAAAGGAAAGGAAAGGAAAAAGGAAAAAAATTCCTCATGGAGCTGTTTTTGATTCAGAGGTCGAGGAGAGAGTGAATGATTGGGCTTCCTAAGGAAGTGGCGCATTCTGGGGCGGTGGGGCTGGGTGTGTGGGGTGGGGTGGGGGTGGGGGGAGATGGTGTGCTCAAGCACAATTGTTGAAGTGTGGAGAGGAGTATGGAAGATTTGGGGGAGGCTGTGGAGGGAACGTGTGGGTTTGCATGAAAGCAGAGAGGGTCAGCCCCAGAGAAACACTGCTGCCCTAGGAGTTCCCTATGGGCTAGATCGGAACCTGAGACTTCATAGGGGGCTCAACAGATGTATGCTGAATGAAGAATCAAGGGAATCGGCTGGGCGCGGTGGCTCACGCCTGTAATCCCAGCGCTTTGGGAGGCCGAGGAGGGTGACTCACCTGAGGTCAGGAGTTCAAGAGCAGCCTGGCCAACATGATGAAACCCTGCCTCTACTAAAAAATAGAAAAAATTAGCCAGGCATGATGGCGGACACCTGTAATCTCAGCTACTCGGGAGGCTGAGGCAGGAGACTCACTTGAATCCCAGAGGCAGAGGTTGCAGTGAGCCAAGACCTGCCATTGCGCTGCAGCCTGAGCAACAGGAAAATGTGGTACATATACACCATGGAATACTACGCAGCCATAAAAAACGATGAGTTTGTGTCCTTTGTAGGGACTTGGATGAATCTGGAAACCATCATTCTCAGCAAAAGGACACAAGAACAGAAAGCCAAACACTGCATGTTCTCACTCATAGGTGGGTGTTGAACAATGAGAACATGTGGACTCAGGGAGAGGAGCATCACACACTGGGGGAAGTTGGGGGTGGGTAAAGGAGAGACAGCAGGGGGTGGGGAGGGAGGGGAGGGTGGGGAGGGATAACATGGGGAGAAATGCCAGATATAGTATGCACCTAAAGTAAAATAAAAATAAAATACAAAGAAAAAAATAAGAATCAAGGGGATGCATGAAGGGATGAATGAAAATAATAATTGAAAGAGGGCCAGGGATCCAGGAGAACAATATGATTTCATGGGGTACAAGAGGGAAATCAGCTTAAAGGGGGAGCAAGGGAATAATTAAGTGTAAGGTGGGGGTGCAAGAAAAAAAATCAGCATGAATCAGCATGAAATTGAATATAGGACAATTTCATATAGGGGAAAATTGAATACAGGACATAGGAGAGACTGCAACAGAATTGAGTGCTGGGGGCGCAAAATCCCGTGTGGGGAATGAGTGAATACAGAAGGTTCGGAAGAGAATTGAAGTGGATGCCAGGAATAATAGTTGGATTTGGCAGAGTGCAGGATGATACACAAGAAGCGGGTGTAGTAATGGTGGAAGGGGGAACGGGAGTGCATGTGCATGCCTGAAAATGGGGTCTATGGTGAAGGTTCGGTAAGCAAGGAGAATGATGACTGGATTCGATGGGTACAGGATCCATGCCAAGAGTTTCTTGGGAAGGGGCTGTGTATGAGCGAGGCTTTCTGGGAAGGAGGCAACATGAGCAAGGAGGTCACAGTGAAGGTTGGTGAAAACCATGGGAGGAGAAGGGGAGGGAAGGCAATCTGATTCCAGTAGTGAGAAGGATGGAGAAGCATTCAGCCACCTCTGATAGGGTTTTCCAAGCGCAGAGGAAGTCCGTTGGGGTTAGGGGATCATGTGGCCCTTCTGACCTCCCCTCCTGACCCTGGAACCATGGATCCCAGAGAAATACCTGCTGCATCCTGCTGCCCCTCTGACTCTGAATGCACCACAGGGTGTGAGACTGGCGCACCATGGGGTACTGAACTTGGCCCCAGAAGAGTTACAGATTGCTGTGACCTCTACCACAACCACAGCATCACTGCCCAAATCAGTGGCCACAAGCATTCCTGCATCTTCCAGGCCTGCGAGTGTCACAGTTGTGCCCTCTTCTCACAAGTATGGTGTCTGAGATGGGGAGGGGTCAGGCATCCTCCAAATGGGACTAACCTTTGCCCTGAAATCCTTTACTTCAGAGAACACCTCAGGGTCTTGCCTGCTGTGAGTGCCTTGAAGAGGGAGCAGCAGGCACAGCCAAAGAGACACCTGGCTCAAGGACTGAGAAGGAGTATGGCTGCCCCTCCCAAAGCTCCCATCCGTGTCAGGAATTTTACCATCAGAGCAGGAGTTCTCAGTGAGTGTTTCTGGCCAGGGAGGGAGCCAGAGTTTGGGTGGAGGAAGCATGAGTAGTTCTGTCACCAGTCCTGTCACAGAATTGCAGTGTGACCTGGGGCAAGTTGCTCCTTGGACCTTAGTTTGCCCGGGTGTAAAATGTCATCAATGTTATCTACCAAGTGTTTGTAGGAAGGCGAGATCTGGGGCACAGGGGAATCAAAGAGCTCCATGGTGAGATGAGACCTGAGACTGGAGGTGGGGTGAAGTAGGGTGAGGTTGAGGGGAAAGACTCACCAAAGCTGCTCCTGGTCTTTTGCAGCTGGCAAGGAGAACAACATGCTGCAGTCTGAGAGCCACATCTTCACAGCCCCCGAGGAGGTAAGGAGAGTCGGTGGCCAGTTGGGGAGGCTACCACCCAGCCACTGTCCAGACACCTTGCACTGTGTCCCAAAGACATGGGTTTCATCTCCAGTCCTATCATCAGCTCACCATATGACCTTGAGAAAAATTGCTTCTCCTCCCTGGGCCTCAATTTCCCCAGTTGCAAAATGAAAGGTAAGACTGCTTGGTCTTCAAGGTCTTTAGAGCACTGACATTCTAGGCTCCTATCCTCATCCCAAAAGATGTCCACACCTCCTCTCTCCATGGCCAGCCTGGTACCTGACTGCAACGTGTGCTCTCTGCCCCTGCAGGGGAGCTCCCAAGGGGCTCTGCTGCTTGGCCATGCCCCAGAAACTTTGTCTCTGCCCCGTACTCCAGTGACCTTGGAGCAGCAACTGGTTTCTCCTTCTGGGGATCCCCACAGGGCCCCTGCCCTGCCCAGCATGTGAGTAGTGTGAGGACCATGGAGTAGGTTGTGTCTTGTGTGCCTAACCTTGTTCCTGATGCCATGGGAAATGGAGGAGGGAGAAGGAGGAGGAGGAGGAAGAGGAGGGAGAAGGAGGAGGAGGAGGAGAGCAAGGTAGCATCTAAGACTAACGGGTAAGGACAGGGCTCTCCTAGCTTTGCTATTTTCTATTTTTGAGACTTTGGACAAGTGACTTTATGTGTCTGAACCTCCATTTCCCTATGGATGTGCTGAGGACAATATTCTATACCCATAGCATTGAAAAGACAACTGGCACAAGGCCTGCTACGTAGTAGGGCTTCAACAAATGGGAGTTGTTGTTTCACATGAAACAGGTGGATGGGATAGAAGGTCCTGCTGAAAGGTAGGGTCTGTGCTGACAAGGGCCACAGAGGCCCAAGGCAAAGCCTGGAGGCCATTAAGGAAAGCTTCTTGGAGGTGAGCCATGCTTGTCCTTCAAGACCAGTGAGGACTGGGCAATATGGAAGTGAGAATCAGTCCCTGAGCAGGGACAGTAATAACATCTCTCCAGGTGCTTTGCAAATTAAAACACAGACACCTGTAATTTCCCATGATATTTGTCATTGCCCTGGGAGGAAAAAGCTGGTAGGAACAAATGTCCCTGTAATGGAAAAGAGGTGTGGGAAAGAAACCTGGACAAACAGAAGAAGGGACTTGCCCCAGCCACAATGACCAATGGTCCAGCAGGCATTGGGATCCCCACATCCAGATATTGGAAAATCCTGCCCCTCTCTGTGTCTACTGGTAGGATGTGTCTGCCAGCAGATTTAATCCCCTGGCCTCTACTTTCCTTGTTTCTAGATGCTCAACTCTGATCCTCCAGCCCTGTGCCACCCTTGACCCTCTTCTACTGCAGCCACAGGTCCTGGGAAAGTAGTGGGATCCAGAACCCTGGGAGGGGCGGAGCTTAGTGGATGGGAAGAGCAGAAGGCCTTGGTGGGGGTGGGGGAGGAGGTTGAGGGAACAGGGGGCTGAAGGGGCACTTGTGGCCTTGCGAAGAGGTGTAGTTTCCCAGTGCCTATTCTCTCACACCCTTTCCTTTGCAGGTCTCCAAAGTCTCTGACCAGGCTTTGGTTTCTGCCTACTCAGAGTGGCAGCGGAAGCTGGAGGCTGCTGAGGCTCTGCTGACTCTGAGAAACTCTGCCCAGGCCCCTCCTGACTCCATCTCCCTGCACCAGCCCTGCAACCCACCAGGTAGCCTGCTCCCTGAAAGGAGAACACAGAGTGGGAATAGCTGGGGAATGGGGGTCGTCGTGGTAAGCAGGTTCTAACCGAAAAATCAGTCAGTAAGTTGAATCTCCTTGGGGCCAAGCACCCAAGCTCTTCAGGATGACTCCCGAGATGGTAGTTGAGGGCTGTTTAGTGAATCTTCAGTTTATTGAGCTTTGTGCACAACAGCAAGCGTCCAGTGCCCCGATGTCAAGAAAGAAGGCCTGAGGGTGGCAGGGACTTGCCCTCAAGCATGCAGCATATCAACTGGAAGAACCGGCTCCCTTGACTTTCATCCCAGGTTCTATGCTCAGCCTCCTGTGGCCTACTGTGGTCTGGGGAGGACATACAGAGGTGATAAAGGGCTTGGTCTGGAAGGAGGTCTGGTCTCTGCCTTCCGGGAGCTTCCAGTCTCGATGTGGAGCCTGGATGCCTTGGCAAGCTGTGTTTTGTGGCCAAATTTTAATGATGTGCCCAGAGAGGAGGGGCTGGAGGAGCTCAGAGGGGGGATAAAGAACTGGGGAGGCTGTGAGGGAAGGCTAGGCATTCCCAGATCAAAATGGTGGATGGAGCATGGTGTGTCAGTGAAGATACAACCCTGGAGGGACTGCTAACAGAAAGGGATGAGGCTGGAGAGAGTACCAATCACAGAGGTCTGTCAGGTCAGGCTTAGGAGGCTGGACCAGCAACTGTGGGTAGTGACGAGCCAGGGAACGTTTTCTGAGCTAGGGAGAACAATTTCAGAGACCCTGAGCTTAACAAAAGGAGTTGTGGTGGCTTTGATGGAGGGATTAGGGGAGGCAAGATGGGAGATGGGGAAATCAGAGAGGAAGAGGTCTACGCAACAGTCCAGGTGACAAATCTTTGGGTGGGCGGGACGTGTAAAAAGCATAGACCTGGAAGGGGATGTGGATGTAACCTGGCTCCGGCCCCCTTCTTTCTGTCCACAGCTCCTGCTGGAGATAAAGGATTCCAGCCTCCCAGCCCCTCTCTCCGCCCCAGGACAGCCAGCTCCATCTCGCTGCCTATTGGACATCTGGGATGCATCTCCCTCTTGAGCTAGGAACCCAGAGGAGGAGGCCTCAATAGAGCACTGCCTACTTGGTATCCAGTTTCTGAATGTGCAAAATGGTTAATGTCCAAAACGCTTAACATCTTTTTTTAGAGCCTTCAGGTGTTTTATAAGCTTTTTATTATATGGGGCGATTCCTTTGCTGAGGGTGGATATTCTCGTATGTCTATCCCTTACTCTTTTGGATGCTGGGCCCTTTTTCTGTCTCACAAGGACAGGATTGTGCAATATAAGTTGATCAGTCTCTCAGTGGGGTTCTGTGTGAGTTCATATGCCAGAGTTTTTATTCGTCTTGTGATTGTTGACATACCTGTGCACTTATGTGTGTACCCATGCATGTGGAAACATGAAGATGTTTTCACTTTGTGTCTAGGTTTATGTACGTGAACAAATAATAAACCCTCGTTGTTATAAGGCACTGTGATATACGGGTTGTTTGTTACCACAGTATAACCCAGACTATTCTGACTCTAACCAATTTGTTCAATTCATGTTTCAAAGTGAGAATCACCTTATCCAATAACTGGGATTTCTTAACATGCCTAGATAAGAAAATGGTAGAGGAAAAAGAATAGGGCATTTATTCATTGAGCAGTTAAGTACCTACCCTCTGCCTGACACCGACTGTTTCCAGTTGTCCAGAGGGCCATGAGTGGCAATGCCCACAGGATCAAGCAGATCATGTAAATGAGTAGAGCAGGCCCGATGGGCTCTGGCCAGACTGACAGTGTATGCTCTACCTAAGTGGGCAGCTGCTGCTTGGCCCTAGGCAATTGTTACCATGCAGGGATAGTGACTCATGGTGGCCAAATTGACTGTTTTGTCAAGAGAAGGTG
Source organism: Callithrix jacchus (assembly GCF_049354715.1). Lineage (NCBI taxonomy): Eukaryota > Metazoa > Chordata > Mammalia > Primates > Cebidae > Callithrix > Callithrix jacchus. The sequence goes on from NC_133524.1 coordinate 70,233,308, forward strand.
GAATTCTAGATTTCTATATAAAATCACTCAACTTATAAACTTTGGCTCGGGTTTCTTCTTTAAGCCCTATATCTGGGCCAAACCAAACTTCCATGAAGGACAGTTTTGGCCAATGGGAATGCCAGTTTTATTCTACTCAAATGTGAATTTTACAGTGGGGGAAACTGAGGCCAATCAGGATAAGAAGAATCAAATCGGGGAAATGAATTAGACTCAGACCCTATTTCTGAAGGACCCTTGAAATATGAGGAAGCATCACTACCTTTTATTTATTCTGTGCTCACCGCACTAAGCACATACAGCATCACGGTAACTTTGCAAGCCAAGCGTTACTGTTGCCATTTTGCCTATGAGGAAACACGCTCAAAGAATGAAAGTGGCTTGCGAAAGTGGTTTTGGGGAAATTTTAAGCCAAAGATCAGCGAACACTCCCTTGTCTTTACCAGGCCCTAAATTTGCTATAATTCGATTTTTCATAAAGCACTGAATAAAAGGTTCAAAACTCAAAGCGACAAGCATCAGCCAGAGGGTTTTTGCAAAATAGTCCCTTTATTTCTTACTCGAGGTAACAATACGTAGTAATCGATCACATCTTTCTTACCTGCACTGGTTTCCCAGTCCTCTGCTGATATTCTAAACAAATGAAGACCTGGAGACCCCCACCAGGCAGAGAGAAAGCTCAATTGGACATGCCTGGATATGGGCCCTTTCCATGCTATTATCTCCCGCCTTTCTTCCCTGCCAGTACTTTACCCAAGACGATTGATTGGGATGACATCCAGTTACAACCAGTCTTTTCTTTTTTGAGACACTGAGCAGTCAGGATTCTTATATTCTTGATCTGATGGCAGAGAAACAAACATGCAAAGCCACTCAGACTCAGAGCAAGACTGAAGTCCATCTCACACTTTCCTTCCCTCCCTGATTTTTTACTCAAACAAATGATCCCAAATCCCCTCTATTCCCAGTGATGGGTGGACAAGTCCACATATTTCTGGAAGAATGAAGCAGTAGTACCTGGGAGAGGACTAAGATCCTGCTATGAAATTGTGTCCTAGGCACACCACAGTCCCAGGGTTGAGTTGGGTAAAAGAGGAAGCATATTTTCGTTAAAGGATGTGGCATGAGAAGAGGGAGGAAAAACAGAAATAAAGCGGTGGGCGTTGGGGGAAGGAGTGAGGCCCTTTTCCCTGTGCCCTTCGGTTTTCCTGGTCCCCCTACCCTTCCGCAACACACACACTTTTTCAAAAGTCTCATAATCATGTAGTTTTTGCATCTTAGGACATCTTTGTGACTGTTAAATATCAAACCTTTTTCGTGTACTTCCCTTAGTTGTGTACTAGCCCAGTTCACACATTTGAAACGTCACTGTATAGAGCACTGTGAGTTATGTCTTGACTCACATATGTCATATAACAGCATTGGTTAGATCTGAGCCTATCCATCCCATCAGAGCTTCTGTAGAGTGGATCAATTTCAACCACTAGTGTGCATGTACAGGTTTAGCAACTGGCTCTTAGGGAAGGAAGGTTGGGGAAAATGCTCTGGGTTGTTGCATTTGCTGAATGCAAGTTAGCAAAGTGATGTCAGTGAATGCAGAGTTGGGAAGAGATGTACTTTTACCACTCAGATATGACAAACATAAATAACCACAAGAACACAGATAAGGGTACAATGTACAAAAATAATTAGGGATTGATTATTTTTGAGAATATATCATGTTTGTTCTCAATATAATTGATGTGATTGTTAGTTTCTATAATTTAGTTTTTAATAATGGCTGTATTTAACAACTGGTTCACAAAATTCTTGAAAATCTTATAGTTGGCTCTTAAGTTCCAGTAAGAGCCAGGTCCAGTACTCCACCGCTTTCAACCCTTGCCCAGAAAGACTGCTTTTTCAAAGTGGGTTCCACTAACACTGCAGGGCCATGAAGGGCTGCTACTGCTGGTTTCTGACCAGGAACAGCCCAAAATGTGTGAGAAAATATTATTTTTAAATTAAAAAATGGAAAGATCTGGGACAAATATTGGGCGGAATGAATAGTCAAAACCATTTATGTGGGAATGTGCATTCCTGGAGGGGGCCAAAGTCGGGTAGAGGTGAGTGGTAGGGATCTCAGAATTAGCAAAACCCATTCGTACAGGGTTATATGTAACAGAGTTCTTTTTCTTTTTTGTCAACAGATTTCTTAAAGGCTAAAGGAATGGGGGCAACTGGTATTACCTGGCCATTGGACCTGTATCTCTCTTTAGAGAGACTGACGTTCATTATGCTCCCTCCTTTTGCTTAGATAAATGCTGCGTAAACTATTAACACATAAAGTTCTCCACCTTGCCTTTTTTTTCTAGACTTAAAAACATATCTTTGAGGCCACTTGATCGCCAAGCTGAGAACAGTGTTATTTCAGTGAATGGATGTACTGACCACACTATTATGCATCTTGTGAAGCATTTAAAGTCACACATATAAGAAAAGTTACTATAAGTGCTACTTGTTCCCCATGTTGAAAACTGTGTTATTTCAGCGAGTAGGTGTGGTAGCTACAATGTAATGCACGTACTGAAGTGGTTAAAGACACACGAATAAACAAAGTTACTAAAAGTGAAAAAAAAAAAAGAAATCCTTGAGGAAATCCTTGAGGCCAGCGTGGTGGCTCACGCCTGTAATCCTAACACTTTGGGAGGCCGAGGCAGGCAGATCACTTGAGGTCAGGAGTTCGAGACCAGCCTGGCCAACATGGTGAAACCCTGTCTCTACTAAAAATACAAAAATTAGCCGGATGTGGCAGTGGGTGCCTGTAATCCCAGCTACTCAGGAGGCTGAGGCAGGAGAATCGCTTGAACCCAGGAGGCGGAGGTCACAGTGAGCCGAGATTGCGTCACTGCTCTGCAGCCTGGGACACAGAGAGAGAAAAAAGAAATCTTTGAGATCACTCCACAGTGCTCCCTGGAGACATCCCTCACTCCTCTCAACAGCTGGAGGGTACTCCATTGTGTGGACCTACCATAGTTGGGTCAACTAGTCTTCTATTGATGGACACTCTGGTTGTTTATATTCTGGCTATTATTTTAAATATGGCTGCAACGGATAGGCTTATGACATATCTTCAGCAATTTTTGTATCACTACGTCTTTGGGATTGATCCCTAGATGTACCATTGCTGCGTAAAAGGCGAAAACGCAAGGTGTCTTGCTCATCACTGTCAAATACCTCTTCAAGAGGGATGGACCATTTGTCTTTTCCCCATCAATATGGGAGAGAGAAAGTTTTCCCAGCATCTCACCGGTAGTATTGCCAGATTTTTGAATTTGCCCATCTGAAAGGAGAGAAATGACATATTTGTGTATATACGTTAACTTGCACTTCTCTTCATATGTGCCAGGTTGTGCATCTTTTCCATATGGTTAAGATAAATTCCTGTTTGCTTTATTCTTATGTAATTTTAGCTTATAGTTTTGGCCCAGTTAGTATAGGGGCCTTGGCATTTTTTCCTTTCCAAGAAAAGTTATTTGTATCTTAGGGATATATTAGGACATTTACCTTTGCTTCTGATATAAGTCATAAATCATTTTTCCTGTTTGTCATGAATATTTTTACCTCATCGGTGGTGTTTTGTTTCATTTTTTTTTTTTTTTTTTTTTTGCCATGCAAAAGCATTTTACGTTTCCCTAATAAACTTTATCAATATTTTGCCTTATATCTTTTGGGTTTTTAGTCATAGCCAGGAAAGATTTCCCACTCTAAATGTAGTCAAGATTGTCTCCTGTAGTATAGAGTTTTGTATTTCACATTGTAAACTCCGGTCCACTTGAAATGTATCCTCATATATGGTGGGAGGGGTGATCCAGTTTTTCCAATACCACTTGTTAAAAAGTTCCCTATGGAAGTGACACCAGCGGGACAGCAGTCAAGAAAGCTACAGGCCCTCCTTCCCCCATAGAGACATTAAGTTAACAACATTATGTAAACACCTGAATACCTCTGTGAGAATTGTAGAGATCATGGGACAAGCAACAGCACACTGGCCCCTGTAAAACCAAGAAGAGATTCCAGCGACAGAGGTAGGAAAATTCCCAGCATTCAGCATATCCCTTGTGCTCCTCCCTCTACGTGGTGTAGTGTGGAGCAACGAGGGAAAAAAGTCACGAATTCTGGACCCCTCCCTTGGGATAAAAACAAGAGAGTGGACCATGCATACAATGTTCTGGCTTGTTTGGGGGCTATTTGACGGACTGGTTTCCGTCTTGCCTGACTTGGAAGGCTGAAGTAACCTGAGATAGAGTCTGGAAGCTCCTGTAAACAGAAGTGAGCAGCAGGTAAGAGCTGCAGTTATGTAGGTAGATGTCAGGGGCAAGAAGACATTGGAAAAGGTTTGAGAGGTCCTAGAGCTTCCAGCCAATCGGTGAAGGTCTTCCTATGCACCAAGCGGGTATGCAAAGACTCGGGGAGGTGATTGCTCCTTCAAATGCCCAAATCCCAACTAAAGATTTCAAGGCATACAAATCAACTGGGGAAGATGGCCCAATCACTGGAGCAAAACAACACTCCAGGAGCCAGCCCTGAAGGAATGTAGACCTAAGAGCTGCCTGACAAATAATTTAAAATAATTGTCATAAAGATGTTCAATTAGCTAACATAGAACTCAGAGAGACAACTAAATGAAATCAGGAAAACGAAGCAGGAACCAAACGAGAATATTGACAAACAACACTATAACAAAGAACCACGCAGATTATGGAGATTAAAAGAAACAATAAGTTAGCTGAAAAATTCATTGGAGGTGTTCGATAGACCACTTGATAAGGCAGAAGAATTATCAAGCTTGAAGACAGGTTATTTGAAATCATCACGTGAGAGGAGCAAAAGAATAAAAGAATGAAGAAAACTGAAGACAGACTAAGGGACTTATGGGACACCATCAAGGGAACTAGTATATGCATTATGGTCATCTCAGTAGGAGAATAGAGAAAGGGAGAGGGTTCATTCGAAGAAGTAATGGCTGAAAACTTCCTAAATCTGTGGGGAAAAAGACATTGACACACAGATCCAAGAAGCTCAAAAAAATCCCACCAACGGTAAATGCAAAGAGAACCACACATTACACTCAAACTGCCTAAAGTCAAAGCCAAAGAGAGAATCTCAACAGCAGCAAGAGACATTTGGTCACATACAAGGCTACTTTCATAACATAAGTGGATTTCTGAGGAGAAACTTTGCAGATCAGAAGGGAGTAGGATGATATACTCAAACTGTTGACATCGAAAAGTAAAAAGAAAAGAAGAGGAAAGAAGGAAGGAAGAAAGGGAGGGAGGAAAGAAGGGAGGGAGGTAAGAAGGGAGGGAGGGAGGGAGGGAGGGAGGGAGGGAGGGAGGGAGGGAAACTGCCAACCCAGCTGTGCTGATGCAGGTCATTGGGTTCTCCTTAGGCTCTGTAAATCGTGACAACCTTCATCAGTGCAATGTTCGCAGGGTGATTCTTAAACTTTATAGAGGGTGGCAGGTATATCAGTTGTTTTTGATGTGAAAACATTCATGTTTCTGACTGTGAATTGACAGCTTTTAGGGAAACATAATGGTTAGTGTTGTCACTATCAAAAAGAGAACTTGAGATCCTTTCAATCTTGGTTACAACACTCACGGCATGAACCTCACTCCACATGGGTGTCTTTGTTTGGGGGCTTTTTATTTTTTGGCGCTTCTGAGACTGGATATGTCTGGCTGAAGATTTGATGTGGTTCCTCCTTAAGCTGTGTGTCCTGTTAATAATAGGTACTTTACCGGGCTCCGTGTAAGTGTCATTGTGGGTAGGACCTATATTTTAATACTATTCCTAACATTTCATTTTACTAGTGAGAAATCCTTGATTTCATTTTATTTTTTGTAATTCTAGACACTAGATTATAGTTTAGCCATAACTGACGTTTTAAAAAAGGCACATATTTTCTTGCACAGTTGTTCAAAAAAGAGACAAGTTTCAGTCCTCAGTGCTGTCCTTTGTTTCACAGGTACAAGTTTTCTAGCTCAGTCAACTACAAAAAACTGTAGACTATTCGTGAGGTGTTAATTCACAGACCTGCTGGGGGCAGGGGCTGTTTTCTAAGTTGTAGGCAGAGTGGGATTGGGATGATACAGTGTGCACAGACAGGTACTGAGCTGGCGGGCTGAAATTTTCTGTACTAAAATGTTACTTTGTATCAAAGGTTAAACAGACTTTAGTATAACAAATAAAGGTCAATTTCTGTAAAGAAAAGAAAAGAAAGAAAGAAAGAAAAAAGAAAGAAAGAAGAAAGAAAGAAAGAAAGAAAAAGAAAGAGAAAGAAAGAAGAAAGAAAGAGAAAGAAAGAAAGAAAGAAAGAAAGAAAGAAAGAAAGAAAGAAAGAAAGGAAGAAAGAAAGAAAGAAAGAAAAACTGTCAAGCTGGAACACCGATTCTGGCAAAACAGTTCTTTAGAAGTGAAGGAGAAATTATGACATTCCCAGATAAACCAAAGCTAAGGGAGTCATTACCGCTAGACATGCTCTATAGGAGATGCTAAAGGGAGTCCTTCAAGTTAAAAGCAAAGGGTCATAGATGGCAACATAAAGCCTTACGAAAAGACAAATCTCTCCAGCCAAGGTAAATACATGGAAACATATAGTAACCCATAACATTGAAATTTTGGTGCAAGGAATTTAAATGACAAAAAAACAAAAACAAAAACAAAACATAAACCTATGTGAATGGGTATAACATATACAAAGGTGTAATTTGTGACTCAACAACATATATGGGGGTGGGGTAGGTATGGAGCTGTAAAGTGGTAGAGTTTTTCTATGCCATTTAAGTTAATTATTAGTTTAAAATGAAAAGCTATGAATTTAATGTGTTTCATTAAAGTAATTTAATTACTGTGGTAATGGCAAAGAACATATCTATAGAATATACACAAAAGCAAGTGAGCAGAGATTTATAGCATACCACTAGAAAAGTACCAATGAACTAAAGTAAGGCAGTAGGAGCGGAAAGGAGGGACAAAAATAAGCTACAGAGGGTGGAACAAGATGGCGGAATAGAAGCCTATTACCCTCCCCCCCACACATACACACACTCTTTCCGCAGGAACACCAGATTTTAACAACTATTCGCACACAGAAAAGCACGATCACAAGAATTAAAAATCAGGTGAGCACTCACAATGCCTGGTTTTGACTTTATATAGCTGAAAGAGGCATTGAAGAGAGTTAGAGAGACAGTCATGAATCGCAGACGCCACTCCTCCCCAGCAGAGGCCTCTAGATGACTGCTCAAGAAGGATCTTCTGGCACCTGTTATAGTGGGGCCAGGTGGGTTAATTCTTGGGCCTCTAGATGACTTACTCTGGTGCAGGCAGTGGTAGCAGTGGGCCAAGTGGGTAGGTGGGTCCTTGGTCCAGAGAATTCTTTCAGAACTTATCCAAGATCACTAAGGCAGTACTTCTATGAGTCTGCACGAGCCACAGCATCAGTGGGCTTGGGGCCCAAGCCCCTTTGAACACCTGGAAAGCCTCCTCAAGGAGGATATTCTGGCATCATCCCAAAAAATGTGGCCACCGTGCGTTTTACACACACTCTGAGAACTGACTCTCTCACCAGCAGCCACCATCTGGTGGTGAGGCGTGTACTTCCAGCTGCCTGCTTATGGCTGCTGCCACTGATTGCAACCCCACCTTCCCTGGCAGCAGCAAACAGCACACTTGAACATGCCATGATGGAAATCTCCTCCCAGCTACCACCACTGCCACTATAACCCATCCGAACATTACAGCAGAGGCCTGAGGCTCTCCCAACCCATGCCCACCACAGCCACAACCTATATATACCACTGGGGGACTGAGGACAGGCCTGATTGTTCTGGCCCTGTCTCCCTCACTGCCTAAGCACACCGTCCAGGGGCCTGGGGACCATCCTGCCTCATCTACCACTGTTGGTACCTGAGATCCTCTCCCAGAGGCCTGAGGATGCCTGTCAAACCCGCTACTACCATCACAGCTGGCATGCCCCCCCACATAAACACACCACTTGTGGGACTAGGGAGTGGACCACTAAGCCCATCACAGCCACTGCAATATCCACTGCTTTTTTGGGATTATGGGGTCACCACCTGTGGCTCTGGCTTTGGCCCCAGTGACAGTAGCCAGCAGTGGCAATGGCTTGGGCAGAGATGACAATGGGGCTCCAGGGGTTTGAAGATGCAACACCAGCACAGTCTACTTAGGAGCCAGAGGCTTGTCCCACCACTGACACTGCCATTGCCCATGACACTTCTACTGCCCAGGGACCCAAGGACCAGCCCACCCAGTTGGACCACTGCTACCACTGCCTGCACCTGAGTAAGTCATCTAGAGGCCCAAGAGTTATCCCACCTGGGTCCACTATAACCAGTGCCAGAATATCCTTCTTGAGGAAGCTTTCCAGGTATTCAAAGGGGCTTGGTCCTCAAGGCCACTAATGCTGTGGTTCTTGCAGACTCATAGAAGTACTACCTTGGTGATCTTGGATAAGTTCTGAAAGAATTCTCTGAGACTCTTGTTCTTTGCCCTTACTTTCTCCCAGACAAACGGAGTATCTCTCTCTCTCTCTCTGTGCTGAGCCACCTGAAACTGGGAGTGTGGTGATGCACATACCCCTGTGGCCACCACCACTGGGACTGCCCTGGGTCAGTCCTGAAGCCAGCACAGCACTGGGTCTTACCCAAGGCCCATTGTAACCACTACTACCTAGTTAACACCTATGTCCACTCAAATCCCTAGGGCTCTACATTCAGCAGATGGTGAAAGAAGCCAGGTTTGCATCCTTACTTTCAGGGCAGTGAGTTCCCTCAGGCTCTGGGCAGGTCCAGAGATACTGTCTGGGAACTAGGGATTGGAGGTGAAAACCTTAGTAATTTGCCTAATGTCCTATTATATTGTGGCTAAGCTGATACAAACACCACAAGACAAAATACTTTCTGCTCTTCCATCCGCTTTTCCACAGGAAGAGAAGCCTCTCCCTGTAGCCACAACCACCACTGGTCCATGGATGCATGGAGTGGGGCTGTTCAGTTCTGCCAGGCCACCATCGATGCTCATTTAAAGCCCAAGGGCACTTTAGTCAGCTTGTGGTGAATGCTGCCAGGACAAGGGCTCACCCTTTAGGGCAGTGTGTCCCCTCTGGCCCAGGGAAGATCAAGAAATGCTAAGAGCTAAGGCCTGGACCTGGGGACCCCAAGGTCCCCCATCTTGTTGGTGCTCCACCCCACTGTGGCTGAGCTGGAACCTAAGGTGTAAAACAAAGTCAAATTTATGTTTCCCTCTGCTTTTCTCAAATAGGAGACTTTCACCATAGCCACCATAGCTGGGAATGTGCTGGGTCACACCTGAAGTCAGCATATTTCAGAGCCCAAGGTCCATGGCATGATACCTGGCATTGCTGCTGGTTATTCAGGGCCCAAGGGCACTTCAGTGAGCAGGTGATAGATCCTGCCAGGCCTTCCATTCAAAGCAGTGTGTTCCCTTTTGGCCCAGGCTATGTCTAGAAATGTCTGTGAGCTAGGGCCTGGAATGGGGGACTCACAACTCTGCCCAGTGCCCTATTCTACTGTGGCTGTGCTGGTATCCAAGAAGCGAGACAAATTTCTCTTTTTAAAATTTCATTTTAGGTTTTGGGGTACATGTGAAGAACATGCAAGATAGTTGCATAGGTACACATGTGGCAGTGTAATTTGCTGCCTTCCTTCCCTTCACCTATATCTGGCATTTCTCCCCATGCTATCTCTCCCCAGCTCCCCACCCCAGCTGTCCCTCCCCTATTTCCTCCCAACAGACCCCAGTGTGTAGTGCTCCCCTCCCTGTGTCCATGTGTTCTCATTGTTCAACACCCACCTATAAGTGAGAACATGTGGTGTTTGATTTTCTGATCTTGTGTCAGTTTGCTGAGAATGATGGTTTCCAGATTCATCCATGTCCCTACAAAGGACTCATCGTTTTTGATTGCTGCATAATATTCCATGGTGTATATGTGGCATATTTTCCCTGTCCAGTCTATCATCGATGGGCATTTGGGTCGGTTGCAGGTCTTTGCTATTGTAAACTGTGCTGCAATGAACATTCGTGTGCATGTGTCCTTAGAGTAGAACGATTTATAGTCCTTTGGATATATACCCAGTAATGGGATTGCTGGGTCAAATGCAATTTCTATTTCTAGGTCCTTGAGGAATCGCCACACTGTCTTCCACAATGGTTGAATTAATTTACACTCCCACCACCAGTGTAAAAGTTTTCCTATTTCTCCACATCCTCTCCAGCATCTGTTGTCTCCAGATTTTTTAATGATTGCCATTCTAACTGGCGTGAGATGGTATCTCAATGTGGTTTTGATTTGCATTTCTCTAATGACCAGTGATGATGAGCATTTTTTCATATGTTTGTTGGCCTCATGTATCTCTTCTTTTGCAAAGTGTCTGTTCATATCCTTTGCCCACTTTCGAATGGGCTTGTTTCATTCTTGTAAATCTGTTTGAGTTCTTTGTAAATCCTGGATATCAGCCCTTTGTCAGATGGGTAAACTGCAAAAATTTTTTCCCATTCTGTTGGTTGCCGATTCACTTTAATGACTGTTTCTTTTGCCGTGCAGAAGCTGTGGAGTTTGATTAAATCCCATTTGTCTATTTTGGCTTTTGTTGCCAATGCTTTTGGTGTTTGGTCATGAAGTCCTTGTCTATGCCTGTGTCCTGAATGGTTTCACCTAGATTTTCTTCTAGGGTTTTTACGGTATTAGGTCTTATGTTAAAGTCTTTAATTCATCTGGAGTTAATTTTAGTGTAAGGTGTCAGGAAGGGGTCCAGTTTCTGCTTTTTGCACATGACTAGCCAGTTTTCCCAACACCATTTATTAAACAGGGAATCCTTTCCCCATTGCTTATTTTTGTCAGGTTTGTCAAAGATTGGATGGTTTTAGATATGTTGTGTTGCATCCGATGCCTCTGTTCTGTCCCATTGGTCTATATCTCTGTTTTGGTACCAGTACCATGCTGTTTTTATTACTGTAGCCTTGTAGTATAGTTTGAAGCCCAGTAGTGTGATGCCTCCTGCTGTGTTCATTTTGCTTAGAATTGACTTGGCTATGCGGGCTCTCTTTTGGTTCCACATGAAGTTTAGGGTGGTTTTTTCCAGTTCTGTGAAGAAGGTCATTGGTAGCTTGATGGGGATAGCATTGAATCTATAAATTACTTTGGGCAGTATGGCCATTTTCACAATATTGATTCTTCCTAACCATGAACATGGAATGTTTCTCCATCTGTTTGTGTCCTCTCTTATTTCATTGAGCAGTGGTTTGTAGTTCTTGAAGAGGTCCTTTACGTTCCTTGTTAGTTGTATTTCTAGATATTTTATTTTCTTTGTAGCAATTGTGAATGGCAGTTCGTTCTTGATGTGGCTCTCTTTCAGTCTGTTATTGCTTGTTAATGCTTGTGATTTTTCCACGTTGATTTTGTATCCTGAGACTTTGCTGAAGTTACTTATCAGTTTCAGGAGATTTTGGGCTGAGATGATGGGGTCTTCTAGATATACAATCATGTCGTCTACAAATAGAGACAATTTGACTTCCTCCTTTCCTATTTGAATACCCTTTATTTCTTTTTCTTGCCTAATTGCTTTGGCTAGAACTTCCAGTACTATATTGAATAGGAGTGGTGAGAGAAGGCATTGTTGTCTGGTGCCAGATTTCAAAGGGAATGCTTCCAGTTTTTGCCCATTCAGTATGATATTGGCTGTTGGTTTGTCATAAATAGCTTTTACTATTTTGAGATACTTTCCGTCAATACCTAGTTTATTGAGGGTTTTTAGCATAAAGGGCTGTTGAATTTTGTCAAAGGCCTTCTCTTCATCAATTGAGATAATCATGTGGTTTTTGTCTTTGGTTCTGTTTATGTGGTGAATTACGTTTATAGACTTGTGTATGTTGAACCAGCCTTGCATCCCTGGGATGAATCCTACTTGATCATGGTGGATAAGCTTTTTGATGTGCTGTTGCAATCGGTTTCCCAGTATTTTATTGAAGATTTTTGCGTTTATGTTCATCATGGATATTGGTCTGAAGTTTTCTTTTCTTGTTGAGTCTCTGCCATGTTTTGGTATCAGGATGATATTGGTCTCATAAAATGATTTGGGAAGGATTCCCTCTTTTTGGATTATTTGGAATAGTTTCAGAAGGAATGGTACCAGCTCCTCTTTGTATGTCTGGTAGAATTCGACTGTGAACCCATCTGGACCTGGGCTTTTTTTGTGTGGTAGACTCTTAATTGCTGCCTCAACTTGAGATCTTGTTATTGGTCTATTCAGGGTTTCGACTTCTTTCTGGTTTAGGCTTGGGAGGAGGCAAGTGTCCAGGAATTTATCCATTTCTTCCGGGTTTACTAGTTTATGTGCATAGAGTTGTTTGTAATAATCTCTGATGATGGTTTGAATTTCTGTGGAATCTGTGGCTATATCCCCTTAATCGTTTTTTATTGCATCTATTTGGTTATTCTCTCTTTTCTTTTTTATTAATCTGGCTAGTGGTCTATTTTGTTGATCTTTTCGAAAAACCAGCTCCTGGATTTATTGATTTTTTGAAGGGTTTTTTTGTGTCTCTATCTCCTTCAGTTCTGCTCTGATCTTAGTTATTTCTTGTCTTCTGCTAGGTTTTGAGTTTCTTTGATCTTGCTCCTCTAGCTCTTTCAATTTTGATGATAAGTTGTCAATTTTAGATCTCTCCTTGCTTCTCATGTGGGCACTTATTGCTGTATATTTTCCTCTAGAGACTGCTTTAAATGTGTCCCAGAGATTCTGATATGTTGTGTCTTCATTCTCATTCGTTTTGAAGAACTTCTTTATTTCTGCCTTCATTTCATTGTTTACCCAGTCAACATTCAGGAGCCAGTTGTTCAGTTTCCATGACTCTGTGCGGTTCTGAGTTCGTTTCTGAATTCTGAGTTCTAACTTGATTGCACTATGGTCTGAGAGACTGTTTGTTATGATTTCTGTTCTTTTGCATTCGTTGAGGAATCATTTACTTACCATTATGTGGTCAATTTTGGAGTAGGTGTGATGTGGTGCTGAGAAGAATGTATATTCTGTGGATTTGGTGTGGAGAGTTCTGTAAATGTCTATTAGCTTTGCTTGTTCCAGGTCTGAGTTCAAGTCCTGGATATCCTTGTTAATTTTCTGTCTGGTTGATCTGTCTAATATTGACAATGGTGTTAAAGTCTCCCACTATTATTGTGTGGGAGTCTAAGTCTCTTTGTAAGTCATTAAGAACTTGCCTTATGTATCTGGGTGCTCCTGTGTTGGGTGTGAGTATGTTTAGGATTGTTAGGTCTTCTTTTTGCCTTGATCCTTTTACCATTATATAATGTCCTTCTTTGTCTCTTTTGATCTTTGTTGCTTTAAAGTCTATTTTATCAGAGATGAGAATTGCAAGTCCTGCTCTTTTTTTGCTCTCCATTTGCTTGGTAAATCTTCCATCCCTTTATTTTGAGCCTTTATGTATCCTTGCATGTGAGATGGGTTTCCTGGATACAGCACACTGATGGGTTTTGGCTTCTTATCCAATTTGCCAGTCTGCGTCTTTTGATTCGTGCATTTAGTCCATTTACATTTAGGGTTAATATTGTTATGTGTGAATTTGATACTGCCATTTTGATGCTAGCTGGCTATTTTGCCCGTTGGTTGATGCAGATTTTTCATTACGTTGAAGCTCTTTACCATTTGGTATGTTTTTGGAATGGCTGATACTGGTTGTTCCTTTCTAAGTGTAGTGTCTCTTTCAGGAGCTCTTGTAAAACAGGCCTGGTGGTGATGAAATCTCTGAGTACTTGCTTGTTCGCAAGGATTTCATTTTTCCTTCACTTATGAAGCTTAGTTTGGCTGGATATGAAATTCTGGCTTGAAAGTTCTTTTCTTTAAGGATGTTGAATATTGGCCCCCACTCTCTTCTGGCTTGTAGGGTTTCTGCTGAGAGATCTGCTGTGAGTCTGATGGGCTTCCCTTTGTGGGTAACCCGACCTTAATCTCTGGCTGCCCTTAGCATTTTCTCCTTCATTTCAACCCTGGTGAATCTGACGACTATGTGCCTTGGGGTTGCTCTTCTTGAGGAATATCTTTGTGGTGTTCTCTGTATTTCCTGTACTTGAATATTGGCCTGCCTTGCTAGGTTTTGGAAGTTTTCCTGGATAATATCCTGAAGAGTATTTTCCAGCTTTGATTCATTTTCTTCGTCACATTCAGGTACACCTATCAAACGTAGATTAGGTCTTTTCACATAGTCCCATATTTCTGGGGGACTTTGTTCATTCCTTTTTACCCTTTTTTCTCTAATCTTGTCTTTTCATTTTATTTCATTGAGTTGATCTTCAACCTCTGATATCCTTTCTTCTGCTTGGTCAATTCAGCTGTTGAAGCTTGTGCATGCTTTGTGACGTTCTCTTGTTGTGTTTTTCAACTCCATCAATTCACTTATATTCCTCTCTAAGTTGTCCATTCTCGTTAGCATTTCGTCAAATCTTTTTTCAAGGTTCTTAGTTTCTTTGCATTGGGTTAGAACATGTTCTTTTAGCTCACAGAAGTTTCTTATTACCCACCTTCTGAAACCTGATTCTGTCATTTCATCACACTCATTCTCCATCCAGCCTTGTTCCCTTGCTGGTGAGGAGTTGTGATCTCTTGTTGGAGGAGAAGTGTCTGGTTTTGTGTGTTTTTCTCTTTTTTCCACTGGTTTCTTCCCATCTTGTGGATGTATCCACATGTCGTCTTTGTAGTTGCTGACTTTCAGATTGGGTCTCTGAGTGGACATCCAGTTTGTTGATGATGAAGTTATTTCTGTTTCTTAGTTTTCCTTCTAACAGTCTGGTCCCTCTGCTGTAGGACTGCTGAGGTCCACTCCAGGCCCTGCTTGCCTGGGGATCACATGCAGCAGCTGCAGAACAGTAAGGGTTGCTACCAGTTTCTTCTTCTGCTTTGTCCCAGAAGGATACCTGCCAAATGTGTCTGATCCCTCCTTTATGAGGTGACTCTTTAGATATACGGGGATCAGGGAGCTGCTTGAGAAGACAGCCTGTCCTTTATAGGAGCTCAAGTGCTGAGCAGCGAGATCCGTGGTTCATTCAGAGCTGCTGGGTAGGTACATTTAAGTCTGCTGCAGCAGAACTCATAAACCCCTTTTTTCTCCCATGTGTTCTTTCCCGGCGAGACAGAACTCCCAGGGAGTTAGGGCTTTATTTATGAGTTTCTGTTGTGGTGCTGCCTTTTTTCCAGGGCTGCCCTGCCCAGCAATGAGGCAGCCTAGTCACTATCTGCCTGCAGTGGCTTTACTTTGCTGCTGTGGGCTCTGCCCAACGGCTGTGTGAGCTTCCCTGCAGTCCTGTTTATATGGGTGTAGTTAGAACTGCCTCAGCAATGGTGGCTCTCCACTGTAATGGCGGACTCTCTCTGTAGTGGCAGGTTACCTTGGCAATGGCGGGCTACCTCAGCAATGGTGGACTACCTCTGTAGTGGTGGAGTGCCTCGGTAATGTCGGACAACCCTCCCCCACAGAGCTGGACCATCCTGGGTTCAGCTGTGCTTGCTGTGAAACTCTCAACCCAGAGCATTTCCAATTGCTGTTTTTTTTTCTTTTTTTTTATGGGAGTGGGACCAGCCAAGCCTGATCACCTGGCTCCCTGCCTCAGAGACTTCTTTTTTTAGTTGAACTGTCGACTATCTCCCAGGTGTTCCAGTCGCCTGTTGAAAAGACACCGGGATCTCTGTGATTTCCCATGCAGTGACCCACTGCACCAGCTGAAACAGAGGCACTGAGATTCGTGGCACTTTTTTCCCCAGGAATCTCCTGGCCTGGCTCCCTGTTTCAGTCCCCTTTTTAATCTGATGAATGGGAGACTCTGCCTTCCTGGAGCTCCAATCACCAGCTAAAAAGGCACCCAGATCAGTGTATTTTGTACGGAGAACTGCCATGTGAAAAATTGCTCTTTACTCTTTGCTTTCCTTTCCTTAAGCAGATGGAAGAAGTCACTTTCACATTGCTGCCAGCTTTGCAGCCTGGGGTTGTAGAGGGTTGCTGCAAGCACTTCTTAGCTACCCTGGCTTGTGTCTCCATGTTAGTCCTCTCTCTCTGAGCCCAGTCCAGCACTAGGAGTTGCCTAGGAAATGCAATCCTTGTGTCCTAGACTGCCTTTCAAGTTCACCTATGATCCCAGAGCACTTTGGCCTGCAGTGACAGGGCTTGCTGAGAAACTCAAGTTCTGTCCTTTGGGATGGGCAATTCCCCTCAGGCTCGGGCTGGTCCAAATGCTCCCTCATGCACGGGTACTGGCAAAGCCCAGCAAGGCTTTACTGTCTGCTATGACAGGGCAGCACGGAGCTCAGTGTGAAGTCCCCCAGTCTCTGCTCTCTCACTTCCTCCCTCAAGTGTAGAGGCTCTCCACAGCACACGGCCTCTGCTGGGGGGGGTGGCATCTGCGATTCATGACTGTCTCTCTAACTCCCTTCAATGCGTCTTTCAGCTATATAAAATCAAAACCAGGCATTGTGAGTGCTCACCTGATTTTTAATTCTTGTGATCGTGCTTTTCTGTGTGCGAATAGTTGTTAAAATCTGGTGTTCCTGCGGAAAGAGTGTGTGTATGTGTGGGGGGGAGGGTAATAGGCTTCTATTCCGCCATCTTGTTCCACCCTCTGTAGCTTATTTTTGTCCCTCCTTTCCGCTCCTACTGCCTTACTTTAGTTCATTGGTACTTTTCTAGTGGTATGCTATAAATCTCTGCTCACTTGCTTTTGTGTATATTCTATAGATATGTTCTTTGCCATTACCACAGTAATTAAATTACTTTAATGAAACACATTAAATTCATAGCTTTTCATTTTAAACTAATAATTAACTTAAATGGCATAGAAAAACTCTACCACTTTACAGCTCCATACCTACCCCACCCCCATATATGTTGTTGAGTCACAAATTACACCTTTGTATATGTTATACCCATTCACATAGGTTTATGTTTTGTTTTTGTTTTTGTTTTTTTGTCATTTAAATTCCTTGCACCAAAATTTCAATGTTATGGGTTACTATATGTTTCCATGTATTTACCTTGGCTGGAGAGATTTGTCTTTTCGTAAGGCTTTATGTTGCCATCTATGACCCTTTGCTTTTAACTTGAAGGACTCCCTTTAGCATCTCCTATAGAGCATGTCTAGCGGTAATGACTCCCTTAGCTTTGGTTTATCTGGGAATGTCATAATTTCTCCTTCACTTCTAAAGAACTGTTTTGCCAGAATCGGTGTTCCAGCTTGACAGTTTTTCTTTCTTTCTTTCTTTCTTCCTTTCTTTCTTTCTTTCTTTCTTTCTTTCTTTCTTTCTTTCTTTCTTTCTTTCTCTTTCTTTCTTCTTTCTTTCTCTTTCTTTTTCTTTCTTTCTTTCTTTCTTTCTTCTTTCTTTCTTTTTTCTTTCTTTCTTTCTTTTCTTTTCTTTACAGAAATTGACCTTTATTTGTTATACTAAAGTCTGTTTAACCTTTGATACAAAGTAACATTTTAGTACAGAAAATTTCAGCCCGCCAGCTCAGTACCTGTCTGTGCACACTGTATCATCCCAATCCCACTCTGCCTACAACTTAGAAAACAGCCCCTGCCCCCAGCAGGTCTGTGAATTAACACCTCACGAATAGTCTACAGTTTTTTGTAGTTGACTGAGCTAGAAAACTTGTACCTGTGAAACAAAGGACAGCACTGAGGACTGAAACTTGTCTCTTTTTTGAACAACTGTGCAAGAAAATATGTGCCTTTTTTAAAACGTCAGTTATGGCTAAACTATAATCTAGTGTCTAGAATTACAAAAAATAAAATGAAATCAAGGATTTCTCACTAGTAAAATGAAATGTTAGGAATAGTATTAAAATATAGGTCCTACCCACAATGACACTTACACGGAGCCCGGTAAAGTACCTATTATTAACAGGACACACAGCTTAAGGAGGAACCACATCAAATCTTCAGCCAGACATATCCAGTCTCAGAAGCGCCAAAAAATAAAAAGCCCCCAAACAAAGACACCCATGTGGAGTGAGGTTCATGCCGTGAGTGTTGTAACCAAGATTGAAAGGATCTCAAGTTCTCTTTTTGATAGTGACAACACTAACCATTATGTTTCCCTAAAAGCTGTCAATTCACAGTCAGAAACATGAATGTTTTCACATCAAAAACAACTGATATACCTGCCACCCTCTATAAAGTTTAAGAATCACCCTGCGAACATTGCACTGATGAAGGTTGTCACGATTTACAGAGCCTAAGGAGAACCCAATGACCTGCATCAGCACAGCTGGGTTGGCAGTTTCCCTCCCTCCCTCCCTCCCTCCCTCCCTCCCTCCCTCCCTCCCTTCTTACCTCCCTCCCTTCTTTCCTCCCTCCCTTTCTTCCTTCCTTCTTTCCTCTTCTTTTCTTTTTACTTTTCGATGTCAACAGTTTGAGTATATCATCCTACTCCCTTCTGATCTGCAAAGTTTCTCCTCAGAAATCCACTTATGTTATGAAAGTAGCCTTGTATGTGACCAAATGTCTCTTGCTGCTGTTGAGATTCTCTCTTTGGCTTTGACTTTAGGCAGTTTGAGTGTAATGTGTGGTTCTCTTTGCATTTACCGTTGGTGGGATTTTTTTGAGCTTCTTGGATCTGTGTGTCAATGTCTTTTTCCCCACAGATTTAGGAAGTTTTCAGCCATTACTTCTTCGAATGAACCCTCTCCCTTTCTCTATTCTCCTACTGAGATGACCATAATGCATATACTAGTTCCCTTGATGGTGTCCCATAAGTCCCTTAGTCTGTCTTCAGTTTTCTTCATTCTTTTATTCTTTTGCTCCTCTCACGTGATGATTTCAAATAACCTGTCTTCAAGCTTGATAATTCTTCTGCCTTATCAAGTGGTCTATCGAACACCTCCAATGAATTTTTCAGCTAACTTATTGTTTCTTTTAATCTCCATAATCTGCGTGGTTCTTTGTTATAGTGTTGTTTGTCAATATTCTCGTTTGGTTCCTGCTTCGTTTTCCTGATTTCATTTAGTTGTCTCTCTGAGTTCTATGTTAGCTAATTGAACATCTTTATGACAATTATTTTAAATTATTTGTCAGGCAGCTCTTAGGTCTACATTCCTTCAGGGCTGGCTCCTGGAGTGTTGTTTTGCTCCAGTGATTGGGCCATCTTCCCCAGTTGATTTGTATGCCTTGAAATCTTTAGTTGGGATTTGGGCATTTGAAGGAGCAATCACCTCCCCGAGTCTTTGCATACCCGCTTGGTGCATAGGAAGACCTTCACCGATTGGCTGGAAGCTCTAGGACCTCTCAAACCTTTTCCAATGTCTTCTTGCCCCTGACATCTACCTACATAACTGCAGCTCTTACCTGCTGCTCACTTCTGTTTACAGGAGCTTCCAGACTCTATCTCAGGTTACTTCAGCCTTCCAAGTCAGGCAAGACGGAAACCAGTCCGTCAAATAGCCCCCAAACAAGCCAGAACATTGTATGCATGGTCCACTCTCTTGTTTTTATCCCAAGGGAGGGGTCCAGAATTCGTGACTTTTTTCCCTCGTTGCTCCACACTACACCACGTAGAGGGAGGAGCACAAGGGATATGCTGAATGCTGGGAATTTTCCTACCTCTGTCGCTGGAATCTCTTCTTGGTTTTACAGGGGCCAGTGTGCTGTTGCTTGTCCCATGATCTCTACAATTCTCACAGAGGTATTCAGGTGTTTACATAATGTTGTTAACTTAATGTCTCTATGGGGGAAGGAGGGCCTGTAGCTTTCTTGACTGCTGTCCCGCTGGTGTCACTTCCATAGGGAACTTTTTAACAAGTGGTATTGGAAAAACTGGATCACCCCTCCCACCATATATGAGGATACATTTCAAGTGGACCGGAGTTTACAATGTGAAATACAAAACTCTATACTACAGGAGACAATCTTGACTACATTTAGAGTGGGAAATCTTTCCTGGCTATGACTAAAAACCCAAAAGATATAAGGCAAAATATTGATAAAGTTTATTAGGGAAACGTAAAATGCTTTTGCATGGCAAAAAAAAAAAAAAAAAAAATGAAACAAAACACCACCGATGAGGTAAAAATATTCATGACAAACAGGAAAAATGATTTATGACTTATATCAGAAGCAAAGGTAAATGTCCTAATATATCCCTAAGATACAAATAACTTTTCTTGGAAAGGAAAAAATGCCAAGGCCCCTATACTAACTGGGCCAAAACTATAAGCTAAAATTACATAAGAATAAAGCAAACAGGAATTTATCTTAACCATATGGAAAAGATGCACAACCTGGCACATATGAAGAGAAGTGCAAGTTAACGTATATACACAAATATGTCATTTCTCTCCTTTCAGATGGGCAAATTCAAAAATCTGGCAATACTACCGGTGAGATGCTGGGAAAACTTTCTCTCTCCCATATTGATGGGGAAAAGACAAATGGTCCATCCCTCTTGAAGAGGTATTTGACAGTGATGAGCAAGACACCTTGCGTTTTCGCCTTTTACGCAGCAATGGTACATCTAGGGATCAATCCCAAAGACGTAGTGATACAAAAATTGCTGAAGATATGTCATAAGCCTATCCGTTGCAGCCATATTTAAAATAATAGCCAGAATATAAACAACCAGAGTGTCCATCAATAGAAGACTAGTTGACCCAACTATGGTAGGTCCACACAATGGAGTACCCTCCAGCTGTTGAGAGGAGTGAGGGATGTCTCCAGGGAGCACTGTGGAGTGATCTCAAAGATTTCTTTTTTCTCTCTCTGTGTCCCAGGCTGCAGAGCAGTGACGCAATCTCGGCTCACTGTGACCTCCGCCTCCTGGGTTCAAGCGATTCTCCTGCCTCAGCCTCCTGAGTAGCTGGGATTACAGGCACCCACTGCCACATCCGGCTAATTTTTGTATTTTTAGTAGAGACAGGGTTTCACCATGTTGGCCAGGCTGGTCTCGAACTCCTGACCTCAAGTGATCTGCCTGCCTCGGCCTCCCAAAGTGTTAGGATTACAGGCGTGAGCCACCACGCTGGCCTCAAGGATTTCCTCAAGGATTTCTTTTTTTTTTTTCACTTTTAGTAACTTTGTTTATTCGTGTGTCTTTAACCACTTCAGTACGTGCATTACATTGTAGCTACCACACCTACTCGCTGAAATAACACAGTTTTCAACATGGGGAACAAGTAGCACTTATAGTAACTTTTCTTATATGTGTGACTTTAAATGCTTCACAAGATGCATAATAGTGTGGTCAGTACATCCATTCACTGAAATAACACTGTTCTCAGCTTGGCGATCAAGTGGCCTCAAAGATATGTTTTTAAGTCTAGAAAAAAAAGGCAAGGTGGAGAACTTTATGTGTTAATAGTTTACGCAGCATTTATCTAAGCAAAAGGAGGGAGCATAATGAACGTCAGTCTCTCTAAAGAGAGATACAGGTCCAATGGCCAGGTAATACCAGTTGCCCCCATTCCTTTAGCCTTTAAGAAATCTGTTGACAAAAAAGAAAAAGAACTCTGTTACATATAACCCTGTACGAATGGGTTTTGCTAATTCTGAGATCCCTACCACTCACCTCTACCCGACTTTGGCCCCCTCCAGGAATGCACATTCCCACATAAATGGTTTTGACTATTCATTCCGCCCAATATTTGTCCCAGATCTTTCCATTTTTTAATTTAAAAATAATATTTTCTCACACATTTTGGGCTGTTCCTGGTCAGAAACCAGCAGTAGCAGCCCTTCATGGCCCTGCAGTGTTAGTGGAACCCACTTTGAAAAAGCAGTCTTTCTGGGCAAGGGTTGAAAGCGGTGGAGTACTGGACCTGGCTCTTACTGGAACTTAAGAGCCAACTATAAGATTTTCAAGAATTTTGTGAACCAGTTGTTAAATACAGCCATTATTAAAAACTAAATTATAGAAACTAACAATCACATCAATTATATTGAGAACAAACATGATATATTCTCAAAAATAATCAATCCCTAATTATTTTTGTACATTGTACCCTTATCTGTGTTCTTGTGGTTATTTATGTTTGTCATATCTGAGTGGTAAAAGTACATCTCTTCCCAACTCTGCATTCACTGACATCACTTTGCTAACTTGCATTCAGCAAATGCAACAACCCAGAGCATTTTCCCCAACCTTCCTTCCCTAAGAGCCAGTTGCTAAACCTGTACATGCACACTAGTGGTTGAAATTGATCCACTCTACAGAAGCTCTGATGGGATGGATAGGCTCAGATCTAACCAATGCTGTTATATGACATATGTGAGTCAAGACATAACTCACAGTGCTCTATACAGTGACGTTTCAAATGTGTGAACTGGGCTAGTACACAACTAAGGGAAGTACACGAAAAAGGTTTGATATTTAACAGTCACAAAGATGTCCTAAGATGCAAAAACTACATGATTATGAGACTTTTGAAAAAGTGTGTGTGTTGCGGAAGGGTAGGGGGACCAGGAAAACCGAAGGGCACAGGGAAAAGGGCCTCACTCCTTCCCCCAACGCCCACCGCTTTATTTCTGTTTTTCCTCCCTCTTCTCATGCCACATCCTTTAACGAAAATATGCTTCCTCTTTTACCCAACTCAACCCTGGGACTGTGGTGTGCCTAGGACACAATTTCATAGCAGGATCTTAGTCCTCTCCCAGGTACTACTGCTTCATTCTTCCAGAAATATGTGGACTTGTCCACCCATCACTGGGAATAGAGGGGATTTGGGATCATTTGTTTGAGTAAAAAATCAGGGAGGGAAGGAAAGTGTGAGATGGACTTCAGTCTTGCTCTGAGTCTGAGTGGCTTTGCATGTTTGTTTCTCTGCCATCAGATCAAGAATATAAGAATCCTGACTGCTCAGTGTCTCAAAAAAGAAAAGACTGGTTGTAACTGGATGTCATCCCAATCAATCGTCTTGGGTAAAGTACTGGCAGGGAAGAAAGGCGGGAGATAATAGCATGGAAAGGGCCCATATCCAGGCATGTCCAATTGAGCTTTCTCTCTGCCTGGTGGGGGTCTCCAGGTCTTCATTTGTTTAGAATATCAGCAGAGGACTGGGAAACCAGTGCAGGTAAGAAAGATGTGATCGATTACTACGTATTGTTACCTCGAGTAAGAAATAAAGGGACTATTTTGCAAAAACCCTCTGGCTGATGCTTGTCGCTTTGAGTTTTGAACCTTTTATTCAGTGCTTTATGAAAAATCGAATTATAGCAAATTTAGGGCCTGGTAAAGACAAGGGAGTGTTCGCTGATCTTTGGCTTAAAATTTCCCCAAAACCACTTTCGCAAGCCACTTTCATTCTTTGAGCGTGTTTCCTCATAGGCAAAATGGCAACAGTAACGCTTGGCTTGCAAAGTTACCGTGATGCTGTATGTGCTTAGTGCGGTGAGCACAGAATAAATAAAAGGTAGTGATGCTTCCTCATATTTCAAGGGTCCTTCAGAAATAGGGTCTGAGTCTAATTCATTTCCCCGATTTGATTCTTCTTATCCTGATTGGCCTCAGTTTCCCCCACTGTAAAATTCACATTTGAGTAGAATAAAACTGGCATTCCCATTGGCCAAAACTGTCCTTCATGGAAGTTTGGTTTGGCCCAGATATAGGGCTTAAAGAAGAAACCCGAGCCAAAGTTTATAAGTTGAGTGATTTTATATAGAAATCTAGAATTCCACCTTCTCTTGACAAAACAGTCAATTTGGCCACCATGAGTCACTATCCCTGCATGGTAACAATTGCCTAGGGCCAAGCAGCAGCTGCCCACTTAGGTAGAGCATACACTGTCAGTCTGGCCAGAGCCCATCGGGCCTGCTCTACTCATTTACATGATCTGCTTGATCCTGTGGGCATTGCCACTCATGGCCCTCTGGACAACTGGAAACAGTCGGTGTCAGGCAGAGGGTAGGTACTTAACTGCTCAATGAATAAATGCCCTATTCTTTTTCCTCTACCATTTTCTTATCTAGGCATGTTAAGAAATCCCAGTTATTGGATAAGGTGATTCTCACTTTGAAACATGAATTGAACAAATTGGTTAGAGTCAGAATAGTCTGGGTTATACTGTGGTAACAAACAACCCGTATATCACAGTGCCTTATAACAACGAGGGTTTATTATTTGTTCACGTACATAAACCTAGACACAAAGTGAAAACATCTTCATGTTTCCACATGCATGGGTACACACATAAGTGCACAGGTATGTCAACAATCACAAGACGAATAAAAACTCTGGCATATGAACTCACACAGAACCCCACTGAGAGACTGATCAACTTATATTGCACAATCCTGTCCTTGTGAGACAGAAAAAGGGCCCAGCATCCAAAAGAGTAAGGGATAGACATACGAGAATATCCACCCTCAGCAAAGGAATCGCCCCATATAATAAAAAGCTTATAAAACACCTGAAGGCTCTAAAAAAAGATGTTAAGCGTTTTGGACATTAACCATTTTGCACATTCAGAAACTGGATACCAAGTAGGCAGTGCTCTATTGAGGCCTCCTCCTCTGGGTTCCTAGCTCAAGAGGGAGATGCATCCCAGATGTCCAATAGGCAGCGAGATGGAGCTGGCTGTCCTGGGGCGGAGAGAGGGGCTGGGAGGCTGGAATCCTTTATCTCCAGCAGGAGCTGTGGACAGAAAGAAGGGGGCCGGAGCCAGGTTACATCCACATCCCCTTCCAGGTCTATGCTTTTTACACGTCCCGCCCACCCAAAGATTTGTCACCTGGACTGTTGCGTAGACCTCTTCCTCTCTGATTTCCCCATCTCCCATCTTGCCTCCCCTAATCCCTCCATCAAAGCCACCACAACTCCTTTTGTTAAGCTCAGGGTCTCTGAAATTGTTCTCCCTAGCTCAGAAAACGTTCCCTGGCTCGTCACTACCCACAGTTGCTGGTCCAGCCTCCTAAGCCTGACCTGACAGACCTCTGTGATTGGTACTCTCTCCAGCCTCATCCCTTTCTGTTAGCAGTCCCTCCAGGGTTGTATCTTCACTGACACACCATGCTCCATCCACCATTTTGATCTGGGAATGCCTAGCCTTCCCTCACAGCCTCCCCAGTTCTTTATCCCCCCTCTGAGCTCCTCCAGCCCCTCCTCTCTGGGCACATCATTAAAATTTGGCCACAAAACACAGCTTGCCAAGGCATCCAGGCTCCACATCGAGACTGGAAGCTCCCGGAAGGCAGAGACCAGACCTCCTTCCAGACCAAGCCCTTTATCACCTCTGTATGTCCTCCCCAGACCACAGTAGGCCACAGGAGGCTGAGCATAGAACCTGGGATGAAAGTCAAGGGAGCCGGTTCTTCCAGTTGATATGCTGCATGCTTGAGGGCAAGTCCCTGCCACCCTCAGGCCTTCTTTCTTGACATCGGGGCACTGGACGCTTGCTGTTGTGCACAAAGCTCAATAAACTGAAGATTCACTAAACAGCCCTCAACTACCATCTCGGGAGTCATCCTGAAGAGCTTGGGTGCTTGGCCCCAAGGAGATTCAACTTACTGACTGATTTTTCGGTTAGAACCTGCTTACCACGACGACCCCCATTCCCCAGCTATTCCCACTCTGTGTTCTCCTTTCAGGGAGCAGGCTACCTGGTGGGTTGCAGGGCTGGTGCAGGGAGATGGAGTCAGGAGGGGCCTGGGCAGAGTTTCTCAGAGTCAGCAGAGCCTCAGCAGCCTCCAGCTTCCGCTGCCACTCTGAGTAGGCAGAAACCAAAGCCTGGTCAGAGACTTTGGAGACCTGCAAAGGAAAGGGTGTGAGAGAATAGGCACTGGGAAACTACACCTCTTCGCAAGGCCACAAGTGCCCCTTCAGCCCCCTGTTCCCTCAACCTCCTCCCCCACCCCCACCAAGGCCTTCTGCTCTTCCCATCCACTAAGCTCCGCCCCTCCCAGGGTTCTGGATCCCACTACTTTCCCAGGACCTGTGGCTGCAGTAGAAGAGGGTCAAGGGTGGCACAGGGCTGGAGGATCAGAGTTGAGCATCTAGAAACAAGGAAAGTAGAGGCCAGGGGATTAAATCTGCTGGCAGACACATCCTACCAGTAGACACAGAGAGGGGCAGGATTTTCCAATATCTGGATGTGGGGATCCCAATGCCTGCTGGACCATTGGTCATTGTGGCTGGGGCAAGTCCCTTCTTCTGTTTGTCCAGGTTTCTTTCCCACACCTCTTTTCCATTACAGGGACATTTGTTCCTACCAGCTTTTTCCTCCCAGGGCAATGACAAATATCATGGGAAATTACAGGTGTCTGTGTTTTAATTTGCAAAGCACCTGGAGAGATGTTATTACTGTCCCTGCTCAGGGACTGATTCTCACTTCCATATTGCCCAGTCCTCACTGGTCTTGAAGGACAAGCATGGCTCACCTCCAAGAAGCTTTCCTTAATGGCCTCCAGGCTTTGCCTTGGGCCTCTGTGGCCCTTGTCAGCACAGACCCTACCTTTCAGCAGGACCTTCTATCCCATCCACCTGTTTCATGTGAAACAACAACTCCCATTTGTTGAAGCCCTACTACGTAGCAGGCCTTGTGCCAGTTGTCTTTTCAATGCTATGGGTATAGAATATTGTCCTCAGCACATCCATAGGGAAATGGAGGTTCAGACACATAAAGTCACTTGTCCAAAGTCTCAAAAATAGAAAATAGCAAAGCTAGGAGAGCCCTGTCCTTACCCGTTAGTCTTAGATGCTACCTTGCTCTCCTCCTCCTCCTCCTTCTCCCTCCTCTTCCTCCTCCTCCTCCTTCTCCCTCCTCCATTTCCCATGGCATCAGGAACAAGGTTAGGCACACAAGACACAACCTACTCCATGGTCCTCACACTACTCACATGCTGGGCAGGGCAGGGGCCCTGTGGGGATCCCCAGAAGGAGAAACCAGTTGCTGCTCCAAGGTCACTGGAGTACGGGGCAGAGACAAAGTTTCTGGGGCATGGCCAAGCAGCAGAGCCCCTTGGGAGCTCCCCTGCAGGGGCAGAGAGCACACGTTGCAGTCAGGTACCAGGCTGGCCATGGAGAGAGGAGGTGTGGACATCTTTTGGGATGAGGATAGGAGCCTAGAATGTCAGTGCTCTAAAGACCTTGAAGACCAAGCAGTCTTACCTTTCATTTTGCAACTGGGGAAATTGAGGCCCAGGGAGGAGAAGCAATTTTTCTCAAGGTCATATGGTGAGCTGATGATAGGACTGGAGATGAAACCCATGTCTTTGGGACACAGTGCAAGGTGTCTGGACAGTGGCTGGGTGGTAGCCTCCCCAACTGGCCACCGACTCTCCTTACCTCCTCGGGGGCTGTGAAGATGTGGCTCTCAGACTGCAGCATGTTGTTCTCCTTGCCAGCTGCAAAAGACCAGGAGCAGCTTTGGTGAGTCTTTCCCCTCAACCTCACCCTACTTCACCCCACCTCCAGTCTCAGGTCTCATCTCACCATGGAGCTCTTTGATTCCCCTGTGCCCCAGATCTCGCCTTCCTACAAACACTTGGTAGATAACATTGATGACATTTTACACCCGGGCAAACTAAGGTCCAGGGAGCAACTTGCCCCAGGTCACACTGCAATTCTGTGACAGGACTGGTGACAGAACTACTCATGCTTCCTCCACCCAAACTCTGGCTCCCTCCCTGGCCAGAAACACTCACTGAGAACTCCTGCTCTGATGGTAAAATTCCTGACACGGATGGGAGCTTTGGGAGGGGCAGCCATACTCCTTCTCAGTCCTTGAGCCAGGTGTCTCTTTGGCTGTGCCTGCTGCTCCCTCTTCAAGGCACTCACAGCAGGCAAGACCCTGAGGTGTTCTCTGAAGTAAAGGATTTCAGGGCAAAGGTTAGTCCCATTTGGAGGATGCCTGACCCCTCCCCATCTCAGACACCATACTTGTGAGAAGAGGGCACAACTGTGACACTCGCAGGCCTGGAAGATGCAGGAATGCTTGTGGCCACTGATTTGGGCAGTGATGCTGTGGTTGTGGTAGAGGTCACAGCAATCTGTAACTCTTCTGGGGCCAAGTTCAGTACCCCATGGTGCGCCAGTCTCACACCCTGTGGTGCATTCAGAGTCAGAGGGGCAGCAGGATGCAGCAGGTATTTCTCTGGGATCCATGGTTCCAGGGTCAGGAGGGGAGGTCAGAAGGGCCACATGATCCCCTAACCCCAACGGACTTCCTCTGCGCTTGGAAAACCCTATCAGAGGTGGCTGAATGCTTCTCCATCCTTCTCACTACTGGAATCAGATTGCCTTCCCTCCCCTTCTCCTCCCATGGTTTTCACCAACCTTCACTGTGACCTCCTTGCTCATGTTGCCTCCTTCCCAGAAAGCCTCGCTCATACACAGCCCCTTCCCAAGAAACTCTTGGCATGGATCCTGTACCCATCGAATCCAGTCATCATTCTCCTTGCTTACCGAACCTTCACCATAGACCCCATTTTCAGGCATGCACATGCACTCCCGTTCCCCCTTCCACCATTACTACACCCGCTTCTTGTGTATCATCCTGCACTCTGCCAAATCCAACTATTATTCCTGGCATCCACTTCAATTCTCTTCCGAACCTTCTGTATTCACTCATTCCCCACACGGGATTTTGCGCCCCCAGCACTCAATTCTGTTGCAGTCTCTCCTATGTCCTGTATTCAATTTTCCCCTATATGAAATTGTCCTATATTCAATTTCATGCTGATTCATGCTGATTTTTTTTCTTGCACCCCCACCTTACACTTAATTATTCCCTTGCTCCCCCTTTAAGCTGATTTCCCTCTTGTACCCCATGAAATCATATTGTTCTCCTGGATCCCTGGCCCTCTTTCAATTATTATTTTCATTCATCCCTTCATGCATCCCCTTGATTCTTATTTTTTTCTTTGTATTTTATTTTTATTTTACTTTAGGTGCATACTATATCTGGCATTTCTCCCCATGTTATCCCTCCCCACCCTCCCCTCCCTCCCCACCCCCTGCTGTCTCTCCTTTACCCACCCCCAACTTCCCCCAGTGTGTGATGCTCCTCTCCCTGAGTCCACATGTTCTCATTGTTCAACACCCACCTATGAGTGAGAACATGCAGTGTTTGGCTTTCTGTTCTTGTGTCCTTTTGCTGAGAATGATGGTTTCCAGATTCATCCAAGTCCCTACAAAGGACACAAACTCATCGTTTTTTATGGCTGCGTAGTATTCCATGGTGTATATGTACCACATTTTCCTGTTGCTCAGGCTGCAGCGCAATGGCAGGTCTTGGCTCACTGCAACCTCTGCCTCTGGGATTCAAGTGAGTCTCCTGCCTCAGCCTCCCGAGTAGCTGAGATTACAGGTGTCCGCCATCATGCCTGGCTAATTTTTTCTATTTTTTAGTAGAGGCAGGGTTTCATCATGTTGGCCAGGCTGCTCTTGAACTCCTGACCTCAGGTGAGTCACCCTCCTCGGCCTCCCAAAGCGCTGGGATTACAGGCGTGAGCCACCGCGCCCAGCCGATTCCCTTGATTCTTCATTCAGCATACATCTGTTGAGCCCCCTATGAAGTCTCAGGTTCCGATCTAGCCCATAGGGAACTCCTAGGGCAGCAGTGTTTCTCTGGGGCTGACCCTCTCTGCTTTCATGCAAACCCACACGTTCCCTCCACAGCCTCCCCCAAATCTTCCATACTCCTCTCCACACTTCAACAATTGTGCTTGAGCACACCATCTCCCCCCACCCCCACCCCACCCCACACACCCAGCCCCACCGCCCCAGAATGCGCCACTTCCTTAGGAAGCCCAATCATTCACTCTCTCCTCGACCTCTGAATCAAAAACAGCTCCATGAGGAATTTTTTTCCTTTTTCCTTTCCTTTCCTTTCTCTTTTCTCCTTTCTCCTTTTTCTCCTTTCTCCTTTCTCCTCTTTCTCCTTTCTCCTTTCTCCTTTCCTTTCCTGCCTCATTGGCCAAAGGCCGGGACTCGGGGGGCTGGAGCAAGGGGTCCTCACAAAAGGGGTCCCGGGAGAGCTGACGGCGGAATGGGACATCAGGAGAGGATGGGGGTTCCCTGCTGAGGTAACAGAGAGGGGAAGGGTGTGGGAATCTGGCTCAGGAGGGTGGGAGGAAATAGGAGGCGTGGGGAACAAACGTTTAATTCTGATGTCGGCCTGCGGTTACCCCAGCCTCTAGCAAGTCAGAATCAGTCAGAGCGTCTGAGGGAAGACCCCCTTCTGCTTCCCTTCCCTCCCTTGCCACAAAGGCCAATGAGCTCTTGCACTGCCTTCGACCTCCCGCCCCTGTGGCTGGCGACCAATGAACTTCGAGACCTCCTGCCGCTCACGCTCTGAGGCCACGCCCCCTCACCGCCCTCTAGCTTCTCCTGTTCGCTGCACTAGATCAGTCAAGAAATCCTGAAGTGATCGTCGAGCTTTATGCTCCCCAAGGCTTGTTTCCCAGATTAGTCTCCCTTTGAGTGTGAAATATTTTGCGTGCATGCATTTTTAACTCATGTACTTGGTATTCTGTAATTTACCTTTTAAAAATTCAGCACGCAATTAAAGATCGATCCATATTTCTATGCCGCGGATTCCCAATCAGTGGTGACTTTGCAACCCCCAAGAAGCAAAGCCTGGAGACACGTTCGTCCATATTTGTGTGCCTCTGTTTACGAACTCCCTGTTACGTTCCATAGATAAATGTGTCTATTCCTGTACCACTACTACATTGTCTTAAATTTTTTCACTTCATAATACATCTTGACAACTGCTAGGGCAAGTCTCTGCATGCTATTCATAATTTCCAAACACATCTTTGCTATCCTTTGCCTTTTGTCCTCCTGCATAAATTAGTATGCAATGTCAAGTCTCCTCCAGACTTGGTTGTAACAGATTTGGATTGCATTTTCACTGAATCTATGGAGCAGTTGGGGGAGAAACCACTATCCGTAGAATACTCAGCCTTCCTATTCACCAACTTGGGATGTCTCCACTTATGTGGGTCCTTAATGTTTTAGTGTTTCAGTTTAGTTTTTAGTTTTATCTTTTGTGCATTTAGGTCTTGCACATCATTTATTGTATTTATCCCAAGATACTGTAGATTGTTGGTGTTCTTGTACTTGATGTCTGTTTAAAATGACAATTTCTATTTGGATCTATTTTACAAAAATGCTTTTAATTTTTCAAAACGTGACTTGATCTTAAAGCCAGCCAACATGCCAAACTCTATAGGCGTTCTGAAATTATCTGTGAGTTTACAAGCAGTAGAAATAGAATTGAACTTACGGTTTTCTGCTTTGTTTTGTTTTTTGACTGTGCTGGCTAGGAAGCCTAGTACAAGATCTAATAGTGACAGCAAAACTGGGCTTATTTGGATTGTTCCTGATTTTAGAGAAATGCTGCCAGCATTTCCATATTAAAATAGTTTCCTTGTGTTTTCCTTTCCTTTCCTTTCCTTTCCTCCGTCCTTCCTTTCTTCTTCCTACACCACCCCACCATTCCCTTCCTTCCTTTTCTTTTTCCTTTCCTTCCCATCCCTTTTCCTTTTTCCTTTTCCTTTCTCCTCTCCTTTCCTTTCCTTTCCTTCCTTCTTCCTCTCTCCCTACACCACCACACCACCCCCTGCATGTCTTATGCCTTTTGTCCTTCTGCATAAATTAACATGCAATGTCAAGTTTCCCAGAGACTCTATTGTAACAGACATGGATTGCATTTCCACTGAATCTATGGATCAGTTAGGGGAAAATCCAGTATCCGTAGAATACCCAGCTTAGGGTAGCTTCGAGATTTTTTCTAAAACCTTCGGCAAAGTTTAACTCATAATCCAAAATGTAAAAAAACTATAAATGTATATCTTGATGAGTTTTCTATGTCTTTCTTTCTTACCCTTTTCCTTCCCTCCCTCCCTCCCTCCCTCCCTCCCTCCCTCCCTCCCTCCCTCCCTTCCTTCCTTCCTTCCCTTGGGTTGCTTTATTTATTTGATTTGTAAGCAAAGAAGAGGCAAAAAAGAAGCCCCTCATTCTGTCACCCAGGCTGCTGTAGTACAGTGTCGTGATCTTGGCTCACTGCAACCTCCACCTCTTGGTGTCAAGCAATCCTCCTGCCTGAGCCTCTCAAGTAGCTGGGACTACAGGCACATGCCACCATGCCCAGGTAATTTTCGTCTATTTTGTAGAGATGGGGTTTCGCCATGTTGCCCAGGCTATCTTGAACTCCTGGGCTCAAGCAATCTGCCCAACAAAATTGCTGGGATTACAGGTGTGAGCCACCATGCCAGGCCTCTTAATGAGTTTTCAAAAATTAAACGTGCACATGCAGTTAGTATCTAGAGCAAGCAACAAGATATACGGGCAACACACAAACCCCTCTCATGCCCCCTTCCATTTATAGCTTTGCTAATGTCAAACCTACCTTTCTCTCCCATAGTAAATGTAACGGCTATGGTGCATTTTTTATTTCATTTTTCGCATATGCTACATTAAAACACCTAAACTAAAACACTAGCACGCATCAGAATCACCCAGAGGGCATGATAAAACACAGATTTCTGAGCTCCATATCTATATTCTCAGATGACAAGATCTGGGGTGGGACCCAGAGTTTGCTTTTCTAACAAGTTCCCTGGTGATGCTAACGCTGCTGGTAGGGGACCACACTTTGAGAACGACAGCACAAGAGAGGATAGCATGAGGAACCTCCAAATATCCGTCTCCCAGCTGTAGCCATTAACAACTCATGGCCAACCACATCTCCTACATATCCTGTCCTCTCCCCCTCCTCCAGATTATTTTCAAGCAAATATCAGAAATCAAAAAAGTACAAAAATCACATGTGGATATCTTAGTGTATCTTATTTGATTTGGAAACATTTCAGTGCATAACTCTAAATATGAGGAATCTATTTTCCTCAACGTTTTATTTTGAAAATACACAAAGCTGAGGAGGTAATACAGTGAAAAATCTTTTGCCTAGATTCACATTATCTCATTGCTTTATCTCTCAGTATTCTTTTTCTTGCTTAACCACATAACAGTTCCAAACACTTCACCCAGTTACTTCAGCATGTACCTCCTAAGTACTAGAATGTACTCCAATGAAACCACAGTGCCTCTATCACGTTGAAGAAATGTAACAATGAAGGGGCACTATTATCCAAGTCCACATACAGTCCATATTTAAATTTCACCAAATGTCCCAATAATATCCTTTTGAAAGATTTTTGGGGGGATCAACAATCCAGTCAAACGTGATACACTGCACACGGTTGTCATGTCTCTTTAGTGCCTTCTAATTGCCAATAGTACCCCAACCAATTTTTTAAACCTTGACGATGACATTTTTTTTTCCAGAGGCGAGGCCCGTTGTCTTGTAAAGTGTCCCACAATATGGGTTGGCCTGATATTTGCCTCTTGTTTATATTTACGTTTGACGCTTTGGGAGTGAATATTAAGTAGGTGATGAGTAGTTCACATTATATCACATATGGAGGCTCCTAATGCCAGTTTCTCTAGTTACGGGTGATGCTGTTTGTATTCATCAGTTTTATCACTTAATTAAGGTATTTGTCAGACAGAGTACTACATTGTGAAGGTACTTATGTCCCTCTATGATTAACAAGTAGTCTGTGGCATGATATTTCGATGACATGCAGATATTCTGTTCTCCAACAAAAGTTTACCTCTTGGCCTTAGTATTCATTCCGGGCTCTTGCCTGAATTATTACTTTGATGGCTAAAAAAATGGTGATTTTTCTAATTCTATAATTCATTTCTGCTTTTATGGATGGGCATTTTGATGTAAAAACGCTCATCTCACCCCCTTGCCCGCCTAGTTGTTGTTGATGTTGCATTTGCTGCGGCAGAGAAAGTGCACAAGCTGTTTATTCATTTTGTTGGAAGAAATGTAAAGAGAATAAAGTGGACAATCTTAAGAGAAATGTAAAAAAAAAATACATGATGAATTTGATAAGAATGTTCCCTCTAACAGTCTAATCAGATTGACAAAATTTGTTGCCCAAAATTAGAATTAATTGGTCAGCAACAGCAAAAAAAGCAGTTTATGATCATTATTAAGAGGGTCTGAGGTTATTAATTCGGCCAATTAAAAAAATGGCTTGAATCTTGTAGAACACACACACACACACACACACACACACACACACTTTAGGTGGAGACATCGTAAAAAGATATTATTTCAGTTACATAACACATAATAGAAAACTGTGAGTCTATATATAGTATTTTACAAAAAGCAGAAGACCTTCAACTAAGTCACCATGCAAATGTCCATGTAATGCAAGATCTTTCTAACAATATGGAAGAATAGTCGATTCAAAGTCTGAAAAATTTCAACTACCTTACTTTTAGCATTACCTAAATCACGAGAAATTTTGTCTCCAAGAACTTTCCAATTTGCAAGGACATGCTCGTAGCATGAATAATTGAACTCATAGTGCAGTTATTTGGGTATCATTTCTACCTCTTAGAAAGGAAATTGAGTTAATTGTGAAAGACATTGCAGAAACTAGTTTCTACGATGAAAGACAGGGATGTGGCTGTTAGTTCAAAAATTAAATTTTGGTGTGATTTAAATCAAGAGTCCGATGTTTCTTTTATTTCTGCTCTCCACTGTATGATTCACATTGCAAACATAAGGGTTTAGCTTCCTAAAGTCAACTATATGAAAAGTTTCATAACTATAGTTATTGAAGTCATTCAGTAAATATGTACGAAGGCAACGAATCGTCATGGGCTTATTTTGTCAGTCTTTCTTGATGTATGTGTGTTCTATGAGTCTTCTAAAAGACCTCAGGTTTTATGTCATTGATTTTCTCAATTACTTTTCGGGTTTACATTTCATTGATTATTTTACCCATCTTTCACATTTCCTTCCTTCTGCTTCTTTTGCTTTTCTGTTTCTAGTTTAGGGTAGTGACATCATAGGTTACTGCTTTGATAGTTTTCCATTTGTCTAGTGGAAGCACTCAATGGCATCAATTTTCCTTTCAAAAATGCTTTAGCTTTGCACCACAGATGTTGATATGTTTTGTAATCATTTCCATTCAGTTCAATTCACTTTTTGAAGTCCTGGAAGACTTAGTCTTCATTGTTCTTTTTATTTAAATTGGCAAATAAAAATTGTATATATTTATGTTGTACAACATGATGTTTTCATAATAAGTATACACTGTGAAATGGCCAAATCAAGGTAATTATCACATGCATTACTTCACATACTTATCACTTTTTGTGTGGTGAGAACACGTAAAAACTACTCTCAACAAATTTCAAGTATGCCACATATTGCTATTAACTATAGTCACCATGGTGTAGGATCGATTTTTTGAAATTATTCCTCCTGTCTAGCTGAAATTTTGTCCCCTTTGATCAACATCTCCCTCGCTCCCCCAAACCCCAGCCTCTGGTAACCACCATTTCACTCACTAGTTCTAAAAGATCGACTTTTTCACCTTCCACACATGGAAATGCCGTGTGTTGTTAGGAAATGCCATGATTTCCTTCTTTTGTATGGCAGAACAATATTCCATCGTGTATATCGACCACATTTTCTTTATTAATTAATCCGCTGATGAACACTTAGGTTCATTGTAAATCTTGGCTATTGTGAATAGTGATGCAATGAAGATGGGAATGCAGATATCTCTTTGACATGCTGATTTCATAGCCTTTGAATATACTCCCAGGAGTGGGAAGGCAAGGTCATGTGGTAGCTCTATTTTAACTTTTTGAGGAAGCTTCATACTGTTTTCCGTAATGGCTCTCCTAATTTACATCTGGAAGACTTTCTCTTTAGCCCAAGGATTCAGTGGCATCCTTAACACTGAGTGGTGGTGAAAATCTTGACATCATCCCAGCAGGGACAAAGAGGGGTGTCTCCTTATGGCCTGGTAGGGGTATATTTTGGAGATCTCCACATAATCCCGCTGGTACGACAGCGCAAAGGGGCCCTTGTCTCTGCTCATGGAAAAGAACGTGGAAGCCTACGCTTCCCACTAGGCCTTTGCTGGTATGAGTGGGGAAAGGGCCACAGAGTTTTCTGAGGTGTTCGGCTGGAGTAGAGCGGTTATTGCGAAAACATTTTCTGTCTTGTTGGGCTGCCCCTTTTCTGATCCTTAGGCTAGGAAAAACAGGCTTTTGCAGGTTTATTTCTTTGTTTCTTCACTTGTTTTGTTTCGTTTCCTTCTGTTTTGCCTGTGCATTTTGGCATTCCCCAGTAGCTGGTTTCTTCAGCTCCAAGTTTGGATATATCAGGCAAAAACAAAACCCAGGGAACTCACCACCATGTCGTTCTGAGGTCCCCAGTTGGTCTGCTTTCTTCTTTCCACTTTCAGTCTTATGTGTCTAGAATTTTAAGTTGTACTTAGTGGGAAGAATAGGGAAATGTACATGTATACCATCTTCCCAGAAGCCACAGTCTCTATCAATTTATTTTATTTAAAAAAACACAAATAATAACTATGTATATTTATGGGGTACAATATGAGGTTTTGATATATGTATACAATATGGAATGAGTAGATGAAGCTAATTAGCATATCCATCTCCTCACCTACCTAGCATTTGTGTGAGTGTGTGTGTGTGTGTGTGTGTGTGTGTGGCGAGAACATTTACAATCTCTTCTAGCAGTTTCAAATTATGCAATACATTATTTTTAACTAATAATGCTCTGCAGTAGACCACTAAAGCTTCTTGCTCCTGTCTAAATGGAACTTTGTACTCTTTGACCAACATCTTCTCTTGCCATATCCCCACCAAGCCCTGCCACCCCCAGCCTCTGGCAACCATCATTTAACTCTCTGCTACTACGAGACCAACTTTTCAAGATTACACATGCGTGGGATCATGTGGTATTTGTCTTCCTTTTTTTATGTTTAGTTGACATGTAATAATTGTGCATATGTATGAGGTACAGAGTGATATTTTGATACGTCTATTCGATGTGTAATGACTATATCAGAGTAACTAGGATATCCATTACCTCAAACATGTATCATTACTTTGTGCTGGAAACATTCAAAATCCCCTCTTTCAGCTTTTTTAGCATATGCTATACGATACTGTTAACTATATTCAACCTTCAGTGCTATGGAACACTAGAACTTATTCCTCCCATCAATCTGTAATATTGTGTGCATTAGCCAACCTCTCCCTATCCTCCCCTCCCCTCTACACTTCCCAGTCTCTAGTAACCACAATTCCATTCTCTACTTCTACGAGGCCAGTTTCCTTTAGCTCCTACATATGAGTGTGAATGTGTAGTATTTTTCTTTCCGTGCCTTCCTTGTTTCACTTAACATACTATCCTCCAGGTTCATCCATTTTGCCTCGAATAATGGGACGATAGCTTAATAATGTTCTACTGTGTATAGAGACCACATTTTCTTTATCCATTCATGTCGTTGGGCACTTAGGTTGATTCCATATCATAGCTATTGTGAATAGTGCTGCAATAAACATGGGGAAGCAAATATTTATTCGATATACCAACTTCCTTTCTTTTGGATAAATACCCAGTCAAGGGATGGTTGGATCATATGATAGCTCTATTTTTGTTTTTTTGAGAAACATCCATATTGTTTTCCATGATGTCTGCACTAATTTACACTCGGACCAACAATGTTTAAGAACTCCCCTTTCTTCACATCCTTATCAAAACTTATCTTTTTGTCTTTTTCATAATAGCCATTCTAACTGGGGTGAGAGGATATCTCATGTTAGTTTGGACTTGCATTTCCCTGATGATTAGTGAGGCTGAGAAATTTTCCATAAACTTCTTGGTGACCTGTACGTCTTCTTTTGAGAAATGTCTATTCCGATCCTTTGCTCATTTTTAATAGTATTATTTGGGGGAGTTTTGCTGTTGAGTTCTCTGAATGCCTTGTGTATTCTGGATATTAGTCTCTTATTGGACGATTAGGTTGTAAGTATTTTCCCTCACTCTACAGGTTGTCTCCTCACTCTGTTGATTGTTTCCTTTGCTGTACAGAAGCTTTTTAGTTTTATGTGGTCCCATTTGCATATTTTTGGTTTTGTTGCCTGTGCTTTTGTAGTCTTACACATAAAATATTTGCCCTACTGGAACAATGCCCTGAAGCTTTTCTCCTTTGTTTCCTTCTATCATTTTTATAGTTTTGAGTCTCCCATTTAAGCCTTTAAGTTTCTATAACAATATCACAGTGTCTTGGTCACTATAGCTTTATGGTATATTTTGAAGTCAGGCAGAGTGATGTCTCCAGTTTTGTTTGTTTTCCTCTCCCTCCAACCCCCAGAATTTCTTTGATTATTTGAGGTCTCTAGAGGTCCCATACGAATTTTAGGAGTTTTCTCTTTCCATTTCAGTAAAAAAAAATATCACTGGTATTTTGGTTGGGATTGCATTGAATCTGTAGATTGCTTTGGGTAGTATTGCCATTTGAGCAATTTTCATTCTTCTAATCCATAAGCGTGGAATGTCTTGCCATTATTTTGTCCTCTTCAATTTTTTTCATCAGTGTCTTGAAGTTATCATTATGGAGATCTTTCACATCCTTGGTTACATTTATACCTAGATACATTTTTCTGTGGCTACTTTAAATGAGGTTGCTCCTTTTTTTTAAATTTTACTTCAAGTTGTGGGACACATGTGCAGAATGTGCAGCTTCGTTACATAGGTTTACATGTGCCGTGGTGGTTTGCTGCACCTATCAACCCATCATGTCGGTTTTCAGCCCCACATGCATTAGGTATTTGTCCTAATGCTCTCCCTCCCCTTGCCCCCCACCCCCTGACAGGCCCCAGTGTGTGGTGCTCCCCTCCCTGTGTCCATGTGTTCTCATTGTTCAGCTCCTACCTGTGAGTCAGAACGTGTGGTGTTTGATTTTCTGTTCCTGTGTTAGTTTGTTGAGAATGACGGCTTCCAGCTTCACCCATGTCCCTGCAAAGGACATTAACTCATTCTTTTCTATGGCTGCAGGGGTTTCTCTCTTGATTTCCTTTTCTGCTGGTTCATTATTGATGCATAGAAACACTACTGATTTTTGTATGTAAATTTTGTATCCTGCAACTCTATTGAATTTGTTTATCAGTTCTAAGAGATTTTGGGGAGTCTTTAGTTTTTTTCCATCTATCTGGTCACGACATCTGTGAAGGGTTCTAATTTGACATCCTTTCTTTCCATTTGGAAGTCATTTATTTCTCTCTGGTGCCTAATTGCTCTTGTTAGGACATTTGTTACTATGTTAAATAAGAGTGGTGAGAGTGGGCATCCTTGTCTTCTTCTAGTTCTTAGAGAAAAGGTTTCAGCTTTTCCCCATTCAGTATGATGTGGGTTAGTCATAGATAGCCTTTTATTATGTTGAGGTATGTTCCTTCTGTACCTAATTTGTTGAGAGTTTTTATCATGAAGTGATGCTGAATTTTGTCAAATGTTTTTTCTGCATTTACTGAGCTGATCGTATCATTTTCAAACTTTGTTCTGTTGGTGGTTTGTGTGTGTTGAAGCATCCTTGCATTTCTGGAATAGATCCCAATCGATCATGGTGTATTATCTTTTTGATGTGCTGTTGGATTCAGTTTGTTAGTATTTTGTTGAAGATTTTTGCACTGATGTTCAGCAGGGATACTGGCCTGTGGTTTTTTTTTTGTTTTTTTTTTGTTTTTTTTTGTTTTTTTTTTTGTGTGTGTGTGTGTCTTTGCCTGGTTTGTGTGTCTACCTCAGGGTAATGCTGGCCTTACAGAATGAGTTAGGAAGAAATCCCTCCTCTTCTTCCACCCCCTCTCTTTTCCCCTCCCCCATCCCTCCTATCCTGTCCCCACGCCCACTGCCACAGAAACAGCCAAGCAGGCAGCCTTGGGAAGGAGGGGCAAACACAAGGGCAAGTGGTTCAGATGCACCTTGGTCCCGTGGCAATGGCAGTGGGGCCTGTCTTGGGCACATGAGTGTGCCTGGACTCTGCTATCTCCCAGCCCAGCAGAGGGTAGGAGTTGTGGCCGCTTAGGGCAGGACACAGAGCCTTGGGGGTGGGTACCGAGAGTCATATTTTGCTGCAGCTGCCCAGCACACTGAAACCTTTTGGGCTCCACACGGGTTTAAGCAATGCCTCTGCATCTTCTCCAAGCAGCTCTGCCTGCCAGTCCAAAGGGAACTCTTGCATCTAGGATCTCAGAGGTCCACAGCAGGAATGTGGTGCCCTAGGGCGCCTTCACTCACCACTTTCTCGTGTCCAGTCTGTCTCCAGGGGCCAGTTCTGGCACTCTGCAACACCAAACAGGCAGCCCCGCTTCCTCCCTCTTCAACCACAGTGTCTTCCATTGCCCCTTTGTTTAATTCTCATGTTTTCTCTCAAAAGTTGTGTTTGAAGTGTGCAAATTTACTTAATAGTTCACTTCCTCTCTGGAGAAGAGGCACAGCCCAGCTGCACTTGGTCAACCATCTTTATTCCCAATCGAAATAAGCAATTCTGCCTGATAAAGCCATTTGAAAAAATGTGAGAGAATACTAAGAAGAAAAAAAGGCATTGATCTTGAAAATATATTTTAATGGTATTCAAAAGACTCCCACGTATATCAAAAATATTTAAGGAATTCTATCATATATAAAATGCCAGATTTTCGATTGAAAAAATAATAATTCAGAAATTTTTCAGTCTTTAATTCTGGATTGTTCCCCAATTCCTAAGGTATATCCATCTCCATCGAGTTAATATTCAGAAAGGTACATTTCATCTTTAATAACTGAAAATGAGTATATTCCTGTGAAAGCTGTTAACCTGACAATCAGGAAATTCAGGAAGTGTGGCAAATTGGCCATTACGTAAATGCATTAATTTGAGGATAACTAATTTTCTTGTCAACCAGCATCACTAAGCATACCAGGGAGAGTCATGAACACAGAGGATCTCTCTCCCTGGCCACCTTGCATCCGTGGAAACATAGGGGAAAAGCAGCTCACTGTTGGTCAGGTGAGGCAACTGGATTATGAATCTCTTAACTTGGGTCACTAAAACAGACTGACTGTTTATGGCATTAAGAGGTTACTTACTCAAAGGGGCCAGTCCTGGCACTCTGCAACACCAAAGCGGGGCTGCCTGTTTGGTGTTGCAGAGTGCCAGGACTGGCCCCTTTGAGTAAGAGGTTGCTCAATACTAACTAGACCTAACATTTTTTGAAGCATTAGCTAGCTGTCGGATAGTGCACCACATGCTTTACACGTATTGTCATCTTTAATTCCTACAATCTATCTGTGTCTTATCCTCAGTTTTGCAAGTTAGGAAACTGAGGTTGAGAGAAACTAAGTCGTTTATCCAAGGTTGCGGCTAAGAAAGTGGCAGAGCCTGGATTCAGAGTAAAATTTGCCTGACTCTTAAACATTATACTGTTATTTGAAGGCTCTTGGCAACCTTACAGACGTATTCATCCAAGGCACCAGAATATCTGAGAAGTCACACCCTGAACAAACAGATTGTGAGTAAGTTAGCAGCTACAGTTCAAAGGGTTTCAGAGGCAGGTTATTCTACATAAACACAAGTCTTAGGCCAACAAAGGAATCCTTGATCAACGACCATGTGATATTTGTTGATATGCAGAGGTTGATTCAAAAGGAGAGGGATGGAGTTATATCTCCATGCTGTGGTGTGAAGAGCAGTCTCCTGGGTGAGGGCTGCTTTTTACCCAAAGGCCTATCAATAACTGCCCAGGTGGCGGGCTGCCTCAATATAAATCAAGCCATTTCAGTGGGAAATCCTAGACTGGTGCTAAGGAGTTACTCAAAACCAAGCCTAGTTGTTGAAATAAATTTCTGTTTCTAGCTCTTCATATGGGAGATTTCTGCAGCACCTCATCTGCACTCTTACTCACTGAGGCCCTCAGCCACTTCTGAAGTGGCTAGGAATAAAATTAGCTGTGACAAGAGATACTAGCCGGGCTGCTGCCAAATATGCAGGTAAAAGCCTGGTTGTGTTTAAGACACAGTGGCCAAAAATAATCCACATCCTTGATCCTCCATCCCTGCACCCATCTTACTGAGTTAAGATATAATTTGGTGACCAGATGCAGGCTTGGTGATCGTAAGGCTTTAAATGTTTCAGTTAAATGGAATCTACTTGAGAACGACAACTTTGAGCCCCAAAGTGGTAAGTTATCCATCTTTGCTTCTAGCGCTCCTGCTGTGATCCCTTTCACGTGGCCGGTAGGTAACCCACAAAGTTATTATTGAGAGATACCTAAGTGCCAAGCACAGAGGACCGCCTAGCAACAAACACCCTCAGGGGTAGGTATAATGAAAAGTCGTTCAGGGAGTCAGCAAAATCAGCAATGTAAGGACCTCTAAAATTGCTCCCCTTCATAAAAGCAATGAGAAGAAAACTGGCAAAAATTGTCAAAATGAATGTTTTTGGAAACCTGCAAATTCACCTAAAGCTGAGGGGCAACCCTGGGCGCGCATGTTTATTCAAGAAAAGCAGCAGAATCTTGGTAGGAACAGTGAGCTATGTGGCATTTCAACTAGCCCTATCCTCCTGGCCCTTTATGCAACTCCGTGGTAGCCTTGAATACCAACAGCCTGCGATCATGATGAAAACCAGCAGCCTGGCAGCCAGCAGAGGGAACAGAACAAGGTTGGAGCTCCTGCAAAGCCGCATTCCCAAGAATTCTCATTATTTGATCTGTGTGGTAGTTCCCTGGAAGGCCCTACTTACATGGCTGTCTTTATTTGGACTGACTCAGAGGTTGCCTCATTTGAAACACCTTTTTCCCTGGATGCATTTGTCAAAAATATTTGGAGGCAGTTGCTCAACATTGCAGCTCCCTCAGGCAGTGAATAACACCGGGGGCACACGACAGGCTAACGAATACCTTTAAAGGAAAATCCAGGTAATGAGGCGACCATTGCGACTTTTAAAAGTGATAACCTATTCCTGGGAATCTAGTAGGCCAGACACTTACCTAGGACTATGACATGGTCTGGAAAGACCCAAAAGGTGCCTAAACGGTCAACTCTGCTTTACTTTGAGGCTCTGTGAAAGAGTTGTCAATTGCCTGGCTGTGTGTTCAAGGCATGTCCAACATATGCATAGAGCCCCATGGCAATGACTAGGAAACTTACCTTTTCCAGGCATGTAAAGACATCTCTGTCCAATCACCAGGTCACCACTAAGCCAACCAAGCAGGGAATTCAGTAGCCACACATAACAGAGGATACGGACTTTACAGAAGTAGTTCAGAAAAGTCACTAAACAAACAAATGACAGCAAGATTAATAGGACCAAACAACAACAACAATACCTTGAAGGGGGGGGAGACAATCTGAATTTCAGAGTTGCCATGTTCTATTACTTAAACTGTCCAGTTTTCAACAAAAACTTATGAGACATGCAAAGAAACAGGAAAGCATGGAACACACAGAGGGAAGCCCAGACATTGGACTTACTAGAAAAAGACTTCAAATCAGCTATTATAAATATGTTCAAACAACTAAAAGAAACCACGTGGAAAGAATTAAAGAGAAGTATGAGAATGATGTCTCACCAAATAGAGAAATCATCACAGAATGTAAATTAGTGTTTTTAAAACACCCAAGTAGAAATTCTGAAGTGGAAATGTACAATAAGTACAAGGACAAATTCACTAGAGGGGCTCAACGGAAATTGGAACTTGAGGAAGGAAGGATATTTGAAACAATAATGGCCCAAGCTCCCCAAATTTGATTCAAATCATTAATGTACACAAATAGGAAGCACAGAAACTCCAAAGAGGATGAACTCAAGGATATCTTCACCGAGACACATTTTAGTCAAACTGTCGAAAATCAAAGACAATGAGAGAATGTGGAAAGCAGCAAAGAGAAACAGCTTACCACATACAAGGGACCCCCGGTAAGATTAACAACTGAGTTCTTATCAGAAACCAAGGGAACCAAAAGGTACTGAGAAGTCACAGTCGAAGGGGTTAAGGAAAAAAAAAAAAAAAAAGGTTAACCAAGAATTTTCCATCCAGAAATACTATCCCTCAAAAATGATGGTGAAATAAAGCTGTTCCCTGATAAAGAAAAGCTGAGAGAATGTATCATCAGCAGACTTCCCTTACAAAAAAAAAGTATTAAAGCGAAATCCGCAAAAGACAGCAGACAGTAACTCAAATCCTGATGAACAAATAAGAATGCCACTAAAGGTAACTAACTACACAGTACTGGCAAAAGACTGTAGGAATGTATTGTTATTTGTAACTCTTCCTTTCTTTTACCTGATTTAAAGGACAGTTATTGCATAAAGCAATCATTATAGATGGGTTTTAAAGGAATAAAGAAGTGCTTTTATGACAATAGTAGCACAAAAGAGAAGAGACTCGAGCTTTATAGGGTCACAGGTTTTGTATAATATTGAAATTAAGGTGGTATCAATCTGACCAAGATTCCTTTAAGTTAAAATGCGAACTGTAAACTGTGGGGCAACCACTAAGAAAACAACTCAAAAATACAATAAAGAAACAACAAGGAAATGAATAGAGCATATGAGAAAATATCTGTTTAGCAGAAAAGAATACCTCAGTGCAGGGACAGAGGAACATTAAGACATGAGAAAGAAAATACAAAAAACGGCAGGCATAAATTCTACCCCAACAGTAATTACATTAAGTAATCACATTAAGTTCAGGGTGAATAGACTGAACAATACAAACGTGTTGTTAAGCAGATATTGGCAGGCTGTGATAAAAACATGATTGAACTAGATGCTGTCTACAAGACCCACACTTCAAAGGCACAGGCAGTTAGGATGTA
Organism: Callithrix jacchus; assembly: GCF_049354715.1. Classification (NCBI taxonomy): domain Eukaryota; kingdom Metazoa; phylum Chordata; class Mammalia; order Primates; family Cebidae; genus Callithrix; species Callithrix jacchus. The sequence continues at coordinate 70,278,083 of NC_133524.1, forward strand.
AAAGGAGGAGAAAATACTTACACTGAAAAGAGCAACCACAAGAGAGCTGGAGTAGTTTTGTCAACCCCAGAAAAAAGTAGAGTTTAAAACACAAAATATGACTGGAGATAAGACATGAACATTCTGCAATTATAAAGGTGTCAACAGGAAGATATGTAAATTATAAATATATTTGCACTGCACAACAGAACACCAAAATACCTGAAGTGAACACTGCCAGAAATGAAAGGGTGAATAGATAATTTGGCAAACATAGTTTGAGACTTCAATACCTTGCTTTCCATAATGAATAGTGAAGCTAGGCAGAGTATCAACAAGGATATACCAGATTGGAAAAAGCAATATGTCAAATGGACCTAACAGGCATTCAGAGAACACTACACCCAACAACATCAGAATGTATATTCCTCTCAAGTACGCCTGAAATGTTCTCTAGGATAGACCATATGGTGGTCTAAAACACCTTAATAAACGTAAAAGGATAGAAATAATATAAAACAGGTCCCCCAACCACAATGGAACGAAGTTACACATCGATAAAGCATACATTATTGGGAAATTCATGAGCATACAGAAATTAGCAAACTCCTAAACAATCAAGGATCAGAGAAGAAATCAAAAGGGAAATTAGGCAATAATTTTTTAGATAGATGAAAATGAAGGCTCACCATGTCAAACTTTTGGGATGCAGTTAAGCAGTGCTTAGAAGGAAATGTACAGTTCTAAATGCTGATATTTTAAAAAATAAGAAATAGCTCAGGTCAATAACTTTACCTTCCACATTGAGATGCTGGGAAAAAGAGCAAACTAAACCTAAGCAGATTGAAGAGAAAAGTGGACACTGATTAGAGCATAAATTAATGACATAAAGAATGGAAAAATAACAGAGACTAATCAATGAAACAAAAATCTGATTCCTGAGGACTCAAGATGGCGCTATGAGAACAACCCAGGATTGGAGCTCGCGTTGAATCCACAAACGGTGAGTCAGAGCTGCATTTCCAGACTGATCTTTGTTGCCCACAGAACGGGGAAACTCCCAAGAATAAAAAGACACGGGACGCCAGGCAGTAGGTCTGCCTGGCGAAGCCGGCAGCCGGGGCAGCTGCGGCCGGCCCTACCCAGCAATCCCCACAGGGCGCGCTTGTCCAGGTGCCTTGTTGAACCGGCAACCTGAGACTTGAGAGGGCTGGACTTGAGACTGAACGAGACTTGGACAGTAGCCCAGCCCAGGGGATTGCAGGGACAGATCGTTTGGGATACCCAGTGGGACGAACAAAACCGCGATTTCAAACTATCCCGAGCAGACGGTCCGAGATGCTCTGTGGGGGAGGGGCGTCCACCACTACCGAGGCAACCCGCCCCAACTGAGATACACGCCCACTGCTGAGGCAGCCAGCCGTTGCCGAGGCAACCCGCCCCAACTGAGATACACGCCCACTGCTGACGCAGCCAGCCGTTGCCGAGGCAACCCGTCCCTACTGAGATACACGCCCACTGCTGACGCAGCCTGCCGTTGCTGAGGCAACACGCTACAACGAAGAGACTCCGCCGCAGGGCGTGGCGGAGACCACGGCAGAGCCTGCAGGAACAGGGCGAATCACACAACAGCAGGGCGGAGCCTCGGCAGCCAAACAGTGGCTAGTCTGCCTTCTAGCTGGGCAGGACACCTCATCGAACATCCAAAAATAAAGCCCAAACCCCTCAACACAGAGCATTTGAGAGAAAAAAAAAGGGTTTTTTAATGAGCTGTGTTGCAGCAGAATCAAACATAGCAGCCTAACAGCCCTGAAGGAACAACAGAGCGCACAGCTCAGCAATTAAGCCCCGATAAAGTACAAACTGTCTCCTCAAGCAGCTCCCTGACCCCTCTATATCCAAAAGACTGACATTAGGCAGGCATCATCCTGGGACAAAGATAGCAGAAAAAAAAACTGGTAGAATCCCTCGCTGTGCCACAGCTGCAAGAGGTGCACCCCAGAGAAGCAGGGTCTGGAGCGGACCTCAGCAGTCGTACAGCGAAGGGGCTAGACTGGTAGAAGGAAAACCAAGCAACAGAAATACTTCATCATCAACATTCTGGGTGTCCACTCAGAGACCCAATCGAAAAGTCAGCAACTACGCAGACGACCAGCGGACAAATCCACAAACATGGGAAGAAACCAGCGCAAAAAGGAGGAAAACACCCGAAACCAGAACACCTCGCCTCCTAGAAAGGACCAAAACTCCTCACCAGCAAGGGAACAAAGCTGGACGGAGAATGACTGCGACGAAATGACGGAATTAGACTTCAGAAGATGGATAATGAGAAACTCTTGTGAGCTAAAAGATCATGTATTAAATCAATGCAAAGAAACTAAGAACCTTGAAAAAAGATTTGAAAAAAGATTCGAGGAAATGATAACAAGAATGGGTAAACTTAGAGAGGAATATGAATGAATTAAAGGAGCTGAAAAACACAATACGAGAACTTCGCGAAGCAAACACAAGTTTCAATAGCAGAATTGACCAAGCAGAAGAAAGAATATCTGAAGTCGAAGATCAACTCAATGAAATAAAACGAGAAACCAACATCAGAGAAAAAAGCGCAAAAAGGAATGAACAAAGTCTCCAAGAAATGTGGGACTATGTGAAAAGACCTAACCTACGTTTGATCGGTGTACCAGAAGGGGATGAAGAGAATGAATCCAAGCTGGAAAATACTCTTCAGGACATCATCCAGGAAAATTTCCCCCACCTAGCAAGACAGGCCAACACTCAATTGCAGGAAATACAGAGAACACCACAAAGATATTCCGCAAGAAGAGCAACCCCAAGGCACATAATCGTCAGATTCAACAGGGTTGAAATAAAGGAGAGAATACTAAGGGCAGCCGGAGAGAAAGGTCGGGTCACCCACAAAGGGAAGCCCATCAGACTCACAGCAGATCTCTCGGCAGAAACACTACAAGCCAGAAGAGAGTGGGGGCCAATATTCAACATTCTTCAAGAAAAGAACTTTCAACCCAGAATATCATATCCAGCCAAACTGAGCTTCAGAAGTGAAGGAAAAATAAAATCCTTTGCGAACAAGCAAGTACTCAGAGATTTTGTCACCACCAGGCCTGCTTTACAAGAGCTCCTAAAAGAGGCACTACACATAGAAAGGATCAACCAGTACCAGCCATTCCAAAATCACACTGAATGCTAAAGAGCTTCAACATAATGAAGGATCTACAACAACTAACAGGCAAAACAGCCACTTAGCATCAAAATGGCAGTATCAAATTCACACATAACAATATTAACCCTAAATGTAAATGGACTAAATGCACCAATCAAAAGACACAGACTGGCAAATTGGATAAAAATCCAAAACCCATCAGTGTGCTGTATCCAGGAAACCCATCTCACATGCAAGGATACACAAAGGCTCAAAATAAAGGGATGAAGGAAGATTTACCAAGCTAATGGAAAGCAAAAAAAAGCAGGAGTTGCAATTCTCATCTCTGATAAAATAGACTTTAAAGCAACAAAGATCAAAAGAGACAAAGAAGGCCATTACATAATGGTAAAAGGATCAATACAACAAGAAGAGCTAACGATCCTAAACATATATGGACCCAATGCAGGAGCACCCAGATACATAAGGCAAGTTCTTAATGACTTACAAAAGGACTTAGACTCCCACACAATAATAGTGGGAGACTTTAACACTCCACTGTCAATACTAGACAGATCAACCAGACAGAAAATCAACAAGGATATCCAGGGCTTGAACTCAGACCTGGAGCAAGCAAACCTGATAGACATTTACAGAACTCTCCACCCCAAATCCACAGAATACACGTTCTTCTCAGCACCACATCACACCTACTCTAAAATTGACCACATAATTGGAAGTAAAGCACTGCTCAACAAATGCAAAACAACTGAAATCATAACAAACAGCCTCTCAGACCATAGTGCAATCAAGTTAGAACTCAGAATTCAGAAACCGACCCAGAACCCCACAGCTTCATGGAAACTGAACAACTGGCTCTTGAATGTTGACTGGGTAAACAACGAAATGAAGGCAGAAATAAAGAAGTTCTTCGAAACCAATGAGAACGAAGACACAACATGCCAGAACCTCTGGGACACATTTAAAGCAGTCTCTAGAGGAAAGTATATAGCAATAAGTGCACATATGAGGAGAATGGAGAGATCCAAAATTGACACCCTATCGTCAAAATTGAAAGAGCTAGAGGAGCAAGATCAAAAAAACTCAAAACCCAGCAGAAGACAAGAAATAACTAAGATCAGAGCTGAGCTGAAGGAGATTGAGACGCGAAAACCCCTTCAAAAAATCAATAAATCCAAGAGCTGGTTGTTTGAAAAGGTCAGCAAAATTGACAGACCACTAGCCAGATTGATTAAAAATAAAAGAGAGAACAACCAAATAGATGCAATAAAAAATGATAAAGGGGAAATCACCACAGATTCCACAGAAATTCAAACCATCATCAGAGAATATTACAAACAACTCTATGCGCATAAACTAGTAAACCTGGAAGAAATGGATAAATTCCTGGACTCCTGTGTCCTCCCAAGCCTAAACCAGGAGGAAGCTGAAACTATGAATAGACCAATAACAGGGTCTGAAGTTGAGGCAGCAATTAAGAGCCTACCACACAAAAAAAGCCCAGGTCCAGACGGGTTCACAGCCGAATTCTACCAGACACACAAGGAGGAGCTGGTACCATTCCTTCTAAAACTATTTCAAACAATCCAAAAAGAGGGAATCCTTCCCAAATCATTTTATGAGACCAAAATCATCCTGATACCAAAACCCGGCAGAGACCCAACGAGAAAAGAAAACTTCAGGCCAATATCCATGATGAACATAGATGCAAAAATCTTCAATAAAATATTGGCAAGCCGATTGCAACAGCAAATCAAAAAACTTATTCATCATGATCAAGTAGGATTCATCCCAGGGATGCAAGGCTGGTTCAACATACGCAAGTCTATCAACGTAATTCACCACATAAACAGAACCAAAAACAAAAACCACATGATTATCTCAATTGACGCAGAGAAGGCATCTGACAAAATTCAACAGCCCTTTATGCTAAAAACCCTCAATAAACTCGGTATCGATGGAACGTATCTCAAAGTAATAAAAGCTATTTATGACAAACCAACAGCCAATATCATACTGAATGGGCAAAAACTGGAAGCATTCCCTTTAAAATCTGGCACTAGACAAGGATGCCCTCTCTCCCCACTCCTATTCAATATAGTACTGGAAGTTCTAGCCAGAGCAATCAGGCAAGAAAAAGAAATAAAGGGTATTCAGATAGGAAAGGTGGAAGCCAAATTGTCTCTATTTGCAGACGACATGATAGTATACCTAGAAGACCCCATTGCCTCAGCCCAAGAACTCCTGAAACTGATAAGCAACTTCAGCAAAGTCTCAGGATGTAAAATCAATGTGCAAAAATCACAAGCATTCGTCTACACCAATAACAGACTTAAAGAAAGCCAAATCAAGAGCGAACTGCCATTCGCAATTGCTACAAAAAGAATAAAATACCTTGGAATACAACTCACAAGGAACGTAAGAGACCTCTTCAAGGAGAACTACAAACCACTGCTCAACGAAATCAGAGAGGACACAAACAGATGGAGAAACATTCCATGTTCATGGTTAGGACGAATTAATATCGTGAAAATGGCTATACTGCCCAAAGTAATTTACAGAATCAACGCTATCCCCATCAAGCTACCATCGACTTTCTTCACAGAACTGGAAAAAACCACCATGAACTTCATATGGAACCAAAAGAGAGCCCGCATAGCCAAGTCAATTCTAAGCAAAAAGAACACAGCGGGGGGCATCACACTACCGGATTTCAAACTATACTACAAGGCTACAGTAATCAAAACAGCATGGTACTGGTACCAAAACAGAGATATAGACCAATGGAACAAAACAGAGGCACCGGAGGCAACACAACGTACATACAACTATACAATCTCTGATAAACCTGACAAAAACAAGTAATGGGGAAAGGATTCCATGTTTATCAAATGGTGTTGGGAAAACTGGCTAGCCATGTGCAGAAAGCAGAAACTGGACCCCTTCCTGACACCTTACACTAAAATTAACTCCAGATGGCTTAAAGACTTAAACATAAGACCTGGCACCATAAAAACCCTAGAAGGAAATCTAGGCAAAACCATCCAGGACATAGGAGTAGGCAAGGACTTTATGAACAAAACACCAAAAGCATTGGCAACAAAAGCCAAAATAGACAAATGGGACCTAATGAAACTCCACAGCTTCTGCACGGCAAAAGAAACAGTCACTAGAGTGGATCGGCAACCAACAGAATGGGAAAAAATTTTCGCAGTCTACCCATCTGACAAAGGGCTGATATCCAGAATTTACAAAGAACTCAAACAGATTTACAGGAAAAAAACAAACAAGCCCATTCAAAAGTGGGCAAAGGATATGAACAGATACTTTACGAAAGAAGACATATATGAGGCCAACAATCATATGAAAAAATGCTCATCGTCACTGGTCATCAGAGAGATGCAAATCAAAACCACATTGAGATACCATCTCACGCCAGTTAGAATGGTGATCACTAAAAAATCTGGAGACAACAGATGCTGGAGAGGATGTGGAGAAAAAGGAACACTTCTACACTGTTGGTGGGAGTGTAAATTAGTTCAACCATTGTGGAAGACAGTGTGGCGATTCCTCAAGGCCTTAGAAATAGAAATTGCATTTGACCCAGCAATCCCATTACTGGGTATGTATCCCAAAGACTGTAAATCGTTCTACTATAAGGACACATGTACACGAATGTTCATTGCAGCACTGTTTACAATAGCAAAGACCTGGAATCAACCCAAATGCCCATTGATAATAGACTGGATTGGAAAAATGTGGCACATATACACCATGGAATATTATGCAGCAATCAGAAATGATGAGTTTGTGTCGTTTGTAGGGACATGGATGAATCTGGAAAACATCATCCTCAGCAAACTGACACAAGAACAGAAAATGAAACACCGCATATTCTCACTCATAGGTGGGTGATGAAAAATGAGAACACATGGACACAGAAAGGGGAGTACTAAACAGTGGGGTCTATTGGGGGGAAAAGGGGAGGGCCAGTGGGAGGGGGAGGTGGGGAGGGATAGCCTGGGGAGAAATGCCAAATGTGGGTGAAGGAGAGAAGAAAAGCAAAGCACACTGCCATGTGTGTACCTACGCAACTGTCTTGCATGCTCTGCTCATGTACCCCAAAACCTATAATCCAATAAAAAATTTAAAAAAAAAAATCTGATTCCTTGCAGAGGTCCACAAAATTGACAAACCGTAAGCTAGATTGACCAAAGAGAATAGTGAGGTGGCTCTATTTACTAAAATCAAGAAAGAAAGAGGAGACACTACTATCGACATTATGAAAATATAGAGGATTATAAAGAAATAATATGAGCAATGGTATGCCAATGGATTTGATGACTTAGATGAAATGGATGAATTTCTAGGCAGACACAAACCATGTAAACTGGCTTGAGGAGAAACAGACAAGATAAAGAGATCTGCGAAAATGAAACAGATCGAATTAGTAATTAAAAAAAAAAAAAACCTGCTCAGAAAAAAAGACCAGGCTCAGATGGCTTCAATGGTTAATTGTACTAAATATGGAAGTAAAAATTAATAGCAATTCTTCAATAATTCTTCCAAAAGAAAGAGAAGAAGAGGGAAAACTTCCTAACTCATAAGCCTGGCAACAAAATCATATATAAACTTGAAAGTAAAACAATGAATATGGACGGGGAAAAAAAAAAAAAAACCCAACAAAGTATTAGCAAACCAAATCCAGCAACACATAAAAATATTTATATTCAGTCACCAGGTAGCATTCATCTCAGGCACGCGAGGTTGCTTTAACAGCCACACATCAATAAATGGATTTTATCATACGAACAGGGAATCTTTCAAAAAACATGTGATCATCTCAACTTATGCAGAAGAAGCATTTGAAAAAGTTCAACACCTTGTCATGAGAAATACACTCAAAACAACTGGGAATAGAAGGGAATTTCCTCATACTGAGAAAAAGCACCTATGGAAACACCCACAGGCAATATCATATTTAGTGGCGGAAGACCAAATCTTTTACCCTTAATGTCAGAAACAGCACAAGGATGCCTGATGTAGCCACTACTACTCAACAATGTATTGAGGGTTGTGGCCAGGGTAATTTGTCTTCAGAAAGAAATAAAAGGCATCAAGATGGGAAATAAAGACATAAAACTACCTCTATTAGCATATGGCATCATCTTGTAACTATAGAATCTTAAGGAATCCACTAAAACACTTTAAAGATAATAACTGAATTTGGCAAGGTGAAGGAATACAATGCCAATACACAAACATAATTTCTGTTTCCATAGAGTAGCAAAAAGTTCATTGAATACGAAATTAAGAAAACAATTCCATTTGCAATAGCATCAGAAATATTAAAATGCATAGGAATAAACGTAACAGAAAGTGCAAAACTTATATTCTGCAAAACCACGAAGCACTGTGGAAACAAACTAAAGGACTTAAAGTGTTGAAAGACAAATAATAGTTGGAGACGTCAACACCCCATTTTCAGCATTGAACAGATCATCCAGACAGAAAGTCAGCAAAGAAACATGGGACTTAATCTGTACGGTAGACCAAATGGACCTAATAGATAGTTACAGAACATTTCGTCCAACAGCTGTAGAGTACACATTCTTCTCCTCAGCCCATGGATAAGTTCTCAAGGATAGACCATATGTTAGGCCACAAAACAAGTCTTAAAACATTCAAAATAATATCAAGTATCTTCTCTGACCACAATGGAATAAAACTTGAAACCAACAACAAGCGGAATTTTGGAAACTACACAAAAATGTGCAATTTAAAGAATGCATTCCTGAATGACCAGTGGGTCAATGAAAAAATTCAGAAGGAAATTGAAAAAAATGTCTTAAAACAAATGATAATGGAAACACAAATTACCAAAACCTATGGGTTGCAGCAAAAGCAGCACTAAGAGGGAAGCTTATAGTCGTAAGAACCTATATCAAAAAAAGTAGAAGAACTTCAAATAGACAACCTGACAACACGTCTTAGGGAACTAGAAAAGCAAGAGCAAACCAAACTCAAAATTAGTACAGAAAAAGAAATAATAAAGATTGGAGCAGAAATACATAAAATCGAAGCGAAGAAAACAATGCAAAAGACCAAGGAAATGAAAAGCTTGTTCTTTCAAAAGAGAAACCAAATGGACCCACTTTTAGACAGAATAAATAAGAAACAAAAGAACCAGGTAAGTAAAATCAGGGATGACAAAGGAGCCATTACGACTGATACTGCAGAGATTCAAAGTATCAGTAGAGTCTACTGTAAGCAACTATATGCCTAGAGGTTGGAAAACCTCGAAGAAATTGATAAATTCCTACACACATACAACGTACAAAGATGGAACCATGAGGGAATTCAAAACCTGAACAGAACAATAACAAGTAATGAAATGGCAGTCGTAAGAAAAAGTCTCCCACCAAAGTAAAGCCTGGAACCCGATGGCTTCACTGCTGAATTGTGCCAAACATTTAAAGAACAACAAATACGAATCCTACTCAAAAAATTTCAAAAATCAGAGGAGGAGGGAATGCTTCCAAACTCATTCTACAAGACCAGTGTTTTCCTCAAACTAAAACCAGACAAAGACGCACTCGTGCGCGCACACACACACGCCGAAAACTACTACAGGTCAATATCGCTGATGAACGTTGATGCAAAAATCCTCAACAACGTACTCACTCACAAACCGAATTCACCAACACAGTAAAAAAATAATTCCTCATGACCAAATGGGATTTATCCCAGAGATGGAAGGATGATTCACCATATGCAAATCAATCAACATGATGCATGATTCCTTCAACGAATGAAGGACAAAAACATATGATAATTTCAATGGATGCTGAGAAAGCATTTGATAGAAATTAAACATCCCTTCATTATAAAAACTCTGAAGAAACTGGGTATAGAAGAAACATACCTCAGCATAATAAAAGTCACACAGGACACACCCACCGCTAGTATCATACTGAATGGGCAACAACTGAAAGCCTTTCCTCCAAGATCCGCAACATGACGAAGATGCCCACTTTCACTACTGTTATTCAACGTAGTACTGAAAGTTCTAGCCAGAGCAACCAGGCAAGAGAAAGAACTAAAGGGTGTCAATATTACAGAGGAAAAATTCAAATTATCCTTGTTTGCAGATGGCATAATCCTATATCAGGAAGAACCTAAAGACCCCACCAAAAAACTATTAGCACTGACAAACGAATTCAGTAAGGTCACAGTATACAACATCAACATACCAAAATCACTACCAACTGTGAACAATCTCAAAAAGAAATCAAGAAAGTAATCCCCTTTACAATAGCTATCAATAAAATAAAATACCTAGGAGTTAAACTTAACCAAGGAAGTGAAAACCTCTACAAGGAAGGCTATAAAACACACTGAGGAAGGAAATTGAAGGGGACACAAAAGTATGAAAAGATATTCCATGTTCATTGATTGGAAGAATTGTTATTGTTAAAATATCCATACTATCTAAAACAATCTACAGATCCAGTGCAATCCCTATCAACAAAACAAAAAGATTTTTCACTGAAATAGAAAATACAATCCTAAGATTTATGTGGAACCAAGAAAGACCCAGAAGAGCCAAAGCTTTCCTGAGCAAAAAGAACAAAACTGGAGGAATCATATTACCTGACTTTGAATTATACTACAGAGCTATAGTAACCAAAAAGGCATGGTACTGGCATAAAAACAGACATGTAGATCAATGGAACAGAATGGAGAACCAAGAAACAAATCCACACACCTACAGCGAACTCATTTTCCACAAAGGTGCCAAGAACCTACATTGGGGAAAAGAGTCACTTCAATAAATGGTGCTGGGAAAAACTGGATATTCATATGCAGAAGGATGAAACTGGACCCCTATCTTTCAACTTACACAAAAATCAAATTAAAATAGATTAAAGACTTAAATCTAAGACTTCAAACTATGAAACTACTAAAAGAAAACATAAGGGGAAGCTCTCCAGTATATTGCACTGGGTAAAGACTTCTTAAGTAATACCCCACATACACAGGCAATCAACGCAAAAAAAATGGACAAATGGGGTCACACCAAGTTGAAAAGCTTCTGCCACTGCAAGGGAAACCATCAACAATGAAAACAAAATAGACCATAGAAAACCATGGGGGAAAAAAAATCAATGAAACTAAGAGTTTCAAATGGAATCCTTTGTTCATCAACAAAGTAAAGAGACAAACCCACAGAATGGGAGAAAATACTTGCAAACTACCCATCTAACAAGAGATTAATTATCACAACACATGAGGAGCTCAAACAACTCTATAGGGAAAAAAGTGTAGTAATCCAATTGAAAAATAGGCAAAGAATCTGAATAGAAACATTTCAAAAGAAGACATACAAATGGCAAACAGACATATGGAAAGGTACTCAGCATCATTCATCAACAGACAAATGCAAACTAAAACTACAATGGGATAGGATAAACAGGACTTCATTAAAATTAAAAACTTTTTTGCTGTAATTAATAATACCAACAGGAATGTGAAAAAAGAAGCCACAGAATGGGAGAAAGTATTTGCAAATCATGTAACTTATAAGTGACTTGTATCTAGATTATACAAATTAGTTTTAGAAATTAATAATGAAGCATATAACCTCATTGAGAAATGGGCAAAAGACATGAAAAGCCATTTCTCCCCAAAAATATATACAGGCAGAAGTAAAATGATACCATATGGAAACTTGAATTGACCAAGAGGAATGAATGAAACCTATGGCTATACATAAAAGATAGCATTTTTCTCATTAAATATATATAATATATATGCAATATATTAGCAAAATACATGTAATATATATACATACATATATATATGATTGCTGGCAAGATGGGCAAATAGGAACAGTTTCTGTGCACAGCTCCCAGCCAGAGCCACACAGAAGGTGGGTGATCTCCGTATTTCCAACTGAGGTACGTGGTTCATCTCATTGGGGCTGGCTGGACAATGGGTGAAGCCCAATAAGGGTGAGGTGAAGCAGGGCAAGGTGTCGCCCCACCCAGGAATCTCGAGGGGCGGGGGAACTCCCTCTCTCAGCCAAGGGAAGCCATTAGGGACTGTTCCCAACACTCTGGTCCAGATACTGTGTTTTTCCCATGGTTTTCACAATCCACAGACCAGGACAACCCCTCCGGTGCCTACAACACCAGGGCCCCAGGTTTCCAGCACAAAATTGGGTGGCCGTTTGGGAAGACACTGAGCTAGCCACAGCAGTTTTTTTTCATACCCCAGTGATGCCTGGAACGCCAGCAAGATAGAACCGTTCACTCCCCTGAAAAAGGGGGCTGAAGCCAGGGAGCCAAGTGATCTGGCTTGGTGGGTCCCACCCCTACGAAGACCAGCAAGTTAAGATTTACTGGCTTGAAATTCTCACAGCCAGCACAGCAGTCTGAGCTCCACCTGGGACATTCGAGCTCGGTCGGGGGGAGGGGTGTCCACCACTGCTGAGGCTCCAGTACCAGCTTTAACCTGGCCTGCGTAAACAAAGTTGCCAGGAAATTTGAACAGGGCTGAGCCCAAGGAAGCTCAGCAAGGCTTCTGTAGGCAGACTGTGTCACTAGACTCCCTCCTCTCTGGGAAGGGCATCTCTGAAAAAAGGCAGCAGCCTGTCAGGGACTTATAAATAACGACCCCACCTTCCCGGGACAGAGCACCTGGGAAAAGGGGCGGTTGTGGGTATACAGCTTCGGCAGACTTAAACATCCCGCCTGGCAGCTCTGAAGAGAGCAGTGGATTTTCCAACATAGCGTTTGAGCTCTGGTAAGGGTCAGACTGCCTCCTCAAGTGGCTCCCTGACCCCTGTGTATCTTGATTGGGAGACACCTCCCAGCAGGGACTGACAGACACCTCATACAGGAGAGCTCTGGCCAGCATCTGGCAGGTACCTTTATGAGATGAAGCTAACAGAGGAAGGAACAGGCAGCAATCTTTGCTGTTCTGCAGCCCCTTCTGGTGATTCCCAGGCAAGCAGGGTCTGGAGTGGACCTCCAGCAAACTCCAGCAGACCTGCAGCAGAGGGGCCTGACTGTTAGAAGGAACACTAACAAACAGAAAGAAATACTTTCAACATCAACAGAAAGGATGTCCACTTGGAGACCCCATCCAAAGGTCACCAGCTTCAAAGGCCAAAGGTAGATAAATCCACAAAGATGGGAAGAAACCAGAGCAAAAAGGCTGAAAATCCCCAAAACCAGAACGCCTCTTCTCCTCCATCACAACTCCTCACCAGCAAGGGAACAAAACTGGATGGAGAATGAGTTTGACGAACTGACAGAAGCAGGCTTCAGAAGGTGGGTAATAACAAACTTCTCTGAGCTAAAGGACCTCGTTCTAGCCCAATGCAAGGAAGCTAAGAACCTTGAAGAAAGGTTAGACCAAATGCTAACTAGGATAACCAGTGTAGAGAAGAACATAAACGACCTGATGGAACTGAAAACACAACATGAGAATTTCGTGAAGCATACACAAATTTCAATAGCTGAATTGATCAAGAATAAGGAAGGATATCAGAGACCGAAGATCAACTCAATGAAATAAAGCGAGAAGACAAGATTAGAGAGAGAGAAAAAAAAAAAAAAAAAGACTGAAAAGAAATGAACAAAGCCTCCAGGAAATACAGGATTATGCGAAAAGACCAAATGTACGTTTGATTGGTGGACCTGAAAGTGATGGAGAGAATGAAACCAAGTCAGAAAACACTCTTCAGGACCTTATCCAGGAGAACTTCCCCAACCTAGCAAGGCAGACCAACATTCAAATCCAGGAAATACAGAGAACACCACAAAGATACTCCTCGAGAAGAGCAACCCCAAGACACATAATCATCAGATTTGAAAAATATATAAATGACAACTGACAGTTTATAACAAATTAACTTGAAAGCGGAATGATGTTTATAACATACATATGTTATAGCATATGTAGAAATAAAATGCATAACAATAACATTGCCAAAAAAAAGAGAGAGAAGAAAAGTAAGGTATACTCTAGTGAGGTTCGAACACTGTATGTGAAATGGTATACATTACTTGAAGATACAGTGTGATAAGTTGAGCATGCATATTGTAAGCCCTAGAGCAACCATTTAAATAAATTGAAATAGATATATCTAATAAGACAGTAGTGAAGACAAATGGAATCTTAAAACACCCAACCAAAATGTGAAGAGATGAAAACAAAATGGATGAGAGGAGTAAAGAAAAAATGGGAAAATAGAAAGCAAACATCATGTTCATAGATTTAAACAAAATATATTGACGTCCATGAAATTCGTATTTTCTTTTTTATTTTTAAGACGGGGTTTCACCATGTTGGTCAGGCTGATCTTGAACTCCCAACCTCAGGCGATCTGCCCGCCTTGGCCTCCAAAGTGCTTGGATTACAGGTGTGAGCCACTACACCCGGCATAAATTCATTTTTTATCTCAAGGAACTAGGAAAAGAAGAACAAACTTACTCCAAAGATAGCGGGGGGAATGAAATGATAAAGATTAGAGAAGAAATAAACAAAATAGAGAATAGAAAACCGTAGGAAAAAAATCAATGAAAGTAAGAGTTGGTGTTTTGAAAAGATAAACAAAATTAACAAACCTTTAGCTAGACTCAATAAAGAGGAAAGAGAGAATAGTCAGGGAAATAAAATCAGAAATGAAAGAAGAGACTTTGCAATTGATGCCACGAATACAGAAAGAACAATAAGAGACAACTGCGAACAATTATGCAGCAATAAATGGATCAGCCCGGAAGTGGATAAATTCGTAGATGCATACGACCAACCAAGCCTGCATCATGAAGAAACAGAAAATCTGAACAGACCAATGAGGAGTAAGGCGATTGAATCAGTAATCAAAAACCTCCCATTAAGGAAAAGTTGAGGACCAGATGGCTTCCCTGGTGAATTCTATGAAACAGTTAAAGAAAATTAACACGAAACCTTCTCAAACGCTTCCCAAAGCCTGAAGAAGAGAGAATGCTTTCAAGTTCGTGCTATGAGGCCAGTGTCACCCTGACACCAAAGCCTGATGAAGACACTTCAGGAAACAAAAGCAAGAGGACAATATCCCTGATGAACATACATGCAGAAATTCTCAACAAAATATGAGCAAGCCGAAATCAGCAGCACATTAAAATGATTGTTCACCATGATTAAGCAGGATTTATCCCTGGGAAGCAAGGATGGTTCAACACATGCAAATTAATTAATGTAATGCACCACATTAAAAAGATAATCACAAATGAGGCAATAATTAACAGCCTACCAACCAAAAAAAAAAAAAAAAACAAAAACCCAGGACCAGACAGGTTCACAGCCAAATTCTAACAGAGATACAAAGGGGAGCTGGTACCACTCCTTCTGAAGGTATTTCAAACAATAGAAAAAGAGGGACTCCTCCCTAACTCATTTTATGAGGCCAGCATCATCCTGATTCCAAAACCTGGAAGAGACACAACAAAACAAGAAAATTTCAGGTGAATATCCCTGATGAACATCGATGCGAAAATCCTCAATAAAATACTGGCGAAGAAACCCAGCAGCACATCAAAAAGCTTATCCACCATGACCAAATCGGCTTCATCCCTGGGATGCAAGGCTGCTTCAACATACGCAAATTGATAAACGTAATCCATCACGTAAACAGAACCAATGACAAAAACCACACGATTATCTCAATAGATGCAGAAAAGACCGTTGATAAAATTCAACAACCCTTCATGCTAAGAACTCTCAATAAACTACGTACTGATGGAACGTATCTCAGAATGATAAGAGCTATTTATGACAAACCCATAGCCAGTATCATACTGAATGGGCAAAAGCTGGAAGCATTCCCTTCGAAAACCGAAAACCGGCACAAGACAAGGATGCCCTCTCTCGCCACTCCTACTCAACAGCATTGGAAGTTCTGGCAGGGGCAATCGGGCAAGAGAAAGAAATAAAGGGTATACAAATAGGAAGACAGGAAGACAAATTGTCTCTGTTTGCAGATGACATGACTGTATAGTTAGAAAACTCCATCGTCTCAGCCCAGAAACTCCTTAAGCTGATAAGCAACTTCAGCAAAGTCTCAGGATACAAAATCAATGTGCAAAAATCACAAGCATTTCGATACACCAATAATAGACAAGCAGAGAGCCAAATCACGAGTGAACTCCCATTCACAATTGCTACAAAGAAAATAAAATACCTAGGAATGCAACTCACAAGGGATGTGAAGGACCTCTTCAAGGAGAACTACAAACCACTGCTTAAGGAAATAAGAGAGGACACAAACAAATGGAAGAAAATTCCATGGTCATGAACAGGAAGAATCAATATCGTGAAAACGGCCATACTGCCCAAAGTAATTTATAGATGCAATGCTATTTCCATCAAGACCATTGTCTTTCTTCACAGAACTAGAAAAACTACATTAAGTTTCATATGGAATCAGAGAAGACCCTGTACAGCCAAGACAATCCTAAGCCAGAAGAACAAAACTGGAGGCATCATGCTACCCGACTTCAAACTATACTACAAGGCTACAGTAACCAAAACACCATGGTACTGGTACCAAAACAGACATATAGACCAATGGAACAGAACGGAGACCTCATAAATAACATCGCACATCTACAACCATCTGATGTTCGACACACCTGACCAAAACAAGGGGAGAGGATCTCCTATTTAATAAATGGTGTTGAGAAAACTGGCTAGCCATACGCAGAAGGCTGAAACGGGACCCCTTCCTTACACCTTATACAAAAATTAACTCAAGATGGATTAAAGACTTTAATGTAAAACCCAAACCATAAAAACCCTAGAAGAAAACCTAGGCAATGCAATTCAGGACACAGGAATGGGCAAAGACTTCATGACGAAACGCCAAATGCAGTTGCAACAAAAACCAAAATTGACACATGGGATCTACTTAAACTAAAGAGCCTCTGCACAGCAAAAGAAACGATCACCAGAGTGAACAGGCAACCTACCAAATGGGAGAGAGTTTTTGCAATCTACCCATATGACAAAGGTCTAATATCCAGAATTTACAAGGAACTTAAACAAATTTACAAGAAGTAAAACAAACGATCCCATCAAAAAGTGGACAAAGGATATGAACAGACACTTCTCAAAAGAAGACATTTACACAGCCAACAAACATATGAAAAAAAGCTCAATATCACTCATCTTCTGAGAAATGCAAATCAAAACCGCAACAAGATAGAAACTTATGCCAGTCAGAATGGCGATTATTAAAATGTCAAGAAACAATAGATGCTGGCGAGCCCGTGGAGAAATGAGAAGGCTTTTACATTGTTGGTGGGAGTGTAAATCAGTTCAACCGTTGTGGAAGACAGTATGGCGATTCCTCAAGGATCTAGAACCAGAAATACCATTTGACCCAGTAATCCCATTACTGGGTATATACCCCAAAAGAATATAAATCATTCTACTATAGAGACACGTAAACACGTATGTTTCTTGCAGCACTATTTACAATAGCAAAGACTTGGAACCAACCCAAATGCCCACCGATGATAGACCGGATAAAGAAAATGTGGTACATATGCACCATGGAATACTATGCAACCATAAAAAGGAATGAGATTATGTCCTTTGCAGGGACATGGGTGAAGCTGGAGGCCATCATTCTCAGCAAACTAACACAGAAACAGAAAACCAAACACCACATGTTCTCACTCATAAGTGGGAGTTGAACAATGAGAACACATGGACACAGAGAGGAGAACCACACACACCTGGGCCTGTTGGGGGATGGAGGGTGGGGGGAGAGGGGAGGGAACTTAGAAGACGGGTCGATAAGGTGCAGCAAACCACCATGACACACGCATACTTACGTAACAAACCTACAGTTTCTGCACATGTATCCCGTTATTTTTAGAAGAGATAAAAACAAACATTTCAGAAAAAAGAAAAGACATTTAAGAGCTGAGGAATTTTTTTTAAAAAATCACACTCTTCTAATAACTACAATATAATTAATTGGTAATCATCCCTAAAGACCTTGTTAAGATTAAAAGAACGGTTATGTGAAGCTTTCTAAAAAAACGGAACCTGTAAATCATGAAGAAAACTTTAGTCTTTGATAGATTTACTGGTGAACAGTATCATACATTTAAAGAAAACACATTGGTAGTCCTAAAAGAACACTTTCAGAAAACACAGGATGGAACACTTCCCAATTCATTTTATGATGGCAGCATTGCTTTTATTAAAAAGAAAATTAGGAAAAGACACCAGAAGAACAAAAAGTACTACAAACCAATGTTCCTAATGAACATAGATGCAAAACTCCTTGGCGAAATTTTAGCAACTTGAATCCAATGACGTATGAAAAATTATAATCTATTACCAAGCACGGTTTGTCCTAGGAATGCAAGGCCATTTAGCATTAAAAGTCCATGAATGTATTTTACCATATAAATGGAATAAAAGGAAATAACAGATATTATCAGGATGAATAACAGAAAAGTAATTTGATAACATAAAACACCTATTCATTGCCGGAAAAAAAAAAAACCCAAACCACTTGATAAGTACATAAAGCAACATCTTCAACCTAGCAAAGTGCTCCTACAAAAAACGTGCAGCTGGCATCATACCTAATGGTGAAATACTGAATGCTTCTCCCATAATGTTAAAAATACGGCAGACTCTTACTATGCGTATGCATTTATACTTGAGGTCTCAGCCAGTGTAATGAGCCAAGCAAAATAAATAGAAGGCATACAGATTGAAAAGGAAGGAACAAAAAACTCTCCATTTACAAATAGCGTGATAGTCTATGTACAAAATACTAAGGAATGTGGGGGAAAACATCTAGACCTAATAAGTGACATAACAAAGTTACAAGATAGAAACTCAACATACAAAAACTCACTGTATTTCAACATACTGGGAACAAATAATTGGAGATGACATTATTTTAAATGTAATTTATAATTACAGCAAAATAAATGGGTATCTATTGAGAATTTTAACGGAATATGTGAAAGACCTGTATGCAGACCACTATAAAATATTGGCGAGAGAAAGTGAAGACCCAAATAAACAGAGTTATATCATGTTCATCGATCAGAAGACGCAGGTTAAGAGGTCAATTCTCAAGTAATTGATCTATAGGCTTACCATAGTCATAATTAAAGTGAAGAACTGTTTCTCAAAGTTATTTATAAATGCAAAGAACATAGAAGAGCCAAAGCCATTTGGAAAAGAACAAGCATGAAGGACTTACTCACTGAAGTCTCTGACTAAACATAAAGATATGGTAATTGTGACAGCCTGATATGATCTTAAGAATTCACATAGGGATCACTGGATGAAATAGAAGGCCTAGAAATAGACTTACATATATATAGTTAAGTTGATTTTTAATAAAGGCCCAAAGATAATTAAATTAGCTGACAATTAACTAACAGTGCTGGAAAAAGTAGATCTCGTCATGGAAGACTCAAACAACTTCAGTATCTCACCGTTCATCCAGACATTATTCACACTTCATGCAGGCATTAATTCAAAGTAAATCCTAGATCTAAGTGTGAATTGCAAAATATTAAAACCTACAAACAACAGAAGAGAAAATCTCTGTTGTGAGGCTAGGCAACCATATCTTAGGTAGGACACATGAAGCATGAATCACACTGGAAAAAATGACCAATGGACTGCTATCAAAATTCTACTAAAAATATACACTTTTGCTTCTCGAAAACCAAGGTTTGGTGTCTCTGCAAGGCACAGCTTTTCAGGTTCCTGTATTGGAACCTCATGACTGACTTTACTTTACTATTAAACCCTAGAACAGAAAACTGGGCCTACATATTTTCAATTGCAAAAACTCACGGTATTGTCTTGGGCTTGCTTCCACTTGTGGTGCTCTCCCTTTTCTCTATTTCTTGGTTGATTTCTTCTGTCCCTCCTTTCAAACACGCCTCCTCTGGGAACTCTTCACTGACTCCATTCCAACTCCCAAGGCTAAGTGGATGCCCACCTCCTCAGTCCTACCATAGCCCCATAAACGTCCCTCCATCCCTCCCTGTTACATTCGTGCCCCTCTCCGTTTCTCCCTCACAGAATAGCTTGAAGCAGAGCCTCATTCAGGGCATGGCCCACGATAGGCTTACAGAGATCAGCTCTGTAGCCTCAGGGTTATATAAGAGATGCTTTCCTAAACAGCACTATTTTTTCAAAAGCCAAATAAAAGACTGAGGCCACCTACTTCCACTTTCCCTTCAGGATACGGTTTGCAGGGAGTTCCTGTGAAGTCAGCGGTGCAGATCCCACAGACCTGGTTAGTAAACAGGGGATATAACTCGGCAGCATTGCTTGAAACCCAGATGTCAAAGCCTGACTTTGACATAGCAAGACCAGGCAACAAGGAGCTTTTACCTCTGCTGTTCCACTTTCTTCTGTTTGTTTGTTTGTTTGTTTGTCAGTTTGTTTTTGAGACAGAGTCTCGCTCTGTCTCCCAGGCTAGAGTGCGGTGCAGTGGTGCAATCACGGCTCACTGCAGCCTCCGACTCCTAGGCTCAAGCAGTCCTCCCATGTCAGCCTCCTGAGTAGCTGGGACTACAGGTGTGTGCCACCATGCCAGGCTACTTTTTAAATTTTCTGTGGGGCTGGGGTCTCCCTATGCTGCCCAGGCTGATCTGCTGTTCTACTTTCAACTCATCCCAGCCCAGGCCCTTCCCCTCTCCCTCCCTCTCACGTTGTCCAAGCCCTCCAGGCCCTAAACCACCTGAGACTGACTGTCACGCAGACATGGAGTCTCACATAACCATCTGAAAGGAAAACTGCTGTTAACTTGGACTCTGGATGCCATTACCCAGCTCACCCTCCTTGCTGTGGCGACTCATTTGGACCCATACACCTGCCCAGGGCATCCATGTATGTAATCCCGTGAATCAAAGGCAGGTGAGTACCCACGTCGACACCAAATGATGGCTCATCACCAGCTTGAAGAGCTCTGCTTTTTTTCTGCTGGGCAAGGAGAAACGTGGCTTGAGCCTGCTGAGAGGGCCAGGAGGAAGAAGCACAGGAAAGAAAGATTGGAGGAGTGGGAGTAAGAGACACAGGAACAGAGGGAACGTGACATACCACAAATGTATCCACTGCTGGAGCACAAGGCTGGAGGAGGGAGGGGCGATGGGGCAGGGGCAGAGGAGCTGAATGGGGCGTGGAGGGGGCAGGCCCTCGGCCTCTTTTTGCACCCGGCAGAGTGACGAGCTTCACCGGTGTCTTCAACGAAGCCGTGTTGGTCCCCACTGGCACATCACAGACTCTGGGAAGCATGATCTTCACTCCCTTCCTTCCACCTGCTGATCTGGTGAGTCTGGCTTCCCTCCATTGTCCTGGAATGTCCTCCAGGAGGCCGGACTTTCGTCTGTGCAGGTCACTGCTGCATCCCCAGCCCCTGGAAGAGGGCCGGGGGAGGCACACAACAGTTGCCGGAGGGGGTAAGGGAAGCCGGGGATGGGAGGGGCCATTAGGAGCCGGCTCTTTAGTTTGTCTTTCAGAATGTGAAAGGGCCACAGAAAGATCCTGAGGAGTTGGCTGTTGCCTCTGACGCCACGGAGGACCCATCCGGTGGTGCAGGCTTGCCCAGGGAACCTGCTCTTCTGCGAGGGTCTTGGAGGAGCCGGTTCCAGAGAGCCCTGGCGTGTTTCACCAAGTGCTTCAGGTGAGAGCTCCTTGGGAGCCAGCCTCCGCCTCTCTCACTGCTCACCGCCAAGCCCATCCGCCACCCCTTCCCGTTCCACCAAGAGAACCTCAGACCAAGCCAGAAAGCCACAGGGCTTCCAAGGGTCCACTTGTCACTCTGCTTTTCTCCCTAGGAGAGGACACCGGACACTCAGAATCTGAGACCACCGGAGCCACAGACACAAAGGCCTGGACGGCGACCGAGCCCCCTCTGCTGCTCCATGCCCCTGCTCGCCCGCGGTGTCCCGGTCACCGGGCCTGAAATAAACGCTGGCACGCTTGACTGTTTTTCGCTTTGTGGCATTTGATGTAACTTTCAACAAGTCGGGTGAACTGGGGGTGGTCAACTTTCGCGGCGGTGGGGTTGTGGAGGGAGAGAGCTAGCATCTCCCTTAGCCCTGTTAGGCTGTCCGCCCTCCTCCTCGAGGCAGCGCTGCTTGTTCCTGGGTCCTGGTGGCAATGGGCTGTGGCCAGCCAACGGTGAGTCTTCCACAGCTGGCAGCTCTGACCCTGGTGGGGCACTTACATGCAGGAATGAGGACGGAGTAACGTCTCTCTCCCCCCAGCAGTGCACACGGTCTTCATATCTGAGGAAAACTGGGCGGTGTTTGCAGGCGGAGGCGGGAGGGTCATGTGGAGGAAGAATCTGTGGATCTCAGAAAAGGCGTTAACCCCTGTACTGACAGAGAGCTCCCAAGCCCCCCTGCCCCACCGCAAGACAGAGAGCCCTTCCAACAGGCGACCTCGTCTCCAACTATGCATTGTTCCTTTACAGAAGATGAGGGCTTCATTTTTTTTTTTCTTTTGCCTTCCTAAGGTGACCTTGATACATGTTGCAACACAGTATCAGCGGGAAAATTCTGAAAGGGGGGTTGGAGCATAATTGTCCCTGTTAACTAACAACCATGGAGGAGGCCCTGTTAGAAATTGCAACACCAGGAATCCCCGAAGTAAATGGACAAAGATACTGGATGTGCTTTTTAGTATCAAGAAGCCTAACTAGGACGCAGGAACACCAAAATACTCTCTCCCACTCCCCTATCTCTTGTAGTCCTCTGCACAATGCTAAGGGAGGAAAATAAATGCTTTCATAGGGCCTGCCGGGTGAATTACTCACCCTTTGGTTCTTCAGCGGTCCAGGGCCTTTAGGTGCAAATGAAATCCAGATGGGGTAAGGTTCAGGTAGGCAACAGCATTTGGAAATCCCACAGCCCTTTTCCTACATCCGTGGGGACAGCCACGGTGAGACCCATAGGTACTGAACAGACAAAGCTCTTAATTATAGACTGATGGAGTTCTTTAGATCCCATGTCTCTGCAGCTTTTACGATAGCACAGGTACCACCTGTCTCCCCACAATGCCTCTGTCCTCCTGAGCTGGGCCCTAACTCAGTAGGGGAGGCTCAGGTGCATATGGCTGCTTCTCCAAAAGTTCCTAGGACATCACAGCGTGGGGCTTAGCCCTGTCCAAAAGAGGAGCAGAGTTCCAACTCCCGAGGGCTGGGGACCTGTTGGGTGTTTGTTCCTTCATAGCTGCTGTCATAACCACGAGCTCAGTCATTGCACTTGTAAAGGAGTGTCAGGGAGAGTCTGTGCATGCATGTGCATGGGCATGCTTGTGCTTGTGTGTGTGCATTTAGGATGTGAATACTTGTTGAAACAAGAAATGATGTGGAGAAGTCTGGTGGATAGGGCACAACTCGGCAGTCACACTTGAAACCCAAGTGGCAGAGATGGCAACGAAGAGCCCCTCTCCCCACTGCACTACACCCCGTCCAGGGCTCTCCAATCTGATCCTGACATTGTCCAGGTCTGCTTTGCCCAGAACCATATGCCCACTACCCACCAGATGCTGACTGACTCCCACACACTGCACCCCCCAACATCTCCTGAAAGGAATACCTCCACTGCTGATTCAACCTCCAGTTGCCATCATCCACCTCAGGCCCTCTTGGCGTGGATGGACCAGGTGTATTTCCCTGGCTTCCCCTTTGCCCAGGCCAGTGGACCCTGCAGCCTCACAGCAGAAGATGCTTTCCTCTGCCAGCCCCGTACACACAGGAGATTCAACTCATGTTGAAATTTGATCCCCAACGTGGTGGTGCTGGGAGGTGAGGCTTAGTGGGAGGTTGTTTGGGTCATGAGGGCTCCACCTTTGTCCTTGTAGATGTCTTGGTGCTCTCCTCACAGTAGTGAGTGAGTTCTTGTGCTGGTGAGACTGGAAAAGTTCTTGCCGGAATGGACAAAGTGCCCAAGATAGTAGGTTGTTATACGGCCAGGATGGCCCTCAGGTTTTCTCTCTTTGCATGTGACCGCTTCCCCCTTGACCTTCCTCACCACATAATGACACAGCACGCAAGCCCTTGCCCAAAGCCGGGGCCATGCCCTTCAACTTTCCGGCCTTCAGAACCATGAGCTAAATAACATTTTTTTTCTTTATAAATCACCCAGTCTCATGTATTCTGTTATGGCGACACAAAACAGATGCTCGTGCATCTCAAGAGCAGGCCCCATTACCCACTGCATGATGAACCACTTGAGCATACGTACAGGGCAATCACGTGCAGGAAGGGGGAAAGATAGGTCAGCAGTAGGGAAAGGCATGGGTCATCAGCTCTACACCTTTGTTTCTGAAATATGACTGTGCCCAAGTCATGAGTTCTCCTCCTTCGCTTACACCTCCCCCTCACCCGCGTTTACATCACCTGAGAATCCCTGTGCCTGAGGGATGTCTCAGGTAGGTCAGTAAAGTGAACAGTGCCTCAGAAGAAGATGTGGGGTCAGAAATCCCACTGCCCCAGGATCACCGAGCACTTTTGGTGAACAGAAGACCACTGGACTGTGCGAGTGAGCAAGAGAATAACTTACTCTTCTGCCTCACCCGCTCTCATTCTCTCTGGTGCTATGTTCCTGTGAATCCTGGGTAACCTTACGGAGGTAGCAACACTTGTCCTCAGCTGCGTGAAATGTTACACAGCCTGCTGTGTTACAGGAGCTTCACATGCTTTCGTTTTATCCTCCCGCCATCTGGATCAAGGTGAGTTGTGTGATCACCATTCTGAGGTCACATCTCCAGCACAAGAGGGAGCCAGGATACAGTCCTTGGTTGATCTGAGGCAAGGACCCTTCCAAGACACCAATGCAGTCTAAGAGCCACTGTCCCCAACTAGAAATCTGGGGGGAGCGGGGTTCCCGATCGACTGCGAGTAACAGCCCATGCTCTTGGTGATGGGGACATTGTACATGAATGGAGTCAGGGTTCCCAAGTCACAGGGGGCCTGAACACAGTTCCAGCCACTCACCGCCCAATCTCTTCCCACACTGCACCCCACTGGGGAATCGTTTTGACTGATAAAATGATGGCGTGACCCAATGGGGGAAAAAAAACTGCACCCATTGTGCCCCTCCTCCAGTGCTCCCCATGGTCACCTGAGGTAATTATACAGACCTCCAGAGTACTCCTGAGAGCAGTCAGAAGACTACTGGTCTCCTACATGGAGCCTAATGGTGGGCCTTCCAGACAAAGACTAAATGAGCGTCGGGACCTCAAGGGGTCCCATCAAATCACATTCATCTGTTTTATTTCCTGTAGGGGGAAAGCTGCCGTCTCGCTGGAACCCCCAGAGTGGTGCCCTCAACATAGCACGGCGGGCGGTTTCTTTAAGCCATACCAAGGGAGAGCACACTCTCCAAGACCACTCTCACAAAAGGCTGACCCATCCTCCCTGCACTGATGACAAAGAGGGACTCGGCTTTCCTGGGACTCCAGCACGAGGAAGTGTAATGAGATCATGCCAGTGAGGTTCAATGTGGGCCTTGCTTGTTTCCATGACCCTGCCAATCAGTTTTATTCATTCACTGGCCATCTTCAGACACCCCTAGTCTCAATCACAGAAAATCAATGGCCATTGGGAGAAATTGTACCCAAAGAAAGCTCACTCACTCACTCACTCACTCACTCACTCACTCACTCGTGGGTTGTAAAGTTTGTGCAGAAAGTTAGTGGAAGAGGGTGCGAAGGGCAGTGGCATTATTTGGCAGATGCTTTTCATAGGATAGATAGAATGGTGCTGTCCTAGGTTGGAGGTGGGCCCGGGGCAAGGTCCAGAGAGGGGCCAAGGATGACACCCAGGCTTCTGGCTTGAGTGACTTGTGGCCCTGGGGTACCATTGACCAAGATCGGCACCACAGGAGGAGGAGAAGGAGGAGGATTCAGTGAAAGACTGAAGAAGTCGGGTCTGGTCTTGGGTTCTGCTGAGATTCATACTGCCGATGCGTTGCTGAGAAGCTACCTTGAACACACTTGGCAGTTACACAGGAGATAACCAGAATTCTACCCCATTCAGGAAAATTACACACATCCTCTTCTTGTTTTGGCTTGGTTTGGAGTTTTTATACACACACGATAACACATGTATGTTTTGGTGTGCGGTGTAAAGGTGAGGCTCAAAAGGGGTGGTGCTTAACCATGTTGGGTACTATCTGTAGGCTGTCCCAGGCCCTAATTGACCACTTAAGGGAGGACAAGAGCTGTATTGTGGAGACATCATAAACCATTGGCACACATCACAGAGCATGGGTTAGGAGGCTTTGGCCTTGGTTTACTTATTCCTCAATGTCCTCTGGGCATTGTGAGGGGAGGGTGAACAGCCTCGTCCCAGAGGCAGGAGATAGACTTATCTTATTTACTTGCTGTGAGGACGAGATAGGCTAAAACCTTTAGGGGCATGCCAGGCAAAGCCTGGTCCCCAGTAACCACGACTTCCCATATCTACTGAGAGGACAGGAGCTATGGATTCTTTGGGTGGCATTTGTAACTCCACTGGGAATGGTATCACCAGTGGGCATTTAATGATTAGTAGTAATATCGATGACCATTTACCTCATAATGCACAGCTCTGGTATGTTTCCTGCAATTGTCCAGATGAGTAATCTGTTGGACTTGCATCATGCTCCTCTCTTGTTGTTGTTGCTGTTTAATTTTGTGGGTACATAGCAGGTGCAACTCACTTTCTAGTATCTTCCAGAGCTGTTTGGAGCTTTCTCATTACTCCTCACAGCAGTCCTGGCTGGTTGCAAAGGACTGATGCTATTACTCTTCGTGGGGGCAGGAAAGCAAGAGTCTCACGGAGGGGTTGTGAAGATTACAAAGGATGCCCCCTCCACAGAGCAGCTGGTGTTCTAGCAGGCCTAGAGGCAGCATCCATCAGCTTCCTTGAGATCAGGCCCTTTGGGATAAGCTTTGGGTGCCATTTGTCCCCAGATCATCATCCAGCAGCAGTCATTTACATGCAAATCATGATGATACTAGCAATAGCTGCTAAGGCTGAGAGGTTGCATTGATAAGGGCTATAGGCTGCTGAAATGATTGCCAGAGGTGTATCTCACCCCCTCTCCCTTTATCCCAGCTGGGGTCAATGAACTCACCTCTCTGACACCTGCAACAGTGGCTCAGAACTCTTATTTGTTTATTAGAGACATGTCCAGCAGAGAGCAAGTTACTTAGACGAAGTCACAGTTAGTGGTGGGTCTTGTCCTGGTCCCCAGATCTCCCGACCCTCACTACAGTGTCCTGTCCAGCAGGTCCATTATTAAGTACCTTCTTCTTCCATACCCTCTCTTGTGGGCTTTGAAGTAGGCACACTCCTCTGAGGACAAAAGAAGGCTTCTTCCACTATGTGCTGTGCTCCCTCAATGTCTAGGAGGGGGCAGGTATGAATGGGGCTTTAATGTTGGCCTATAGCCTGGCATGGGCCCACGTTATTGCATAGCTTTCCAGTCAGGCATACATCGGTTGTGATCTTGGATTAGAATCTGGGAACAAACCCCTGCACCTTTTCTTAGCCTTGCTTTCTGCATTCGAACACCGGGGTAAAGGGGAGGAGTGATGTCAGCAAGATGGCAGAACAGATGATCCCACAGTACCACTCTTCCCACAAATGCACAACTAGAAATTAATCCAAGACAAGAATACCACTCTGATTTCACCAGAACTTGGGGGAGAAACTAGGATGACAAAATTGAGAAAAGCCACAACCGGTAAGAGGAACAACAGTCATGTTAGACTGTGCCACCTCCTCCCCCAAACCAGCATAATGATACTCACAGAGAATTTCTCTAGACCCACAACTTCTGAGGTGGGAGGAGGGAATTGGAGGTGGACATGTGATCTCCCCACCAGTCTGAGAATCTTCATGGGAAGTCCCCTCCAGTCCTATCCCACAGGTATCCTTGGGAGTTCCAGAAGAGAGCTGAAACACCTGGTGTGAACTGGGAACAGAAAGTGGGTGCACTGATCACAGCAACTCTCACGTGGATCTTGGCAGCCGCTCTGTGCCGCCATCAGTGGGCAAGCCAGTGCTGAGGGACTGGCCAGAACCATAGCACGGACAGGGGCACAGGAAGGCCCAAATCCCTGGCCAGATTTCCCGCTAAGCCCACGTGATCACGTGGAGCCTTCTCTTGACCTGGAAACAACTAAAACGTTGTCAGTAATGGTCCTGTGTTCACCTAACTCGTCCCCCAACCAAGAAGCAGTGGCAGGGCAGCAATATAGTTCCAGTTTAACATTTAAGTTCCAGTGCTCAAAATAAGTCTTTCTCAGACTGAAAGCAATAGCTGGCCAGGGATTAAGTTCCAATATTAAGTAGCAAAGGTTTAACACCACCGAGGAACAGCTGCAAAACCTGGAAGAGGTGGCCATCTCCTCGAGCACACAGACATCAATATAAAGAGACAAGGATTGTGAAAACTCATGAAATATGACACACCCAAAGAAACCAACAAAACTCCAGTAACAGACCCAGAAAAACTGAAGATCTAGGGAATGTCTGAGAGACAATTCAGAATAATCCTAAAGAAGTTAAGGGAATTACATGACAACCTGGATAACCAACTAAATAAAATGTCTAAAACAATCCAGGAACAAAACAAAAAATGTGACAAGGAAATAAAAAGGATTAAAAATCCCGAAGTCCTAAAATAGAGACTATAGCAACTGAACTGAAAAACTGAATCTGTAAGCACCAAGATAAAACATATAAAGAGGAGGAAAAAGATAAAAGCATTTTAAAAGAGGGAAGAAGGCCTTTGAGAATTATAAGACATCATCAAGAAAATTAGGCTCTGCATAATAGAAATTGCTGAGGAAGACAAAAGAAAAGCACAAGGTCTAGAAAGCATATATTTGGATAAGTAATGGCTGAAATATCCCAAATCTGAAGAAAGATCATAGCATTCCAGTACAGGAAGCTCAGAGATCACAAATAAAATTCAACCTGCAGACAAATTCCCCAAGGCACACCATATTCAAATTATTTAAACAAATAGAAGGCAAAGAAAAATGCTCAAAGCGTCAAGAGAAAAACAACATATCACACACAATGGATCACCAGTACAGCTTTCAGTACATTTCTCAGCAGAGACCCTGCAGGCCAGGAAAGGGAGGAATGATACATTCAATGTGATAAAGGGGAAAAAACTGTCAGTCAAGAATACTGTATTCAGCAAAGCTATCCTTCCAACATAAAGGAAAGAAAAAGACTTTCTAAGACAAAAAGAAAGGAAGAAAGGAAGAAGAAATGCGAATGGGGTTTCTTCAATCTGAAAGAAAAGAACACTAACACGTGACAGAAAAAAACATCTGAAGGTATCAAACCCACTGGTAATAGTAAGAAAGCAGACAAATTCACAGTGCTATAATACTGTCATTGAGGGCTGGCAAACATATCTTAAGTATGAAACCTAAAAGACAAAACTGTTCAAAATAGTAATAACCACAACAATTGGTTAAGAGATAGTAATATAAAAAGATGTGACTTGAAACATCAAAAAGTCAAAGTGTGGAGGGGCGGATGAGTTAAAGTGTAGAGTTTGTTTTTGTTCCTTTTTCCCGTGATTAAAGTTAAACTGCTATCTGTTTAAAATAACTTATATTGTAATTATAAGACATATTTTGTAAGTCTCATCATGGTAACTACAAAGTAAAAACCTATAATAGGGACTCTAAAATATCAATAGCAAGGAATCAAAATTTACTACTAGAGAGAAACACACAACAGCAAAAGAAGACAGTAAGAGTGGAACAAAGGAAGAACAGATCTACAAAACAATCAGAAAACAAGTAACAAAATGATAGTGTTAAGCTTTTACCTGTCAATGATAAACTTGAATGTAAATGAACTAAGTTCTCCAATTAAAAGACATAGAGTGGCTAAAAACACAAGCCCCGACTATATACTGTCTACAAGAATCTCACTTCACCCACAAAGACACACATAGACTGAAAGCAAAGGGTTGGAAACAGACATTCTGTGCAAATGGAACCTAAAACAGAGTGGGAGTACCTCTATTTAGATCACATAAAATAGAGTTTATGTGAAGAACCATAAAAAGAAAAAGACAAAGAAGGCCATTATATGATGTTAAACAGGTTGATAAAGCAAAAGGACATAACAATTGTAAGTATATGTGTGTTCGTATGTATGTATGATATATATATATATATGTTTTTTAACTGTTGCAATATACATAGTGATACATATTACAAGATACATATGTATTTTGACAACTGCAATAGATATTGTAATATATATTTAATTGTTAAATATATATATTTTAACAATTGTAAATATATATTTTTAACACTTGTAAATATATGTGGTAAAAAAATATTTATTTATTTATTTATTTATTTATAATTGTTATAAATATATGCACCCAACACCAGGGCATCTAAATACGTAAAGAAAATATTAAAAGACCTAAAAGGAGAGATTGATCATAATACAGTAATAGTGAGGAAATTTAGTACCCCAATTTCAGCAGCAGGCAGGTCATCCAGATGGAAAATTAACCAAGAAACATCGACATTAAACTGCACTCTGGGCCCCGTGGACCTAACAGACGTTTACAGATCATTCCATCCAAAAGCCACAGAATACACATTTTTTTTCTCAACGGCGCATGAAACATTCCTCAGAATAAACCATAGGTTAGGTCACAAAACAATTCTTAACAAAGTTTTAAAAATCAAAATCACATCGAGTGTTTTCTGACCACAATGGAATAGAACCAGAAATCAATAAGAGAGGGAACATTGGAAACTGGGCAAATTCATGGAAATGAAACAACATGCTCCTGAACAATGGATGGGTCAATGAAGAAATTAAAAAGGAAATTTAAAGATTCCTTGAGACAAATGAAAATGGAAACACAACACGCCAAATCCTATGGGATACAGCAAATGCAGCTCTAAGAGGAAACTTTATAGCAATAAATGACTACATACCAGAAGTGGAAATATCTCAAATAAACAAACTAATGTTACACCCCAAGGAACGAGAAAAAGAACAACAACAGCAACAACAACAACAACAACAACAGCAAAAACAAAAGTTAGCAGAAGAAAAGAAATAACAAAGATCAAAGCAGAACTAAACTAAGTAGAGAATTTTTAAGAACAACTTAAAAAATCTAAAAAACAAAGAGTTAGCTTTCTAAAAGATAAAGAAATTGACAAATCTTCAGCTGGACTAACTAAGGAAAGCAGAGAGAAGACTCAAATAGAAACAGCGACAAAAAGGAAACATTGCAACTGGCACGACAGGGATGGAAATGATGATAAGAGACTATTGTGAACAACTATCTGCCAGGAAATTCAAAATCTAGAAGAAACAGATAAATTCCCAGACACATGCAACCTACCAAGATTGCATCAAAAAGAAACAGAAAACCTGAACAGAAACAATAAGGAATAATGACATTGAAGCAGGAGTAAGCACTCTCCCATCAAAGAGAAGTCCAAGATCTCATGGCTTTGCTGGTGAATGCTACCAAACATGGAAAGAACTGGTACCACTTCTTCTCAAAGTCTTCCAAAAAAAAAAAAAAAATGAAGAGGAGGGAATACTTTCAAACACATTTTACAAGGCCAGCATTACCGTAATTCCAAAACCAGATGAGGACACAACAAAACAAGAAAGGTAAGGGCCAATATCCCTAACGAGCATGGATGCAAAAACCCTCAGCCAAACACTAGCAGGACATTAAAAGCATCATCCACCATGATCAAGTGGGATTCATCCCAGGGATGCAAGGTCGGTTCAGTATATGTGCAAAGTAATAAAAGTGATCCCTCACATCAACAGAACAAAGGACGAAATCCATATGCCCATTTCAATAGATGCTGAGAAGCATTTGAAAAATTTCAACATCCCTTCATGATAGAAACTCCCAGCAAAGTAGGTATAAAAGGAACATACCTCAACAAAATAAAGGCCATATATGATAAACCCAAAGCTAATGTCATGCTGAATAGGAAAACGTTGAAAGCTTTTTCTGTAAGATTTGTAACAAGAAAAGAATGCTCACTTTCACCGCTTAAATTCAACTTAGTATTGGAAGTTCTAGCCAGAGCGATTAGGTAAGAGAAAGATGTAAAGAGCACCTGTATTAGTCTGTTCTCACGCTGCTGATAAAGACATACCCAAGACCGGGTAATTTATTTTTTTAAAAGAGGCTTAATTGACTCCCAGTTGCACGTAGCTGGGAAGTCCTCACAATCATGGTGGAGGGCAAAAGGCACATCTTACATGACGGCAGGCAAGAGAGAAAATGAGAGCCGAGTGAACGGGGAAACTCCTTATAAAACCATCAGATCTGGTGAGACTTACTACCACAAGAACAGTATGGGGGAAACCGCCCCCATGAGTTGATCAACTCCCACCAGGTCCCTCCCACAACACGTGGGAATCATGGGAGCAACAATTCAAAATGACATTTGAGTGAGGACACAGCCAAACCATATCAGCATCCAACCGGAAAAGAGGAAGTCAAATTGTCCCTGTTTGCAGCTGACATAGACTTACGTAGAGAAAACCCTAAAGACTCCACCAAATAACTGTTAGAACAAGTGAATTTGGCAAAGCGGCAGAATATAACATCAGCGTACAGGAATCAGTAGCACATCTATTTGCCAACAGTAAACTATCTGAAAAAGAAATCAAGAAAGTAGTTCCAATTACAATAGCTACAACAGATAAAAAATAAAATCCCTGGCAATAAGCTTAAGCAAGGAAGCAAAAGATCTCTACAGTGAAAACTGTGGAACACTGATAAAAGAAATTGAAGAGGGCAGAAATAAATGGAAAGAGATTCCATGTTCATGGAAGAATTAATATTGTTGCAATGTCTGTATCAACCATCGTGATCTCCACGTTTGATGACATCCCTGTCAAAATACCAATGACAGTCTGGACAGAAAAAAAAAAAAAATCCTAAGAGTGGTATGGAGCCACAAAAGATGCTGAAAGCCAAGCCAATCACAAGCAGAAAGAACACAGCTGGAGACAACACGCTACCTGACCTCAAAATATACAAAAGCAACCAAAACAACAGGGCACTGACATCAAATCAGATACACAGAACAATAAAACGTTATAGGGAACCCAGATATAAATCGAAGCATTAACAGCCAACTGATTTTCTGCAAAGGAGCCAAGAACCTACCTGGAGGATAGGACGGTCTCCTCGATAAACGGGGCTGGAAAAACTGCATGTTCACAATCAGAAGAATGAAACCAGACCCCTATCTCTCACTAGATACAAAAGTCAAATCGGAATGGCTTAAAAGACTGCAATGTCAGGCCTGAAACTCTGGAACTACTAGAAGAAAGCATAGGGGAAACATTTCACGAAATTGAACTGGGCAAGGATTTTTTTTTCAGTAAGGCCTCAAAAGCCTAGGCAACAAAAGCACAAATAGACACACAGGATTATGTCAGGCTATAAAGCATCTGCACAGCAAAAGAAACGACCAGTAGAGTAACAGAGACAGCTTACAGAATGAGAGAGAGTATTCTCAAACTATGCATCTGACAAGGGGTTAATATCCAGAATACATAAGGAGCCCAAACAATAGCAAAATAAATAATTATTCAATTAGAAATTGGGGAAAATGCCTGAATAGACTTTTCTTAAAAGAAGGTGTGCAAATGGCAAACGGATATATGAAAACACTCAACATCTCCAATCGTCAGTGAGATACAAATCTAAACCACGATGGGATATCACTTTGCCCCAGTTAGAATGGCTGTTATCAAGAGGACAAAAAGTAACAAATGCTGGAGAGGCTGTGGAGAAAGAGGAACACTTACGCACTGTTGGCGGAAATGAAAATTACTACAGTCATTATGGGAAACAGTGTGAAGATTCCTCAAAAAATTAAAAAGAAAACTGCTGTGTGGTTCAGCAATCTCATTACTGGGTATATATCCAAAGGAGAGGAAATTATTACTTTGAAGAGACATCTGTGCTCCTGTGTTCACTGATGCCTCGTTATTCATGATATCATTATTCACGATAGCCAAGATATAGAATCAACCTAAATGCCCATCTACGGATGAATTGGTAAGGAAAAACGTGGCTGGTATACACAATGGAATACTATCCAGCCATAAAACAAAATGACATCCTGTCATTTGAGGCAGCATGGATGAACCTGGAGGACATTATGCTAAGTGAAATAAGCCAGGCATAGAAAGACAAACACCACATGACCTCACTCATATGTGGAATCTTAAAAAAAAAAAAAAATTGATTTCATAGAAGTAGAAACTAGAGTACTGGTTACCAGAGGCTGCAGAGGGAAGGGGATGTGGGGCGAGGGGAGAGGTTGGTAAAGGGTAAAAAGTTATGGTTTGACAGAGAGAATGAGTTCTGGAGTTCTATTACACAGTAGAATGAGTATAGAAGATACCAATGGAGTGTATACTTCAAGATTTTAAATCTAGAAGATTTTAAATGTTAACACTGCAAAGAAATGAAAAATGTTTAAAGTGATGGATATGGTAATTACCGTGACTTGATGATTATACAATGCATACAGGGGTTGAAACATCACACGGTACCCCATAAATATGTATAATTATGTGTAAGTAATACATTTTTAAATCGTGAATGAGAAATAAAGTGTTTAAGAGTGTGCCTGGAACTCTTACAGGTGGGAAGCTCTGTAAGGGTAGAGCTCATTACTGGGCCACCAGCCCTCAGTGTGTTCTTGGCACATTGAACTGTGGTGATTCTATCTCCCGTGTGTAGAGTATCTCTGACACCTAACTCAATAAGTATTCATTAAATGCCAATAAAACCAACCAAACAAAAAGAAAACTGAGGTAAACATTAACAACCTCGCATGGTTGTGGTGAGGCCTGAGTAAAGCAGCCGGTATGAACACCCCAAATGAAAAGTGTCCATACAAGAAGACACAGGAATTAAATTGCAAACAGAAGTGAGAGGCTGGGAACAAACATGTTCTTCAATTATAACAGACCGAAGAATCATATTTGCAATATACAGGTAACTCTGACGAGACAATTCAGGAAACGCATGGGAGAACAAACAACAGTAGAAAAGCTAACAACGAATCTAAGCAGGCCATTTATAGAAATACAAATGGCCACTATGAAAGGAATAGGCGCTCCACATCACAAGTCATAATGGAATTAAGATAACAATTGAGATTCCACTTTTCAAACTGCAACTTGACAAACATTTAAAATTGTAATGATGCAAATCGGGTGTCATACACTGACGTTCTGACGCTGGTAGTGTGAATTGGCGCAGATTCACACTGTGCACCAAATGTGCACTCCACATTTGGAGTGCCATTTGTCAGGGATTGAACAGCTTAATATATTTACGATATGGTGCATCCCCAAATTCTTTTTTCCTCCTGACACCAATTGTAACTAGAAGTAGGGTGGGAAAACTGATGCTTCCTAGACCAGAGCCCTGGGGGCTCAGATACCACTGTCTCAAGGCCCATCGCAGGGTTCTAAAAGGGCTCTGTCAAGCCCGGGACAAAACCTTGGGCATCCTCAAGGCCAGGACCTTGGAAGGCTCCCATAGGCTGAGCCTGAGTCTTGACTGAGCAGTCTGAATCAAAAATTACAGCTAAAAAAACTCCGGGATCCGTGAGACACAGTTTTCTACATCCATGCTTCCCTCGAGCGCCCTACCTTGGCTTCCACTAATGCACAGAGGAGAAACCTGGAGTTTGATTGTGGATCACCCGGCAATGCTGGGGTTCTGCTCATTGGGAATTCAGGGTTAGTTTCAGGGTTGTATACTCACTGAGTTTCTTGACATGAAGATGGAGCTAGTGAGGGGGGAAAATATAATTGGCAAGTACCCCGGTTTGAATTTCAGTAAACCTTAAAGTTAACAATGTACAAAATAGATCTTTCCTTAAGTCTTTAGGCTTATATAAGTAGAGTAGCATGGAAATCAGAAACCATCACTTTCAATTAGTCATTTAATCAT
Organism: Callithrix jacchus; assembly: GCF_049354715.1. Classification (NCBI taxonomy): domain Eukaryota; kingdom Metazoa; phylum Chordata; class Mammalia; order Primates; family Cebidae; genus Callithrix; species Callithrix jacchus. Next base: position 70,314,314 of record NC_133524.1, read on the forward strand.
CTATGTGAGAGTCGTGTGGTGGGGCTGGAAGCTGATTAGAGTGGGTTCAAGGGAGAGCCGGGAGAGAGGAAAAGAAAGCGACGATGCTAGGTAACGAGGCATCTCAGCACTTGAGGGAGTTTATGAGAATGTATCAACTGCTTGAAAAGAGCATACTCACCTACAGGAGGGGAGGGTGAAGATCCAGGCCAGGGACACGGGGATGGAATTTCACACAAGGGACAGGCCCTGAGCCAGAGGCCCAGCACAATGAAGAGTTCTGCCAGGCTCTGACAATAAGTCCTTTCAGACACCACATGTACGTCGCACTTCTCAGAAAACATGAACTTCGCTGAGTCCTGAGCTGGGACTGTATAGAGAAAGCCGCATCCCCCAGACTGGTGCCCTCAACTTTGCAAGGTGGGCAGCTCCATTTTTTGGCCTTCCCAAGGAAGAGCAAACTCTTGAGGACATGGTGAGCCTGATTTCCCACCAGCATGGCAGATAGTCAGCCCCAGGAGATCTGGGATCTGGATCTCTAGAGTTCATTGCTGTATCCGCAGTACCTGAAACTGAGCCTGGTGTGCACATAACAGGCCCTCAGCAAACACTCGATGAATAAAGGAAGCAATGTTAGTGCTGGCTAGAATGATTTTTCTCTGTTTTCCTGAACAGGACTGGCTCAGTTAAGGACACTATGCCCTTCATTTATTTTGCCAACACCATAGAGGACCTATCCAGTGGCACAGGCTTGCCCAGAGAATCTGCTCTTCTGCGAGGGTGTTGGAGGAGCTGGTTCCAGGGGGCCCTGGCGTGTTTCACCAAGTGCTTCCAGTGAGAGCCTCCACCTCTCTCACTGCTCACCGCCAAGCCCAGTGGCCTCCCCTTCCTGTTCCACCAAGAGAACCTCAGGCCAGGCCAGAATCCCCAGGGCTCCCAAGGGTCCACTTGTCACTCTGTTTTCCTCCCTAGGGGAGGATACTGGACACTCGGAAACTGAGACCATGGGAGCCGCAGACACAGACCCATGAATGGTGACGGAGCCCCCTCTGCTGCCCTGTGCCCCTGCTCGCCCCAGTGGGCCTGAAATAAATGCTGGCACACTTGACTCTTTCAGTGGTATGATATTTGATGTCCCTCTCCACATGAACATCCACCTCCTGTGATTTGTGGTTTGTGTCTTTCAGTGGAGGTAGCGGGGCAGGGGGTCGTTGTGGAGAGAGTTAGGCACAGGGGACCTAGCCATATGGATTGCTGCCCTTGTGTCTTGGAGCGGTAGGTAGTGCATATCCCCGAGTCACTTTTGAAATAGCACAGTGGTTGATGGACAGTAAACGTGCTACTGGCTTCAAAAACTTCATGTAGGGTGCCTGATGGGCAGTGACTGAGGGATAGCCCTTGGGCCGGGGAGGAGGGCTGTGAGTTGAGGGGCAGAGAGGTGAGGTCAGGAGAGAAGATGTCGAAGAATCCACAGGAAAGGCTTCAGAGGCATTAGGTTCTAATCTGACCACAGCAACCCCGACCCCAACCTTGGAGAGAGCCCCTCCAGCACATGACCTCATCCATCACCTCAGGTTGTTTATCTCTCACTATCACACCGTGTCTTTTTGTAAGCTGCTCCTGATAAGCATGGCAAGAAAACAGCAGCAGGGAGAAGAGCTGAGTCTGGTGGGTGCTTCCCAAAACTGGAAAAAGCCCAGGCTTCTCTGGGATGGGTCTGCTCCTGGCTAAGATTCTGCCGTGGGTGTCCAGCCACCTGCGGTCCCAATCCCCACAGCCTAATGGAACTGTTGGGTTCCTAGGAAACTCGCAAGTTCACCATGCCGCCCCCCGCAACCTGATGCATTTGGCTCTGAGACACACCTGGGAAATATGGAGTGCAGGGTCCCTGAGCGCCCCTCCTTCTCTTCTGTTTTCTACTTTTAGAGTATTGTACCACTGAAATATTTCAAACCTACAGAAAACCAGAAGAATACAGCAGCCAGCATCCTACTTAAAAATGCTTTCCTATCTGTATGTGCTTCACATGTCTCTCTGCCTTTGAGTTAAATACATTATGGAGGCACAGAAAGCATCCCCGATGTAGCCTCACTCCTCTCCTCCCTAGCGTAGGTCTCCCATCCTAGACGTCTGAACACTTCTGGGTCTCCACGCAGCTTCAGAGCTGCTCTTTCTCCGGCATGGGTGCTCCCACGTTGCCTTAGAGATGTTTCTCTGATGCCTGCTGGAGAACATGGGAAGATTCTACCCAGAATCCCAACCCAGAGGGCAAAAGCAAGAACATCTCAGCAGCTTTCACAGATAACTCTGGACCTAGCCCTCTCCCACCTATACCCATGTTCTCCTGAGGTGGGCCCTGTCTCAGTGGGTGAACTGAGCTCTTCATCTCTGTTTTACTAGGAGAGGTCTGGAGCACCATCCTGGGTCCCAGTCCCACTCGGCTGATGGGTATGTGCTTCAGTCACAGGGAGAAGGTCCATTTTCAGCTGCTGTGACGTCCCATGGGCTCAGTGACCGGGAGTAGTTGGTAGGGATGGGGAGGAACGCAAGGCCGGGCAGACTCGAGTCCTGGGCCTGCTGGAAGAGAGGTGGGATCAGATAGATTCAGGCCACGTAGCACAGTCCAAGGTGGCCCATCAACCATTTGCTCCGTCAAGGCAGTTGATACCCAAAGGGGCTCAGTATACTGAAGTGGGTGCAGGAGCAGGTGTGGTGGGCAGCCTTCCAGAATGGCTTCCAAGGATCCCCCCGTCTGGTACCCATGCCCCTATGGAATTCCTTCCCCTTGAGGGTGGGCTGGACCTAGTGACTGGCTTCTAACCAACAAAATTTGGCAAAGGCGATGGCGTCTCATTTCCATGCTTAGGCTATAACAAGACTGTGACTTCCGACCTGCTGGCATTCGTTTTCTCCCTCAGGCTCTTCTTGCACGTGTGCTCGCCCAGATGGTGAAGGCCAGCTGGCGAGGAGCTGATGAAAGTCCCTGGCCAGCAGCCACAGACAAACTGAGGTCCTCAGGCCAGCAACCCACGGGATCCTGCCAACAATCGCATGAGTGAGCTTGGAAGTCAGTCTTTCCCCAGTTGAGCCTACAGATGAGGAACTGGATCCTGCCAACAGCCGCATGGGTGAGCTGGGAAGTCCATCCTTCCCTGGTCGAGCCTACGGATGAGACTGTTGCCCCTGGGATGCCAGTCTTGGGAGAGACTCGGAAGTAGAGGATCCATTTAAGCCATACCCAGATCCCTGATCCACAGAACTCTGAGATTAAAACTGTTTATCGTTTTAAGCTGATATGTTTGTGGTAGATTTTAATGCAGCAATCAATAGTAATTAAGACAGGGGGAGGATCTGTGGGCTAGGGACTGGGTGCAAGACACAGAAGGCTTGATTAAGGCTGGGAGGGGTTCGCAGGTGCCAGGGTGGTGCACGGTGCACCCACATTTTAGTCAGACCTAGGGTCAAGTCCCAGCTTTGTCGATAAATATCTATGTGGCCTTGGACGAATATCTCGAAGTCTCCGGCCCCAGGTTACACCTCTGTGAAATCTGACTGACACTGAACTTGCAGTACTGTTGGAAAGATAAGTGTCAGCTTACGTAATTCACACGGCGAAGTGTATGAGGCCCTCAGTATGTGGCAGCCATGAGGAGTGATATAGTTGATCTGGGACCCTGCATCCTCCTCTTGGAAGCTCCCCAGCGACTCCGGGTCATTCCAGTGGCAAAAAGCAAAAACAAAAATCCAAACGCCGTGCAGGAAAATTATCTTCCTAGCATGTAGGACAAAGGCATCTGTTCTCCAGGAAGAGAGGCACATCAGAGTGGATACTTTTCCAAAAATTCTGGTGTGAGAGAGGCAGCCCCAGCAGATTGCAGCCCATCGGCCATATCCCTTATGTAAAGGGCCTAATGTTCTTCTGCCTCCCTCCCTAGATTCCTCACTCTCTCCCTGGCCCCATCCCTCCCTCCCTCTGTCACTCCCTTCCTCCCCCTCTCCTCACTTTCTCTCTTTCTCTGCCTTCCCCTCTCACCGATGCCTGATTCCAATATCTTATCCCCACAATTCTGCCTCGTTGTACTCATTTCCCTCCCCCACCCACTAGAAACCCAGACCTTCTTTATGTCATCCTGGTTTTATTCTAGATGAACCCATATCAATGTCCTCATTATGCACTGTTTGCCAGCTTCCCCCGATCACAGAGGATGGTATCCGGTCACTGGCTTCTAGGGAACAGCTTGAGTGGGCATCACTCTGACCTCACCATTATGCCCTAGCGTTGGTGTGTTTAGAAGGCCCAGCGTACGCACTGTAGAAAACTACACAGGGACGGGAGCCCGGGACTCATCCTGGACCAGCAATGGAGACTTCCTGCTATGCCACCTGGATCCAAATGAGATGATTCGGTAAGAGCCGCTTTCTATGCAGGACAGTGTCTCTCATCCCTCAGACTTTCCATCTGGACATCTCAACTCTGCTCCTCTCCTACAGCCTCATCTTTCTCCACATCATGGCTAAAATTTGCCTTCAGTAACCCCCCAAATAACTTTTGATTCCGCCCTGCCTCAGGGCCTTTGCACTTATGGCTCTCCTCTGGAACCACCATTTCCTTACTCAGCCTTTCAGTTGTCCTTTTGATCTCCGATGTTCCTACCCTCAAAAAAAGAACCCTTCCTTCTTCCCTTGGTAACGTTTCTCCCCTCCACTATGCCAGTCCCAATCACAGTGTCCTCACTTGACTGTCTCACCACAGTGATCCATTTTCTCTCTGTGTTACCTTGGCGAAGTTGCTATACCTTTCTGAGCTTCCATTTCCCTATCTGTATGATGAAATATTTGACGAACACACTGTGTACTCTTCTCTATCGTAGCATTTTTCATGCTAGACTGCCACCTCTGGCAGGTCAATTTGCTTGACTGTCCTCACCCAGACTCTCATCTCTGGAGCAGGAGCTCTACCTCATTAGTCCTGGAACAGCCAGTACCTGGACACAGGGCTTTACGTACAGCATGGCACCGATAAATCTTTACTGAAGAAAATGAATCAATGAGCATGTGTCCACTAAAGCTTTGCTGTGCTTAGACTCTCTGACCTGGGATAAGGGTGAGAAGTATCCCTTTTATTTCCTCCAACTTGGAGCCCAGAGCCTCCCTCCCAGCATGAGCCAGTTGTTTTCCTGCCTTCCTGGAGGTGCTGAGGCCTTTCCTCCAGTCCAGAAATGAATCGGGACTGCCTGAACATAGGAAGAGCAAGGGATGTGAGACTGTGTGGGACACAGACATGGATGAAGCTGCCACTGCAGCTTAAGGGGCTCAGGCCCAGGGGACAAGATTTGAGGCCACCTTATTCCCTCCTCCCCTTGGGCTTGGAGGGAGGATCCTTGGCTGCAATGATAGCACCCTCCAACCAATCCAGTGGGTTTACAAGGGGCCATGACTTGGAAAACAGCTGTCGAAACCCAAGTGGTCCTAACGGGATTTAATAGAGCAGGGCTTGGTGACAAAAGGATCTCACTTCTAGAACACACACAAGAACACGGGGTAGGGGGGGAGAGAGAGGGAGAGAGAGAGAGAGAGAGCGAGAGCGGGGGGGGAGGGAGAAAGAGAGAGAGAGAGGAGAGAGAGGAGAGAGACAGACAGAGACAGAGACAGAGAGACGGAGAGAAACAGAGAAAGAGAGAGAGCGCCAGTCCCAGAGCCCCGTGTTCACCACCCACCAGAGACTGATTCACGCACCAAGACAGCCTCACACATTACATCCTCAGAGGCACACCACTGCTGCTGATCGGGAACTGGCTGCCATGAACCTCCTCAGGCGCTTTGCTGTGATGACCCATTTGCACAGAGTCTTGGTTTCTAGAACCTCTCAGGTCCAGGGGAAGACAGGTTTCATCTGTCTGTCACAGTGTCCTCACTTCACTGTCTCAGCATAATGACACATTTTTTCTCTGTGTTACCTTGAGCAAGTTGCTATACCTTTCTGAGCTTTCATTGCTTTATCGACATACTGAAATCCTTGGCTAAATGATCTTCAAATTCTTGTTCTTCTCACGCATTCAGTGACCCTGTGGCTTAGGGGACTGCTACATTCACAGCTACCTACTGTGTCAGCCAACTGCCTAGTTGCAAGTCACCTGATGGCACTGCTGTCCTGGGGGCTCTTATGCCTCCCATGAGCCCCAGTGCAAGTATTCTCAGCATCCTCTAAGGTTGCCCTCACTATTCCCTAAGATACTTCATGACACCACTGGCATCACACCCTGCCTAAAATTGCCTCTTTTCATAGCCCAGGGCTACAGAATGGGTGGGCAGCTGACTTGAGTCTCCCAGGCTAGGTCCTTAAGAAAAAGAAAAAAAAAAAAAAAAATATATATATATATATATATATACACACACATATATATATGGAGAGAGAGAGAGATAGATAGATATATATATCTCAGTATCTTGAGTCCCATGACAGACTTCAGAAACTCTAGGCCAGGGCCTTGATGCAACCCAGAAGATCTTCAAGGGCCGGACCTTGGAATTCAGGCTAGCCCCTGACCGAGCACACTCATTCTAGAGAACTGCAGCAGAGGAACTCAGGGACTCCACTGGGACACACGTTTCTAATCCTGCACCGCCTCGTGGTAGCCAACCTTGACTGCTACAAGTGCACAGAATAGAAACTGGCTCTGCTTATTTGCAGTTTCCAAAATCACCTCAGTGGCCTGGTCTTTGTGCTTCAAGTGCTGTTCCTCCTCTCCCTTTCCCTGACTAATTTCTTTCCTCACGCATTTCAGGCGTCTAATCCTCTGGGAAGCCTCCACTGACTCCATTACAACCCCCAGGGCTGAGTGGGTGCCCTCTCTGAGCCTTCTCATGGACCCCGAAACTTCCTCCTGTCACTCTCTGCTGTGCTCTGCTATGCCTTTCTTGGCCTCTCCCCAACTGGTCCACTGGAGGTGGCATCTGAGTATGTCGAACATGACCCGCCCTGGCATGACCAGCCCTGGACTCTCACAGATTCTGCAAGGAAGACTTTGTCTCAAAACCTTTCATATATCAACCACCAGATTAGCAAATATTTAAAGGAACGAATAACGTCAAGAGCGACGGTGAAGGACAATGAACACTATCCTACCCTGCTCCTGAGAGAATAAATTGGTCCCACCTCTTTTCAGATCCATTTATCAATGGTTGCTCAGGGTTCAAATATTTGTAGAGTTTTGTGCCAAAATTCCATTTCTGTGTATCTCTTCTAGAGTGACACATCCTCTGTGAACAAGGATATTGGAAAAACTTTTGAGAACTTTAAAAGTTGGGGGAAAAATGTGAAAGGTCCTTGTGTGTGGAAGCAGTTAAAGAAGTATGGCATATCACCTAGAACACTGTGTAGAAGTTAAAAACGATGAGATAGTTCTTCACGAACTGACAGGAGAAGTTCACCCAGACTTGCTGTAAAACGCAAAAATCAAGTGCCACACAATACGTGCATCATGAGCCAATATGTATCTTATGACCCCACGAAAGGCAAGCACATGTTTCTATTAGTGTATGTATGTGCGTGTAAATGCATTGACTGAGGAATTTTCGAGGAAACACATTAAACCATTGCTGAGGGGGCTAGAGATGGAGAGGGGTGGACAAAGGAGACTATTGTTTTATCATCTGTATTTGCGTAACTAAGACAATATTGTAAACAGGTCTTTAATAAAAGAAACTGTTGCGATTCGTAATAATAAGAAGAGTCACTTCCCCTCTTGCAGGAGCTTCTGCGAAACTTGCTTGCAAGCCAAGAAAATTGTGTTGAGATCCTCTCATGTACCCAGTGCTTTCACACATATAATTTACCTGTAATTTATCCAGTTCAATCTCAGGGCTGGCAAAATCCAGTTGACCCCTCCTCCCTGTAACATCCGTTCCAAATTTTAAAATCAACTTTTTCTTGAATCCCTACATACTCGTTTAAATCTCAGCTGAGGGAGACACGGCATAAAGCTGGGGACTGACATGGTAGCCTTTCTTGATATAAATCCCATCCATCTGCAGGGTGTGGGGGTTCGGGGGTGGGTCTTATCACCGTCACTCACAGCCCCTCCCTGACTCCTTGCAGAACTCTGCGTCCCTTCAAGGCAATTGCACCGAGGCAGCTTATTTTCTCAAAGGAGACTCAGAAAGAAAAGAAAATGCGACTGGGCTGGGCAGGGTTGTCCTCCTCACCTGCCATCAGGCTCCGGGGACTGAGCAGCCTGGCCTTCTGGGCCAGCCCGGGACTCATTTCTTTGAAGAATCTCTAGGTTGGTGTATTAGTCCGCTCGGGCTGCCATAACAAAATACCACGGGCTGGGTGACTTAAACAACAGACATTTATTTTCTCACAGTTCTGCCAAGTGGGAAGATCAAGATCAAGGTTTCTGGTGAAGGCTCTCCGATTTGGTTTCTGGTGAAGGCTCTCCTCATGGTTGGCCTACTTCTTGCTAAGACGTCACACGGCCTTTCCTGGGTGCATGCGGTGCAGAGAGGAAGAGACACCCCTGCTGTCCAAATGTCCCTGCAGAATCACAGTTGTCACTACCTCGAGATACTGACAGATACAATGAGCTCTGTGGCCTCTCATCTCATAAGGACACTAATCCTGTCGGAGCAGGCCTCCACCCTTATGACCTCATGTAACCCCAATTCCCTCCTAAAGGCTCTAGCTCCAGATACAGTCCCATTAGGGGTCAGGGCTTCAAACCACTAATTGCGGGGTGGAGGAACACAATTCAGTCCATAGCAGTTGGCAAGGTTTTCGGTTGCTGACCCTCACTTTCCCGCGTTTCTGATTCCCTGCTGTCCAAATGTCCCTGCAGAATCACAGATGTCACTACCCTGACATACTGACAGATACAACTGGCCCCTCGTCCTGCCTAAAGCAACCTACTGCCACACCCCAGGGTTACTAAATGAGGAGGTGAGTTGAGTCTCCTAGCCCGGAGGCCCTGCTGATCCCTGTCACTGCCTTAAGCGTCATCGTAGACGTCAGAAACCCCGGACCAGGCCCTGGGTACACCCTGGAATATCTTAGGAGGGCAAGACCTTGGGATGGTTCCCCGGGACAGATCCCGGCCCCTGAGAAAACTCACTCAAAAACTGCAGCAGAAGGGGCTCAGGGATTCCGTGGGGCACAGTTTTCTCGTCTTGTTCTGCCACCTGGTGGCAGATGGCTGCGTCTACAAGGAGACAGATGAAAACTCCACAAAACCTGGGCCTTCATTCCTGGGAATCTCCGGCAGTTCGGAACAACCTTCCTACTTAGAAAATGAGTTTCTTTATGTGAGAATGAAAGTTGTGCTGAGAGATGACAGTGTAGCTTTCTGGGTCTTCATTTCTATTCATTTTTTAAGTTAACAATGTAAACCTAGCTTTTATTAAGCATTTAAACACAACTTGCCAGTTTGGTCATTTTAATCACATAGCTAGTCACATACAACTATAAGAAACATTACTTTCACTTGCTCATTGGTTCATGTTCAATTACCTCCTAAGTTTCAGTGGAGTGGTGGAGGAGGAAACCCAACTGGAGTAGACTCAAGGAGAGAAAAGGAAGATAGGACAGACAAGACCTGCTCACTTCTTGGAGGAGTTTCTAAGTATTTCGCAACACTTGCTGGAAATTCACAAGATTTTGGTGAGAATTTCTGTGCACATCAGAGGGAATTATGCATTCACATGAAAGCTAAGGGCTCTTTACCTCTGATTTGCACAGGAATCCTGTGAATCTCAGGGCTGTCTGGAACCATTTGAACTCTCCTCTCTGCGGCATAGTGTACAAGTGACCACCCGGGCTGTGTTTCAACACCTCTAACGTTACTAATCTCATTACCTTACAAGGCCAGCGATGGCCTGGCTGGTGGGAAGGACATCTTCGTGTGAATCCCATCTGCAGCATCTGTGGTCTTGTTAACCTCTTTCTCGGCTCCTTCCCCTGACCTTGTCTCTGTAACTCTGGGTCCACCTAGAACTCTGTTGTGACACCCCAAGAGCAGATGTGATGGCTGAGGTCCAATCATAGTCTTTTAGTGGATGTGTATTCAGGGGGCAAACACATAATGCTGCATTTACCTCCACCCTATGAAGATACAAAGAGCCTTCAATGCACATCCATTACTCATAAATGACGACGTCTTATGTATCAGAATCACTCTTACAATTTCATCTACAAGGTTCAACTGTAAAATGTGAGAAAAACAGTTCACGCTAATGTCGCAATAGTGCCCACATGAATCAAGTAGGATGACCAACTGTCCCAGTTTGCCTGGGATGGAGAGTTTTCCCGGGCCAGGGGCCTTTAAGGTTTAAAACTGGAATGCTCCTGCTCACGGCAAACTAGGACCCTGTGTGACCTTGGAATGCAATGAACCATTCATTGCCAAATAAGATGAGCTACCGCCAGAAGACCTCTACACATCGTGTTCTTTCCAGGAGGACCTTCAGGGCTGTTCTGCTCAGCTAGCAGAACCGTGGCTCAAGCCTGCTAGGAGGGTCAGGAGGAAGAAGCACAGGAAAGAAAGATTGGAGGAGTGGGAGTAAGAGACACAGGAACAGAGGGAACGTGACATACCACAAATGTATCCACTGCTGGAGCACAAGGCTGGAGGAGGGAGGGGCGATGGGGAAGGGGCAGAGGAGCTGAATGGGGCGTGGAGGGGGCAGGCCCTCGGCCTCTTTGCACCCGGCAGAGTGACGAGCTTCACCGGTGTCTTCAACGAAGCCGTGTTGGTCCCCACTGGCACATCACAGACTCTGGGAAGCATGATCTTCACTCCCTTCCTTCCACCTGCTGATCTGGTGAGTCTGGCTTCCCTCCATTGTCCTGGAATGTCCTCCAGGAGGCCGGACTTTCGTCTGTGCAGGTCACTGCTGCATCCCCAGCCCCTGGAAGAGGGCCGGGGGAGGCACACAACAGTTGCCGGAGGGGGTAAGGGAAGCCAGGGATGGGAGGGGCCATTAGGAGCCGGCTCTTTAGTTTGTCTTTCAGAATGTGAAAGGGCCACAGAAAGATCCTGAGGAGTTGGCTGTTGCCTCTGACGCCACGGAGGACCCATCCGGTGGTGCAGGCTTGCCCAGGGAACCTGCTCTTCTGCGAGGGTCTTGGAGGAACCGGTTCCAGAGAGCCCTGGCGTGTTTCACCAAGTGCTTCAGGTGAGAGCTCCTTGGGAGCCAGCCTCCGCCTCTCTCACTGCTCACCGCCAAGCCCATCCGCCACCCCTTCCCGTTCCACCAAGAGAACCTCAGACCAAGCCAGAAAGCCACAGGGCTTCCAAGGGTCCACTTGTCACTCTGCTTTTCTCCCTAGGAGAGGACACCGGACACTCAGAATCTGAGACCACCGGAGCCACAGACACAAAGGCCTGGACGGCGACCTAGCCCCCTCTGCTGCTCCATGCCCCTGCTCGCCCGCGGTGTCCCGGTCACCGGGCCTGAAATAAACGCTGGCACGCTTGACTGTTTTTCGCTTTGTGGTATTTGATGTAACTTTCAACAAGTCGGGTGAACTGGGGGTGGTCAGCTTTCATGGCGGTGGGGTTGTGGAGGGAGAGAGCTAGCATCTCCCTTAGCCCTGTTAGGCTGTCCGCCCTCCTCCTCGAGGCAGCGCTGCTTGTTCCTGGGTCCTGGTGGCAATGGGCTGTGGCCAGCCAACGGTGAGTCTTCCACAGCTGGCAGCTCTGACCCTGGTGGGGCACTTACATGCAGGAATGAGGACGGAGTAACGTCTCTCTCCCCCCAGCAGTGCACACGGTCTTCATATCTGAGGAAAACTGGGCGGTGTTTGCAGGCGGAGGCGGGAGGGTCATGTGGAGGAAGAATCTGTGGATCTCAGAAAAGGCGTTAACCCCTGTACTGACAGAGAGCTCCCAAGCCCCCCTGCCCCACCGCAAGACAGAGAGCCCTTCCAACAGGCGACCTCGTCTCCAACTACGCATTGTTCCTTTACAGAAGATGAGGGCTTCATTTTTTTTTTTCTTTTGCCTTCCTAAGGTGACCTTGGTATGTGCTGCAACACAGTATCAGCGGGAGAATTCTGAAAGGGGGGTTGGAGCACACTTGTTTCTTTAACTTGTTTGAAATTGCAACACAAGAAATCACCACGGTCAGTGGAGAGACAGTAGGCCTTTCGGACACACAGTAATGGGCGGGAAGACCTCATAGGGGCCAATGTCAAATTACATTGATCTGTTTACTTTCTGAATGAGGAGCCGAATCCCACTGGTGCTCCCAGAGTGGGGCCCTCAGCTTTGCAGACTGGGCGGCTCCAGTGTTTCAGCCTGCCCAGGGGAGAACAACACTCTCAAGGACCCACTCTCACAGGAGGCTGACCCATCCTCCCTGCTGGCACATTCTCTTGCTTCTCTCTCGTTGAGACTGAAATAAATCTGGAAGTGTGGGGTGGTTTTATGGGTCAATATCTTTTTACACCTCTGGAGAAAGATATTTAGTTGGGATAGGGTTGGCTTTTGGAGGGGAGCGTAAGACATATACACGTATCTGGACCCATGTATGTGGTGATAGTCATGGGACAGCATTGCTTGTTCCTAAGTACCTGTTAGGACTGTGGCCTACACACAATGCCTTTTCCACAGGTATCTTGCTATGGGCCTTGAGGAGCGCAATTCAGTGTAACAGTGTGGAAAATATATCATCTCTCCCTGCCCAAATGCATGCACCCTTCATACCTGACAATGTTTACTGGCTTCAAATGGAGAGCAAGTGGCTTGGGATTTTGAGGAAAGGCCTCAGATTGAGGTACACATACTCAGCTCCAACTATCCCCACCCCAAACTAAGACAGAGCCCTTCCAAATCACTTTCCCATTCACCTCAGATTACATGTTTTCATATTTTGACCCCCACCCCCACCCGACCACCACCACCTCCAGCCTTTCTTTGATGCCAGCAGAGGAATGCGAATGTTACAATGTAACATTCTCTGGATCCTACATATGGTAGGGTAGGCCTAGAGACGACTGGTGGCAGGATCCCACGGTGTTTGTGACGAAGGGCACAAAAAGGCTTTGCAAGGGCAGCGGGCAGGGATGTAAAACATGCATGTCAATCTCTAAGAATTGAAGATAATTTTAAGCTAGTTATTATAATCACTATACCCACCACGATCATTCAGAGGCATGGAGAATACTGGTCCTTTGAAAACCACGCTAGTGCTGGCCACTGTAGTTTTGCTAGGGTTTGGCTTTCATCAGATCCCGCACCCTGCTCAGAAAACCTCCATAGCTTCCTGGGACAGCCAAATCGGGTCTGAGCTCCTCAGCCTGGCCACCAAGGCTCTTCCGAAGGCTTTGTTCCAGGCTAAACTTATCTCTCACCCCTACAGACAGTTTACCTTCTGTACAGACAGGATAACTTATCCATTCTAACATCTAGGCCTTTGTTTCTGAAAACAACAGCAACAACTATCTGCAGTCGTATAACCCACTGAGCTCTGTCTCTCCCCGACTTCAGGGACGAACATCTGCTCAGTGGCTTCTGGGAATCAGCTCCGGTGAGTGCAACACTTACCCCCTTGCCCATCGCTCTTTACGGATGCTGAATGTAAAGCACCTGCTGTGTGCACTGTAGAAACTGCACAGGGACAGGAGTCCAGGACAGCTTCCAGGCATGCCACAGGTGGAGTCTTTTCTCCGGCTCACCCAAGGGCCAAGAGTGGCTTCTTTCCAAAGAGTCACTTTCCACTACATGTTTATTTTATTTTATTTTATTGTTTTTTTAAATCTCTCTCAGCCCTGAAGTCCACCAACTGAGGCTCCTGGCTCCTGTACACATCCCCACTCCCAGATCATCTCTCCCCAGTCTCCCCAAATTCTGACCATCCAGTTCCACTGAAGAACATGGGATGCTCCCAATGCCCACAATACCCTGCCTCGGGGACGCACTGCACTTACGATTCCTTCAGTGCTTCAGATCTCAGATGGCATCTCAGTGCAAGGAAGCCCTCCTTGCTCCCAGACACCCACCACCCAGGATTAAGTGTCTCTCCTCTAGGTTCCCATACCACCTGGTCCTTATCCTCATCCCAGCAATTAATACATTTGGCTGATTTACTTACATGACAGCTCTATCTAGACTCTCAGATGTGGGGCAGAGGCTGAGTCTGGTGCATTCCTGTACCTCCAGCGCCCGGCACAGTGCCTCACATATAGCAGGTAGTCAGTAAATGTATGTGGAATAAATGAGTCGTTGAGCAAGGTGTCTAAATCATTGATATTTTATTTTTCCCTACATTCTGGAGAATTAGGCAAATACAAGCAGAGAGCGGTTGTAATTTTGTGCAACAGACACTGATCGCCTTTTTATCTTTTTATATTTGGAGGGGGGAATGAGTGTACTGGTAGTCTCTCAAACTTCCAAAAAACAGCTTATTCCAGTGCTATGATAAGTTACAGCCATTAAATGATATAGTATCCTGATTTATTTTATGAAACAGCAAATCCCTCCTGCTAAAACCGAAACAGAGAACAATAAAACATTTGACTGACGTCATTCATAAACCTAGATGTCCAACTTAAATACTCAATCAAGTGTCTATGGAACAAAGGATTTTGAAAAGAAAAAAAAAAGATGCTTGGGTATGGTTTTTGTTTCAACTTTGATATAATTATATCACCATGTAGTCTTAACCGGTTTATTTCCTGTAAGTTAATTATCATTTTAAAACAAGTTAAGGCAAACAGAACTTTGCAATATGCAAATTGAAGGCTAAATCACTGAGAAACACAAGTAGAACTGGAACACAGACACCATGGGCGGCATGTTCTCCCTAACCCCACTCTACCCCTCGACTCTCGAAAAGTCAGGGCCCCAGTGCCCACCGCTGTGGGGCCCTTTCGACTACCCACAGAAAAACAAAGTGAAGGCTCAGCTTCAGCCTTCACCGCTGGCAGGAGGAGTCCCTGACACTAGCCTGAGACTGCAACCAGCACTGGCACTGTCCCGGATACTGATCATTGCTCCAGCCATGCCTCTAGCCCTGGCACTGGCACTTGCATTGGTGCTGGTGCTGATGCTTGCTTCAGCCATGGCATAGGCCCTGGAACTGGAACTGGCACTAACACTGGCACTTGTCACGTCACCAACGGCAGCTGCATCTCGGGCACAGGGTATATCGCCTCCTCTTCTCTCAAGGCCTCATTTACTGCCACGGAAAGGAACGGGGTGGCAGTCATTCACTTTGGCCACAAACTCTGGGACTTCCATCTGTCTTGTTTCCTTTGAGAGCCCCCACAAAATACCTAGAGCGGGGGATTGCTGTGGGACACCTATTTGTGCACCAGATACTCCTGCTGCACGCTAGCTTTGGTGATGAGCTTCATGGACTCCCCAAAGACGAAATGCTTTTTAGACGAATGTGCCTCCAACACCCTCAACACCTCCCAGACCACCGCCTCGGGGACACAGCCGGCCTGCATGAAGATGGAGTCCAGAGAAAGCATCAGGAGCCGGGTCTTTGGTGTGCCCTGGTCGCCTGTCAGGCCCCAAACCAGGGCAGGATCGATTTTTCTGATCAGGACATAGGAGTGTTCTGCTGGATCACGTTCCTTCAGATAGAACCCAAACACTAACTCGGGGAGGTCAGAGGCTTTCTTGAAAATCTCAGGGAGGAAGCTCCTGTACCTTTTGATGACATACTTCAGCATGTCTGCCCTTTTGATCGCCACCGTCTTCCGGTTCTTAACCAGCAGGTACTGCACCAGCTCAGCTACTTTCTAGCCCACAGGGCCCCTGGGCATGCGCATCACGGAGGTTGGGGGCCCGCGGGGTGCTGCGGGGGGGGCGGCGGGGGGCGCGGGGGGCGGCGGGGGCGCGGGGCAGGGCAGACGGTTGCCTAGGGGTCTCTGGGGTCCTCAAAGGAACTTTCGGAAGCACCTAAGCAGGGGCTCCATGCCTCAGAAGAAGTGATCCCAGGGCTCCCGGGAGCACTTGGTGTCCCCGCTGCAGGCGCCCCCGTGGGGGTTTCTTGGGCAAGGAGGAGGCCACCGGGCCTCTGAGACCCGCAGGCCCTGGGTGTCACCTCTACCGCGGACGTTCTCACCTGCGGCTTTGGCTGGCCCAGGAAGCAGGAACTCTGGGAAGAGATGCGCGTCCACGGGCATCGGCGGTCGGAGCGCTGTGTGCCAGGCCGCGAGGACAGTGACGTCGCCGCGGCTGTTGCGGCGGCTGCTGAGAAGACCCGGAGCCCCAGGGTCTTGAGTCGGAGACCGCCGCCCTCAGACCCGGAGGAGGAAGAAGAGGAGGACGGGGAGGAGGAGGAGCAGGAGGAGGAGGAGGAGGAGGAGGAGGAGGAGGAGGAGGAGGAGGACGAGGAGGAGGAGGACGAGGAGGAAGACGAGGAGGAGGACGAGGAGAGGACGAGGAGGAGGACGAGGCAGAAGAAGCGGGAGGGGAGGGGGCTAAGCCTCCTCTGCCCGGGTCTTCCCGGAGCTGTGGGAACGGATGGGCACCGCCCCGCAGTGCCTCTTCTGGCAGAAAACAGTACCGCAGGCTAGAGCCTGAGGGATGCGGGGGCGCTGCTCCCGGAGGTGGGGCTGCTGATGCGAGGCTTGAAAGAGACCTCAAGCCTAAAAGCCAGGCCCAGAGTAAACGCTTAATAACTGTTAACTGTTGATGTGATGGATCCGATCATTCTGGATTATCTTTGTGTCCCTCCTTCTCTCCTGTGGAGAAGACTCCCTAAGAGCGTAGGCATTTCTGTCCAGCGGCTCCTCTGCAGCTTCCTCTTCAGATCATCTACCTGAAGTTGCTTTGCTCAGTGCCTGGCCTAGAGTAAGCACTTAGTGAGTTTTCCTTTGCGTTCATTTCATTATTATAGTGCACATCGTATCTACACTGCTTGCATCCTGTGTGGCCATCTAGATGTGGAGGAAGGACCTGCGAAGCAAGTGACTTCCATGGAGAACTGAAGATGTGTTTCCTTTTCTCTATGATCAGTGGATGCCCAACATCAGTTCTCTTGTGTATTTTTTCTCTCCTATACAGTCTGGAAAGTTATTGTTCATTGTAATGTAACTTTCCAAACCACCATTCGTGTAAGGACATCCTCTTTTTACTTCTCTTACTCCCATGTCACTGCACTGTGCCTCATCCTTCCTCTACAGAGCACTCTCTCCCATTTCGCCTCTCAACTGAGATTCGGGGACGTGAAATCGACTCCTGCTTTGAGGCCAGCCCCTAGGAAGCCTGCAAATGAACAGCAAGAAGACTCCTCCACCCTAGCAAGTGCTTTCTCTTATTGTATCATGTGGTCCAACTTAGCATTCCTTTTTTTCATCCTAACCTTTCTAAGCAGTAACCAGTGCAACCTCCTCACGCATAACGAAACGATCGACTTTTATATAGCAATTGTTATACTTCGCAATAACAGGTACTGAATTTCCATATAATGTCCACGCTTGCACTTCAAATTTCTTCCATTGATCTAAATTCCGTTACTGCTAATTCCGCTATAAAATAGATTTAGAAATTGATTTTGTGCGACTGGAACTAATTCCCCCCCTCACTATTCTTCTTTTACAAAATCTCTTCACAATACTTTGGAAAATGTTGTCCTCTATAAGAACTTCAAAATCAAAGTTTTCTAGTTAAAAAAAACATTCCCTGGCTTGATTTTTAACTAGAGTTTCTTAGGGCATGTAGTTTACTGTGAGAATAATTAACATCTCATTAACATGAGAAGATGGAGGCTCCTCAGCCACAAAATACAGCATGTTCTTCATGTTCTTCCATTGATTCTATTTTTTCATCCGAGTACTTCGGTCACCTTTTATATTGCTTTATATAGCTTCTGCATAATTCTTAAGTTTATCCATGGCAGTCTCTTTAGTTTCATTGCTGCTATGTATTGATTATTTCCCATTATGTCTCTGATTACTTATTTCTCACTTATAGGAAGCCAATTGGTTTCGTATATTTTGGAGCATACGGCCATCTTCATATCACCTCTCCTTAACTAGGATGCTTTTTCAGTGGATTCTCACGCATTTTCTAGGTAGGCAATCACACACAGTCTCTGCATATTACAATTACGGTATTCATTTACCCTTTTCTTGTCACATTGACTAGGACCATGGTACCCTGTTAGCTAACAGCTGTGATGTGAAACCCCTTTGTTGTTGTCGTTCCCGCTTTTAACAGGAAGGACTCTGTTCTTTTGGGGCTAAATACGTTGTTGGTTTTGGATACCGATTGTGCCGTTTCTCAAAGTATTGTCTGTCCGGTCCAAGTTACTCCTTCTTTGCCCTGCTTTGGCACACTGGAGCTGATCCTTGTGAATCTTTCTCCTATGCCAACTAACAGAATATTAGGCTCTGGCCATAGAGAGCACTGGGGGTGACCCTACAAATCCCAGCAGAAAAATGTGTCCCTCCTCCTAGTAGCAGTATCCCGTTTGATGATATTCACTGAAGGAGGTCTGAGACAAGTACAGGCAAGCTCCAGCTGCACGTCCAGACCGTGATCTCCCTACTATCAGCTGCCTCTGAGCAGCTCCACCATTCCCATGCACCGCCACCACCCACCACCTTTCTGAAAATAGGAGCACCTGCATTTGGATAGGTGCATGACCTGGAATCACGGGCCTGGGACCGGACCTGACATATCAGCCTTGATCTGGACCTGGGCAGCATAGAGGAAAACCAAAGGCCTTAACATGATAACGTTTGGTGTGGATGGCTTTATGGGTTTGTTTCACGAGCTTAGGGTCAGCAAATAAAAGGGGGGGTCTGCCATGGAGGCAGGTAGCAGCCCTGGCGATGTGTGAGGTCCGCCCTTTGGGATGTAACTTCAGCCATGTATACACACAGATTAGCACAGGGGGTTAGGTAGCCTCAAGCAGTAACCTTGCCTCAGGAGACACAGGGGGCCAAAATTTTAGACCTGGTGGGAATGGGCTTTGTTCGCCTCAGTTGGGTATGAAGACTCCAGTGAAGCTGGTCCTGAAAGTGTGTTTTCTTGCACACAATCAGGAGGATGGGGAAGGAGAGGGTTATAACCCAGGAGTCTAGAAGGTGGTGGTGGTTTGGACTGTGGTCATCCTTTGAGATACTGTGACTGGTTGGGCTGCAGTCATCATCCCGGATGTGGCGATGGGCTCCCAGGGCCAGTATGACTCTTGAGCCAAATCCGGGACTTGCAGGCACAGGTCAAGGTCAGAAAGTCTATCATCATAACTACGCTAAAGGTAACTCCAGGGAGCACTACCAGTGTAGGACTACATTGTATTTTGTTCATTCAGATGGCTGGTCAGGATACTGTTCATATGCCCAGTCTATGGTTTTGTAGAGGAATAGTTGTACGCTACACATCAGGATGACACTGTGGGTGCAATACTGCCCGGATGGCCTGGCATTGAGTAGGGAAAACTGTGTTCCAGATCCAAGCCATCAGCCATATCAGACATAGCCAGGCCCTTGATAACTATCTTTCTCCCCTTTTGCAAGATCTGTGTGGTGGTAGGCATGGGTCCATAAGCCAATACTTTTATTTCCTGTCGGGAAGGGCCTGAAATTAGCTAACCTCTAAATCCACCATAACTGTGGAAAGCCTTAGAAAGGGGTAGTGCCTGCTTTCCAGAAAAACAGAAAAGTCATGTTGGATATTTCACTGCTCCATCTGTGTGTATTTTCCTGCCCTGGGTCCAGGTGTCAACTCTTTCTGGATTGCATTTGGGTCAAGGAAAGGACACAGAAATGGAGTATGGGGGTTGTGCTCAGGAAACGGGAATCAGAGTTGGAAATCCATGACTTGGAGTCCAAATGTTTTCATATATTTGCAGGGACTGAGAAATTTCACCCATATGGGAAGTATTACTGGGGTCCATTTGGCTCACCCAATAATTAACACAATCGTTTTCAGTTTGACCCAGCTTGTTGTCCTTTGAGTCAGGGCATCAACACGTATTATCAGGCTGGTGAATTCAATGGGTGCTATGACCATGGTGAAATCACGCGGAATAATGGTCTCAATGGTGAGGGTTTGCAAGGGGTTGCATACCCTCGCTTCTATAGCCTATAATCCACCTTGGTGAAAAAGAATCATCTGCTTGAATTTGGAAGGATCCCCAGGAGTCCAAGTGACCAGAGAACCTCCGTTGAGTAACGCCAGAAAGTATTGAGTAGGATAAGGGAACCAATGGACCACCAGGGCTGGATATGGCCGTATGACCCCGGAGGTTGGCACCAAAGATGACCAAGTCCCTATTATATGGAGCTAGCAGTTCCACTGAAAAAGGCTGGGGAAGCTAAAGAGGACATTTGGTGGGAGAGCCATAGAAAATCAATGGCTCGACATCTGCCCCAGAAAAGGATACTTGTGGGCCATTTGAATGGCCCATCATTATTAGAGGTCCTATAGTTCATTTTCGTTTTATTTCCATGTGGTTTTCAGGAACAGGTGGGGTTTGGTTGCATAAGTTCTTTAGTGATGACTTGTGAGATTTTGGTGCACCCATCACCCGGGAAGTATACACTCGACTGATGGTAGTCTTATTCCTCACCCCCCTCCCAACCTTTCCCCCAAGTCCCCAAAGTCCACCGCATCATTCCTATGACTTTGCATCCTCATAGCTTAGCACCCATTTATGAGGGAGAACATACAAGTTTGGTTTTCTATTCCTGAGTTACTTCACTTTGAATAATGATCTCCAATGCCATCCATATTGCTGCGAATGCCACCATTTCATTCCTTTTTATGGCTGAATGGTATTCCATGGTGTATATAAATGTGTGTGTGTATACACACACACACAGACACACACACACACACACATATGTATATATATACACACAATTTTTTTATCCACTCATTGATTGATGGGCATTTGGGCTGGTTCCATATTTTTGCAATGGCAAACTTTGCTGCTATCAAGTATCTTTTTTGTATAATGACTTCTTTTCCTCTGGGTAGATACCTAGTAGTGGGATTGCTGGATCAAATGGTAGATCTACCTTTAGTTTTTTAAGAAATCTCCACACTTCTCTTTTCCACGGTTTGTAATAGCTGCACTAGTGCTTTGTACTCGTTTACATTCCCACCAGCAGTGTAAGGGTGTTTCCTTTTCCTCGCATCCCCGCCAGTATCTATTATTTTTTGATTTTTTGATTATGGTCATTCTTGCAGGAGTAAGGTGGTAGATCACATTGTGGTTTTGATTTGCATTTCCCTGATCATTAGTGATGTTGAGCATTTTTTCATATGTTTGCTGGCCATTTGTATATCTTCCTTTGAGAACTGTCTATTCATGTCCTTCGCTCATTTTTTTCATGGGATTGTTTGTCGTTTTCTCGCTAATTTTTTTGAGTTCCTTGTAGATTCTGGATACTAGTCCTCTTTTGGATGTATAGATTGTGAAGATTTTTTTCCCACTCTGTGGCTTGTCTGTTTACACTGCCATCCATTACTTTTGCTGTGCAGAAACTTTTTAGTTTAATTAAGTCCCACCTATTTATCATTGTCTTTGTTGCATTTGCTTTTGAGTTCTTGGTCATGAAGTCTTTACTTAAGCCAATATCTATAAGAGTTTTTCCAATGTTATCTTTCAGACTTTTTTTAGTTTCAGATCTTAGATTTAAGTCTTTGATCCATCTCGAGTTGATTTTTGTATAAGGTGAGAGATGGGGATCCAGTTTCATTCTTCTACATGTGGCTTGCCAATTATCCCAGCACAATTGGTTGAATAGAGTGTGCTTTCCCCATTTTGTGTTTTTGTTTGTTGTGTTGAAGATCAGTTGGCTGTAAGTACGTGGCTTTATTTCTGAGTTCTCTATTCTGATCCATTGGTCTATGTGCATATTTTTATACCAGTACCATGCTGATTTGGTGACTATGTCCTTATAGTATAGTTTGAAGTCCTGTAATGTGATGCCTCCAGATTTGTTCTTTTTGCTTAGTCTTGCTTTGGCTATGTGGGCTCTTTGCTGGTTCCAGCTGAGTGTTAGGATTGTCTTTTCTAATTCTGTGAAGTCAGGTAGCATGATAACTCCAGGTTTGTTTGTTTTGCTTAGGATTGTCTGGCTATGCAGGCATTTTTTTTCATGTGAAATTTAAGGTGATGTTTTCCAATTTTGTTAAGAACGTCAATAGTAGTTTGATGGGCAAAGCAAGTTCAAATGGGGATAGCATTGAAACTGTAAGTTACTTTGGGCATTATGGCCATTTTTACAACATTGATTCTTCCTACCATGAGCATGGAATGGTTTTCCATCTGTTTGTGTCCTTTCTTACGTCCTTGAACTAATGTTTGCAGTTTTCTCCTTGAAGAGGTTCTTCACATCCCTTGCTTAGTTGTATACCTAGGTATTGTATTCTCTTTATAGCAATTGTGAATGGAAGTTCACTCATAATTTGGCTCTCTGTCTTAAAAATATGTACAATGGTCTTAATTTCAGCTTTTTTATAATAGCAAAAGATTGGAAATGACGCAAGTATCTCTCAGCAGGGTTCTGGTAGAAAAGGAACAAAGAATATCTCTACGTACTCTGATGGAGTGATGTCCAAGATATGCTACTTATTTTTTAAAAAGCATGGTGGATAAAAGTGTGCATAATATCATACCAGCCACATAAGGGAAGAGAAATGAATAAATAATTACATGTATAGATATAAAATTCGATATCTTCTTTTATACATATGTTTGTATTTAAAAGGGAAAGATAAGCTGCAATAAAAGGAAAATGATTACCTATAGGGGATGGGAACAAATAGCATAAAGAAGCATGGAGAAAAGCTAATATTCTTTGTGTAAACCTTCTTCCATAGAGTTAACTTTGGAACCATGTAAGCATATTATACAATTTTAACATAACTTTTTAGAAAAGCAATTCTCAAACAATAGGAAGAATAAATATGATCTAGTATTTGATAGCACAACAGGGTGACTATAGTTAATAATTTAATTGTACATTAAAAAACTAAAATAATATAATTGGATTATTTGTAACACAAAAGATAAATGCTCCAGGTGATGAACACTCCATTGATCCTGATTTGATTATTACACATTGCATGCCCATATTAAAATATCTCATATTTCCTACAAATATATACACCTACTATGTACCAAAAAATTAAAAATGAGAAACTTTAAGTCAAAAGCAAAATGAAACAAATAAACCTGTGTGTCCAGATGCTAACATAATCACATATGAAATAACTTTAAAACACAACAACACTGATGTTTATTCTAACATAATACATCTTAAGATAAGGATGAAAATATATTTAAAAGAATCCTAAACTCTTTGTAGTAATCATACTTTCGGTGGCACAGCACTGGTATTGTTATTCTGAAATTGCTATCTGTATACGGTAGGATAATGCAGATGAGTGATTGTATGTTGCTGTCTTGAGAACTAGGATTTTGTTTGTGGGAAAAATACAATGCATATTGCTGAGTAGAAGTAAAAATCCTTTAGTCTTGAATCTGGGTTGGAAAGATCATAAAAACTAGGGCCCAGATTTTTATTTCCAAACACTGTTTTACACTAAAAGGAACCAGACATCCTAGGAGAAATGCTGACATCTAGTCTGGGGGCAAGAAACGGACAAGTAGAGCCTCCAATATCTTGGAGTCTCAGAAAGCAAGGAGGCTATCACAGACCAATAGGGTCTGTCAAAAGGACACAGTAGCCAGTGCGTAGAGGCTCCCAGTGGCCAAAGACTGGATAAATTGATCATCAGTATAGAGAATAACTACAATGGACTGAAATATATCAAATGTTTAAAGCTATATGCTTATGATAATATTGGAAAGAAATTGGTCATGTTTGAAAGACGATAGGGAACCAACTCATTATTTTGAAAATCAGTAAATAAAGGGAAAGAGTCAAGCAATCCTGCCTGACTATGCAAACTGTGCTGGTAGCTTCCAAATAGCAGACAAAGGGAAGTTTTTCTTTATTATAAAAGTCAGCTAACAAATGCATATGGAATGATAGGATATCAGTATTCTGCAACTCTTAATGAATCAAGGGATCTAGCCATTAAGGGACAATCATATATTATGTGCCTCCTGATGGGAGAACTCCATATGCCATATGAGGAATCTAGCCATGGTAATTGAACCTGAATCTGATTAAGACTCTAACGTAAAGCATCAATTTGTAGGAAATACGGAAGACAGAGAATATGTTAAATGGTACCACAGGAATGAAATCCCGCAAGTTCAACTGGGGAAACCCTGCGGGATCAACAACTTGATTTCTTCATAACATTCCTAGGAAAAAAGGAGAAATAAGAAGGGAACCCTATGGATCAAAAGACTTGAAGACTTAAGAAACGTGTCTTGTAAAAAAAGATGATCAATGACATTAATACTCAAGAAAATAAAAATTAACAGATGCCCTATATTTATATCAAAATTTAAAATGCACATTTTCAAAACACCTGTATACATTTACGATACATCTATGTATGTTTACGGAAGTACTGTTTTCAAAAGTTCTAATTGGGAAACTAACTAAAGGCTTATAAATAAAGGAATGCCTATATAAATAATGGTGTATGAGGTAACTCTCTATGTAATAACAGAACTGGATCTTCATGGTATAATGTTGAGTGAATAAAGCAATCTGCAAAATGTAGGTACAATATAATACAGTTTATATTAAATGAATGCACAAAAAGCAGCACTACATATTTTATATGTTGTTTTACATGCATATGTAAATCCATAGAAAGAAGTCTGGAAGGATACAAAACAACCCAATAATGGTGGTTACCTTTGGGAAAGGAGATAAAGGGGACTGTGACAGGGGGTGATAGACATAGGGAACTTTAATTTGTAATATTTCAAATTTTTTAAATTAAGAATGCATTTGTATGTTACCTGTGTAATTAAAAATATTCTTAAAGACAGTGAATATAAAATAATCGAAAGGCTTCCTTCAGTGCTCTGTAGCCTCAGGACCTATTAGGGAGCTCATGGCAAATGAGCCAGCTGGAAATGTGATTTGCAGAGTTGCAGCCCCAGCACCACAGGGCTTCATAAAAGTAGAACACAGAAGGTGAGTCTGAGAAACACCAAGCTAACAACTGGCACAGAAGATCATAGTCAAAAGATTCCTTCAATTAGAGTGCCTCTGAAAGATATGGTGTATTCCAGCTGGCATTGAGACAACCTAAAGTTTAAACCGTTGGGTGATAAAGAGGGGAGGACTCAAGATGGCACTGTGAGAACAACCCAGGATTGGAGCTCGCGTTGTGTCCGCGGAAAGGTGAGTCTGAGCTGCATTTCCAGACTGAACTTTGTTGCCCACAGAACGGGGAAATTCCCAAGTGAAGAGGAGACGTGGGACGCCAGGCAGAACCTCCGCCTGGCGAAGCCGGCAGCCGGGGTGGCGGTGGCCGGCCCTACCCAGCGCTCCCCACAGGGCGCGCTTGTCTGGGTGCCCCATTGAACCGGCAACAGGAGACGTGAGAGGGCTGGACTTGAGACTGAGCTAGACTTGGACAGTGGGCCAGCCAGGGGATCGCAGGGACAGAGCGTTAGGGTTGGCCCAGTGGGACGAACAAAACCGAGATTTCAAACAAGCCCTGGGCAGACGGCCCGAGACGCTCTGAGGGGGAGGGGCGTCCACCATTACGGAGGCAACCCGCCCCAACTGACGCAGCCAGCTGGTGCCGAGGCAAACTGTCCCTACTGAGATACACGCCCACTGCTGATGCAGCCAGCCATTGCCGAGGCAACCCGTCCCTACTAAGATACACACCTAGTGCTGATGCAGCCTGCCGTTGCCGAGGCAACCCGTCCCTACTGAGATACACAACCACTGCTGATGCAGCCTGCCATTGCCGAGGCAACCCGCTACAACAGAGAGACTCCGCGGCAGGGCTTGGCGGAGACCACAGCAGAGCCTGCAGGAACAGGGCTAATCACACAACAGCAGGGCAGAGCCCCGGCAGCCAAACAGCAGCTAGTCTGCATCCTAGCTGGGCAGGACCTCAACGGACATCCAAAAATAAAGCCCAAACCCCTCAACACAGAGCATTTGAGAAAAAAAAGGGTTTCTTAATGAGCTCTGTTGCTGCAGAATCAAACATAGCAGCCTAACAGCCCTGAATGAACAACAGAGCTCACAGCTCAGCAATTAAACCCCTATAAAGTACAAACTGTCTCCTCAAGCAGCTCCCTGACCCCTCTATATCCAAAAGACTGACATTAGGCAGGCATCATCCTGGGACAAAGAGAGCAGAAAAATAAACTGGTAGCATCCCTCGCTGTGCCACAGCTGCTAGAGGTGCACCCCAGACAAGCAGGGTCTGGAGCGGACCTCAGCAGTCGTACAGCGAAGGGGCTAGACTGGTAGAAGGAAAACCAAGTAACAGAAATACTTCATCATCAACATTCTGGGTGTCCACCCAGAGACCCAATCGAAAAGTCAGCAACTACGCAGACGACCAGCGGACAAATCCACAAACATGGGAAGAAACCAGCGCAAAAAGGAGGAAAACACCCGAAACCAGAACACCTCGCCTCCTAGAAAGGACCAAAACTCCTCAGCAGCAAGGGAACAAAGCTGGACGGAGAATGACAGCAACGAAATGACGGAATTAGACTTCAGAAGATGGATAATGAGAAACTTTTGTGAGCTAAAAGATCATGTATTAAATCAATGCAAAGAAACTAAGAACCTTGAAAAAAGATTTGAAAAAAGATTCGAGGAAATGATAACAAGAATGGATAACTTAGAGAGGAATATGAATGAATTAAAGGAGCTGAAAAACACAAGACGAGAACTTCGCGAAGCAAACACAAGTTTCAACAGCCGAATTGACCAAGCAGAAGAAAGAATATCTGAAGTCGAAGACCAACTCAATGAAATAAAACGAGAAACCAAGATCAGAGAAAAAAGCACAAAAAGGAATGAACAAAGTCTCCAAGAAATGTGGGACTATGTGAAAAGACCTAACCTACGTTTGATAGGTATACCAGAAGGGGACGAACAGAATGAATCCAAGCTGGAAAATACTCTTCAGGACATCATCCAGGAAAATTTCCCCCACCTAGCAAGACAGGCCAACACTCAATTGCAGGAAATACAGAGAACACCACAAAGATATTCCGCAAGAAGAGCAACCCCAAGGCACATAATCGTCAGATTCAACAGGGTTGAAATAAAGGAGAAAATACTAAGGGCAGCCAGAGAGAAAGGTCGGGTCACCCACAAAGGGAAGCCCATCAGACTCACAGCAGATCTCTCGGCAGAAACACTGCAAGCCAGAAGAGAGTGGGGGCCAATATTCAACATTCTTCAAGAAAAGAACTTTCAACCCAAAATTTCATATCCAGCCAAACTGAGCTTCAGAAGTGAAGGAAAAATAAAATCCTTTGCGAACAAGCAAGTACTCAGAGATTTTGTCACCACCAGGCCTGCTTTACAAGAGCTCCTAAAAGAGGCATCACACATAGAAAGGATCAACCAGTACCAGCCATTCCAAAATCACACTGAATGCTAAAGAGCTTCAACATAATGAAGGATCTACAACAACCAACAGGCAAAACAGCCACTTAGCATCAAAATGGCAGTATCAAATTCACACATAACAATATTAACCCTAAATGTAAATGGACTAAATGCACCAATCAAAAGACACAGACTGGCAAATTGGATAAAAATCCAAAACCCATCAGTGTGCTGTATCCAGGAAACCCATCTCACATGCAAGGATACACAAAGGCTCAAAATAAAGGGATGGAGGAAGATTTACCAAGCTAATGGAGAGCAAAAAACAGCAGGAGTTGCAATTCTCATCTCTGATAAAATAGACTTTAAAGCAACAAAGATCAAAAGAGACAAAGAAGGCCATTACATAATGGTAAAAGGATCAATAAAACAAGAAGAGCTAATGATCCTAAACATATATGGACCCAATGCAGGAGCACCCAGATACATAAGGCAAGTTCTTAATGACTTACAAAAGGACTTAGACTCCCACACAATAATAGTGGGAGACTTTAACACTCCACTGTCAATACTAGACAGATCAACCAGACAGAAAATCAACAAGGATATCCAGGACTTGAACTCAGACCTGGAGTAAGAAACCTGATAGGCATTTACAGAACTCTCCTCCCCAAATCCACAGAATACACATTCTTCTCAGCACCACATCACACCTACTCAAAAATTGACCACATAATTGGAAGTAAAGCACTGCTCAACAAATGCAAAACAACTGAAATCATAACAAACAGCCTCTCAGACCATAGTGCAATCAAGTTAGAACTCAGAATTCAGAAACCGACCCAGAACCGCACAGCTTCATGGAAACTCAACAACTGGCTCTTGAATGTTGACTGGGTAAACAAGGAAATGAAGGAAGAAATAAAGAAGTTCTTCGAAACCAATGAGAACCAAGACACAACGTGCCAGAACCTCTGGGACACATTTAAAGCAGTCTCTAGAGGAAAGTATATAGCAATAAGTGCCCATATGAGGAGAATGGAGAGATCCAAAATTGACACCCTATCGTCAAAATTGAAAGAGCTAGAGGAGCAAGATCAAAAAAACTCAAAACCCAGCAGAAGACAAGAAATAACTAAGATCAGAGCTGAGCTGAAGGAGATTGAGACACGAAAAACCCTCCAAAAAATCAATAAATCCAAGAGCTGGTTTTTTGAAAAGATCAACAAAATAGACAGACCACTAGCCAGATTGATTAAAAAGAAAAGAGAGAACAACCAAATAGATGCAATAAAAAATGATAAAGGGGAAATCACCACAGATTCCACAGAAATTCAGACCATCATCAGAGAATATTACAAACAACTCTATGCACATAAACTAGTAAACCTGGAAGAAATGGATAAATTCCTGGACTCCTGTGTCCTCCCAAGCCTAAACCAGGAGGAAGCTGAAACTATGAATAGACAAATAACAAGGTCTGAAGTTGAGGCAGCAATTAAGAGCCTACCACACAAAAAATGCCCAGGTCCAGACGGGTTCACAGCCGAATTCTACCAGACACACAAGGAGGAGCTGGTACCATTCCTTCTAAAACTATTTCAAACAATCCAAAAAGAGGGAATCCTTCCCAAATCATTTTATGAGACCAACATCATCCTGATACCAAAACCCGGCAGAGATCCAACGAGAAAAGAAAACTTCAGGCCAATATCCATGATGAACATAGATGCAAAAATCTTCAATAAAATATTGGCAAGCCGATTGCAACAGAAAATCAAAAAACTTATTCATCATGATCAAGTAGGATTCATCCCAGGGATGCAAGGCTGGTTCAACATACGCAAGTCTATCAACGTAATTCACCACATAAACAGAACCAAAAACAAAAACCACATGATTATCTCAATTGACGCAGAGAAGGCATTTGACAAAATTCAACAGCCCTTTATGCTAAAAACCCTCAATAAACTCGGTATCGATGGAACGTATCTCAAAGTAATAAAAGCTATTTATGACAAACCAACAGCCAATATCATACTGAATGGGCGAAAACTGGAAGCATTCCCTTTGAAATCTGACACTAGACAAGGATGCCCTCTCTCACCACTCCTATTCAATATGGTACTGGAAGTTCTAGCCAGAGCAATCAGGCAAGAAAAAGAAATAAAGGGTATTCAAATAGGAAAGATGGAAGCCAAATTGTCTCTATTTGCAGACGACATGATAGTATACCTAGAAGACCCCATCGCCTCAGCCCAAAATCTCCGGAAAGTGATAAGCAACTTCAGCAAAGTCTCAGGATATAAAATCAATGTGCAAAAATCACAAGCATTCGTCTACACCAGTAACAGACTTAAAGAAAGCCAAATCAAGAGCGAACTGCCATTCGCAATTGCTACAAAAAGAATAAAATACCTTGGAATACAACTCACAGGGAACGTAAGAGACCTCTTCAAGGAGAACTACAAACCACTGCTCAACGAAATCAGAGGACACAAACAGATGGAGAAACATTCCATGTTCATGGTTAGGAAGAATTAATATCGTGAAAATGGCTATACTGCCCAAAGTAATTTACAGAATCAACACTATCCCCATCAAGCTACCATTGACTTTCTTCACAGAACTGGAAAAAACCACCATGAACTTCATATGGAACCAAAAGAGAGCCCGCATAGCCAAGTCAATTCTAAGCAAAAAGAACACAGCGGGGGGCATCACACTACCGGATTTCAAACTATACTACAAGGCTACAGTAATCAAAACAGCATGGTACTGGTACCAAAACAGAGATATAGACCAATGGAACAAAACAGAGGCACTGGAGGCAACACAACTTACATACAACTATACAATCTTTGATAAACCTGACAAAAACAAGCAATAGGGAAAGGATTCCATGTTTAACAAATGGTGTTGCGAAAACTGGCTAGCCATGTGCAGAAAGCAGAAACTGGACCCCTTCCTGACACCTTGCACTAAAATTAACTCCAGATGGATTAAAGACTTAAACATAAGACCTGGCACCATGAAAACCCTAGAAGGAAATCTAGGCAAAACTATCCAGGACATAGGAGTAGGCAAGGACTTCATGAACAAAACACCAAAAGCATTGGCAACAAAAGCCAAGATAGACAAATGGGACCTAATGAAACTCCACAGCTTCTGCACGGCAAAAGAAACAGTCACTAAAGTGGATCGGCAACCAACAGAATGGGAAAAAATTTTCGCAGTCTACCCATCTGACAAAGGGCTGATATCCAGAATTTACAAAGAACTCAAGCAGATTTACAGGAAAAAAACAAACAAGCCCATTCAAAAGTGGGCAAAGGATATGAACAGATACTTTACGAAAGAAGACATATATGAGGCCAACAATCATATGAAAAAATGCTCATCGTCACTGGTCATCAGAGAGATGCAAATCAAAACCACATTGAGATACCATCTCACGCCAGTTAGAATGGCGATCATTAAAAAATCTGGAGACAACAGATGCTGGAGAGGATGTGGAGAGAAAGGAACACTTTTACACTGTTGGTGGGAGTGTAAATTAGTTCAACCATTGTGGAAGACAGTGTGGCGATTCCTCAAGGCCTTAGAAATAGAAATTGCATTTGACCCAGCAATCCCATTACTGGGTATATATCCAAAAGTCTGTAAATCGTTCTACTATAAGGACACATGTGCACGAATGTTCATTGCAGCACTGTTTACAATAGCAAAGACCTGGAATCAACCCAAATGCCCATTGATAATAGACTGGATTGGAAAAATGTGGCACATATACACCATGGAATATTATGCAGCAATCAGAAATGATGAGTTTGTGTCATTTGTAGGGACATGGATGAATCTGGAGAACATCATTCTCAGCAAACCGACAGAAGAACAGAAAATGAAACACTGCATATTCTCACTCATAGGTGGGTGATGAAAAATGAGAACATATGGACACAGAAAGGGGAGTACTAAACACTGGGGTCTATTTGGGGGAAAAGGGGAGGGCCAGTGGGAGGGGGAGGTGGGGAGGGATAGCCTGGGGAGAAATGCCGGATGTGGGTGAAGGGGAGAAGAAAAGCAAAGCACACTGCCATGTGTGTACCTACGCAACTGTCTTGCATGCTCTGCTCATGTACCCCAAAACCTAAAATCCAATAAAAATTAAAAAAAAAAGAAAATAATGGAAAGGAAATAGCATATGGACTATATTTTTCAAGAAATTAAAAAATAATTATGATGAGAATAAGCAAGCTGTAGAATATCTATTAGAGGGAAGATTAATGCAGACATTAATGAAAAACCATGAAAAGTGCTTATAACATGAAGTTTTAAATTTTTTGGGTTTTAAAAAATGGTATAATGAAAAATTTGAAGCAATATAAGGGAGCAAAAATAAAATTGTTTCAGTAATTTGGTAATAAAATTTTAATTGAGTCAAACTCTCAATTAAAATTACAATGAATCAAAGAAAAAAATCACCTTCATGTAACTTGAGGCCTTCCACTGACAAGACTTGTCTATAACTTGGTTGATGATTTTGACATGTGCAAGGAAAGAATATGTCAGTGACCCATGGAAATTTGGAAAAGGGGGAATCAGTTAAGCCAACAGGCACATAGCACACTTGTCAGTTTCTTAATTTTCATGTGCTTCAGTTTCTCAATCTCTCCAACGGGGCTAGTATTAGTGTCTACTTCATGGAGTTATTGTATAAAAAGAAAACAGCACCTGGTATGCAGTGAGGCTTCACATTTTTAAAGGGAGAAAATGTGGTGGTCAGGCCAATATAAACAGTGTCATAGTTCTATTTCTCATTGTCAACCAGCATCCTGGTTTTCATACATCAGGCTACTGTGAGGTAATCAGCATCAGTCAGTCTCTTGACTCCGACCAGTTCTAGTTGAACAGATTGAGTTTCTGAGACTGCAAGGCTGAAAGTCCAGCCTAGACCTACATTGAAAAAGTACCAATGCAATGTTATCCAGCAAACTTTATTGATAGCCAGCCAGCCACTTTTCTTTATATATGTATATTTTTTATTGCACTTTAGGTTCTGGGGTACATGTGCAACATGCAGGATTATTGCATAGGTACATACAATGTGGTTTTCTGCCTCCATCCCCCCCGTCACCTGTATCTGGCATTTTTCCCCATGTTATCCCTCCCCAACCTCCCTAACCCCACTATCCCTCCCCTATCCCCCCTCAACAGACCCCAGTGTGTGACGCTCCCCTCCATGTCCATGTGTTCTCATTGTTCAACACCCACCTATGAGTGAGAATATGCGGTGTTTGATTTTCAGTTCTTGTGTCAGTTTGCGAGAATGATGGTTTCCAGATTCATCCATGTCCCTACAAAGGACATGAACTCATCATTTTTTATGTTTGCATAGTATTCCATGGTGTATTTGTGCCACATTTTCCTTGTCCAGTCTATCATCGATGGGCATTTGGATTGGTTTGAGGTCTTTGCTATTGTAAACAGTGCTGCAACGAACATACATGTGCATGTGTCTTTATAGTAGAATGATTATGTCATTCCCAATCACAGTGTCCTCACTGACTATATGATTGCAGATAGCCCTGTTCTCATTCTTTCAGTCTGGGGGAGCTATAACTCTTAAACTCTCTGTTTAAACTCAGAGAAGTCCCCTCCTTCTTCTATACAGGCCTTACCTTTCCAAACTGTGTCATGATCTTCAGCAGTTTGGTTCTCACACTCTGTGATGTTGTGACATTTAGGTGATTGGTAAACTCAAAGCTGTCTCCTGTGCCAGCCAGAAAGACTGGATGTAGAGGCCCTGAGGGTACTGAACCTTGTAGGTTTCTTTTCACATGGCTCCATTCCCTAAAACACAAATTCAAACCACAGCCTTCTCATCCTATTCAGTTTCCAACTTCCATAGTCCAGAACTGTGTGCTGAATGGCATCTCAGGTCTTTGATGCTGGTGGGCAGATATTACTACCCAAAACCTCTCTGAAATGTTTCAAAGTTTCTAGCTAAGGCCCTGGACATATTCTGGTGCATAAGAGGGCTGGAACCTGGAAGAGTTACCCAGGATCCAGTCTGGACCCTGACTGAGCATCAAGAATCCTAAAAACTCGAATCATTCCAGATCACACTGAGACACAATGCTCCAATCCTATTCTGCCTCCTTGTTGGTGACCTTGACTTCATCAGCGCACAGAATAGAAAGCTGGATCTGGTTACTTGCAGTTTCGCAAACTCACTGTATTGTGTTGAACTTCTTTAAATGCGGATCCTGCCTCACTTCTTTCATTATTCATTTAAGGATTTCCCTCCTTTGGGAAAACTTCACTGACCCCATTTCGTTGCCTGACACTGAGTAAGTATACCGACTGAGCTCTCTAAGAGCCATGAAGCCTCCCTCTATTCCTCTGTTCTGCTATTTGTCCCCATGCCCCATTACTTGAGTCAGCCACTGAATTGCATTTATCTCTGTATCCCCAGGGCCTGACACATGAAAGGATCCCAGGGAAGACATGCCCTGTACTACCCACATTCCAGTCACTAAATTTTCATAATTAAAAATATTAATTGCATCAAATGTGAAGGGTTAAGAGAAATGGATGCCATCCTATGCTCTTCCTAGGAGTGTAAATTAGTACTACCTTTTTAGAGAGTCGTTTATCAGTGCTTACTGAATGTCTAAACATAAGTATCTTTTTAGAGATATAATTCACATATAATAAAAATCACCCTTTCAATTCAAGAACAACTTTTATTATCTCCTTACATTTAAATCTTTAATCTATTTTGAGTCAATTTTTGTATATGGTCAAAGGTAGGGGTCGAGTTTCATTCTTCTGTATATAGCTAGCCAGCTATCTCAGCACCATTTATTAAAAAGGAAATACTGTCTTCATTGCTTATTTGTGCAGACTTTTTTGAAGACCAGATGGTTGTAGACGTGTGGCTTTATTTCTGACTTCTCCATTCTGTTCCATTGGTCTATGTGTCCGTTTTTTTAGCAGTACCATGCTGCTTAGGTTGCTACAGTCTTATAGTAGTATGCTTTGAAGTTGGGTAATATGATACCTCCACCTTTGTTCTTTTTGCTTAGGATTGCTTTGGTTGGTCAGGCTCTTTTTTGGTTGCATATGAATTTTAGAATTATTTTTTCTGATTCTGCAAGAAACAATGTTGGTATTTTGATGAGAATTGCATTGAATCCGTATATTGCTTTGGGCAGTGTGGTAATTTTCACAATACTGATTCTTCCTATCCACAAGCATGGGGTATGTTTCCATTTGTTTGTGTCATCTGTGATTTATTTCAGCAGTGTTTTGTAGTTCTTATAAAGATCTTTCACCTCCCTCGTTAAGTATATTGTTAGGTATTTTATTTTTTGCAGCTGTTGCAAAAAGGATTGATTTCTTGATTTAATTCTCAGCTTGGTCATAGTTGGTGTATAGCAGTGCTACTGATTTGTAACCTCAGATTTTACTGAATTTGTTTATTAAATCTAAGAGCCTTTTGGAGGAGTCTTTAGGATGTTTTAGGTATACAATCACATCATCTGCAAAATGTGATAGCTTGAATTCCTCTTTTCCAGTTTGGATGTCCTTTATTTTTTTCTCTTGCCTAATTGTTCTGGGTAGGACATCCAGAATTATCTTGAGTAGGAGTGGTGAAATAGGGCATCTTTGTCTTGTTTCTGTTCTCAGGGAGAATGCTTTCAACGTTTTTCCATTCAGTATGATGTTGGCTGTGGGTTTGTCATATATGGTTTTTTATTATTTTGAGATAATCTCTTCTATGCTTAGTTGGTTGAGAGTTTTTCTCATAAAGGGATGCTGAATTTTGTTGAATGCTTTCTCTGCATCTATTGAGACGATCATATGGTTTTTGTTTTTAATTGTGTTTAAGTGATATATCATGCTTATTTTTTTGCCTTCCATTTGTTTATTTATTTTTTATTATTATGCTTTAAATTCTGGGGTACATGTGCAGAAGGTGCAGGTTTGTTACATAGCTACACATGTGCCATGGTGGTTTGCTGCATCCATCACTCCATCATCTACATTAGGTATTTCTCCTAGTGCTATCCCTCCCCTAGCCCCACACCCACTGCTATTTCTCCCCAGGCCCCCCCACCCCCCAATAGGCCCCAGTGTGTGATGTTCCCCTCTGTGTGTCCATGCATTCTCATTGTTCAACACCCACTTATGAGTGAGAACATGCAGTGTTTGGTTTTCTGTTCTTGTGTCAGTTTGCTGAGAATTGTGGTTTAGAGCTTCATCCATGTCCCTGCAAATAACATGAACTCATCCTTTTTTATGGATGCATAGTATTTCATGGTGTATATGTGCCACATTTTCTTTATCCAGTCTATCTTTGATGGACATTTGGGTTGGTTCCAAGTCTTTGCTATTGTGAACAGTGTCACAACAAACATACATGTGCATGTGTCTTTATAATAGAATGATATATAATCCTTTGGGTATATAGCCAGGAATGGGATTGCTGGGTCAAATGGTATTTCTAGATCAAGATGCTTGAGGATTCGCCACACTGTCTTCCACAATGGTTGAACTAGTTTACACTCCTAACAACAGTGTAAAAGCATTCCTATTTTTTCACATCCTCTCCAGCATCTGTTGTCTCCTGATTTTTTAATGATTGCCATTCTAACTGGCATGAGATGGTGTCTCAATGTGGTTTTGATTTGTATTTCTCTAATGACCAGTG
The DNA here is from genome assembly GCF_049354715.1 of Callithrix jacchus. Taxonomy (NCBI): domain Eukaryota; kingdom Metazoa; phylum Chordata; class Mammalia; order Primates; family Cebidae; genus Callithrix; species Callithrix jacchus. Next base: position 70,350,448 of record NC_133524.1, read on the forward strand.
ATGATGAGCATTTTTTCATATGTTTGTTGGCTGCATAAATGTCTTCTTTTGAAAAGTGTCTGTTTATATCCTTTGCCCACTTTTAATGGCATTGTTTATTTTTTTCTTTAAGGTCTTTGTAGATTCTGGATATTAGCCCTTTGTCAGATGGGTAGATTGCACAATTTTTTCCCCATTCTGTTGGTTGCCAGTTTAATCAAAACCTAACACCATAAAAACCCTAGAAGAAAACCGAGTCAATACCATTCAGGACATATGCATGGGCAAAGTCTTCATGTCTAAAGCACCAAAAGCAATGGCAACAAAAGCCAAAATAGACATATGGGATCTCATTAAACTTAAGACCTCCTGCACAGCAAAAGAAAGTATCATTAGACTGAACTGGCAACCAACAGAATGGGAAAAAAATAGTACAATCTACCCATTTGACAAAGGGCTAATATCCAGAATCTACAAAGACCTTAAAGAAATTTACAAGAAATGCCAGTTTGAAGTCAGGTAGCATGATGCCTCCAGGTGTGTGTGTGTGCGTGTGTGTGTGTGTGTGTGTGTGTGTGTGTGTGTTTTGCTTAGGATTGTCTTGGCTATGCCCACTCTTTTTTGGTTCCATATGAAATTTAAGGTGTTTTTTTCCAATTCTGTGAAGAATGTCAATGGTAGTTGATGGGGATAGCATTAAATCTATAAATTACTTTCACCAGTATGGCAATTTCTACTATACTGATTCTTCCTAACCATGAGCATGGAATGTTTTTCTTTTTTTTTTTTTTTAAGAAAAAAAGAAAAGAGAATCACTGGGCGAAGGAAAAGATAAATTAACAGGAAACTAGTGGGAAATTGCATTTATATTCATGGCATCTAAGAAGTTCCTAAAACCCTTGGGAAGTAAGCGTTGTTACTTCCATTTTGAAGAGGAAGAAACTGGTTTTTACTTGCAAAATATCAGTAATTTTTTCAGTCAAAGCTGCCCTCCAAAGCCCCACCTGGACCAACCAATCATAGCATCCCCCAGGGGAAAAAAGGAGGGTCAAGTGAACAGCAATGTCTCCTTAAAAGAAAAAGAAGAGAAAGAGAAAGGGGGAGAGAGAACAGGAATCTTGCTCTATTGCGCAGGATGGAATGCAATCTAAAAATAGGTATTAAAGACCTCTTTTATGCCGATAATTGTACTTATCAGCGGAGACAGGAAGGAATAAGGGAAGAAAATAACAAACAGCCAACCAATATTTCATTTAAGTCTGTGAAATGCTATGCAAATGCTGAAGAATGATTTACTTCCAATTATGTGGTCACTTTCAAAATAGGTGTAATGTGATACTAAGAAAAATGTATGTTGTGAACCTGGGGTGAAGAATTCTATAGATATTCACTGAATCTACTTGTTCCAGGTCTGAGTTCTAATCATGGATGTCCCTGTTAATTTTCTACCTCGTTGATCCGTCGAATATTAACAATGAGGTATCAAAGTCTCCCGCCATTATTGTGCAGGAGTCCAAGTCTCTTTATAAGTCATTGAGAACTTCTCTTATGTATCTGGGTGCTCCTATATTGGGTATATATATATATTTATGATCATTGACTCCTATTGTTGTATTGATCCTTTTATGATTATGTAATGTCCTTCTTTGTTTCTTTTAGTCTTTGTTACTATTAAAGTCTATTTTGTCAGAGACGAAAGTTACAACTCTTTTTTTTTTTGTCTCCATTTGATTGATAAGTCTTCCACCAAAGCTTTGTTTTGAGTCTTTGTGTGTCCTTGCTTATGAGATGGATCTGAATACAGCGTACCAATGGCTTTTCACTTTTTATTCAATTTTCCTTTCTGTGTCTTTGATTGGGGCATTTAATCCATTAAAATTTAGGATTAATATTGATATTTATGAGTTTAATATTGTCATTTAATGCTATCTGGCAATTTTGCCCGTTAGTTGACATAGATTCTTCATTATGGAGATACTCTTTATCTTTTGGTAAGTTTTTGGGATGACTGATACTGGTTGTTCTGTTCTGTGTATAGTGCTTCTTTTAGAAGCTCTTGTAAAGCAGGCCTGGTGGTGGTCTGTTCAAGGATTCAACTTATTTCTGGTTTAGTCTTAGGAGGGTGTATGTTTCCAGGAATGTATCCATTTCTACTAGATTTTCTGGTTTATTTGCATAGAGGTATTTATGATATTCTCTGATGATAGTTTGTATTTCTGTGAGATCAGTGGTGATATCTCCTTTATCATTTTTTATTGTATCTATTTGGTTCTTCTCTCTTTTCTTCTTTATTAGTCTTGCTAGCAGTCTATCTATTCTGCTGATCTTTTCAAAAATCTAGCTCCTGGATTCATTGATTTTTTGAAGGGATTTTTTTGGGTCTCTACCTCTTTCAGTTATGCTCTCATCTTAGTTATTTCTTGCCTTCTGCTAGCTTTTGAATTTTTTGATCTTGCTCCTCTAGTTATTTTAATCATGATGTCAGGGTGTCGATGTTTGATCTTTCCTCATTTCTCTTGTTGACATTTAGTGCTATAAATTTTCCTCCACTCACTGCTTTAAATGAGTCCCAGAGATTCTGGTACATTGTGTTTTCATTTTCATTGGTTTCAAAGAACATCTTTATTTCAGCCTTCATTTCATTATGTATCCAGTAGTCATTCAGGAGCAGGTCGTTCAGTTTCCATGTAGTTGTGCAATTTTTAGTGAGTTTCTTAATCATGAGTTCTAATTTGATTGCACTGTAGTTTGAGAGACTGGTTGCTATGATTTCTATTCTTTTGCATTTGCTGAGGAGTATTTTACTTCCAATTATGTGGTAATTTTTAGAATAAGTGTGATGAGGTGCTGAGAAGAATATATATTCTGTAAATTTGGGGTAGAGAGTTCTGTAGATGCCTATTAGGTCTGCTTGGTCCAGATCTGAGTTCAAGTCCTGGATATCCTTGTTAATTTCTGTCTGTTGATCTGTCTAATATTGACAGTGGGGTGTTAAAGTTTCCCGTTATCCTGGTGTGGGAGTCTAAGTCTCTTTTTAGGTCTCTAAGAACTTGCTTTATGTATCTGTATGCTCCCTTACTGGGTGCCTATATATTTAGGATAGTTAGCTCTTCTTGTTACCTTGATTCCCTTTCCCAGTATGTAATCTCTTTATCTCTTTTGATCTTTGTTGATTTAAAGTCTGTTTTATCAGAGACTAGGATTGTGAACCCTCCTATTTTTTGCTCTCCATTTGCTTGGTAAATCTTCCTCCATCCCTCTGTTTTGAGCCTATGTGTGTCTGCACTTAAGATGGGTCTCCTGAATATAGCACACTGATGGGTCTTGAGTCTTTATCCAATTTGTCAGTCTGTGTCTTTTGATTGGGGCATTTAGCCCATTTACATTTAAGGTTAATATTATTATGTGTGAATTTGATCCTGCCATTTTGATGCTAGGTGTTTGTTTTGCCCATTAGTCGAAGCACTTTCTTTATTGTATCGATGGTCTTTACAATTTGGTACATTTTTGCAGTGGCTGATACTGATTGTTCCTTTCCATGTTTAGTTCCTCCTTTAGGAGTGCTTGTAAGGCAGGCCTGGTGGTTACAAAATCTCACAGCATTTGCTTGTTCATAAAGGATTTTATTTCTCCTCACTTAGTTTGGCTGGATATGAAATTCTAGGTTGAAAATTCTTTTCTTTAAGGATGTTAAATATTTGCCCCCACTTTCTTCTGCCTTGTAGGGTTTCTGCACAGAGATCTGCTGTGAGTCTGATGGGCTTACCTTTGCCTTTGTGGTTAACCCAACTTTCTCTCTGGCTACAGTTAGCATTTTTTCCTTCATTTCAACCCTGGTGAATCTGATGATTATCTGTCTTGGGGTTGCTCTTCTTGATGAGTATCTTTGTGGTGTTCTCCATATTTCCTGGATTTGAATGTTGGCCTGCCTTGCTAGGTTGGGGGAGCTCTGGATAATATTCTGAAGAGTGTTTTTTAACTTGGTTTCATTCTCCCCATCACTTTCAGGTCCACTGATCAAATGGTCTTTTCATATAATCCCATATATGTTGGAGGCTTTGTTCATTTCTTTTCAAACTTTTTCTCCATTATTTATATTATTTCTCACTTTATTTTATTGAGTTTGTCTTTAATCTGATATCCTTTCTTCTGCTTGATCAATTCAGCTATTGAGATTTGTGGATGCTTCACAAAGGTCTCATGCTGTGTTTTTCAGCTCCATCAGGTCATTTATGTTCTTCTCTAAACTGGTTATTCTAGTTAGCATTTTGTCTAACCTTTTTTCAAGGTTCTTAGCTTCCTTACACTGGGTTATAACATGCTCCTTTTGCTCAGAGAAGTTTGTTATCACCCACTTTCTGCAGCCTGCTTCTGTCAACTTGACAAACTCATTCTTCATTCAGTTTTGTTCCCTTGCTGGTGAGGAGTTGTGATCCCTTGGAGGAGCACAGGGTTTCTGGTTTTTAGGATTTTCAGCCCTTTTGCACTGGTTTCTTCCCATCTTTGTGGATTTATCTACTCTTTGAAATTGGTGACTTTTGAATGGAATCTCTGAGTGGATGTCCTTTCTGTTGATGTTGAAACTATTTCTTTCTGTTTGCTAGTTTTCCTTCTAACAGTCAGGCCCCTCTGCTGCAGGTCTGCTGGAGTTTGCTGGAGATCCACTCCAGACCCTGCTTGCCTGGGAATCATCTACAGAACAGCAAAGATTGCTGCCTCTTCCTTCCTTTGGTAGATTCATCCCAGAAGGGCACCAACCATATGCCAGCCAGAGGTCTCCAGTATGAGGTGTCTGTCAGCCCCTGCTGGGGGGTGTCTCACAGTCAGGATACATGGGGGTCAGGGAGCCACTTGAAGATGCAGTCTGACCCTTACCAGAGCTCAAATGCTGTTCTAGGAAATTTGTTGCTCTCTTCAGAGCTTCCAGGCAGGGATGCTTAAGTCTGCCGAAGGTGTACCCACAACTGACCCTTTTCCTAGGTGCTCTGTCCCAGGAAGGTTGGGGCTTTATTTGCAAGTCCCTGATGGGCTGCTGTCTTTTTTCAGAGATGCCCTGCTCAGCAAGGAGGAAGTGTAGTGACATAGTCTGCCTGCAGAGGCCTTGCTGAGCTGCTGTGGGCTTTGCCCAGTTGCTGTGTTTCCCCACAATTTTGTTTCCACAGGGGAGGTTAAAATTGCCTACCTGAGCCTCAGCAATGGCGGACACTCTCCCTGAACTGAGCTCAAATGTCCCAGGTTGAGCTCAGACTGCTGTCCTAGCTGCAAGACTTTCAATCCAGTGGATCTCATCTTGCTGGTCTTTGTGGGGGTTGGACCCTCTTAGCCAGATCACTTGGCTCCCTGGCTTCAGGCCTTCTTTTTCAGGGGAGTAAATGGTTCTGTCTTGCTGACATTTCAGGTGCCACTGGGGTATGAAAAAGCATACTGCTGTGCGTAGCTTGGTGTCTTCCCAAACAGCCACCCAATTTTGTGCTGGAAATCTGGGGCACTGGTATTGTTGGCACTGGAGGGAATCTCATGGTCTGCCAGTAGTGAAGACCATGGGCAAAGCACGATATCTGGGCAAGAGTGCTGGGAGAAGTCCCTAATCACTTCTCTTTGCTAGGAGAGGGAGTTCCCCAGCCTTTTGCACTTCCTGGGTGAGGTGACACCTGACACTGTTTCAACTTATCCTCCTTGGGCTACACCCACTGTCTAACCAGTCCCAATAAGATGAACCAGGTGCCTCAGTTGGAAATGCGGAGATCACCCACCATTTGCATCGCTCTCACTGGGAGTGGTGCACACGAGCTGTTCCTATTTGGCCATCTTGCCAGCAATCACCCTGCCACGTTTATTGACTTCATATGTTAAACCATCCCTTGCGTCATGGGATGAAATGTACTTTATTATGATGTATTATCTTTTTGATGTGCTGTTGGATTCTGTTAGCTACTATTCTGTTGAGGATGTTTGCATCTATGTTCATCAGGGATATTGATCTGTGTTTTTTGTTTTTGTTTTTGTGAACTTTCCTGCTTTTGGTATCAAAGTGATACTGGCTTCATAGAATGATTTCAGAAGGATTCTCTTTTTGAATCTTTTGGAATAGTTTCAGGAGAATTGGTAACAATTCTTTAAATGTCTGGTAGAGTTTAGCTATGAGTGCATCTTGTCCTAGGTTTTATTTTGCTGGCAATTTTTAAATTACTGATTCAATCTCACTGCTGATTATTTGTCTGTTTAAGGTTTTGGTTTCTTCCTATTTAATTTAGAAGGGTTGTATGTTTTTAGGAATGAGCACATTTCCTCCAGGTACTCTAGTTTGTGCACGCAGAGGTGTTCATAGTAGTCTTGCATGATCTTTTGTATTTCTGTTGTCTCAGTTGTAATGTTGCCAGTTTCATTTCTAGTTGTGATTATTTGGATCTTCTTTCCTTCTTTCTTGGTTAATCTACCTAATGGTCTATAAAATGTATCTTTTCAAAGAACCAGGTTTTGTTTCATTTCTTTTGCAATTTGTTGTTGTTGCTGCTTGAATTTTAATTGGTTATGTTCTGATCCTTGTTATTTCTTGTCTTCTGCTAGTTTGGGGCATAATTTGTTCTTGTTTCTCTAGTTCCTTGAGGTACAAAATTAGGTTGTCAATTTGTGCTTTTTCAGACTTTTAGATGTAGGCATTTAGCACTGTAAACTTTTTTCTTAGTACTACTTTTGTTGTATCCCAGAGGTTTTGGTAACTTGTGTCATTATTATCATTCAGTTTATATAATTTTAAATGTCCATCTTGATTTCATTGTTAACCCAGAAATCATTCAGGAGCAAATTATTTAATTTCTATGTATTTGTATAGTTTTGAGGTTTCCTTTTGGAGTTAATTTCTGGCTTAATTCCACTTTAATATGAGAAGGTACTTGATATGATTTTGATTTTTAAAAATGTATTGGGACTTAATTTGTGACCTACTATATGGTCTATTTTGGGGAAGGTTTCTTGTTCTAATGAGAGGAATGTATATTCTGCAGTTCTTGTGTAGAATGTTCTGCAAATATCTATTAAGTCCTTTTGTTCTAGTGTGTTGGTTAAGTCCATTGTTTCTTTGTTGACTTTCTATCTTGGTGATCTGTCTAGTGCTGTTAGTGGTGTATTGAAGTCTCCCATTTCATTGTCACAACATAGACATTGTTGTCAATCTCATTTCTTAGGTCTACTAGTAACTGTTTTATGAATCTAGGAAATTCACTGTTAGCTGCATATACATTTAGAATTATAATATCTTCTTTTTGGATTGATCCTTTCATCATATAGTGACCATTGTCTTTTTTTTTTTTTTTTTTTTTTTTACTGTTGTTGCTTTGAAGTCTGTTTCATCTGATATAAGAATTACTACTTCTGCTTGCTTTTGGTTTCCATTTGTGTAAAATATCTTTTTCCACCACTAGTCTTTGAGTTTATATAAATACTTCCATGTTTGGTGAGTCTCCTGAAGACAAGAGGTATTTAGTTTGTGATTTTTAAATTCATTCTGCCATTCTGTGCCTTTTAAGTGGAGCATTTAGGCCATTTATATTCAATGCAATTAATTAATATTGAGAGGTGAGGTACTGCTCTCTTCATCATGCTGTTATAGAAATTGCTTTTTACATTGCATTATTGTTTTATAGGCCTTGTGAGTTTTAAGTTTTCAAGAGTTTCTATTTTGGTGTGTTGAGCTTTTGTTTCAAGATATTGAACTCCTTTTAGAGTTTATTGTAGTTCTGGGTTGGTAGTGACAAATTTCCTCTACACTTGTTTGTCTGAAATGACTTTATTTTTATTTTATTTATAAAACTTTGTTGTGTTGGATACAAAATTCTTAGTTGACAGTTATTATCTTTAAGGAGGCTGAAGATAGAACCCCAATCCCTTATGGCTTGCAAGGTTTCTGCTGAGAAATCTGCTGTTAGTCTTATAGGTTTTCATTTACCGTTTACCTGATTCTTTTGCCTGACAGCTCTTAGAATTCCTTCCTTCATGTTGACTTTAGAAAACCTGATGGCTATATGCTGTGATGAAGATCTTTTTTCAATAAATTTCCCAGGAGTTCTTTGAGCATCTTGAATTTGGATATCCATATCTCCAGCCAGGCCAGGGACATTTTCCTCAATTATTCCCTAAAGTAAATTTTCCAGACGTTTTGTTTTCTCTTCTCCGTCATGAATATGAATCATTCCTAGGTTTGGCCATTTTATATTGTCCTACATTTCTTGGATATTTGTTCATTTACTTTGATTATTTTTCTTTATTTTTTATCTGATTTGGTTAATTCAAAAGCATTGTCTTCAAGTTCTGAAATTCTTTGTTCTAGTATGTTGTGAAATTTCCGCCAATATTTATAATTCCCTAAGTGTGTCTTTCATTTCTAGAGGTCCTGATTGGTTTTTCTTTATATTTCTAAAAAGCTTTTTATTTATATCCTAAACTGATTTTTAAAAATGTTTTATACTTGTTTGCTCCTTTCTCTGTTATCTCCTTGAGTAGCTTAATAATCAACCTTCTGACTTTTTAAATCTGATATTTCAAATATTTCAATTGGATTTGGATCCATTGCTGGAAAGCTAGTATAATCTTCTAGGAGTGTAATAGAACCCTGTTTTGTCATATTACCAGAGTTACCTTTCTGGTTTCTTCTCATTTTGATAGACTCTTCTAATTATTTTTGAATTTATGTTTGATTTGGCTGTGGGTTTTTTAAATTTCTTTTTTCCCATTAAGGGCGTGACTTTAATGTTTATAGTTAATTATAGCCTAATTCAGTTCTTGGTGCTTTCAGGGATGAAGAATCTTTAAGAGTTCCTTGGTTATAGAGAGTCTTTGTGATGCCTTTCTCATATGCTGGTTGTAGTATCAATGTCCTTGTTGTGTGAGGAAGTTTACTGTCTCCTATGGGATTGGGATGGTAGAGGTCTCTTGAAGCATATCTCATTTTCCCATGGTGTGCATTTATTTATTTTTCCCCAGTATTTTTATTTACTGGTTTGATAGTTCAGGCTTCAGGCCAGTTGGTGGCAGTGTGTGAAGTGTTCCTGGGTAGGAATAGTTTTTGGCTAAAGCAGGTGGACAAATGCATTACCCAATGGTGGGCAGAGGTCTTAGCCTTGACAGAGGAGTCTGAAGGGTCTTTCGGTGAGTCACACTGTGGTGACATCATGGGGAAGATTTAGAGCTACCTCAGCTCCTCTACCAGGTTAATAGGAAAGCTAACCATCTCTCAGACAGACTCCTGCCTTAGTGCTCCGGCTATTCAGATCAGGCAGGCACCTCTTTTTATCTGTAGGAATGTTGATATTCTAAATAGAGAGGAATTGTGATGCTGTCTCCCATGCAAGTCTGAACAGAGAGGGCACACCTCCTGTAGGGATGCAGTCATCCTGATGTGTTCCAGAAAGGCTCTCTATAGTTGCACCCATGATGAGCTCTCACGGGAGAAGCCTCAGCTCTACTTGTGGTGGCAGATGATGAGAAAAAGACATCCCCCTCTCGAAGACCCTTCACATTCACCAGAGCTGTCTGACTTTTGGGTTAGAGCTGCAGAATTTCCCTGTGAAGCCCAACACTGCAATTGTTCCTCTGATGAAAGAAACTTTCCATCAGCAGAAACATCTGGTGCTCAAGGACTGCCATCCGAATTCTGCTGTCCACAGGGTGTTCCCTTGATGTGGTGCACTCCCCATTTCGCTAAGGTTGGGAGTCTCTGGGAGCCAGACTACTGTGTATGTTGTTGCTCCTCTGGGACTAGCCACCCATTGAAGTTGCCACGTTCCAGGCTGATGCTGGGGAATATCTGCAAGGGTTTTGGTGATGAGATCTGTCCTAGTCTCTCAGCAGTGGGTAGGAGCACAAGTTCCAATGGGCATGTCAGGGGAGTGACATAGACTCTGTGAGATTCCTTGGTTACAGATAGCCTTCACATGTTGGCTTTCTTGAATGCTGGTTATAGTAGTAATAAATTGGTCACATGAACAGACTCAGGGCCTCCTGTTTAGCCATAGTTATGCAGGTAGTGGTGATAGTTGAGCTTGTACAGCCATTTTCTCCTTCCTTTATGCAGTGTTATTCTACCAGGAGATGCTGTAATGGGCTGTGTTGGTTGGCTTTCAGCTGGGAGGTGGTGCTAGCAAAAGACCACTGACTGTGGTATTGGCACTGGGATTTTTGCTTGCCTTATGTTGCCCAGGGTAGGTACTCTGGTTTCTCAAGCAATGGTTGGGGCCGTATAATTCCCCTAATTTTATTTCCTTTATATTAAGATACCAGCATGGGTGAGGGGAAAAAGCCATATGAGGGCTGGGTCAGACAGGTTTACATTGTGAATTGCCACATGCAGGGCAAGCAGCAGCCCCTGTACGTATTGAGAGAAGGTGGTAGTTCTCAGGCCACTTGGGTGATGTTCTAGAGGGGAGTGTTGCTGCCTCCATTGCACAGAAGAGTTTTTTCAGGGAGTGGGGAATAGTAAGTGGCAGTAAGCCCCACACAGATCCCATGCACTTGGTAAGGCAGATCCACTCATACAGCAGTCCACTGGCAGCAAAGAGCTAAGCTCCAGGCAGCCTGCACTCAAGGCTCCCAACTGCACCAGATCATAAACTTTCCCTGTGGAGATAGCAACTGCAACTTTCAGGCCACACCCCTGCAAAGCCAGGCACCTGGCTCCTGCACTTGTGAGTGCAGCCCATTTTTCAATCCCCTCACCAGCTCTGGCAAGGGAGGTTGCCCCCACCCAAGGTTATATTATGAAACCCAGTTGGGGTCTTCTTTTAACTTGCCATCACTGTCTGAATTATTTGGCTGATCTCTACAGAGTCCCCTGTGAGGAACAATAAGCAATGGCTTCCCTTTGTCCATGCTGGAGATTGGGAGTGCACACAAGGATCTTTCCACTGCTGCTCCCACTTTTACAATGCATGAACCTCCCAAAGTCAGTTCTTGCACTGGGTAGGGATAAGACTTTTCCCTGTAGCCTGGACTTTCAGGCTCCCCAGTGTCGGTCTTGGAGGCAGTCTCTTCCCATCTCACACTCTGAGGACTTGCCATCTTTCACATGACTCATGATGTAGGCTGCAGCCTGCTGCTTCCTTCAATGGATCTAAAATTTTGGAGGTTTTTCATATTTAGTTTCTGCTTTGCTTCTTGGAAAAAAGTTCACAAAGTGACTCTCTACACACTATTTTGTCCTTCCAAGTGGAGAAGATAAGCTAGAAATGCAGCTAATCTGCCATCTTAGGGAAAAAATCTCTAACTTCTTGATTTATAAATTAAAAAAAATATATTATTATACTTTAAGTTCTGGGATACATGTGCAGAATGTGCAGGTTTGTGACATATGTATATGCATGCCATGGTGGTTTGCTGCACCTGTCAACCCATCATCTACATTAGGTATTTCTCCCAATGCTATCCCTCTCCTAGCCCCCACCTACCTCCTGACAGGCCCTGGTGTGTGACGTTACCTTCCCTGTGTCCATGTGTTCTCATGTTTCAACTACCACTTATGAGTGAGAACATGCAGTGTTTGGTTTTCTGTTGCTCTGTTAGTTTGCTGAGAATGATGGTTTCCAACTTCATCCATGTGCCTTCAAAGAACATGAACTCACCCTTTTTTATGGCTGCAGAGTATTCCATGGTGTATATGTGCCACATTTTCTTTATCCAGTCTATCATTGATGGGCATTTGGGTTGGTTCCAAGCACTATTGTGAATAGTGCTTCAATAAACACATGTGTGCATGTGTCTTTATAGTAGAATGATTTATAATCCTTTGGGCATAAGCCCAGTAATGGAACTGTTGGGTCAAATGATATTTCTGGTTCTAGATCCTTGAGAATTGGCCACACTGTCTTCCACAATGGTTGAACTAATTTACACTCCCACCAACAGTGTAAAAGTGTTCCTATTTCTCCACATCCTCTCCAGCATCTGTTGTTTCCTGACTTTTTAATGAATGCCATTCTAACTGGTATGAGATGGTATCTCATTGTGGTTTTGATTTGCATTTCTCTAATGACCAGTGATGATGAGCTTTTTTTCATGTTTTTTTTTTTTTTTTTTTTTTACTGCTTTAGCTATATCGCAAAGATTCTGGTAAGCTGTGTCTCTGTTGTCATTAGTTTTAAATAGTTTTTTAAGTTTATGCCTTCATTGTTCAGCCAAGAGTTATTCAGGATCAAGTTTTAAATTTCCTTATTTTTGTGTAGTTTTGAGAGATCTTCTTGGTATTAATTTCTGTTTTTATTGCAGTGTGGTCCAAGAGTGTCCTTGATATAATTTTGAGTTTTTTTAATTTACTGAGAATTGCTTTATGACTGGGCATATGGTCAATCTTAGAATATGTTCTGTGTGCAGAAGAGAAGAATGTGTGTGTATGTGTGTGTGTGTATATATATATATATATATATACACACACACATATACATCTATCTATATATATACATACATATATATATACATACATATATATTTACATACTTTTTTTGGTGGACTATTCTGTAGATGTCCATTAGGTCCAATTGGTTGTATGTTGAGTCTATGTCCAGAATTTCTTTGTTAGTTTTCTTCTTCAGTGGTGCATCTAACATGGTCATTCAGTGGAGTGTTGAAGCCTTTTCCTATTATTGTGTGGAAGTCCTTCACTATTAATGTGTGGCTAAGTCTTTTTGAAGGTCAAGAAGAACTTGCTGTATAAATTTGGTTGCTCCTATGTTGTGTATCTATATATTTAAGATAGTTAAATCTTGTGGAAGTGAACCTCTTTATTATTATATGGTGCCCTTCTTCTTGTTGGTTTAATGTCTGTAAAATCTGGTATAAACATGGTGACTTCTTCTATATTTTGTGTGTTTCCTTTGAATGGTAAATTTTTCTCCATTCATTTATATTGTGCCTGTGGATGTTGTTACAAGTGAGATGGATCTCTTGAAGACAGCAGAAATTTAGGTATTTTCTTTTTATCCAGCTTGCCACTCTATGCCTTTTCAGTGGGATATTTAGGCTGCTTACATTCAGATTTAATATTGATATGTGAGATTTGATCCTGTCATTGTGTAGTTAGCTGATTGTGTTATAGATTTGATTGCATATTTGCTTTATAATGCCTGTGGGGTATATGCTTAAATATGTTTTTGTGGTAGTAGGTATTATTCTTTCATTTCTATATCAAGCACTCCCTTAAGGATTTATTTTAAGGCTGGTTTAGTGGTAATAAATTATCCTAGCATTTGCTTGTCTAAAGATTTTATTTCTCTTTCATTTATAAAACTTAGTTTCATAGGTTAGGTAATTTGTGTTTGGAATTTCTTTTATTTAAGGATGCCAAAAATTGTCCCTCAATTGTTTCAGACTCATAAGGTTACTGCTGAGAATGCTGCTGACCTAATGGGATTCCCTTTGTAAGTAACCTTATCCTTCTTTCTACCTGCCTTTAAGAATTTTCTTCCATGTTGACCTTGGTGAATTTGCTGACTATGTGTTTTAGAATGACTGTCTTGTATAGTATTTCACAGGTGTTCTCTGTATTTCTTGAATTTTTATGTCAACCTTTCTAGTAAGATTGGGTAAATTTTTATAGACTACATTTTCCAAGTGTTTATTCTCTCTTTCTCTCTAAGGAATATCAATGGGTGGCAGATTTGGTTTCTTTACATAATACCATATTTCCCATAAGTTTTGTTCATTTAAAAAATTCTCTTTTCTTTATTTTTGTTTGAGTTGATTCAAAGAACGAATCTTTGAGCTCTGAGAGTCTTTGATCAGCTTGATCTACTCTGCTGTTAATACTTATGACTGTCTTATGAAATTCTTATAGTAAATTTTTCAGCTCTAGAAGTTTAGTTGGATTCTTACTTAAAATGGCTATTTTATTTTTTAGCTCTTGGATAATTTTATGATATTCCTTTGATTCTTTTGATTGAGTTTCTACTTTTTCCTGAATCTTGATGAGCTTTCTTACTATTTACATTCTGAGTTCTATGTCATTTTAGCAATTTAAATCTGGTTATAATTCACTGCTGGGGAGCTAGTGCACTCCTTTGAAGATAAGAGGACAAAATGACTTTGCAAATTGTCAGAGTTCTTGTACTGATTATTTGTCATCTGAGGGGGTTGGTGTTCCTTTAACTGTAGCATAAATTGAACATAGTCAACTGGCTTCATTTCTGGGTGCTTTAAGAGTACCAAAATCTTTATTTGTGACCGAATTCTTGCCCTGGGTTTCACAGGCAATATATATTGGCAAAATATTTTGGCGTTGTAACATCGGTTGTGATCCAGTAGATGGTGCTTAAAATTAATGGTCAGTTGTCTGGGCATGTTGGCTCAAGCTTGTAATCCCAGCACTTTGGGAGGACAAGGTGGGTGGATTGCTTAAGCCCAGGAGTTTTAGACCAGCCTGGGCAATATAGTGAAACCCCATCTCTACAAAAAATAAAAAATTTAGCTGAGTGTGGTAGTTGTGTCCATAGTCCCAGCCACTCAGGAGGCTGAAGTGGGAGGATCTCTTGATCTTGGGAGGTTGAGGCTGCAGTGAGTCATGATCATGCCACTACACTCCAGCCTGGGGGACAGAGTGAGACTTTGTCTCAAAGAAAAAAAAAAGAGTAATGGCCAGCAGATAGACTCTTACTCAGCCATGCATCTTCCTCGCAGTTTAACATGTCTAAAGCCATGCACTGTGATGGTGGGTAGAGCTGATGTCTGTTCCTAGGCCTCAGGGAAGCCCCCTTTGATCACTGGCATTGCACTCACATTCCCCTTGCTAGGTGTTCCAGGCTGTGGGCCACCTTGGGCACAGGCTGTGGCTGGCAAATAGGCCACACCCTTCCCAGACTGGTCCTACAGAGAAAGGCATGTCTTACTTCCATGCAGGCCCATCCACCTACATGTGTCATCGCTCTCAGAGTTCTGAGATTTGGTGCTTCTCCCCTGCTCAAACTCCAATCAGAATTTTGACTCGGCACTCCCAGGTTGTGCACTGCATCCCTGAACTGCTAGTACTGACCTATGGCTCCATACTCTGGCCCCTTGGTGTTGGGCTCTAGCTCCACTGGGGATCTAAAGTGCTCCTGGGCTGCAGGGAAAGTAATCATGTGCAGCCACCAGCAAAGCACCCAGGCTGGGTAGTGGAGGCTGTACTGTGCACATGCTTGTTCAGGAGTAGCCAGACAGGGCCCTGAGAGGGACTGGCAGGCATGAAGCTCTACAGAACAGATGTGCTCCACTTCCATGGGACAGCTGACCTCATTCTCTTTTGGCTCAGTAGTCAGCTGGGGCTAGAGCTACTTGGAGGAAGATAGGGAGTCTTGGGGGATGGGTGCCTATGGCCACATTTTGCTACAGCTGCCCTGCATGCTAAAGCCCCTGGGCTTTATGCAAGCTGGAGCTCTGTCTTGGTTTGTGCAACCAATGAGTCAATTAAGAAATTACAATGGAAATTTAAATTTTTGTTGAGAGAGAGACAAAACAGGCAACCAGACACAGTCAAGAAGCCTTGCTCCCACTGAATGAGATCAAATTGTTGAGTAAACCAACACACTTTGAACAGATTTTTGGAGAGAAAAAACAGTTTTTTCTTTTTTTGTTTGTTGGGTCCATTTGGTCTAAAGTGCCATTTAAATTCAATCTTTCTTTTTTAAAAAAATTTTCTGTCTAGATTATCTGTCCAATGCTGAAGGAGGATGCTGAAGTCTCCAAGTATTATTGCAATCTATCTCTCCCTGTATAACTAATATTTGCTTTATGTATTTGGGTAATTTAGCCAGCATATTCATAGATCACATGGCAAAAGATGAAGCAAGAGAGAAGGGGAACGTGCCAAACACTTTGTAACAATCAACTCTTGTGGGAATTAATAGAATGAGAACTCATTCATTGCCATTAGGATGGCACCATGCCATCCTAATGACGGATCTTAACCCATGACCCAAGCACCTCCTATTAGGCCCCACTTTTAATATTGGGGATCACATTTCAACATGAGGTTTAGGGGGACAAATATACAAACTATAGCATATACCATGACCAAGTTGGATTTACACTTGAGATGCAAGCATAGTTCCACATATACAAGTATATCAATGTGATACAACACATTAACAAAGTAAAAGCAATGCTCATCTCAATAGACACAGAAAAAGTATTTGACAAAGTTTAACATTATTTATGATTAAAACTCAAAGTAGATATTGAAAGACCTTTCTTAAACACAATAAAGGCCACATATAAAAAGCCCACAGCTGGCCAGGCATGGCTTATGACTGTATTCCCAGCACTTTGGGAGGCCAAGGCAGATGGATCATCAGGTCAAGAGATCGAGACCGTCCTCACCAACATGGTGAAACCCTGTCTCTACTAAAAATACAAAAATTAGCTGGGCGTGGTGGCGCATGCCTGTAGTCCCAGCTACTTGGAACGCCAAGGCAGGAGAATTGCCTAAACCCAGGAAGCAAAGGTTATAATGAGCCAAGATTGCACCACTGCACTCCCTCCAGCCTGGTGAGAGAGCAAGACTAAAAAAAAAAACAACCCTCAGAGCTGACATCATACTTAGCTGAGAAAAACTTAGAATTGTTTTCTCTATGATCAGGAATAAGATAAGGATGCTGCTTTTGCCATTTCTATTCACCATAGCACTGATAATCCAAGCCAGAGAGTCAGGCAAGAAAAAGAAATAAAATGCATCTAAGTCAGAAAAGAAGCAAAATTATCTCTGCTTTAAGATTTCATTATCATATATGTAGAAAATTCTAAGGATTTGATTTTTAAAACCTATTAAAACTAATAAACAAATTCAGCAAAGTTGCAGAATACAAAATCAACATGTGAAAATCAGTTACATCTCTATGTAAAACAATAAGGTATCTGGAAAGGAAATTATGTAAACATCCCTATTTATAATAGAAACAAAAATAATAAAAGTACTCAGGAATAAATTTAACCAGGAAAGTGAAAGACTTGTGTACTCAAAGTTATAAAACATTGATGAAGAAAATTTTAAGACATCAGATAAATGGAAAGATATTTAGTGTCCATGGATTGCAACATTTGATATTGTTAAAATGTCTGTACTAGCCAAGCAATCTACAGATTCAATGCAGTGCCTTTGAAAATCCCACTAATATTTGCAAAAATAGAAAAATACCCAGTTCTAAAATTTGTATGGAACCGTGAAAGGCCCTGAATAGCTTAATCATTCTTGAGCAAGAAGAACAAAGCTCTAGGCATCAAATTTACTAATTTCAAAATGTATGGCCAGACACGGTGGCTGATGCCTGTAACCCCTGCACTTTGGGAGGCCAAGGTGAGCAGATCACTTGAGGTCAGAAGTTTGAGACCAGCGTGGCCAACATGATGAAGCCCTGTCTCTATTAAAAATACAAAAATTAGCTGGATGGGGTGGCATGCACCTGTAATTCCAGCTACTTGGTAAGCTGAGGCACAATAATCACTTGAACCCGAGGGTAGAGGTTAAAGTGAGCCAAGATTGTGCCATTGCAGTACAGCCTAGGTGACAGAGTAAGACTCTGTCTTTAAAAAATTATATATATAAAATATTATATATGTTTCTTCATATATATAATTATATATATAAAATACATGTTTTTACTTTGTTATATATATATGCATACATATATGTTATATATATATGCATACATATATATAAAATATATGTATGCATATATATATACACGCACATACATATATATAAAACGCAGCTGCAGAAATCAAAACAGTATGGTATTGACAAAAACAGGCATGCAGACCAATGGAAAAGAACAAAGAGTTTAGAAGTAAGTTCATGCATTGATGGTCACCTGATCTTCAACAAGGATGCCAAGAACACATAATGGGGAAAAGATATTCTCTGTAATAAGTCATATTGTGAAAAGTGGATATCTACATGCATAAAAATAAATTGTAACCACTATCTTACACCATAAAGACAAATTAACTAGAAATGAATTACATACTTAATTAATATAAGACATGAAACCAAAAAAGTATTAGAAGACAACACAAGATAAAAGCTTTTTGACATTCATGTAGGCAATGACTCCTTTGAAATGACACCAAAGGCACAAGCAACAAAAGCAAAAATGGGCAAGTGGGATTGCCTCAAACTAAAAAGCTTCTGCATAACAAAGGAAACAATCAACATAATGAAAAGGCAACCTTCAGATTAGTAAAAAATATTTGCTAACTGTATATCTGAAAAGGTATTAATATCCAAAATGTATAAGGAACTCCCACAACTAAATAGCGAAAACAAAACAAAACAAAACACAGATAACCAGGTTAAAAAATGGGCTGAAGACATATAAATGGCCTACAGGTTTATGAAAATTTACTCAACACCACTAACTGTCCAGAAAATGCAAATCATAACAATGAGAGATCAATTTATACTTGTTGAAATAAGTATTATTAAAAATACAAAGATAACTAGTATTGGCAAGAATGTGAAGAAAAGGCAACCCTTTTACACTCTTGGTGGGAAGGTAAATTGATATAGCCATCATAGAAACAGCATGGAGTTTCCTCAAAAAGTTAAAAGTAGATTGTCTTATGACCCAACAATTCTACTTCTGGGTGTATATCCAAATAAAATGGAATCTGTATCCTGAATCTATCTTTAGTCTCATGTTCATCTCAGCATTCACAACAGTCAAGATAGGTAAACAACCTAAATACCACGGATGAATGGATAAAAAAAAAATGGAATATTATTCAGCCTTGAAAACTAGAAAATCCTGACATTTGTGACAATGTAGATAAACAGAGGGAAATTTTATTTTATTTTATTTTTTATTTTTTGAGACGGAGTTTCGCTCTTGTTACCCAGGCTGGAGTGCAATGGCGTGATCTCGGCTCACCGCAACCTCCGCCTCCTGGGTTCCGGCAATTCTCCTCCTGAGTAGCTGGGATTACAGGCACGGGCCACCTCGCCCAGCAAATTTTTTGTATCTTTAGTAGAGACGGGGTTTCACCATGTTGACCAGGATGGTCTCGATATCTTGACCTCGTGATCCACCCGCCTCGACCTCCCAAAGTGCTGGGATTACAGGCTTGAGCCACCGCGCCCGGCCTAAACAGAAGGAAACTTATGTAAGCGAACTAAGCTCTACACAGAAAAAAAGTATTGAAAAAAATTTACTTGTATGTGAAATCTAAAATAAAATAGAAGCAGAGAGTAGAAGGTGATGGTCAGAGGCTAGGTGGAGAGGAAAATGCAGAGATGTTGATAAAAGTGTACAAAGATCCAAGTATGCAACATGAATAAGTTCTGGAGACCTTATATTCGGGATTGTGACTATAGTTTCAAGTATTGTATACCTGAAATTCACTAAGAATGAATATCTTAAGTATTCCTGCCACAATAAAAGAGAAAAACAGAAAATAATAACTGTCAGGTGATAGGTGTTATTTATCTTAACTTGGCCATTACTTCATGGTGTATGCATCTATCAAAACATCATCATCATGATATGCCTTAAATATGTATAATTTTAACATGTCAATTATTCCACAATAAAGTTGGAAAAATGTGTTGCTTAATTTCTGAAAAATTGCCAATTTTTAGTTTTTCTTTTATTAATATCTTACTCTATTCTATTCCAAATACCTGGAGAAGATACTTTTTATAATTCCAATCTTTTAAAATATAGTGAAACTTGATTTCTGAACTTACACATGGTTTATTTTAGAGAATGTTCAATGTGCATTGGAGAAAAATGTGCAGTCTGCTATTTGTTGAAATGTTCTATATGTCAATTAGGTCTAGTTGGTATGATTGTGTTTTTCAAGTCCTCTATTTCCTTTTTGAACTTCTATCTCATTGATCAATCCATGATTGAAAGTAGAGATACTGAAGTCTTCAATTTTGATTGTAGAACTGTCTATTTTCCCCTTAATGTTGTCAATTTTTATCTCACTGGGACTCCTTTGCTTGGAGTATATATGTTTATAATAGGTATATTTTCTTGTTGGATTGATACTTTGATCAATATGTAATGTCATTTTTTATGTCTCATAAAAGCTTTTAGCCTGAAGTCTATTTTGCCTGGTGTTAGTATAATCACTCTACTTCTGTTTTGTTTGCCATTTACATGAAATATTCTTTTACATTTTTTTTACTTTCAATTTATTTGTGTTTTTAAATTTAAAGTGAGACTCTTAGAGACAACATATTGTTGGCTTGTATTTTCTTTTCTTTTTTTTTTTTTTAAAGGTCTTATTTATTTATTTTTTTTAATTTTTTATTGGATTATAGGTTTTGGGGTACATGAGCAGAGCATGCAAGACAGTTGCGTAGGTACACACATGGCAGTGTGCTTTGCTTTTCTTCTCCCCTTCACCCACATTTGGCATTTCTCCCCAGGCTATCCCTCCCCACCTCCCCCTCCCACTGGCCCTCCCCTTTTCCCCCCAATAGACCCCAGTGTTTAGTACTCCCCTTTCTGTGTCCATGTGTTCTCATTTTTCATCACCCACCTATGAGTGAGAATATGCGGTGTTTCATTTTCTGTTCTTGTGTCAGTTTGCTGAGGATGATGTTTTCCAGATTCATCCATGTCCCTACAAACGACACGAACTCATCATTTCTGATTGCTGCATAATATTCCATGGTGTATATGTGCCACATTTTTCCAATCCAGTCTATTATCAATGGGCATTTGGGTTGATTCCAGGTCTTTGCTATTGTAACCAGTGCTGCAATGAACATTCGTGTACATGTGTCCTTATAGTAGAACAATTTATAGTCTTTTGGATATATACCCAGTAATGGGATTGCTGGGTCAAATGGAATTTCTATTTCTAAGGCCTTGAGAAATCGCCACACCGTCTTCCACAATGGTTGAACTAATTTACACTCCCACCAACAGTGTAAAAGTGTTCCTTTTTCTCCACATCCTCTCCAGCATCTGTTGTCTCCAGATTTTTTAATGATCGCCATTCTAACTGGCGTGAGATGGTATCTCAATGTGGTTTTGATTTGCATCTCTCTGATGACCAGTGACGATGAGCATTTTTTCATATGATTGTTGGCCTCATATATGTCTTCTTTCGTAAAGTATCTGTTCATATCCTTTGCCCACTTTTGAATGGGCTTGTTTGTTTTTTTCCTGTAAATCTGCTTGAGTTGTTTGTAAATTCTGGATATCAGCCCTTTGTCAGATGGGTAGACTGCGAAAATTTTTTCCCATTCTGTTGGTTGCCGGTCCACTCTAGTGACTGTTTCTTTTGCCGTGCAGAAGCTGTGGAGTTTCATTAGGTCCCATTTGTCTATCTTGGCTTTTGTTGCCAATGCTCTTGGTGTTTTGTTCATGAAGTCCTTGCCTACTCCTATGTCCTGGATAGTTTTGCCTAGATTTCCTTCTAGGGTTTTCATGGTGCCAGGTCTTATGTTTAAGTCTTTAATCCATCTGGAGTTAATTTTAGTGTAAGGTGTCAGGAAGGGGTCCAGTTTCTGCTTTCTGCACATGGCTAGCCAGTTTTCCCAACACCATTTGTTAAACATGGAATCCTTGCCGCATTGCTTGTTTTTGTCAGGTTTATCAAAGATTGTATAGTTGTATGTATGTTGTGTTGCCTCCGGTGCCTCTGTTTTGTTCCATTGGTCTATATCTCTGTTTTGGTACCAGTACCATGCTGTTTTGATTACTGTAGCCTTGTAGTATAGTTTGAAATCCGGTAGTGTGATGCCCCCCGCTGTGTTCTTTTTGCTTAGAATTGACTTGGCTATGCGGGCTCTCTTTTGGTTCCATATGAAGTTCATGGTGGTTTTTTCCAGTTCTGTGAAGAAAGTCAATGGTAGCTTGATGGGGATAACATTGATTCTGTAAATTACTTTGGGCAGTATAGCCATTTTCACGATATTAATTCTTCCTAACCATGAACATGGAATGTTTCTCCATCTCTTTGTGTCCTCTCTGATTTCGTTGAGCAGTGGTTTGTAGTTCTCCTTGAAGAGGTCCCTTACGTTCCTTGTGAGTTGTATTCCAAGGTATTTTATTCTTTTTGTAGCAATTGCGAATGGCAGTTCGCTCTTGATTTGGCTTTCTTTAAGTCTGTTATTGGTGTAAACGAATGCTTGTGATTTTTGCACATTGATTTTATATCCTGAGACTTTGCTGAAGTTGCTTATCAGTTTCAGGAGTTTTTGGGCTGAGGCGATGGGGTCTTCTAGGTATACTATCATGTCGTCTGCAAATAGAGACAATTTGGCTTCCACCTTTCCTATTTGAATACCCTTTATTTCTTTTTCTTGCCTGATTGCTCTGGCTAGAACTTCCAGTACTATATTGAATAGGAGTGGTGAGAGAGGGCATCCTTGTCTAGTACCAGATTTCAAAGGGAATGCTTCCAGTTTTTGCCCATTCAGTATGATATTGGCTGTTGGTTTGTCATAAATAGCTTTTATTACTTTGAGATACGTTCCATCGATACCGAGTTTATTGAGGGTTTTTAGCATAAAGGGCTGTTGAATTTTGTCAAATGCCTTCTCTGCGTCAATTGAGATAATCATGTGGTTTTTGTTTTTGGTTCTGTTTATGTGGTGAATTACGTTGATAGACTTGCGTATGTTGAACCAGCCTTGCATCCCTGGGATGAATCCTACTTGATCATGATGAATAAGTTTTTTGATTTTCTGTTGCCATCGGCTTGCCAATATTTTATTGAAGATTTTTGCATCTATGTTCATCATGGATATTGGCCTGAAGTTTTCTTTTCTCGTTGGGTCTCTGCCGGGTTTTGGTATCAGGATGATGTTGGTCTCATAAAATGATTTGGGAAGGATTCCCTCTTTTTGGATTGTTTGAAATAGTTTTAGAAGGAATGGTACCAGCTCCTCCTTGTGTGTCTGGTAGAATTCGGCTGTGAACCCATCTGGACCTGGGCTTTTTTTGTGAGGTAGGCTCTTAATTGCTGCCTCAACTTCAGACCTTGTTATTGGTCTATTCATAGTTTCAGCTTCCTCCTGGTTTAGGCTTGGGAGGACACAGGAGTCCAGGAATTTATCCATTTCTTCCAGGTTTACTAGTTTATGTGCATAGAGTTGTTTGTAATATTCTCTGATGATGGTTTGAATTTCTGTGGAATCTGTGGTGATTTCCCCTTTATCATTTTTTATTGCATCTATTTGGTTGTTCTCTCTTTTATTTTTAATCAATCTGGCTAGTGGTCTGTCTATTTTGTTGATCTTTTCAAAAAACCAGCTCTTGGATTTATTGATTTTTTGAAGGGTTTTTCGTGTCTCAATCTCCTTCAGCTCAGCTCTGATCTTAGTAATTTCTTGTCTTCTGCTGGGTTTTGAGTTTTTTTGATCTTGCTCCTCTAGCTCTTTCAATTTTGACGATAGGGTGTCAATTTGGGATCTCTCCATTCTCCTCATATGGGCACTTATTGCTATATACTTTCCTCTAGAGACTGCTTTAAATGTGTCCCAGAGGTTCTGGCACGTTGTGTCTTCATTCTCATTGGTTTCGAAGAACTTCTTTATTTCTGCCTTCATTTCGTTGTTTACCCAGTCAACATTCAAGAGCCAGTTGTTCAGTTTCCATGAAGCTGTGCGGTTCTGGGTCGGTTTCTGAATTCTAAGTTCTAACTTGATTGCACTATGGTCTGAGAGGCTGTTTGTTATGATTTCAGTTGTTTTGCATTTGTTGAGCAGTGCTTTACTTCCAATTATGTGGTCAATTTTAGACTAGGTGTGATGTGGTGCTGAGAAGAATGTGTATTCTGTGGATTTGGGGTGGAGAGTTCTGTAAATGTCCACCAGGTTTGCTTGCTCCAGGTCTGAGTTCAAGCCCTGGGTATCCTTGTTGATTTTCTGTCTGGTTGATCTGTCTAGTATTGACAGTGGAGTGTTAAAGTCTCCCACTATTATTGTGTGGGAGTCTAAGTCCTTCTGTAAGTCATTAAGAACTTGCCTTATGTATCTGGGTGCTCCTGTGTTGGGTCCATATATGTTTAGGATCGTTAGCTCTTCTTGTTGTATCGATCCTTTTACCATTATGTAATGGCCTTCTTTGTCTCTTTTGATCTTTGTTGCTTTAAAGTCTATTTTATCAGAGATGAGAATTGCAACTCCTGCTTTTTTTTGCTTTTTATTAGCTTGGTAAATCTTCCTCCATCCCTTTATTTTGAGCCTTTGTGTATCCTTGCATGTGAGATGGGTTTCCTGGATACAGCACACTGATGGGTTTTGGATTTTTATCCAATTTGCCAGTCTGTGTCTTTTGATTGGTGCATTTAGTCCATTTACATTTAGGGTTAATATTGTTATGTGTGAATTTGATACTGCCATTTTGATTCTAAGTGGCTGTTTTGCCTGTTAGTTGTTGTAGATTCTTCATTATGTTGAAGCTCTTTAGCATTCAGTGTGATTTTGGAATGGCTGGTACTGATTGATCCTTTCTATGTGTAGTGCCTCTTTTAGGAGCTCTTGTAAAGCAGGCCTGGTGGTGACAAAATCTCTGAGTACTTGCTTGTTCGCAAAGGATTTTATTTTTCCTTCACTTCTGAAGCTCAGTTTGGCTGGATATGAAATTCTGGGTTGAAAGTTCTTTTCTTGAAGAATGTTGAATATTGGCCCCCACTCTCTTCTGGCTTGTAGTGTTTCTGCCGAGAGATCTGCTGTGAGTCTGATGGGCTTCCCTTTGTGGGTGACCCGACCTTTCTCTCTGGCTGCCCTTAGTATTCTCTCCTTTATTTCAACCCTGTTGAATCTGACGATTATGTGCCTTGGGGTTGCTCTTCTTGCGGAATATCTTTGTGGTGTTCTCTGTATTTCCTGCAATTGAGTGTTGGCTTGTCTTGCTAGGTGGGGGAAATTTTCCTGGATGATGTCCTGAAGAGTATTTTCCAGCTGGGATTCATTCTCTTCGTCCCCTTCTGGTACACCTATCAAACGTAGGTTAGGTCTTTTCACATAGTCCCACATTTCTTGGAGACTTTGTTCATTCCTTTTTGCGCTTTTTTCTCTGATCTTGGTTTCTCATTTTATTTCATTGAGTTGGTCTTCGACTTCAGATATTCTTTCTTCTGCTTGGTCAATTCGGCTATTTAAACTTGCGTTTGCTTCGCAAAGTTCTCGTCTTGTGTTTTTCAGCTCCTTTAATTCATTCATATTCCTCTCTAAGGTATCCATTCTTGTTATCATTTCCTCAAATCTTTTTTCAAATCTTTTTTCAAGGTTCTTAGTTTCTTTGCATTGATTTAATACATGATCTTTTAGCTCACAAAAGTTTCTCATTATCCATCTTCTGAAGTCTAATTCCCTCATTTCGTCACAGTCATTCTCTGTCCAGCTTTGTTCCCTTGCTGGTGAGGAGTTTTGGTCCTTTCTAGGAGGCGATGTGTTCTGGTTTCGGGTGTTTTCCTCCTTTTTGCGCTGGTTTCTTCCCATCTTTGTGGATTTGTCCGCTGGTCGTCTGCGTAGTTGCTGACTTTTCGTTTGGGTCTCTGAGTGGACACCCAGAATGTTGATGATGAAGTATTTCTGTTGCTTGGTTTTCCTTCTACCAGTCTAGCCCCTTCGCTGTACGACTGTTGAGGTCCGCTCCAGACCCTGCTTTTCTGGGGTGCACCTCTAGTAGCCGTGGCACAGCGAGGGATGCTACCAGTTTCTTTTTCTGCTCTCTTTGTCCCAGGATGATGCCTGCCTAATGACAGTCTTTTGGATATAGAGGGGTCAGGGAGCTGCTTGAGGAGACAGTTTGTACTTTATAGGGGTTGAATTGCTGAGCTGTGCACTCTGTTGTTCATTCAGGGCTGTTAGGCTGCTATGTTTGATTCTGCTGCAACACAGCTCATTAAACAACCCTTTTTTTTTTCTCAAATGCTCTGTGTTGAGGGGTTTGGGCTTTATTTTTGGATGTCCGATCAGGTGTCCTGCCCAGCTCAAAGGCAGACTAGCCACTGTTTGGCTGCCGAGGCTTTGCCCTGCTGTTGTGTGATTCGCGCTGTTCCTGCCGGCTCTGCTGTGGTCTCCGCCACGCCCTGCGGCGGAGTCTCTTTGTTGTAGCGTGTTGCCTCAGCAACGGCAGGCTGCGTCAGCAGTGGGCGTGTATCTCAGTAGGGACGGGTTGCCTCAGCAAGGCTGGCTGCGTCAGCAGTGGGCGTGTATCTCAGTTGGGGCGAGTTGCCTCGGCAACGGCTGGCTGCCTCAGCAGTGGGCGTGTATATCAGTTGGGGCAGGTTGCCTCCGTAGTGGTGGACGCCCCTCCCCCACAGAGCGTCTCGGACCGTCTGCCCGGTATAGTTTGAAATCGCGGTTTTGTTCGTCCCACTGGGTATCCCAAACGATCTGTCTTTGCAATCCCCTGGGCTGGGCTACTGTGCAAGTCTCGTTCAGTCTCAAGTCCAGCCCTCTCAAGTCTCAGGTTGCCGGTTCAACAAGGCACCCGGACAAGCGCGCCCTGTGGGGATTGCTGGGTAGGGCCGGCCGCCGCCGCCCCGGCTGCCGGCTTCGCCAGGGAGACCTACTGCCTGGCGTCCCGTGTCTTTTTATACTTGGGAGTTTCCCCGTTCTGTGGGCAACAAAGATCAGTCTGGAAATGCAGCACTGACTCACCGTTTGCGAATTCAACGCGGGCTCCAATCCTGGGTTGTTCTCACAGCGCCATCTTGAGTCCCCCCCGGCTTGTATTTTCTTATGCATTGTGCCAGTTTCTGCTTTTGATTACAGAATTTGATCCATTTGCATTTAAAATAATTACCCAATGTATCTTTTTCTGTCATTTTCTATTTTTTTGTATGTCACATTTTTTGCCATTTATTTCCTCCATTACTAGTTTTTTAATATGATATTTTGTATTCTTTAGATATTTGCTTGTTGGTTACCACGAGGATTACCTTTAACATAGAAAATGTTATATATTACTTTGTCCATTATAGATATGATATTTTATATAATATATTGTATATAATATTTTATAAATTTTAATAATATAGTTTGAATTAATACCACTTGTCCAAGTGTAGCTCTCTCCCTTTTATGTTGTTGTTATCACAAATTACATCTTTACATTGTTTGCCAAAGTATAATTTGTTATATTTTTATGCATTTAGCTTTTAAATCACATAATGAT
This sequence comes from Callithrix jacchus, assembly GCF_049354715.1. Lineage (NCBI taxonomy): Eukaryota > Metazoa > Chordata > Mammalia > Primates > Cebidae > Callithrix > Callithrix jacchus. The sequence continues at coordinate 70,377,528 of NC_133524.1, forward strand.
ATGGTTTGGATCTGTGTTCCTGCCCAAATGTCATGTCAAGTTGTAATCCCCAGTGTTAAAAGTGGGACCTGGTGGGAGGTAATTGGATCATGGGGGTGGATTTCCCCTTTGATGCTGTTCTTGTAATAGTGAGTGAGTTATTGTGAGACCTCATTGTTTAAAAGTGTGTAGCACCTCACCTCTCTCTCTTCCTCCTGCTACAGCCAGGTAAGACATGCTTTGTTTCATTTGCATTCTGCCATGGTTGAAAGTTTCCTGAGACCTCCCAGCCATACTTCCTGTACAGCCTGTGGAAGGGTGAGCCAATTAAACCTCTTCATTATTAACTACCCAGTTTCAGGTTAGAGCAGTTAGAGAACAGACAAATACACAAAGAAAATATGAAGTAAAATTACAAACCCAAAATAAAATAACACTATCATTTATATTTATCTTTCCCAAAGATCTTCATTTCTTCATATTATTTCAAGTTCCTGTCTAGTGTCTTTTGGTTCAACTGCAAAAACTCTCTTTAACATTTCTTATAAGGCAGGTCTGTAGATAATGTGCTTCTTTGACTATAAGTTATTTGAGAATGACTTAACTTCTTCCTCATTTTTGAAGAACAACCTTACCAGATATAAAATCCTCAGTTAATAATTTTTCTTTCAGCATTTTGAATATGTCATCCCGCTTTATTTCTGACCTCCGTGGTTTATTATAAAATATTGGCTATTGATCTTACTGAGGATTCCTTGCATATGATGAGTTAATTCTCTCTTGCTATTTTCAAGATTCTATACTTTTTTTATTTTTTTGATAATTCAGTTATAATGTGTCTCAGTTTGCATCTTCTTAAATATATGCTACTTGGAGTTTGCTTAACTTCTTGGGTGTGTGGATTGATGTGTTTCATCAAATTTGGGGAGCTTTTGGATGTTACTTCATTAAATATTCTTTTTGCTCCTTGTCTGCCTCTTTCTTCTCTTTCTAGGATTTCCATAATGCATGTATTATTGTACTTGATGATGTTCCAAAGGCATGAGTCTCTTAGTGTTTGTTCACATTTTATTCTATTTTGTCACTGCTTTCCAGACTGGATAATTTCAATTGTATTATCTTCAAGTTCACTGATCCTTTCTTCAGCCTTTTCATATTTGCTGTCAGAATGGTCTAATAAAATTTTCACTTCAGTTGTACTTTTCATCTTCAGAGCTTATGTTTGGCTAATTTTTTTTAGCATTTCTATCTTTCATTGATATTTTCATTTTGTTTATATACAATTTTCCTGATTTTCTTTAGTTTTTTATGTTTTTCTTTAGCCCTTCAATCATATTTAAAACAATTGTTATAAAATGTTTGTCAAATGCATTCAATAGCTGGAGTTCCTCAGAGATATTGGCCGTCAGTTTATTTTGTTTCTCTGAGTAGGTCGTTGTTTTGTTCCCTTGTATATCTTGTGATTTCTTTTTGGTTGAAAACTGGACATTTGAATGATAAAATGTGACAAATCTGAAAATCAGATTCCCACCTTTCTCTCCAGGGTTTCTTGCTTTTGGATTATTGGAGGCTTTAGTCACCCATTTGTTTAGTGACTTTTCCAAACTATTTTGGCAAAAACTATGTCTTTTAGCTTATGTTCAGCTAGTGTTTTCACATAGATGTCATTGAATGTCAAAAGCAAAGATATATTTACAAACAAAACATAATTTTTTGTCTTTACAGATTGGTTGTGTGCTGGGTATATGAGTAAAGGCTCAAACAGGCTGTCCATTACTTTATTTTAGCCCATACTCCTGCTTGCACTGAACCTAAGGATTAGCCAAAGTTGAATAGATGGTGTCTTCTCAGGTCTTTTGTGAGCCTGCACTTTTACCTGGGTATGTAAGTGACCTTCTAAATTCCCCAGGATACACAAGTATTTGTGAAGACGTTGATTTCCCAAAGAAACTCTCAGCTCTTGTAGCCTCTGATTTAGGTTGTGTGTTGTTTTATCTTAACTGTGACTTTGTTTTATTTTTTGCTCCAGGAAGTTGCAGGATTTATTTCACCTTACAATATTTTTGAGCAGTTCCCACAATTGTTCTGTCTTGAGTGAATTCTGATTAAGGCTAAACAGGGACAATCACTTTATGTCAGTGTTTCAGGTAGCCCCAGACAGATTAAAACAGACAAACACAATAATTTGCTATAAGATCTTCTCTGCACCCTCCAAAACCAGGGACTAAGATCCCACATTAAGAAAGCAGGCTTTCATCTATAATACTGCTACCAAGCTGGAGAAAGAGTGAGGCAAAGGCAAGTAAAAATGCTACAAAACATTTCTACAGTTTTGTTTAACTAATATTTTAAATTCAGGAGTACATGTGCAGTTTGCTACATAGGTAAACTTGTGTCATGGGGGTTTGTTGTACAGATTATTTCATCACCCAGGTATTAAGCCTAGTACCAATTAGTTATTTTTCCTGATTCTCTCCCTCCTCCCACCCTCCTGCCTCTGATAGAAACAGTGTATGTTGTTGCTGTTTTTGTGTCCATGTATTCTCATCATTTAGCTCCCACTTATAAGTGAGAACATGCGGCATTTGGTTTTCTATTCCTGCATTAGTTTGCTAAGAATAATGGCCTCTAGCTCCATCCATGTTCTTGTAAATGACATAATTTTGTTCATTTTATGGCTACATAGCGTTCTATGGTATATATGTACCACATTTTTCTTTATCCAGTCTATCATTGATGGGCATTTATGTTGATTCCATGTCTTTGATATTGTGAATAGTGTTAATGAACATACATGTGCATGTGTCTTTATCATAGAAACATTTATATTCCTTTGGGTATATACCCAGTAATGGGATTGCTGGATTGAATGGTATTTCTGTCTTTAGATCTTTGAGAAATTCCCACACCATCTTATACAAAGGTTGAACTGACTTACACCCCCACCAACAGTGTGTAAGCATTCCTTTTTCTCCACAACCTCTCCAGCATCTGTTATTTTTAAATTTTTTACTAATAGCCATTCTGACTAGTATGAGGTGGTATCTGATTATGGTTTTAATTTGCATTTTCCTAATGATCAGTGATGCTGATATTTTTTTCATATGATTGTTGGCCACATATATCTTCTTTTGAAAAGTGTCTGTTCATGTTCTTTGCAGACTTTTTAATGGGGTTGGGTTTTTCTTCCAAATTTCACAAAACATTCTGTATTTTTTCAGTTATCTTTTTATTTATTTGGCATCACCTGGTGGCTATTAAGTTTGACTGTTTTCCAGAGTTCTGATAAAGCTGGTTGTGATATGTGTATGGAAGGACAAGAAGTTAGAGTTGTGTACTCTGCTATTTTGCTTTTCTATTCAGTCAAATTATTGCATGGCACATTCTATTATGCTGCCCGAAAACATATAGCTCCTGCTTGACCAGACTGTGTTCTGCTCTGTTATTTTTGCTTTGTTAAATAAATAGAATTTGTTTAACTCTAAGCAAATGTATGTTTTCTCAACCATTTTTAGATATTTCACAGCTGTTAATTCAGTTAATTACCTTTTCATGTCCTTTACTCAATTTTCTCAGGTGAATCATCTTTTTCATACTTTGTATTTGGAAGATCTCTATGCATCTGAAAGAGCAGTATGCTTATGTGATTTAATACTTTGATTATATTACATGCTTCAAACACATTTGCAGGTTGACTTCTAATTAGTGTGAAAGATTCACACAAGAAGCAAGGCAAGCATGTGCTGAAAATTGCAAACTTCCCAGTGACTTTGGAGCAGATCTCTCTTTCCTCAGGAGCTACAGGTGGTAGGGATGAGGGATGGTGGTAACAGGGGAGTAACATAAAATATTCAACAAGATTTGGGAGTGGAGGATAAGCAGAGGCAAAGTAGACAACAGACTGTGAAAGGTATGTGGCAGAGAGAAGTTTTTCACTGTAGTTTAGCTAGGCCACTAGCAGCCTCCCTTCTGCCTTTAAATCCTGAATCAGCCTAGCATAGTTCCTCCACCTTTACACCAAATAGTAATAGGCAGTCCAGTTCTTTGGTTAGTAGGGACACAGCATTTATTCTGATCTGCTGTTATTGCCTATTTGCTCTTTTGCTTTTATTTATTGCCTATCTTTATCGTTGGTTATTTTTCATCAAAGGAGCTCATTTTTCTGATTGTGTCTGCCATATGTGTTGCAAATAGGTCCATATTCTTTATTTGTTAATTGCTTCTGACATTTGCAAAAGTATGAAGAGAAGAAGGAGTTAGGATGTGAAGATACTAGATGATTAAAGCCGTGTGTGTGTGTGTGTGTGTGTGCGTGTGTGTGTGTGTGTTTGCAAGATTTCTCAACCTTGGCACTACTGACATTTGGAGAAAGTTAATTCTTTGTTTTGGGAAAGTTACATGTGTATTGAGGGATATTCAGCAGTATCCCTGGCCTCTATGCACTACACACCAGTAGTACATTCCTTCTCATTTGTGACAACTAAATATGTGAGATATTGCCAAATGTCCTTCAGAGGACAATATTTTTCTCAGATGACAACTTTTGCTTTAGAAGAGTAGGTATTTTATGTATACTGAAATAGTATTGTGAGGTCTGGTTGATAAGCATAGGGTCAAACTTGATGTCACTGCTTGGGAGAAAAGTGTCAGTTGTGAGATTCAATGAAATCAGTTCCACAAACACTTTTATACGTGGGTAAATGAGTGCTTCTTTATTCCATTTTGTACAACTATGGGTAGTTTCCTTCACCTCTCTGGGCATCATTTTCTCCATTTGTAAAATAAAATGGCCAGACATGTTAATAAGGGACACCCAATCCAGAGTCACAATTCTGTGATCCTATGACTGTGGGGCATTTGCAAATTTGCAACTGCCAGTTGTGCCCTTATGACGCATAATTTTTAAATCCTATGCTGCTTCCTATTAACCTACCTTGGCCTCTAAAATAAACAGAAAAGAAGCCTGGGTTTTGTTAATTACAGTTGCACAGACTTGTGGTATTCTGTCAAACAAGAAGATGTTGAAGGAAAGGAAAATCCTACCAGACAGTGCAAGGCCACCAATTGTCCCTTGCATTAGGCGAAGGGGAGTGAGTAGCCTGGCAGTTCTTACCATCCAGGGAATGGTTTCTTGGCAAGATCTAAAGGATAAGAAAGCAGTCCAGTATTGTCCCCAGATTTTTAATATCCCCACTGACAAAATGCTTCTTCAGAATCGCAGATGTTACTATCTTGAGGCAATGAAAGATACAACTGGCCCTGTCTGTCTTCTGTATAAAATTTCTACTGCTGCATCCCAGAGATACAAACAGGGGCAAGGAGGAAGAGGCATCCCCCAGTCCATAGCCCCTGGTGGACAGATGTTATTAACTTTAAGCATCACCGCAAACTTCAGAAACTCTGGACACAAGCCCTGGGCATATCCCTGTGGCATCCTAGAGGACAGGGCCTTGGGAGGCTTCTTCAAGTCTTAGCCCAACCCCAAGTTGACTCACTCTGGAGAACTGAAACAAAAGGAGATCACGTCCTTTGTGGGGCATAGTTTTCTAATTTGGTGCTGTTATCTGGTGGTAGATCTTTACTTCTATGAGTACACAACACTGACACTCAGGTAAATGCAGGCTTTCTCTCTGGAAATTCAGAGCCATTTTTGGTGATTTAAAAGAGACTAATTGAGTTTTCTAACATTAGAGCAGATGTGTAGATGGAAGTCAATTTTAGTTATGTGGGTTCTATTTCATATATAAGTTTCATTCCTTAAGTTGCAATTGAAAGCCTCATTTTTATTAAGCTTTGAAGCAACTTATGAAACCTGTAATTTTATGCGAATTTCTAGTCATAGAAGAAATTAAGAAAGATCAATGTCATTTGTTCTTTAATTATTGTTCAATTAATTTTTTGCGGTAGAGTTAGGGGTGGGGGGTAGATAACAGTGAGTTTAAGGGAATGAAAGCGGAGAGGAAAGGGGAAAGGCAGAGTTTCATAATGAGGTAGGGAGATCTCATTGGGGCCCTCTCGTAATCCCACTAGGATTGTGTCCGTACAGTATGGATGGGGATTAAATCTCCCTGGATCCCAAATTGTATCCTCAGTTGTGCAGGATCAATGGTATTAATGTCTCAGCTTATTCAGGGGAGAGCATACTTTTGAGAACCCATTTCAATAAGAGCCTTATCCATCCTCTCTGTACATTGGGAAACTGAGCTTCTCTGTGAGAGCAGTAAGGTAGCCTGTAGGGACTCTTTGTCCCTTTATGTGAGGAGTGTGGTGAGTTCTCTGAGGTCTGACTGGAGAGCAATCAGACTCTACTTAGGGAGGTGGTCACCAGAAACAGAAATTCCAAAATGAAAACAATGCCTTTAGCCTTTCACTAAGCAATCCTTTCTGCAGGCATTTATTCTACAGATAAGACTATGCCATCTTTTATGCCCAAGGATATTCATGGCAGCAATATCAAAAAATCCAAACATTTCTTGAACACAACAGCATGACAACCCTAAACTAATATTACAATCTCAATGATGCCTTCCTTGACTACCTTATTAAAATTATTTGGACATCCATAAGCACATACACACATATACTGCTGAAAATCCCTATATACCTATATGCCTACCTTGTTTAAATTTTTGACCCAGCACTAAGTACCTTCTAATGTACTGTTTAACTATTTTATTATTGTCTCCCCTCGCCATTAAGGTAAGCTCCATATTTATTGAGTTGAGGGGAATACTTGACTATTAAAACCACTTCGAGAGGGGGAGGACACAAGACGGCGCTGTGAGAACAACCCAGGATTGGATCTCTCGTTGAATCCGCAAACAGGTGAGTCAGAGCTGCATTTCCAGACTGATCTTTGTTGCCCACAGAACGGGGAAACTCCCAAGTATAAAAAAGACACGGGACGCCAGGCAGTAGGTCTGCCTGGTGAAGCCGGAAGCCAGGGCAGTGGCAGCCGACCCTACCCAGCAATCCCCACAGGGCGCGCTTGTCTGGGTGCCCTGTTGAACTGGAAACCTGAGACTTCAGAGGGCTGGACTTGAGACTGAATGAGACTTGGACAGTAGGCCAGCCCAGGGAATTGCAGGGACAGAGTGTTTGGGATACCCAGTGGGACGAACAAAACCGCGATTTCAAACTATCCCGAGCAGACAGTCCGAGAGGCTCTGTGGGGGAGGGGCGTCCACCACTACTGAGGCAACCCACTCCAACTGAGATACACGCCCACTGCTGACGCAGCCAGCCATTGCCGAGGCAACCCGTCCCTACTGAGATACACGCCCCCTGCTGACGCAGCCTTCTGTTGCCGAGGCAACCTGTCCCTACTGAGATACATGCCCACTGCTGATGTAGCCTGCCATTGCCGAGGCAACAAGCTACAAGGAAGAGACTCCGCCGCAGGGCATGGCGGAGACCACAGCAGAGCCTGCAGGAACAGGGCGAATCACACAACAGCAGGGCGGAGCCTCGGCAGCCAAACAGTGGCTAGTCTGCCTTCTAGCTGGGCAGGACACCTCAACAGAAATCGAAAAATAAAACCCGAACCCCCCAACACAGAGCATTTGAGAAAAAAAGGGTTTTTTAAATGAGCTCTGTTGCAGTAGAATCAAACATAGTAGCCTAACAGCCCTGAATGAACAACAGAGCTCACAGCTCAGCAATTGAGCTCCAAAAAAGTACAGACTGTCTCCTCAAGCAGCTCCCTGACCCCTCTATATCCAAAAGACTGACATTTGGCAGGCATCAGCCTGGGACAAAGATAGCAGAAAAAGAAACGGGTAGCATCCCTCACTATGCCACAGCTGCTAGAGGTGCACCCCAGACGAGCAGGGCCTGAAGTGGACCTCAGCAGTCGTACAGTGAAGGGGCTAGGCTGGTAGAAGGAAAACCAACTAACAGAAATACTTCATCATCAACAATCTGGGTGTCCACTCAGAGACCCAATCGAAAAGTCAGCAACTACGCAGACGACAAGCAGATAAACCCACAAAGATGGGAAGAAACCAGCGAAAAAAGGAGGAAAACACCCGAAACCAGAACACTTCGCCTCCTAGAAAGGACCAAAACTCCTCACCAGCAAGGGAGCAAAGCTGGACGGAGAATGACTGTGACGAAATGATGGAATTAGACTTCAGAAGGTGGATAATGAGAAACTTTTTTGAGCTAAAAGAACATGTATTAAATCAATGCAAAGAAACTAAGGAACATAAAAAAAGATATGACGAAATGATAACAAGAATGGATACCTTAGAGAGGAATATGAATGAATTAAAGGAGCTGAAAAACACAATACGAGAACTTCGCGAAGCATGCACAAGTTTCAATAGCCGAATTGACCAAGCAGAAGAAAGAATATCTGAAGTCGAAGACCACCTCAATGAAATAAAATGAGAAACCAAGATTAGAGAAAAAAGCGCAAAAAGGAATGAACAAAGTCTCCAAGAAATGTGGGACTATGTGAAAAGACCTAACCTACGTTTGATAGGTGTACCAGAAGGGGACAAAGAGAATGAATCCAAGCTGGAAAATAGTCTTCAGGACATCATCCAGGAAAGCTTCCCCCACCTAGCAAGACAGGCCAACACTCAAATGCAGGAAATACAGAGAACACCACAAAGATATTCCGCAAGAAGAGCAACCCCAAGGCACATAATCCTCAGATTCAACAAGGTTGAAATGAAGGAGAAAATACTAAGGGCAGCCAGAGAGAAAGGTCGAGTTACCCACAAAGGGAAGCCCATCAGACTCACAGCAGATCTCTCGGCAGAAACACTACAAGCCAGAAGAGAGTGGGGGCCAATATTCAACATTCTTAAAGAAAGAAACTTTCAACCCAGAATTTCATATCCAGCCAAACTGAGCTTCAGAAGTGAAGGAAAAATAAAATCCTTTGCGAACAAGCAAGTACTCTGAGATTTTGTCACCACCAGGCCTGCTTTACAAGAGCTCCTAAAAGAGGCACTATACATAAAAAGGAACAACCAGTACCAGCCATTCCAAAATCACACTAAAAGTTAAAGAGCATCAACATAATAAAGAATCTACAACAACTAACAGGCAAAACAGCCACTTAGCATCAAAATGGCAGTATCAAATTCACACATAACAATATTAACCCTAAAAGTAAATGGACTAAATGCAGTAATCAAAAGACACAGACTGGCAAATTGGATAAAAATCCAAAACCCATAAGTGTGCTGTATCCAGGAAACCCATCTCACATGCAAGGATACACAAAGGCTCAAAATAAAGGGATGGAGGAAGATTTACCAAGCAAATGGAGAGCAAAAAAAAAGCAGGAGTTGCAATTCTCATCTCTGATAAAATAGACTTTAAAGCAACAAAGATCAAAAGAGACAAAGAAGGCCATTACATAATGGTAAAAGGATCAATACAACAAGAAGAGCTAACGATCCTAAACATATATGGACCCAATGCAGGAGCACCCAGATACATAAGGCAAGTTCTTAATGACTTACAAAGAGACTTAGACTCCCACACAATAATAGTGGGAGACTTTAACACTCCACTGTCAATATTAGACAGATCAACCAGACAGAAAATCAACAAGGATGTTCAGGGCTTGAACTCAGACGTGGAGCAAGCAAACCTGATAGACATTTACAGAACTCTCCACCCCAAATCCACAGAATATACATTCTTCTCAGCACCACATCACACCTACTCAAAAATTGACCACATAATTGGAAGTAAAGCACTGCTCAACAAATGCAAAACAACTGAAATCATAACAAACAGCCTCTCAGACCATAGTGCAATCAAGTTAGAACTCAGAATTTAGAAACCAACCCAGAACCGCACAGCTTCATGGAAACTGAACAACTGGCTCTTGAATGTTGACTGGGTAAACAATGAAATGAAGTCAGAAATAAAGAAGTTCTTCGAAACCAATGAGAACGAAGACACAACATGCCAGAACCTCTGGGACACATTTAAAGCAGTCTCTAGAGGAAAGTATATAGCAATAAGTGCCCATATGAGGAGAATGGAGAGATCCAAAATTGACACCCTATCGTCAAAATTGAAAGAGCTAGAGGAGCAAGATCAAAAAAGCTCAAAACCCAGCAGAAGACAAGAAATAACTAAGATCAGAGCTGAACTGAAGGAGATTGAGACACGAAAAACCCATAGACTGGATTGGAAAAATGTGGCACATATACACCATGGAATATGATGCAGCAATCAGAAATCATGAGTTCGTGTCGTTTGTAGGGACATGGATGAATCTGGAGAACATCATCCTCAGCAAACTGACACAAGAACAGAAAATGAAACACCGCATATTCTCACTCATAGGTGGGTGATGAAAAATGAGAACACATGGACACAGAAAGGGGAGTACTAAACACTGGGGTCTATTGGGGGGAAAAGGGGAGGGCCAGTGGGAGGCGGAGGTGGGGAGGGATAGCCTGGGGAGAAATGCCAAATGTGGGTGAAGGGGAGAAGAAAAGCAAAGCACACTGCCATGTGTGTACCTACGCAACTGTCTTGCATGCTCTGCTCATGTACCCCAAAACCTATAATCCAATAAAAAATTTAAAAAAAATCAATAAATCCAAGAGCTGGCTTTTTGAAAAGATCAACAAAATAGACAGACCACTAGCCAGATTGATTAAAAAGAAAAGAGAGAACAACCAAATAGATGCAATAAAAAATGATAAAGGGGAAATCACCACAGATTCCACAGAAATTCAAACCATCATCAGAGAATATTACAAACAACTCTATGCACATTAACTAGTAAACCTGGAAGAAATGGATAAATTCCTGGACTCCTGTGTCCTCCCAAGCCTAAACCAGGAGGAAGCTGAAACTATGAATAGACCAATAACAAGGTCAGAAGTCGAGGCAGCAATTAAGAGCCTACCACACACAAAAAGCCCAGGTCCAGATGGGTTCACAGCCGAATTCTATCAGACACACAAAGAGGAGCTGGTACCATTCCTTCTAAAACTATTTCAAACAATCCAAAAAGAGGGAATCCTTCCCAAATCATTTTATGAGACCAACATCATCCTGATACCAAAACCCGGCAGAGACCCAACAAGAAAAGACAACTTCAGGCCAATATCCATGATGAACATAGATGCAAAAATCTTCAATAAAATATTGGCAAGCCGAATGCAACAGCAAATCAAAAAACTTATTCACCATGATCAAGTAGGATTCTATAAGCAACATCAGCAAAGCCTCAGGATATAAAATCAATGTGCAAAAATCACAAGCATTCGTCTACACCAATAACAGACTTAAAGACAGCCAAATCAAGAACGAACTGCCATTCACAATTGCTACAAAAAGAATAAAATACCTTGGAATACAACTCACAAGGAACGTAAGGGACCTCTTCAAGGAGAACTACAAACCACTGCTCAACGAATTCAGAGAGGACACAAACAGATGGAGAAACATTCCATGTTCATGGTTAGGAAGAATTAATACTGTGAAAATGGCTATACTGCCCAAAGTAATTTACAGAATCAACACTATCCCCATCAAGCTACCATTGACTTTCTTCGCAGAACTGGAAAACACCAGCATGAACTTCATATGGAACCAAAAGAGAGCCCACATAGCAAAGTCAATTCTAAGCAAAAAGAACACAGTGGGGCGCATCACACTACCGGATTTCAAACTATACTACAAGGCTACAGTAATCAAAACAGCATGGTACTGGTACCAAAACAGAGATATAGACCAATGGAACAAAACAGAGGCACTGGAGGCAAGACAACATATCTACAACTATACAATCTTTGATAAACCTTACAAAAACAAGCAAGGGGGAAAGGATTCCCTGTTTAACAAATGGTGTTGGGAAAACTGGCTAGCCATGTGCAGAAAGCAGAAACTGGACCCCTTCCTGACACCTTACACTAAAATTAACTCCAGATGGATTAAAGACTTAAACATAAGACCTGGCACCATAAAAACCCTAGAAGGAAATCTAGGCAAAACTATCCAGGACATAGGAGTAGGCAAGGACTTTATGAACAAAACACCAAAAGCATTGGCAACAAAAGCCAAAATAGACAAATGGGACCTAATGAAACTCCACAGCTTCTGCACAGCAAAAGAAACAGTCACTAGAGTGGATCGGCAACCAACAGAATGGGAAAAAATTTTTGCAGTTTACCCATCTGACAAAGGGCTGATATCCAGAATTTACGAAGAACTCAAACGGATTTACAGGAAAAAAACAAACAAGCCCATTCAAAAGTGGGCAAAGGATATGAACAGACACTTTACGAAAGAAGACATATATGAGGCCAACAATCATATGAAAAAATGCTCATCGTCACTGGTCATCAGAGAGATGCAAATCAAAACCACATTGAGATACCATCTCACGCCAGTTAGAATGGCGATCATTAAAAAATCTGGAGACATGTACACGAATGTTCATTGCAGCACTGTTTACAATAGCAAAGACCTGGAATCAACCCAAATGCCCATTGATAATAGACTGGATTGGAAAAATGTGGCACATATACACCATGGAATATTATGCAGCAATCAGAAATGATGAGTTTGTGTCCTTTGTAGGGACATGGATGAATCTGGAGAACGTCATCCTCAGCAAACTGACACAAGAACAGAAAATGAAACACCGCATATCCTCACTCATAGGTGGGTGATGAAAAATGAGAACACATGGACACAGAAAAGGGAGTACTAAACACTGGGGTCTATTGGGGGAAAGGGGGAGGGCCAGTGGGAGGGGGATGTGGGGAGGGATAGCCTGGGGAGAAATGCCAAATGTGGGTGAAGGGGAGAAGAAAAGCAAAGCACACTGCCATATGTGTACCTACGCAACTGTCTTGCATGCTCTGCTCATGTACCCCAAAACCTAAAATCCAATAAAGAATTTAAAAAAATAAATAAAATAAAAAAAAAGTAAGAAAGAATAAAGTGCAGGAGACTTTGAAAAAAAAAATCTGGACACAACAGATGCTGAAGAGGATGTGGAGAAAAAGGAACACTTTTACACTGTTGGTGGGAGTGTAAATTCGTTCAACCATTGTGGAAGACAGTGTGGCGATTCCTCAAGGCCTTAGAAATAGAAATTTCATTAGACCCAGCAATCCCATTACTGGGTATATATCCAAAAGACTATAAATCGTTCTACTATAAGGACACATGTATACGAATGTTCATTGCAGTACTGTTTACAAGAGCAAAGACCTGGAATCAACCAAAATGCCCATTGATAATAGACTGGATTGGAAAAATGTGGCACATATACACCATGGAATATCATGCAGCAATCAGAAATCATGAGTTTGTGTCGTTTGTAGGGACATGGATGAATCTGGAGAACGTCATCCTCAGCAAACTGACACAAGAACAGAAAATGAAACACTGCATATTCTCACTCATAGGTGGGTTTTGAAAAATGAGAACACATGGACACAGAAAAGGGAGTACTAAACACTGGGGTCTATTGGGGGGAAAAGGGGAGGGCCAGTGGGAGGGGGAGGCGGGGAGGGATAGCCTGGGGAGAAATGCCAAATGTGGGTGAAGCGGAGAAGGAAAGGAAAGCACACTGCCATGTGTGTTCCTACGCAACTGTCTTGCATGCTCTGCTCATGTACCCCAAAACCTAAAATCCAATAAAAAATTAAAAAAAAATACAAAATTATAAATAAATAAATAAATAAAACCACTTCGAATGAACTGGTGTTTCCACTTCTTAACTGATTTTATGGCACACATATTAGACTTTGATATGTGATTTGAAAAACGTGGGCCTGCAGTCTCGGATGGACCAAGACAATGAGTGAACTGTGTTATAGGCATATTTAATGTATGCAGTATCATGCAGTACCCTGGAGGTTATTGCCTATACCTGCCCCAACTTTTGGACTGCATATCTAACAGCTGACTTGTATGTAGGCACTGGATGCTGCCATTGATACTACTAACTCTGTGTTGTTTTTGTTGCTAGTAGTAGTATTATTTTCCCAGCCATCTTTTGCTTTTACAAAACCCCTTTGGGATTCAACTGTGCTAGGTGGGTCAGGCACTGCAGAAATGTGACCACCCCCAGTGTTCAAGAAAATAGAGTTAAACATTTAGACATTTGGCATAGACAGACATCTTATGTTCTTAGCTATTGCAGTGATTGGTAGTTACACAAGTAGTAGTAGAGGTAATAGTAATTTTGCTAGTAGTAGTACTGCTACTATTATCATCTAGTGTTTTTCTTTATTGTGGCAAAATGTATATAACATGAAATTTATCACTTTAATGATTTTAAGCATACAGACCAGTGGCATTAAACAGATTCAAAATGTGAAAACATTGCCCTTTATCTGCAGAACTTTCTCATTTTCCCAAATGGAAACTCTGTATCCATTAAACAACAATTTCCGACTCATCTGCCTATCTAGCCCTTGACAATAATCATTTTATTTTCTGTCTCTGTGAATGGGACTATTCTAGGCAGCCCATATAAGAGGAATTATATATCATTTGTCCTTTTATGTCTGGCTTATTTTACTTATCATAAGTCCTTGCAGTTCATTCATGTTGTACTATGTGTCAAAATCTTTTTAAATGACAAATAATATTCCATTGTATGTATACACACACACACACACACACACACACAACATTTGCTTTATCCATCTGTTGATGTACAGTTGAGCTGCCTCCACTTTTCTGTTATTGTGAGTAATATTGGTATGAACGTGGTGGCACAAATATCTCCTCAAAAATTTGCATTCAATTCTTTCAGTTATATACTTAGAAATGAAATTGCTGTATCATATGGAAATTTTATCTGTAGTTTTTGAGAAAGTGCATGTTGTTTTTCATAGTTCCTACACTATTTTGCAATCCACCAAACAGTGCAGAAGGGTTTCAATTTCTCCACAGCCTTACCAACACTGTTTTTTTTTTTAATTAGAAAGGAGCTGTTCTAATGGATGTGAAGTGATATCTTATTGTGGTTTTAATTTACATGGGTATGAACTGGTATAACATTGTGCTTTTGATTTGCATTTTCCTAGTGGTTACTGATGCTGAGTATCTTTTCATGTGCTTATTGCTTATTTGTATACTTCTTTTGGAGAAATGTTTACTCAAGTCCTTTGTTCATTTTTTAATTGATTATTTTTTGTTACTGAGTTGTAGGATTTCTTTAAGTTTATTTTACTTTCATTTATTTTTTAATTGACACATTGTAATTATGTATATTTATGAGGTACAATTTGATATTTAAATACATAACTATGTTGTATAGTGAGCCAATCAGGGTGGTTAGCGTATCCGTCGCCTAATGTACTTACTATTTCTTCATGGTGAGACCATTTGTAGTAGTAGTTGTTCTTGCATTCCTACAAAGAAATACCTGAGAAAAGATATATGAATTGTCACATATAGAGTTTACAAATATATTCTCCCATTTGGTACATTGGCTCTTCGTGCTGTTATTATTTAATTGACTTACAATTCTGCAGGCCTCACAGAAAGCACGATCCTGGTATCTGTTTGGCTTCTGGGGATCCTGCAGGAAGATCGTAATCATGGTGGAAGGTGAACAGGGAACAAGCACATCACATGGCCAGAGAAGGAGCAAGAGAAAGTGGGAGAAGGTGCCACATACTTTTAAATGACCAGATATCATGAGAACTCATTATTAAAAAGACAGCACCAAGGCATGAGGGATTCACCTTCATGACCCAAACACCTCCCACCAGATCCCATCTCCAGCATTGGAGATTACTGGAGATTCAACATCAGATCTGGGCAAGGAGAAATATCCAAACTATATCAGCATTCAGTAGCTTATCTTTTAGCTATTTAGTAATATATAATATTTTACCATTAACCATGGTCAACTTACTGTGCAATAGAACACTAGAATATATTCCTTTTATTTAATTATAATGTTGTATCTGTTGACCAATCTCTTCCCATTCTTCCTTTCCCCGTCCCCTCCCCAGTCCTTGGTAAACACTGTTTGACTTTTGCCTTGTATGATGTCAACTTTTAAAAAAAGATTCCAAATATAAGTGGGAACATATAATATTGGTTTTTCTGTGACTGACTTATTTCATTTAACATGATGTCTTCCAGTTTCATCCATTTTGAGGCAAATGACAGAATTTCATTAGTTTTTATGTGTGAGTGTATCCCATAGTGTGTGTGTGTATATATATATGTGTGTGTGTATATACATATGTTATAATATCCCATTGTGTGTATGTATATATATATTTATTATATAACATATATGTTATAAGTGAGATATATATATATAAATATATATATATATCACATTTTTAAAAACCATTTATCCATTGTTGAACACTTAGGTTGATTCCATATCTTGCCTATTATAAATGATGCTGCAATAAACATGGTAGTGCAGATATTTCTTCAACATACTGATTTCATTTCCTCCAAATACAAACCCAATAATGAGAGCTGAATCACATGGCAGTTCTATTTTAAATATTTAAAGAAACCTCCATATTATTGTCCATAATGGTTGTACCAGTTTACAATCCTACCAGTAGTATGTAAGTGTTCCCTTTTCTACCTATCCTCACCAACACTCCAACACTTGTTTTCCTTTGTATTGTTGATGCTAGATATTCTAACTAGAGTGAGGTGGCATTTTATTGTGCTTTTGACTTTAATTTTCCTGATAATTGTTATGTTGAGATTTTTTCATACACCTGTTAGCCATTTGTATGTCTTCTTTTGAAAAATATCTATGAAGGTTTATTTGCCAATTTTTAAGCAAAAATATTTATGGTTTTTTGCTATTGTTCCTTATAAATTCTAGATATATGAATTGTCACATGTATAGTTTATAAATATATTCTCCCATGTGATACATTGGCTCTTCATGCTGTTATTAGTTTTCTTTGCTGTGCAAAATGTTTTAGTTTAATGCAATTTCATTTATCTATTTTTGCTTTTGTTGCCTGTGCCTTTGAGGTCTGATTTTTTAAATCTTACATAACCCAATACCATGACCTGTTTCAGCATGTGAATATCCAATTTTACCAGCACCATTTATCAGAGACTATCTTTTCTCCAAAGTGTGTTATTGGTACCTTTATTAAAAATTAATTGGCTGTAGGTGTGTAAATTTATTTCTGGGTTCTCACTTCTGTTCAATTGCTCTATGTATCTGTTTTTATGTCACTACCATGCTGTTTGGATTACCATAGCTTTGTAGTATATAGTTAGTTAATGTGATGCCTCCAACTTTGTTATTTTGCTCAGGAATTCTTTGGCTATTTAGGGTATTTTGTAGTTCCATATGAACTTTAAGATTGCTTTTTTCATTTCTGTGAAGAATGTCACTGGTATTTTGATAGGGATTGCATTGAATCTTTAGATTGCTTTGGTTGGTATGACCATTTTACCAATTTTAATTCTTCCAATTCATGAACATAGGATATCTTTCCATTTATTTGTGTCTTATTCATTTTTTTTACCAAAATTTTATATGTTTTAGTATAGAGAACTTTCACCTCCATGGTTAAGCTTATTCCTAGGAGTCTTATTATTTTTTAGCTATTGGAAATGAAGTTGTTTTCCGGATTTTTTTCAGGTGGTGAACTATTAGTATATACAAATACTACTGATTATTATGTGCTTATTTTTTATTCTTCAATTTTACTAAGTTCATTTATAAGTTCTAACAGCTTTATGGTGGGGTCTTTAGGGAATTTTATATAAAATATTATCCCCAAACAGGAAAAACTTGACTGTCTCCTTTCCAATTTGAATGCATTTTTTTTCTGTTGCCTAACTGCTTTGGGCAAGACTGTAAGCATTATGTAAAATAGGATTGGTGAAATTGGACATTCTGTTCTTGTTCCTGATCTTAGAAAAAAAGCTTTCAACTTTCCCCCATTCAGTATGAGAGTAGCTGTGCCGTTGTCATTTATGGTTTTCATTGTGTTGAGGTACATTCCTTCTTTACGTAAATTGTTGAGAGTTATTTTTATCATGGATGATGATGAATTTTACAAAATGCTTTGTCTGCATCAATTGAAATGGTCATATAGTGTTTCTCTTTATGTCAATGTGGTGTATCACATTTATTGATCTATGTATGTTAAATTATCTGTGCACCCCTGGAATGAATTCCACTTGATCATGATAAATGACCTTTTTACTTTTCATTTTTATTATATTTCAACATTTTTGGGGGGTACAGGTGGTTTTTGGTTACATGGCTGAGTACTTCAGTGATGATTTCTGAGATTTTGGTGCACCTGTCACCCAAGCAGTGTACACTGTACCACATATATAATTTTTTATTTCCCACTCCCTTTCCCCCTTCCCCCTGAGTCCCCAAAGTTCATTATATCATTTTTATACCTTTGCATCTTCATAGCGTAACTCCCTGTTATAAGTGAGAACACAAATAGACAACCTAATGCTACACCTTGGTTAACTAGAGGAACAAGAACAAAGTAAACCTAAATCCAGTAGGAAACAAAATAAAGATCAGAGCAGAATTAAATATAAGTCATCAAAAAAAAGACCAGGACCTGGTGGTCTCACTGCTAATACTACTAAACATTTAAAGAAGAACTAATACAAAATGTCTTAGAGTATTCCAGGAAATTTTTAAAAAGGGAACATTCCCCAACTCATTTTATGAAGCCTATATTATTCTGGTGTTAAAACCAGACACGAACACGACATAAAAAAAAAGAAAACTACAAACCAATATCCCTGATAAACAAAGTTGTAAAAATTCTCAACAATAAACTACCAGGACAAATCCAACAGCTTTCCACAGTGGCTGAACTAATTTATGTCCCACCAAATTTATACTGGTGTTACCTTTTCTCCACCGCCTGGTCAGCATCTTTTGTTTTTTTGACTCTTTACTAATAGCCATTCTAACTTGTGTGAAATGGTATCTCAATGCGGTTTTTATTTGCATTTTTCTCATGATTAATGATGTGAATCATTCTTCATATGTTTATTGGCTGCTTGTATGTCTTCTTTTGAGAAGTGTCTGTTCATGTCTTTTCATACTTTTTAATGGGATTTTTTGTTTTTTTCTTCTTGAGTTAAATTCCTTATAGATTCTGGTTATTAGATCTTTGCCAGATGCTTAGTTTGTGAATATTTTCTCCTATTCTGTAGATTGTTTACTCTCTTGATAATTTCTTTTGCTGTGCAGAAATCTTTACTTGTCAAATTTGTTTCTGTTGCAATTACTTTGGGGACATAGCCAAAAATTATTTGCCAATGTTGATGTTGAGAATAGTATTTGCTAAATTTTACTTGAAGATTTTTATAGTTTGAGGTCTTACATTCAAATGTTTGTCCATCTTTATTCCATTTTTGTCCATGGTAAAATGCAAGGGTCCAGTCTCATTCTTCTGCACATGTCTAGCCAGTTATTTCAGCACTATTATTGAACCATTTATTGATATGATTTGGCTTTGTGTCTCCACCCAAATCTTACCTTAAATTGTAATCCCCATAATCCCCATGTGTCAAGGGTGAGATCAGTTAGAGGGAATTGGATCATGCGAGTGGTTTCTCCTATGCTGTTCCTGTGATAGTGAGTGAGTCTCATGAGATCTGATGGTTTTGTAAGTGTCTGGCATTATACCCCTGCTTGCACTCACTCCATCCTGCAACCCTGTGAAGAAGATGCCTGCTTCTCCATTGCCTTCTGCCATAATTGTAAGTTTCCTGAGGACTTCTCAACCATGTGGAACTGTGAGTCAGTTAAAACTCTTTCCTTTATAAATTACCTAGTCTCTGGTACCACATTGCTTGTTTTTGTCCGCCTTGTCAAAGATCACATAGTTGTAAGTGCAAAGCTTTATTGCTGGGTTTTTAATTCTCTTCCATTGGTCTATGCCTTTGTTTTTGTACCAGATTCATACTATTTTGGTTACTATAGCCTTATAGTATAGTATGAAGTTGGGTAGTATAATGTTTCCAGCTTTTTGCTTTTAGCTTAGGATTAATTTGGCTATTTGGGCTCTTTTATGGCTCCATATAAACTTTAGACTAGTTTTTCTAACTGTGTGAAGGATGACTTTGGTAGTTTGGTAGGAATAGTGTACGATCTGTAAATTCCTTTCGCAGTACAACCATTTTATTTATATTGAATCTTCCAATGCATGAACATGGAATGTTTTTCCATCTATTTTGTCATCTCTTATTTCTTTAACCCATGTTTTGTAATCATCTTTGTAGACATCACACAACTCCTTAGTTAGATGTATTTCTAGATATTTCATTTTCTTTGTGGCTATTGTAAATGGGGTTGCATTCATGATTTGACTCTCACCCTGGACATTATTGATTTATAGAAATATTAATAAAATTAGAACATTAATTTTATATCTTCAAATCTTAATAAGATTGTTTATCAGTTCTAGTAGCTTTTTGGAAGGGTCTTTAGGGTATTCTACATATAGAATCACGTCCTCAGTGAAGAGAGCTATTTTGACTTCTTTTCTTATTTGGATGCCTTTGATTTCTTTCTTTCTTTTTTGAAAGAAAGAAAGAGAAAGAGTAAGGGGGAGAGAGAGAGAACAGGAGTCTTGCTCTATTGTCCAGGCTGAAATGCAATCTAAGAATAGGTATTAAAAACTTCTTTTATGCCGATAGTTGTGCTTAACAGCAGAGACAGGAAGGAGGAAGGGAAGAAAATAACAAACAAACAGCCAACCAATATTTCATTTAAGTCTGTGAAATGCTATGCAAATGCTGAAGAATGATTTACTTCCAATTATGTGGTCACTTTCAAAATAGGTGTAATGTGATACTGAGAAAAATGTATGTTCTGTGGACCTGGGGTGAAGAATTCTATAAATATTCACTGAGTTTACTTGTTCCAGGTCTGAGTTCTAATCATAGATGTCCCTGCTAATTTTCTATCTCGTTGATCTGTCGAATATTAACAATGTGGTGTCAAAGTCTCCTGCCATTATTGTGCGGGAGTTCAAGTCTCTTATAAGTCATTAAGAACTTGTCTTATGTATCTGGGTGTTCCTATATTGGGTGCATATATAATTATGATCATTGACTCCTGTTGTTGCATTGATCCTTTTACCATTATGTAATGTCCTTCTTTGTTTCTTTTAGTCTTTGTTACTATTAAAGTCTATTTTGTCACAGACGAAAGTTACAACTCCTGTTTCTTTTTTCTTTTCTTTTCTTTTCTTTTTTTTTTTTTTTTTTTTTGCTCTCCATTTGATTGGTAAGTCTTCCACCAACCCTTTGTTTTGAGTCTTTGTGCATCCTTGCTTATGAGATGGATCTGGATAAAAGTTTTGACTTTTTATTCAGTTTGCCTGTCTGTGTCTTTGCTTGGGGCATTTAATCCATTTAAATTTAGGATTAATATTGATATTTGTGAGTTTAATATTGTCATTTAATGATAGCTGGCTATTTTGCCCATTAGTTGATATAGATTCTTCATTATGGAGATACTCTGTACCTTTTGGTAAGTTTTTGGGATAACTGATACTGGTTGTTCCTTTCTGTGTATAGTGCTTCTTTCAGAAGCTCTTGTAAAGCAGGCCTGGTGGTGATGAAATCTCTGAGTGCTTGCTTGTTCATGAAAAATTTTATTTTTCCTTCATTTATGATGCTTAGTTTGGCTGGATATGAGATTCTGGGTTGAAAATTCTTTTCTTTGAGGATATCGGATATTGACCCCCACTCTCTTCTAGTTTGTAGGGTTTCTGCTGAGAGATCTGCTGTGAGTCTGATAGGCTTCCCTTTATGGGTAACCTGACCTTTCTCTCTAGCTGCCCTTAGAATTTTCTCCTTTATTTCAACCCTGGTGAATCTAGTGATTATGTTTATTGGGGTTGCTCTACTTGAGGAATATCTTTTTGGTGTTCTCTGTATTACCTGGAGTTGAGTATTGTCCTGCCTTACTAGGTTAGGAAAGTTTTCCTGAATAATGTCATGAAGAATATTTTTCAGCTTGGATTCATTCTGTTCATGACATTCAGGTACACCTATCAAATGTAAATTAGGTCTTTTCGCATAGTCCCATATTTCTTGGAGACTTAGCTCATTCCTTTTTACTCTTTCTTCTCTAATCTTGTCTTCTCATTTAATTTCATTAAGTTGGTTTTAGACCTCTGATATCCTTTCTTCTGCTTGATCAATTTTACTGTTAAAACCTGTGCATAATTCATGAAGTTCTCATATTCTTTAGTTCCATTAATTCACTTATATTCCTCTCTAGATTGTCTATTCTCATTAGGATTTCCTCAAAGCTTTTTTCAAGGTTCTTAGTTTCTTTACATTGGGCTAGAACATGTTCTTTTAACTCACGGAAGTTTCTTATTAACCACTTTCTGAAGCCTAACTCTGTTAATGCAGTGCACTTGTTCTCCATCTGGCCTTGTTCCCTTGTTGATGAGGAACTCTGATCCCCTGTGGAGGAAGAGGCATTCTGACTTTGTGTATTCTCAGCCTTTTTATGCTGGTTTCTTCCCATCATTGTAAATATATCCACCTGTCATCTTTGTAATTACCAACTTTCAAATTAGGTCTCTGAGTGGACGTCCAGCTTGTTGATTCCCAGTGCCAGAATCTGAGCAACCCACTGTGCTGGCTAAAACAGCATCATTAAGATTCATAGTGCTTTTCTGCCTGGGAATCTCCAGTCTGGCTTCCTTCCTGAGTCCCTTTTTCAATCAGCTGAATAGGCGACTCTGCCTTCCCAGAGCTCCAAACATCAACCAAAAGGGGAGCTAGTCCCATTTACTCTGCACCAAGAACCGCCGCACCGGCAACAAGAGTCATGCTGGCGGCCTGTGGGGCTTATCCACTGGGAATCTCCTGGTCTGCGAGCAACAAAAATTCGTCTGAAAGTGTGGCATCCTCTCGTTCTCTGCACTTTCACTGGGAGCTACAATCCCGACCTGCTAGTAATCAGCCATCTTGGATCTCTCTGCCTTTGATTTCTTTCTCTTGCCTAATTACTCTGTCTAGCACTTCCAGTACTGTGCTGAATAGCAGTGGTAAGAGTGGGCTTCCTTGTCTTGTTCCAGTTCTCAAGAGGAATGATTCCAGATTTTGCTTATTCAGTATAATGTTGATTGGGGGCTTGTCATAGATTGTTCTTACTATTTGAAGGTATATTTCTTTGATGCCTAGTCTGTTAAGTGTTTTTATCACGAAGGAATGTTGAATTTTATCAAAAGCTTTTTCTTCATCCATTGAGATGGTCATGTGGTTTTTCCATTTAATTCTGTTCATGTGAGAAATCACATTTATTGATTTGTGTATGTTGAACCAGCCTTGCATCTGGGGAATGAAACCTACTTAAACATGGTGTATTAATTTTTCATGTGCTACTCAATTCAGTTTGCTAATATTTTGTTCATTTTTGCATCTATGTTCATCGGGGATATTGTCCTTTTCTTTTTCCATTTTGTCTCTATCCAATTTTGGTATTAGGCTGATTTTGGTATTAGGATTCAGAGAATGAGTTAGGGAGGAGTCCTTCAACTTTCTGAAATAGTTTCAATAGTATTAGTGCCAGTTCATTTTGTATGTCTGGTAATATTTATCTGTGAATCTGTCTGGTCCATGGCTTTTTTTTTTTTATTCGTAAGGTTTTTTTTTTAATTTTTTATTGCATTTTAGGTTTTGGGGTACATGTGCAGAACATGCAAGACAGTTACATAGGTACACACATGGCAGTGTGTTTTGCTTCCTTTCTCCCCTTCACCCACATTTGGCATTTCTCCCCAGGCTATCCCTCCCCATGTCCCGCCCCCCGCTGACCCTCCCCTTTTCCCCCCAATAGACTCCAGTGTTTAGTACTCCCCTCCCTGTGTCCTGTGTCCATGTGTTCTCATTTTTCATCACCCGCCTATGAGTGAGAATATGCAGTATTTCATTTTCTGTTCTTGTGTCAGTTTGCTGAGAATGATGTTCTCCAGATTCATCCATGTCCCTACAAACGACACGAACTCATCATTTCTTATTGCTGCATAATATTTCATGGTGTATATGTGCCACATTTTTCCAATCCAGTCTATCATCAGTGGGCATTTGGGTTGATTCCAGGTATTTGCTATTGTAAACAGTGCTGCAATGAACATTCCTGTGCATGTGTCCTTATAGTAGAACGATTTATAGCCCTTTGGATATATACTCAGTAATGGGATTGCTGGGTCAAATGGAATTTCTATGTCTAAGGCCTTGAGGAATCACCACACTGTCTTCCACAATGGTTGAACTAATTTACACTCCCACCAACAGTGTAGAAGTGTTCCTTTTTCTCCACATCCTCTCTAGCATCTGTTGTCTCCAGATTTTTTAATGATCACCATTCTAACTGGCGTGACATGGTATCTCAATGTGGTTTTGATTTGCATCTCTCTGATGACCACTGACAATGAGCATTTTTACATATGATTGTTGGCCTCATATATGTCTTTTTTTGTAAAGTGTCTGTTCATATCCTTTGCTCAATTTTGAATGGGCTTGTTTGTTTTCTTCCTGTAAATCTGTTTGAGTTCTTTGTAAATTCTGGATATCAGCCCTTTGTCAGATGGGTAAACTGCAAAAAATTTTTCCCATTCTGTTGGTTGCTGATTCACTCTAGTGACTGTTTCTTTTGCCATGCAGAAGCTGTGGAGTTTCATTAGGTCCCATTTGTCTATTTTGGCTTTTGTTGCCAATGCTTTTGGTGTTTTGTTCATGAAGTCCTTGCCTACTCCTATGTCCTGGATGGTTTTTGCCTAGATTTCCTTCTAGGGTTTTTATGGTGCCAGGTCTTATGTTTAAGTCTTTAATCTATCTAGAGTTAATTTTAGTGTAAGGTGTCAGGAAGGGGTCCAGTTTCTGCTTTCTGCACATGGCTAGCCAGTTTTCCCAACACCATTTGTTAAACAGGGAATCCTTTCCCCATTGCTTGTTTTTGTCAGGTTTATCAAAGATTGTATGGTTGTAGTTATGTTGTGTTGCCTTCGATGCCTCTGTTTTATTCCATTGGTCTATATCTCTGTTTTGGTACCAGTACCATGCTGTTTTGATTACTGTAGCCTTGTAGTATAGTTTGAAATCCGGTAGTGTGATGCCCCCCGCTGTGTTCTTTTTGCTTAGAATTGACTTGGTGATGTGGGCTCTCTTTTGGTTCCATATGAAGTTCATGGTGGTTTTTTCCAGTTCTGTGAAGAAAGGCAATGGTAGCTTGATGGGGATAGCATTGATTCTGTAAATTACTTTGGGCAGTATAGCCATTTTCACGATATTAATTCTTCCTAACCATGAACATGGAATGTTTCTCCATCTGTTTGTGTCCTCTCTGAATTTGTTGAGCAGTGGTTTGTAGTATTCCTTGAAGAGGTCCCTTATGTTCCTTGTGAGTTGTATTCCTAGGTATTTTATTCTTTTTGTAGCAATTGTGAATGGCAGTTCGTTTTTGATTTGGCTTTCTTTAAGTCTGTTATTGGTGTAGACGAATGCTTCTGATTTTTGCATATTGATTTTATATCCTGAGACTTTGCTGAAGTTGCTTATCAGTTTCAGGAATTTTTTGGGCTGAGGCGATGGGGTCTTCTAGGTATACTATCATGTCGTCTGCAAATAGAGACAATTTGGCTTCCACCTTTCCTATTTGAATACCCTTTATTTCTTTTTATTGCCTGATTTCTCTGGCTAGAACTTCCAGTACTATATTGAATAGGAGTGGTGAAAGAGGGCATCCTTGTCTAGTGCCAGATTTCATAGGGAATGCTTCCAGTTTTTGCCCATTCAGTATGATATTGGCTGTTGGTTTGTCATAAATAGCTTTTATTACTTTGAGATACGCTCCATCAATACCAAGTGTATTGACGGTTTTTAGCATAAAGCGCTGTTGAATTTTGTAGAATGCCTTCTGTGAGGCAATTGAGATAATCATGTGGTTTTTGTTTTTGGTTCTGTTTATGTGGTGAATTACGTTGATAGACTTGCATATGTTGAACCAGCCTTGCATCCCCGGGATAAATCCTATTTCATCATGATGGATAAGTTTTTTGATTTGCTGTTGCAATCAGCTTGCCAATATTTTATTGAAGATTTTTGCATCTATGTTCATCATGGATATTGGCCTGAAGTTTTCTTTTCTCGTTGGGTCTCTGCCGGGTTTTGGTATCAGGATGATATTGGTCTCATAAAATGATTTGGGAAGGATTCCCTCTTTTTGGATTATTTGGAATAGTTTTAGAAAGAATGGTACCAGCTCCTCTTTGTGTGTCTGGTAGAATTCAGCTGTGAACCTGTCTGCACCTGGGCTTTTTTGTGTGTGATAGGCTCTTAATTGCTGCTGTGACTTCTGACCTCGTTATTGGTCTATTCATAATTTCAGCTTCCTCCTGATTTAGGCTTGGGAGGACAAAGGAGTCCAGGAATTTATCCATTTCTTCCAGGTTTACTAGTTAATGTGCATAGAGTTGTTTGTAATATTCTCTGATGATGGTTTGAATTTCTGTAGAATCTGTGGTGATTTCCCCTTTATCAATTTTTATTGCATCTATTTGGTTGTTCTCTCTTTTATTTTTAATCAATCTGGCTAGTGGTCTGTCTATTTTGTTGATCTTTTCAAAAAACCAGCTCTTGGATTTATTGATTTTTTGAGGGGTTTTTGTGCCTCTGTCTCGTTCAGTTCAGCTCTGATCTTAGTTATTTCTTGTCTTCTGCTAGGTTTTGAATTTTTTTAATCTTGCTCCTCTAGCTCTTTCAATTTTGACGATAGGGTGTCAATTTTGGATCTCTCCATTCTCTTCCTATGGGCACTTATTGCTATATATTTTCCTCTAGAGTTTGCTTTAAATATGTCCCACAGATTCTGGCATGTTGTGTCTTCGTTCTCATTGGTTTTGAAGAACTTCTTTATTTCTGCCTTCATTTCATTGTTTATCCAGTCAACATTCAAGAGCCAGTTGTTCAGTTTCCATTAAGCTGTGCGGCTCTGGGTTGGTTTCTGAATTCTGAGTTCTAACTTGATTGCACTATAGTCTGAGAGGCTGTTTGTTATGATTTCAGTTGTTTTGCATTTGCTTAGGAGTGCTTTACTTCCAATTATGTGGTCAATTTTAAAGTAGGTGTGATGTGGTGCTGAGAAGAATGTATATTCTGTGGATTTGGGGTGGAGAGTTCTGTAAATGTCTATCAGGTTTGCTTGTTCCAGGTCTGAGTTCAAGCCCTGGATATCCTTGTTGATTTTCTGTCTGGTTGATCTGTCTAATATTGACAGTGGAGTGTTAAAGTCTCCCACTATTATTGTGTGGGAGTCTAAGTCTTTCTGTAAGTCATTAAGAACTTGCCTTATGTATCTGGGTGCTCCTGTATTGGGTCCATATATATTTAGGATCGTTAGCTCTTCTTGTTGTATTGATCCTTTTACCATTATGTAATGGCCTTCTTTGTCTCTTTTGATCTTTGTTGCTTTAAAGTCTATTTTATCAGAGATGAGAATTGCAACTCCTGTTTTCTTTTGCTCTCCATTTGCTTGGTAAATCTTCCTCCATCTCTTTATTTTGAGCCTTTGTGTATCCTTGCATGTGAGATGGGTTTTCTGAATACAGCACCCTGATGGGTTTTGGATTTTTATCCAATTTGCCAGTCTGTGTCTTTTGATTGGTGCATTTCGTCCATTTACATTTAGTGTTAATATTGTTATGTGTGAACTTGATACTGCCATTTTGATGCTAGCTAGCTATTTTGCCCGTTAGTTTTTGTAGATTGTTCATTATGTTGATGCTCTTTAGCATTTAGTGTGATTTTGGAATGGCTGGTACTGGTTGTTCCATTCTATATGTAGTGCCTCTTTCAGGAGCTCTTGTAAAGCAGGCCTGGTGGTGACAAAATCTCTGAGTAATTGCTTGTTCGCAAAGGATTTTATTTTTCCTTCACTTCTGAAGCTCAGTTTGGCTGGATATGAAATTCTGGGTTGAAAGTTCTTTTCTTTAAGGATGTTGAATATTGGCCCCCACTCTCTTCTGGCTTGTAGTGTTTCTGCCGAGAGATCTGCTGTGAGTCTGATGGGCTTCCCATTGTGGGTGACCCGACCTTTCTCTCTGGCTGCCCTTAGTATTTTCTCCTTCATTTCAACCTTGTTGAATCTGACGATTATGTGCCTTGGGGTTGCTGTTCTTGTGGAATATCTTGTGGTGTTCTCTTTATTTCCTGCATTTGAGTGTTGGCCTGTCTTGCTAGGTGGGGGAAGTTTTCCTGGATAATTTCCTGGAGAGTATTTTCCAGCTTGGATTCATTCTCTTTGTCCCCTTCTGGTACACCTATCAAACGTAGGTTAGGTCTTTTCACATAGTCCCACATTTCTTGGAGACTTTGTTCATTCCTTTTTGCGCTTTTTTCTCTGATCTTGGTTTCTCGTTTTATTTCATTGACTTGATCTTCGACTTCTGATATTCTTTCTTCTCCTTTGTCAATTCAGCTGTTGATACTTGTGCATGCTTCGTGAAGTTCTCGTATTGTGTTTTTCAGCTCCTTTAATTCATTCATATTCCTCTCTATGTTATCCATTCTTATTATTTTCTCGAATCTTTTTTCAAGGTTCTTAGTTTCTTTGCATTGATTTAAAACATGTTCTTTTACCTCACAAATATTTCTCATTATCCACCTTCTGAAGTCTAATTCCATCATTTCATCACAGTCATTCTTTGTCCAGCTGTGTTCCCTTGCTGGTGAGGAGTTTTGGTCCTTTGTAGGAGGTGAGGTGTTCTGGTTTTGGGTGTTTTCTTCCTTTTTGCGCTGGTTTCTTCTCATCTTTGTGGATTTATCCACCTGTCGTCTGTGTAGTTGCTGACTTTTCGATTGGGTCTCTGAGTGGACGCCCAGAGTGTTGATGATGAAGTATTTTTGTTACTTGGTTTTTTTTCTATCGGTTTAGCCCCTCCAATGTATGACTGCTGAGGTCCACTCCAGGCCCTGCTTGTCTGGGGTGCACCTATAGCAGCCTCTCTGTGCATTCACCGAGAGCTTCAATCCTGGGTTGTTCTCACCACGCCATCTTTAGTCCTTCCTCAGTAAGGTTTTATATTATGAATCCAAATTTAGAGCTTTACATTATCTATTCAGGGTTTCAATCTCTTCCTGATTCAATATTGGAAGCTTATGTGTTTCCAGGAATTTGTCTCTCTCCTCTTGATTTTCTAATTTGTGGTCATAGTTTTAATTTGTGAACTTCATACTATAAAGTTCTTAATTTTATTCTCTCAAAATCTTTTGCCTTTCTGTGGGATCAGTTTTAATGTCATCATATTTCTTTCTGATTGTATTTATTTGGACCTTATCTGTTTTTTTGTTTGTTAATCTAGCTAGTGGTCTATCAATCTTGTTATTTTTTCGAGAACCAATTCTTGGTTTCTTGATCTTTTGTATGGATCTTCTGCATTTCAATTTCACTCCGTTCTTCTCTAATTTTAGTGATTCTTTCTGGTTAACTTTAAGGTTGGTTTGTTCTTTTTTTCTAGGTCCTTTAATATTTAGTGCTATAAACTTTTGTGTTGACACTGCTTTAGTTGCATACCAGAGATTTTGGTATTTGGTCTTCTATTATTAATGCTAGAGAATTTTTTATTTTCTACTTTAATTTTGATGTTCACCCAGTAGTTATTTAGAATCAAGTTGTTTAATTTTCATGTATTGGTGTAATTTTAAGAGCTATTCTTGGTATTAATTTGCACTATCATTGCACTATGATCCAAGTGTGTGCTTGGTATGATTTCAATGGTAGCCTACAAGCCTACATGATTCACTCCTCATAGTGCTCTGAGAGTATGGGTTTTTCTCCCACTTGAATGCTGGCCACAGATCTTGGCTTTGCCCTCCCAAGCTGCCCACCAATAGCCATGGGATGAGCTCAGGCTATATTTTCCCTCCCTGGCTTGGGGTAAGCAAGGGTGGGGACTTCAGTGGTGTCGATGGGAGAGGCTCTGTCAGTTGCCTCTGGTGGCTGCACCCCAGAAGAATGCTGAACCATGGCTGATTGGAGAGATCAGCCTGGGGTAGGGCAGCTCTGCCCAACACAAGGGGGCAGGGCTGTCTGATGAAGGGCAGAGTGGGTAGGGACTCATGGTAAAGATAGTCTAACTTCTTCTTCATAGGGCAGCTTTGACATGCTGGAGATATGAGTAAGGCAATCAAGCTTTTTGTTTTCTCTCTAGCCTGGGAGCAGCAAGGGCAGGTACTGCAGATGGCAGTTGCAAAGGTTCTGTCAAATGTCTTCAATAGTTCCAACACAGGGAAATGTAGTCACCACCTACTGAAGTAATCAGGTAGGGGTGGCTGTTCTGAGGGACACAGCTTGGAGAACCTGCTCAATGAGGATCAGCAGGAGCAGGGTCTCATATGGAAAACAGTCTTTCCATCTTTCCACATGGTATTTGTGGCATGCTGGAGGCCCCCAACAGTTTTCTAAGCTCTTCACTCACTTTCCAGCTTGAGGGCAGCAGGGCAAGAACTGTGGCAGAAGGCCTGTTGGTTACCTCTGGGCCTGCAGTAGGCCTGCTGGTTACCTCTAGGAGCTCCATCCCAGGGAAATAGGGGGCTATGTATGACTAGCAGAGGTGCTGGCCTTCCCTGATGAGGGGCAGTGGAGGCAGAGCCTGCAGTCCATCTCTACTTAGCACTATGGATATGACTTCTGTCATAGTGGTGCATGAGACGATCTGGCCTCCCTTGTTGGTAGGGCTATGACAGCTGGTGCTAGTGTGCTCAGGGATCCACAGCTCATGGGGCTCCATGAAGATTTGAGTAGTGGCTCTGCCCAGACTCCAGGCAGCTCTCCATGTTGGTCTGGAGGTCCAAGAGTGTCAAGAATGCTCTCATGCCCAGGATTGCAAAGTTCTGTGGCAGAAGTGTGGGTACCTGGGGGTTCTTACTCACCCTTTCACTATGTTAGAAAGCCTCTGGCTCTGTGCCAGTCTCTGTTGGGTGACTATTTGCCTTTCTCTTCTCTACTTTCTCTCCATCACCATTGGTTCAGATAAATCTGAACATGGCTCCTGGACAATCCACCTTAACAGCTAGTGTTCACTCATTACTCTATCTACTCTCTGTGAGAGTAATGTATACTAACTGTATCTAGTCAGCCATCTTTTGAATTTCTCATTTCTCTAAAACTTCCTGGTTTTATTTTAAATAAAATTCTCCCTTGATTTTATTCTAAATGTATTTGTCTTTTGAATTTCTTATTTAGGTAATGAATTGTTTCTTTAATTTTATTGAATTGTTTTTCTTTGTTGTCTTGTATTTTACTGAATTTCCTTAACATCATTATTTTAAATTCCTTTCAAGCATTTCATAAACATCCCTTTCTTTGGGATCTGGTATTAGAAACATATTTTGTTCCTTTTGAGGGGGTCTCATGATTTCTTGCTTTTGTGATTCTTGTGTTGCTTATTTTGGTATCTGTGCATCTAGTGAATTAGTTGCCTTTTTTCAATTGTATGGAGTAGCTTTCATAAGGAGACACTTTTTTTTTCTGTAGATGGGTCCTAGGTTGTCAGTTGGATATGGTGTATTGGCTTTGGTTCTTGGTATTGATTGACTCAGTAGCTTGGACTCAGAGTAGTTTCTTCAGCTATAATCTTCCCCAGTGATGTCTCTGCCTCAGTTGTCTAGGTTATGAGAGTTTGTGATAGTGGTGGTGCAGTTTTACTGGTGGCAATGGTGCTGGGTTAGTTGTTGGGTTGGGTGGCATTGCTTTGGTCTATCCAGAAGGCACAAGTCAACCAGATAACCAGATCTTGGGACAGGCCTGGGTACTCTTAGGTGCAGCGGGGTTGGGAAGCTCTAGGGCAGGGATGTTGCAGGACTGGCTGCTAGGTCAGGCTCAGGCATGTGCGAGATCAGTAGGCTGGATGGCTGTGCAGCATAGGTGTGCTTATGCAAGCAGCTGGATGACTGATTGGTGGCTCCCTTACTGGGCAGGGCGTTCTGTTCTCTGGTATTCACAGAAGGTGTGCCATGTAAGCACAGCCACCAGGGTCTTGGTCATTCCATCTGGACTACGCTTTGGGCATTTGGGGTTGTAGTAATCCTGGCACTCATGTGAATGTGGTGGATGATGGCAGAGTATTGAGAAAATCAATTTCTACTGGTCTTCAGGGAAGGACGCATTCTAGCAGTGAGTCTGGATTTAAGATGCTGTGGAGCTGCGGCAGCTTAAGTTGTGGGTGTGAGATATACTATAGGTTGGCACTACTCTGAGACAATGCAGCTGCATGAACTGCTGACTACTCTCAAAAGTGAATTTGGGATCTGTGAGGACTACAGGGCTCTTCTGTAGCAAGAATTTCTTGTGTTTGTGGAAGCAGTTGGGACTGCTGGGTATCTCCAGCTTATCTTTCTTCCATAATAAGAGGTCGTCCCTGACTTTAAGAAGATCCTAGTAGGGGAGAGACTGTAGCAGAGGCAGGATGCTTTATTCTCCTTTCTATGGTGCTGTCTTGAGCTTCTGTGTTCCACTGGAATTTCACTGCTCCCCTGGTGCTCGCCAACATTTTCCTCAGTCACTCCAGTCAAAATATAGTTGTTCATTCATTGTTTTGCTATCTTTTGTGGGGAGAAACAAGTGCCAAGTAATTTTATTCAGCCATCTTGCTGATGTCACCTTAATTTTTAATTTTCAAATAATTTGATGTATTTATGAGGTACAATGTGATGTTTTTATACATGTACCCATTGTAAAAGCATCAAAGCATTTATCCCCTCAAACATCTACAATTGCTTTATGGTGAGAATATCTAAAATTCTTTCTTTTAGTTATTTAAAATATACATTATTATTAACAATAGTCATCTTACTTTGCAATAGAACACCAGACATTATTTTTCCTATCTAACTGTAACTTTATACCTGTTGACCAATGTCTCCCCTTTCTTCATCTACCTTTCCCTCCTCCAGTCTCTGGTAACTGCCATTCTACTCCTTGTGTGTGCCTGTGTCTTGAATTCTTTCTCAGCAGTGACAAAGAACCAGGGTATATACCCCAGACAATGGAGCCATTTTATTTTGGTGGCTGTCTTGAGATTCGGATCAAAATGGAAGATAGAAATATCAAAGTGGTGAGTATGGCATGAACTTCAAACATAGCCTTTAATCTCAGGGCTCTTTCAGCTATCCTGTCACCAAATTTTCCTTTCTTTTCTATTCATGGTCATTATGTCTTCTAATCTCTCTGTGCATGAAGTGTGCAAGAATTTTCACAGTTTAGGGAAACAGTTCTGTTAGGAAAAATCAACAAATGCCACAGGCAGTAACTCAATAAGCATCCCTCTCACTACCGGGTCTCTGCCAAGCACATGGTATTTCTAAGCCAACAGCATCACCTAGTGGAAATAGAAATCCCCTTCCTGAGACACACTGTGGGTTATTTTTTTATGGTAACACTGCAGTTTTCCAATTCTCTCTTTTCATGCTGCTAGAAATCAACCTCCAAGCTCTTTCTGTGAATGGAAAAGCTCTACCTTCAACAATTAGGAGTTAAATGTCTTCCGTAGCCCAATTTTAGTCCTAATACTGTCTCATCAGTAGGAAAATTACCATTAGGTCCCCATGTCCCTTTCAGGCACCTATTCTGTTTCCAATTAAGACAGTACTTAATTAGTAAGGGGATTTTGGGTTCAGAAGTTAACTGGAACCATTTTTCTAAGGGTGAATGCTTTAGCATGGGCCATAATGGCAGGCAATCTAGCACATTTCCTTTATTAAAGGAGCTTGCTTTTATATAGTATTTCTCAAGATTCTTCTTTTTTTTTTTTTTTTAGGGAGGTACACAAGTCACACAAGTTTAGGAAGTTAAAGAGAAATCACAGGCAGAGGACTAGAGCTACTTGGGTGAGTGTGAGTAGCCCCAATTGCCTGGTTTCTCCAGTGCCATTGCTTGGAGGGTCATGCCTACAACCATGAGTGGCACATTTAACAGGGTGCCCTCCCAGGAACCAGGGAGGGAAAACAGATTGATGGACACTTCCTTTGTCTTCCTTTTCACCCTGGGTCACACACTAAAAGGAAGGAGACTAAAGGGGTGCCTTTTACTCCCTCCTCTTTCTAGATGGGTACTACCTTCAGGCTTTGCTCCTCTGAAGTGCATTCTGAAGCACTTGTACTCCTTTATCTCTGAGACTTTAAAGAAAAAGTGGCTCATTCTCTTTTGCACAAGGGCATGGCCTTTTTACTAGACTTTTGCAAGTGTTGCAAAATTAACCCAGCTCTTTTAGCAATCGTATCAGGCAGGCCAAAAGAGAATAATCCCCCCAAATTAGAGAGGAAGCTTCCAGGGGAGGTGAGATGTTTATCACCACCTGCAGAGGTCTGGTCTGCAGATCCTGACTCAACAATGGATGAATAAATGCACTTTCACATCATTACAGTGAGTCAAGTGGGCTACGGATGGTAGTCGGATGATTTCAGAGGGCAAAATGCAACTAACAGACCAAGACTCCCTGTCCATCACACATTTATTCAGTCAGATTTTACAACAGATGTTTTCCACCTGAAAGGGCCATCCAGCACAAAGTTTACAAGAGTAAACAGAGTAGAGACAAAGGGATGTGGGATAAACAGACTTAAACTGGGAAAGCCTTTTATCATCTCTGTTTCCTATGCTAATGTAAATGAGGTGGCTGCCTTCAGCTAGTCCCAATAAAACCTTTCTGCCTTGCAAAAGGTTTGAGACTATTATTTATAACTTTCCCTAATAGTTCTTTAATAATTTGCCAGGCAATTCAAGTGAATTCCATCAGGGAACATCTAAGGATCCCCTTTATTTGGTACCCCTTGAAGTTCCCTTCTCATTATAGGATGTTAGGCAAATAAAAGGAGACTTAGGCCACTTTTATGATGACCCTGATAGGTATATAGAAGCTTTCCATAATTTAACTTAGGTATTTGACCTCTCATGATGAAGGGAATTAAATAATAGCAATAATAGTAAAAACAAAACCTTATAATTTGTAGTTGCTATATAATAAATTTTGCTGTGTTGTATGCTATTTAATATAAAACCTAACCCCCAGCTCTGCTTAAAATTAACTAAATCCCTGTAAAAACCTTATCTATTCTCCCCACATTCTCAGAAAAGTTCCCAGGCATCGCAAGACTCCTGTTTTTCTTGCTGACCAGCTGCAAGGTCACAGGGCAAGATAACACCCAAAGAACATACAACGTATTTCTCAAAATGCTGTTTTTCAAATGTAACGTACACATTAATGAACTGTTCTTTGTTCTGGCTTCTGTAAACCTGTTAGCTGCTACATCATCCTGGATGTATAAAAAGTACCCCATTTTATTTCTCCTTTGCTCAGCCTTTGGAAGCTAATCCACTGAGCTGTGGTCAACTTAATAAAATCCTCCTGTTTCACCCATTATTCTCTCCGGTTTCCTGAATATTCTGCAAAAATAGAGGAATGTTATGCTGCTCCTAAGCCAAACCCTAACTGCAGATGAGATGCAGGCAGATCTGCAAGCAGCAGAGAATTCTGAAGATGAGCAATATGTCTCCTATAGTAGACCAAGAGGGAATAGAGGAAATAGGAAAAGCAGAGAAATAGCAGAAACACCATCCCAATAAGAAGAGAGTCAAAACCTCTTGACAACCCTAATTGGACCCCCTAGACTTTTCTGTGATGTTTTTCCTTCTTTCCCACTTTAAAATGACTCTTTTATAACATTCTTCCACCCTGGGAAAGTTAATTTTCCAAACCTTAAAATGCTTTCCTTAGAGTTGAGCTAGTGAGGAAGGGAACCCAGAAGCCTGACATGCCAGCAAAAGGGTACAAATTTCTTACCAGTTGAGCTTTTGGCCTCTCTCCTTGTGTGAACCAATAAAAGGGATAATAAGAATCATTGTTTATATTCTCTGTAAAGTTTTAATTAATGACAAAGGATTTGTGAGATTGGTCTTAAGCTATAGCTAATCTGGTGTGCTTTGTATGTCTTTCTTTATGGTTCTGCCAAAATAAAGGGTATCTTGGGTTAAAATGCAGGTCCAAGACCCCATAAACCTGCTGCTGAAGCCAACCCAACAAAATGGTCAGTGACAAACTTGGCTACAGGACTCCATTTTGATTCATGTCCTTGGGAATATGACCTGTAACCACGTAGCAATACTTTTAATCTCAGTCATTTTACAATGGTGGTTGTCTTCTTGTGCTAAGTCTGTTCCTGGGTGAGGGCCACAAGATCAAATAAGCCAGTCTGTCAATCTGGGTGGTGCCAACTGGTCCATCAAGGACAGGGATTACAAAATATCTTAAGCACTGATCTTGAGAGCAGTTGAGGGAGGATCAGAATCTTGCATCCTCCAGCTGCATGACTCCTAAGCCATGGTTTTTAATCTTGTGGCTAGTTTCTTGGTCTAGTCACCAGGCAAGAGAGTAGCATATCTTAAAAAGGGTCGATTATCATCATTGTTTTAAACTGTTATAAACATCTCCGTTTATAAACTGTAGACCAGACTCCTCTCAAAGTTGATTCAGCCTACACCCAGGGATAAGCAGGGACAGCGTGGGGGCTGAAAACAAAATGAAGTTGGTTGGATCAGATCTCTTTCACCATCTTGGTCACAATTTTGTGACAATGGTTTCAAAAGCTGGCTATCACCACCTTTGAAAATATCTGATATACTCGTGGTTAAGTCATAACCTAATTGTTTGTTTCACCTGTGAGGTTACTTTTTGTAAATTTCAAAAGCCTAAAATCTTAACTGCTTGGCCTGGCTAAATTCAAGTAACAGGGGATTGAAAATGATTTTTTTAAAAAACAGCTCAGCTTAATTAAAAGTGGATATTGAAATTATAGGTATATTTAAAAGGCCTTTATGTTTTTCTCTTTTTGGATCTTGTTTTTCTGGAAAAAGATTTTATTCTTCTCATTTGACTGAATTATTTTTCTACACTTTTTTTGTCTTAATGTATACATAAGAGGCCCTAAGATACCTTCTGGTAGCAGGGGACTACGTGGGAAAAATAGAGGAGGTACCACAGACCGTGTTCTGTTTTGCATTGTTTTATCTGACCATTTTGTGCTTTGGCGTTATCAAATTACTTCACATTGGGAGAGAACATTGATGTGTAATAATTAGGTAAAAAATACACTTTAAGGAATGGCTAATAGTAGTTATAAACCAGAGAAGTATGCTCTTGGCTGCCTGAAAGATATGAAAACATCCTCACACTCCACAAAGAGATGAGACTTCAATGGGATATGGGCTGATTACAAAATAAACCAATTGGCTTTGCATTGCCTTGTAATGAAATGCATGGTAGAAGCACTGCACTGTCTTCTGTCGTAGTATCTCTCTCCTTCTGGGGATCCAAAGTCCAGTATAAAGTGGCACCTTTAATTTTAGGGATCTATTCTTGCCTTCAGCTGTGCTTGCTTATTAGGCCCTAAAAGTGCATACTATCCTGACCCTGTTTCTCCAAGGGCTCCACACTGAATCCAGTAATCCAATAGAGTGGCAAATAAAAAATCTTACAAGTGCTGAATCTTCTGTCTGTTTGTGTCACTATATATGGGTTATGTGTAATGTTTATTAAAAGCTCAAATTAATTGGCTGAAAGAAATATAAGTACTTAAATCGAATATTTTTAGTTCATGTGACTTTAATCTTTAAGAAATAGGATAGTCTTAAGGATTATTGATAAAATGCAAGTATCATCGAAATGCAAATAGGTGGTCTGAATCACACAACTTAGATACTAGGTTTGCTAAATGTTCTAAGTTTGTATATTATCTGCTTTACAGATAGGTAAGGCCTGGGACATGTGGAGTTGGAAACTGGAAAGAGTCAGACTTTATCTGTACTTCTGTCTTGGTCCTAGGTTCCACATCTGGTACATGATTAAAATCATGTACTAACCAGGTTTTTCATCAAAAGTAAAAGCTCCTAGGAGTTAACGGTGCAACATGTATTTCAGATTATTAAACAGTTTTATATGCAAGGCATATAAAAATGGTAAAATGTGATTTTTTATAAAAGATTATAAGACAGGATGGAAATATAAATTTTGCCCAGCGGATGAGGGATTATGTTAAATATGATAAGATAAAACTAGAGGTTTAAGCAAGTTATAGAAAGATTGTAAAAATTAATCTTACAAAAATGTGTAAACATTAACTAAATTCAAAAGGGTAATATATGGTCTTTTTCCATTTCTGTGAAGAATATCATTGGTATTTTGATAGGGATTGCACTGAATCTGTAGATTATTTCGGGTAGTGTGGACATTTTAACAATATTAATTTTTACAATCCATGAACATGGAACATCTTTTCATTTTTTGGTGCCCTCGTCAATTTCTTTCATCAGCGTTTTATAGTTTTCTTTCTCTAGTTTCCTTTCTAGAGATCTTTTACTTCTTGTGTTAATTGTTACGTACTTATTTTTATGTGTGGCTATTGTAAATGAGATTACTTTTTATTTCTTTTTCAGATTGTTCACTGTTGGCATGTAGAAATGCTACTGATTTTCATATGTTGATTTTGTATCCTGCAACTTTACTAAATTTGTTTATCAGTTGTAATAGTTTCCTTGTGGAGTCTTCATGTTTTCCCAAATATAAGATTATATTATTTGCATATAAAAATAATTTGACTTTTTTCTTTCTGATTTGGATGCCCTTTGTTTCTTTCTCTTATCTGATTGCTCTAGCTAGGATGTTTGTCGAATTACAGTGATGATTCAACATTTGGGCATTCTTGTTGTGTTCCAAATCTTAAAGGAGAGGCTTTCCATTTTTCCCCATTCAGTACAATACTAGCTATGGGTCTGTCATACATGGTTTTTATTATGTTGAGGTACATTTCTTCTATACCCAGATTTTTTAGGGTTTTTAATCACAAAGGAATGCTAAATATTATCAAATGCGTTTTCAGCACCAATTGAAATGATAATGTGGTTTTTGCCCTTTGTTCTATTGCTATAATGTATCACATCAATTTATGTGCATATGTTAACCCATCCTGGCATCCCAGGGA
This sequence comes from Callithrix jacchus, assembly GCF_049354715.1. Taxonomy (NCBI): domain Eukaryota; kingdom Metazoa; phylum Chordata; class Mammalia; order Primates; family Cebidae; genus Callithrix; species Callithrix jacchus. Next base: position 70,416,504 of record NC_133524.1, read on the forward strand.
TAAATCCCATTTGGTCATGAGGAATGATATTCCTAATGCATTGTTGAATTCTGTTTGTTAATATTTTGTTGAGAATTTTTGTATCAATATTTATCAGAATATTGGCCTGTAGTTTTCTTTTTTGGATGTGTCTTTGTCTGGTTTTGGCATCATGGTAATACTGACTTTGTAGAATAGGTTTGGAAGTATTCCCTACTCCTGCATTTTAAAAAATAGTTTGAATAGGATTGGTGTTAGTTCTTTAAATGTTTGGTACAATTTGACAGTAAAGTCATCAAATTCTGGTCTGATGTAAGAAGTCATGATTACTTTCTTGTTTGAAAGTAAGAAGTCATCATTCTTACTTTCCTGGGAAACTTTTTGTGATGGCTTCAATCTCATTACTTGTTATTGATCTGTTCAGGTTTTGAATTTCTTCTTGATTCAATCTTGGTAGTTTGTATGTGTTTAGTAATTTGTTCATTTATTATAAATTTTCTGATTTATTATCATATAGTTGCTCCCAGTAGTCACTAATGATCCTTCCAGTTTATAAACTATCAGTTTTAATATTTCCTGTTTTATCTCTGATTTTATTTATTTGTGTCTTCTCACTTTTTTCTCTTAGTTTGGCTAAAGTTTGTCAATTTTGTTCGTTTTCAGAAACCAACATTTTCTTTGTTGCTTTTTTTCATTTAATTTTCATTTATTTTTGTTTTGATTGTTATTATTACTTTTATTCTAGTTATTTTGGGTTTGGTTTGCTATTGCTTTTATAGTTCTTTAAGATGCATCATTATGTTGTTTATTTAAAGTGTTTCCATTTTTTTGATGTAGGCACTTGTAGCTATAAACTTCTCTCTTTGTACTGCTTTTGCTATATCCCAAGGATTTGGTGTGTTGTGTTTCCATTAGCATTTGTTTCAAGAACTCTTCTAATTCTCCTCTTAATTTCTTCGTTGACCCACTGGTCACTCAGGAACATATTGTTTCATTTCCATGTTTTGTGTAGTTTACAAAATTCTTCTTGTTATTAATTTCTAGTTTTATTCCATTGTTATCAGAAAATTTTATTTTTTTGCATGCTTTGAGAACTTGTTATCTGACTGAACATATGGCCCATTCTTGAGAATGACATATGTGCTGAAGAAAAAAAAAGTGTACTCTGTAGCTGTTGGATAAAATGTTCTGTATATATCTATTAGATCCATTTAGTCTATAGTGCAAATTAAGTCTGATTTTTTGTTGAATTTCTGTCTGGAAAATCTGTCCAAGGCTGAAGGTGGGGTATTGAAGTCTCCAGCTATATTTGTATCAGGGCCTATTTCTCTTTTTAGTTCTAATAATCTTTGCTTTATATATTTGGGTGTCCCCATGTCAGGTGCATCTATATTTAAAATTATTATATCTTCTTGCTAAATTGACCCCTTTATCATCATATAGTGACCTCCTTTGTCTGTTTTTTTATTGCACTTTAGGTTTTGGGGTACAGGTGAAGAACATGCAAGATTGTTGCATAGGTACACACGTGGAAGTGTGGTTTGCTGCCTTCCTCCCCTTCACCTATATCTGGCATTTCTCCCCATGCTATCCCTCCCCAACTCCCCACCCCCCGCTGTCCCTCTCCTATTCCCCCCAACAGACCCCAGTATGTAGTGCTCCCCTCCCTGTGTCCCTGTGTTCTCATTGTTCAACACCCGCCTAGGAGTGAGAACATGCGGTATTTCATTTTCTGTTCTTCTGTAAGTTTGATGAGAATGATGGTTTCCAGGTTCATCCATGTCCTACAAAGGACACGAACTCATTGTTTTTGATGGCTGCATAATATTCCATGGTGTATATATGGCACGTTTTCCCTGTCCAGTCTATCATCAATGGGCATTTTGGTCAGTTCCAGGTCTTTGCTATTGTAAATAGTGCTGCAACGAGCATTCATGTGCATGTGTCCTTATAATAGAACAATTTCTAATCCTTTGGATATATATCCAGTAATGGGATTGCTGGGTCAAATGGAATTTCTATTTCTAGGTCCTTGAGGAATCGCCACACTGTCTTCCACAATGGTTGAATTAATTTACACTCCCACCAACAGTGTTAAAGTGTTCCTATTTCTCCACATCCTCTCCAGCATCTGTTGTCTCCAACTTTTTAATGATTGCCATTCTAACTGGCGTGAGATGGTGCCTCAATGTAGTTTTGATTTGCATTTCTATAATGACCAGTGATGAGCATTTTTTTCATATGTTTGTTGGCCTCATAGATGTCTTCCTTTGTAAAGTGTCTGTTCTTATCCTTGCCCACTTTTGAATGGGCCTGTTTGTTTTTTTCTTGTAAATCTTTTAGATTTTGTAAATTCTGGATAAAAGTCCTTTGTCAGATGGACAGATTGCAAAAATTTTTTCCCAATCTGTTGGTTGCCAATTCACTCTAATGATTGTTTCTTTTGCTGTTTAGAGGCTCTGGAGTTTAATTAGGTCCCATTTGTCTATTTTGGCTTTTGTTGCCAATGCTTTTGGTGTTTTGGTCATGAAGTCCTTGCCTATGCCTATGTCCTAGATGGTTTTCCTTGGTTTTCTTCTAGGGTTTTTGTGGTGTTAGGTCTTATGTTTAAGTCTTTAATCCATTTGGAGTTAATTTTAGTGTAAGGTGTCAGGAAGGGGTCCAGTTTCTGCTTTCTGCACATGGCTAGCCAGTTTTCCCAACACCGTTTATTAAACAGAGAATCGTTTCCCCATTGTTTGTTTTTGTTAGGTTTGTCAAAGATCAGATGGTTGTAGATGTGTGGCATTGCCTTCAAGGCATCTGTTCTGTTCCAATAGTGCATATCTCTGTTTTGGTACCAGTACCATGCTGTTTTGATTACTGTAGCCTTGTACTATAGTTTGAAGTCAGATAGTGTGATGTCTCCAGCTTTGTTCTTTTTGCTTAGAATTGACTTGGCTATGCAGGCTCTCTTTTGGTTCCATATGAAGTTTAAGGTGGTTTTTTCCAGTTCTGTGATGAAAGTCATTGGTAGCTTGATGGGGATAGCATTGAATCTATGAATTACTTTGGGAAGTATGACCATTTTCACAATATTGATTTTTTCCTAACCATGAATATGGAATGTTTTTCCGTCTGTTTGTGTCCTGTCTTATCTTGTTGAGCAGTTGTTTGCAGTTCTCCTTGAAGAGGTCCTTTACATTCTTTGTTAGTTGTAGTCCTAGGTATTTTATTCTCTTTGTAGCAATTGTGAACAGCAGTTCTTTCCTGATTTGGCTTTATTTAAGTCTGTTATTGGTGTATAGGAATGCTTACAATTTTTGCACTTTGATTTTCTATCCTGAGACGTTGCTGAAGTTGCTTATCAGTTTCTGGAGATTTTGGGCTGCATCTGCAAATAGAGACAAATTTGATTTTCTCCTTTCCTAATTGAATACCCTTTATTTCTTTTAATTGCCTGATGGCTCTGGCTAGAACTTCCAATACTATATTGAATAGGAGTGGTGAGAGAGGGCATCCTTGTGTAGTGCCTACATTGTTTTTTCTGTTACAAAGGAGGAACTGGTAATTGGGAGGCCACTATCTGACCATGTCATACTGCAACATGAAGGTGGTGAGACAAGGGAGAGCAAAAATGTCACATACTTTTCTATTGTTTTGAATATGACTTTTTCTTGGTTGGGGTTTTTTTGGATTGCTGCAGCTCCTTAACTGGTTTCTAGAGTCCCCACAACACTACTTTTTTTTTCCTTAGTATTTATATTGGTCAGGAGGAGCTTGAAGCTTTCTATTCTGCCCTGTACCCTTCTGTTGACATCTCTTTCAGGAATATCCCTTTTTTAGAGCCTTAAGTTTATTTGGTTTTGCATTACAGAAAGTTCAGAATCAGAGACAAATTATTTTTTGAGTGTGATGGTCAGTACTGAGTGTCAACTTGATTGGATTGAGGTATACAAAGTATTAATTCTGAGTATTCTGTGTGGATGTTGCCAAAAGGGAATAACATTTAAGTCAGTGGGCTGGGATGGCAGATGCACCCTTAATCTGTTGGGCACAGTCTAATCAGCTTTCAGTAAATATAAAGCAGAAAGAAAAACTTGCAAAGTTCTCTATGGCTAGCCTAGCCTCCCAGCCTACATCTTTCTCCTATGGTTGATGCTTCCTGCCCTTGAACATTGGATTCCAAGTTCTTCAGTTTTGGGACTCAGACTGGTTCTCCTTGCTCCTCAGCTTGCAGACAGCCTATTGCGGGATCTTGTGATCCTGTAAGTTAATACTTAGTAAGTATTCTATTAGTTCTGTCCCTCTAAGAGAAGCCTGACTAATACAATGAGATTTATACTGACTTTTTTGAAAAATCTGGTTTTCTTTTCAACTATTGTGTGTCCACAAATAGTTGAGAGGCCATTCAAAGCATACTGTTTTTACAGAATACAAAACATTCTGGTCCCAGTAGTTGTTTAATAGCCATATAGGCTTTTTACATTCAAGGTTCCTTTTATTGCCTCTCAATACTGTCATCTTAAAACATCCAACTGGAACATATACTGTGTGACCAAACTGGCCAGGACCCCAAAGGGCTTTATGAAGAAACTGTTTTCTACATCCAGAAAGCTGAATGTTTCTTTTCTCAATAGCACTGATCATCTTCTTATATACTATTTCATTTATGGATGTATTTTATTTATGGCTTCTTTCTTCCCCCACTATAATGTAAGGTCCATGAGGACAGTGATTTGTATCTATTTTGTTCCCTACTCTACCTCAAGTTCCTAGAAGAATGTGTAAAACGTAGAAGACCTCAAACATACTTGTTGTGTTGAGCTAGACTGATTTCCTGACTCCTGAGGCCATTCTCAATAGAAGACTCACAAATATATCTTTTCCTCAAATGCTCCAAAAGCACAAAATATTTTGCCACTTTTGTTTACTATTTTATTCTAGCATCAGAATCAATATCTGTATCATATTAGTGCATGATAAAAATCTCTCAAATCAATGCATGAAAAAGCATTTAGAAATCATGCAAGCAAAATCACTAAATAAACACATGAAAGGGAGAAAATCATATACATGTGCCAGTAGAGAAAACACATTTGATAAGAGGGCCTAACGTTTTTATAGCATTCTAATAAGCACTCTATGAATATTTATTCATTTTACCCTCACGGAAATCCAGGGAGGTAGATAGTATTATTATCTTTGTTTTGGTGATGTAGCAATAGAAGAGTGGAGATATAAGTAAATTGTCAAGCCATACAGTTACTAAATGTCAGAGTCTGAGATTTCAGCACAGGTGGTCCAGCTTTAGTATTTATGCAACTAAACACTATATTGTAGTACCTCTCTGAAAAACTTCCCGCAGCTAATCCTAAAGAAACTTCCTGATAATGAAGTACGTTATAAAAATGAAAGTGCTTACCAGAAACTATAAGCTAATATTCTCCCTCTGGCCACACTGAGCCATGCACACATGCATGAGCTCCTACACAACACCACCTCTTGAAGATGCTGATGATGAAGGTCTCATATCTCTTTGGACTGAGAGGTCTCATCTCATTACCACTTTGATGCATTCATCCTTCAGAAAGATCATCATCGGGAAAAGAGCATAGAATGTGCAAGCAGAAAATCCCTTAGGTAACTCCTGGCTCAGGATTTAGTAGCTAAGGGTGACTTTGGGGAATTTTTTTATAGACATGAACCTCAACTTCCTCCTTAGAAGAATAGGAATGCTAATACCATTTAGACGGGGTTATTGTAAGGCATAAATGAGTTCATACAAGAAAAGAAGATCACGGTGCCTTGAACATGGCAGGCACCCAATGCAGAGACAGTGATATGAAATAACAATGTCAGAGTACATGGATGGAATCCGTTTCCTTCACTCAACATAATGTAATATGTTTTGTGCCTCCTTTTCAAACTGATGCAATAAATAATAAAGAAATTCCAAGTTTTGGGTCCCGATCTTGCTTTGACATAAGTAGTTTGGGGGCATATTCACATGTACAGATGAATTTTTACTTTGAAGAAAAGTTGGTACAGTCTGTCTTGGACTGGGCTGCCTTTTATCTAGGAGAAAACAAAAGAATATTCCAGGTACTCATTCAGTCTGTTGTGTAGAAAAATTTTTATATGCATTGAAAGAAAAGCTGGAAAGCTGGGACAGTAGGCAAAAATTGAGTTCCTTCAAAACCGGTCTGTTTTGGACTTCATTTCTAGTGCCTGTCAGAGGAACAGGTATGTTAACACGTGTTTAGTTCCCTTGTTGGGGTTACACATTCTCTATCTTTTCATTTATGTTGAAGGACTAGGAGGGGTTACATTCTCAAACACTCTCTTTGTTCACTCTGGGATTTAATTCAGACAAAATTATGCCTCTTTGGGAGATGAAAGACAGAACTAAAAGGCAACAACATTCCTTGGAGCTACTATGTGCCAGATAATTTGTATATGGAAAGCAAATAGAGATTGTATACAGGAGACTAATTATAGGAATTTGGTCACTCTGTCCTCTGCCTGTTGGTATAATTCTAAACTGTTTTAAAAACAGGGAAGAACATGCGTTTTTGTGCATGTCTGAGAATTATTTTTCAATGGAAAAATACAGGTATTTTTAATCCAGAGTCCTATGCTAGGGAACATTCAATAGCTATTGGAATAAGGATATTTGATTGCAGCAGTCACAGAGAATGAAAATGAACATGGCTTTACATGTGTTAAACCAAACAGAGATTATATTTTGGGGATGTTGGCTGCAAGTATCTATCATCTATCAATGAAGATTTTTATCAAAAGTACATATTACTACAGAATTTACTTCCATTGCACAAGCTGCTGAGTAATAGTTAATATAAATAAAAGGCCAAAAGGTATATTTAACAGTTCACTTGTGGAAGACAAGAATTGTGGTTTGTATTAGGGCTCTTCAGAGAAAGAGAAAAAATTGGATGTGTGTGTGTGTGCATGTGTATGTGTGTGCATGTGTGTATCTATCTACATATATAAGAGAGAGGGAGATGTATTTTAAAGAATTTGTTCCTGTGACTGTGGAGGCTAGCAAGCACAAAATCTGCATGGTAGACTGATCGGCTAGAGACTCAGGGAAAAGTTACAGTTCAAGTCTGAAGGCAGTCTGCTTGCAGAATTCCTTCTTCCCTGGGGGAGATCAGTCCTTTTTTCTATTAAGGTCTTCAGTGGAATGAATGAGGCCTACTCACATTATGGAATGTATTCTGTTTTACTCAAACTCTACTGATTTAAATGCTAATCTCATCTAAATATAGCTTTAAAGAAACATATAGAGTAACATTTGGCCAAATATTCCAGATACCATGCCCTAGACAAGTGGACACAAAATTAATCATCATATGGTACTTTGTATTGTATTACAGCAGATAGAAATTTTCTTTGTAATAACAACTGTTATGGATATGTGTATATGCTAGGTTAAAATAAACAGACAGGAAGAAGTAGGTTTGTACCATGAGATGTATCATAGTAGAGGTAAAACTATTAGCAAACTAACACATAAGGCAGGAACAAAAGGGGCAGTGATGTTATACAGGAATCCCGTGTTATAGACATTTATCTCAACCTAGCAGTTGAATATTTAGGAGATAAGAAATAAAATCTGCGTTCCATCAACTCACCTAAGTCTCCCATTGTGTGTTACTTTTTGCTGATGGTGATTTCATTTTACTTTCATTCTCTCTTATAAACACAGAAGGATTTCCCAAGTAGAAACTCTTTATGCCTCACAGCATTTCTAGATGTGTGTGTCAGGGTTAGATAATCTGTTTCACAGATGAGGCCAGGGCAAAGAAAAAAACTCAACTAAAACCCTGAAGTTAATGTGAGATCTGGCACAGGAACCCACATCTTCTGACAGTTATCTTCATCTTTTCTCCAGAAGAATTATGATACGATGTTCTACAGCAATGAGGGACAAGCAGATTGGAGCTTGAGTACCTCAAAAATGCTGAAGACATGGAGGCACCAGGCATCTCTGAGGAGAGAGGTATGGGGTAAATACGAAAACAACAGAATTTTTTCAGACTTTATTAAAAGTGTGCTTAGACACCCCAGATTTCTTCTATGATTCACTCAGCCATACAACTGCTCTTCCATGAACCCAGCGGAATGTGAGAGGTTTACTTTATAAACATATTTGTTATGGAAGTTGTGGACTTGTGTATTCTAGGAGGAGAGGAAGGCATGGCTGAAACATGACCCAGGGGATTAGGTAAAATTCAAAACTCTGAATGTCAACCAAACCACCCAAAACTGCCCACTCATCTGGCAGAAAGCTCATAGGTATCTCATGCCCTAGCCAGGGATGTCTGTTGTGCTGAAGCAGTCAACCTCTGAATCATATCTGATCTGGAAAGTCTTGAGGTCAGTTGCTGACTTTACCAGGTACATGTCACCCAAACTAGTTTAAACTGAAGGTGATTCAGAAACAATTTCAGGCCTTCACAGGACTGACCCAAAGAGATAACCACTATAGTCAGCAGCCTATGTTTCTGAAATAACCCCTCTAATACCCAAACCCTGTCTGGGAGGCCAAAAGAATCTTGAGGTGTCATGGATACACTTTGGAAGAAGCAACTATTACAAGAGCAGTGATTTTATATATTCTGATCTCTCTTTCCAATTTCTCTCAGACCCATGCAAGAAATCAGAAAAATGTTAGCTGACTGTACCTACTAATCATTGAGTAGAGTCAGTGAAGACATTGGTATGGAATGACTATCTCAACAGGGAGGTTGGACCCTAGATTAGGTAGAAAGCCCCAGAGGAGGTCCCATCCGCACATTTAAGGTTGTCATGGTTACGTAATTACAAACAGGTATCACCTGAGAAGAAGGTTACTGGCTGGAAATTAAGGAAACTTGTTATGTTGACATATTTATATATTATCTTGTGATTTCTAAAGTATTTGCTTTACTTCCAACACACAGGATATATGGCATTTAATCACAAAAGAGGTTTGATTCGGTAGAGAAAGGGCAAATAAATAAATTATACTTGGAAAAAACCTCATGAATGATTATCATATTATATGTACATTAAAATTTCAATGTACAAAGTCTTATTACACCACACACATGAAAGGAAGACAATGAATCAATAGGGGAGAGGATTAATAGTGGTATTATAAAACAGTGCAATTCAGGTGATTTTTATTTACTTATCAATACTTTTCTAGCGTTCATAGTTTAACAAAGATTCTTCTTGGTAAGAACCAAGAGATGCTAATTCTTTATAAGACTAGAAAATATGAAAAATATACTTAAAATAAAAATAACCTCATTTCACCTATCATAGATGTGCAAATTCAATTTTTCCTTTTTTTTAAATTTCTGGACTATTCCATGTATACTTTTGGACTGAGGTTGACAGTGGGTAACCAATACTGCAGAAAGTAAAACTCCTGGTAAGGAGGGGACGACTGTACTATGGAAAACTATTTTTTGAGTGAATAATATTTCATATGGATGAATTGTTTTGTTACTATTCAAATTTTTTGTGCCATTTTAGATAATTATGTCATTAATGTATGACTTTATCACTATCAATCAATCATCAATAATCTATCTGACATACATTTTCCCACAATCTAATTTTTTATGCTTAATGAGACAGTTTATATAAAGTAAAAACACAGGCAGAACTAATCTATGCTATTGATAACCAGAATAATAGTTACTCTGAGGGGTTAATGACTAGAAGGAAGAGAGAGAGAAGTTAACGACTAGAAGTGAGCAGGCAGCTCATTTGCAGGAGCTAGTAACATTCTATTATTTATTTATTTTTCATTTTTTTTTAATTATACTTTAATTTCTGAGATACATGTGCAGAATGTGCAGGTTTGTTACACACATATACATGCACCATGGTCATTTGCTGCACCCATCAACTCGTCATCCAAATTAGGTATTTCTTCTAATGTTATCTCTCCCCTAGTACCCCACCTACTTACAGGCCCTGGTGTGTGATGTTCCCTTCCCTGTGTCCATGTATTCTTGTTCCACTCCCATTTATAAGTGAGAGCATGTGATGTTTGGTTTTCTGTTCCTGTGTTTGTTTGCTGAGAATGATAGTTTCCAGCTTCATCCATGTCCCTGCAAAGGACATGAACTCATCCTTTTTTATGGCTGCATAATATTCCGTGGCATGTATATGCCACATTTTCTTAATCCCGTCTATCATTGATGGGCATTTGGGTTGGTTCCAAGTCTTTGCTATTGTGAATAGTACTGCAATAACCATACATGTGCATGTGTCTTTATAGTAGAATGATTTATAATCTTTTGAGTATATATCCAGTAATGGGATTGCTGGGTCAAACGTTATTTCTCATTCTACAACCTTGAGGAATTGCAACACTGTCTTCTACAATGGTTAAACTAATTCGCACTCTCACCAACAGTGTGAAAGCATTCCTATTTCTCTATATCCTCTCCAGCATCTGTTGTTTCCTGACTTTTTAATGATCACCACTCTAACTGGTGTGAGATGGTATCTCATTGTGGTTTTGATTTGCATTTCTCTAATGACCACTGATGATGAGCTTTTTGAGATAGGTTTGTTGGGCACATGAATGTCTTCTTTTGAGAAGTGTCTGTTCATATCCTTTTCCCACTTTTTGATGGGGTTGTTTGTTTTTTCTTGTAGATTTGTTTAAATTCCTTGTAGATTCTGTCAAATGGAGAGATTGCAAACATTTTCTCCCATTCTGTAGGTTGCCTGTTCACTCTGATGATAGTTTCTTTTGCTGTGCAGAAGCTCTTTAGTTTAATTAGATCCCATTAGTCAATTTTGGCTATTGTTACCATTACTTTTGGTGTTTTAGTCATGAAGTCTTTGCTTATGCCTGTGTGCTGAATGGTATTGCCTAGGTTTTCTTTTAGGGTTTTTATGGTTTTAGGTCTCATTTAAGTCTTTTATCTACCTTGAGTTAATTTTTGTGTAAGGTATAAGGAAGTGGTCTGGCTACAATTTTCTGGATATGACTAGCCACTTTTCGTAACATCGTTTATTAAATAGGGAATCATTTTCCCATTGCTTGTTTTTGTCAGGTTTGCCAAAGATCAGATGGTTGTAGATGTGTGGTGTTATTTCTGAGGCCTCTGTTTAGTTCCATTTGTCTTTATATCTGTTTTGGTATCAGTACCATGCTGTTTTGAGTGTTTTCCAACTTGGTTACATTCTTTGCAGCACTTTCAGGTACACCAATCAAAAGTAGGTTGGGTCTTTTCATACAGATCCACATTTCTTAGAGGCTCTGTTCATTCCCTTTTATTATTTTTCTCTAATCTTGTGTTCATGCTTTATTTCATTAAGTTGATCTTCTGTCTCTGATATCCTTTCTTCCAGTTGATCAATTCAGCTATTGATACTTGTGTATGCTTCACGAAGTTCTCGTGCTGTGTTTTTCAGCTCCATCAGGTCATTTATGTTCTTCTCCAAACTGCTTACTCTAGCTATCAATTCCTCTAACCTTTGTTCAAGGTTCTTAGCTTTCTCCCTTTGGGTTAGAACATGCTCCTTTAGCTCAGAGGACTTTGTTATTACCCAGCTTCTGAAGCCTACTTCTGTCAATTCATCAAATTCACCAGCAGTTTTGTTCCCTTGCTGGTGAGGAGTTGTGATCCCTTGGAGGAGAAGAGGTGTTCTGCTTTTAGAAATTTTCAGCTGTTTTGCACTTGTTTTTCCTCATCTTTGTGGATTGTTCTACCTTTGGTCTTTGATGTTGGTGACCTTTGTATGGGATTTCTGTAGACTTATTTTTGTAGATGTTGATGTCATTCCTTCTGTTAGTTAGTTTTCCTTCTAACAGGCAGGCCCTCTTCTGCAGGTCTTCTGGAGGGCCACTCCAGACCCTGTTTGCATGAGCATCACCAGCAAACAGCAAAGATTCCTGCCTGTTCCTTCCTCTGGAAGCTTCGTCCCAGAGGGGTACCTGCCAGATGCCAGCCAGACCTCTTCTTGTATGAGGTATCTGTTGACTGCTGCTGGGTGGTGTCTCCCTATCCAGAGTGATGGGGGTGTCAGGGACCCACTTGAGGAGGCAATCTGTCCCTTAGCAGAGCTCAAGTGGTGTGCTGTAAGATCCACAGCTCTCTCCAGATCTGGCAGGCAGGAACATTTACGTCTGCTAAAGCTGTGCCCCAGCTGCCCCTTTCCCCAGGTGCTCTGTCCCAGGGAGATGGAAATTTTATCTATAAACTCCTGAATGGGGCTTCTGCCTTTATTTTAGAGATGCCTTGCCCAGAGAAGAGGAATCTAGAGAGGCAGTCTGACTACAGCAGTTTTGTGGAGCTTTGGTGGGCACTTTGAACTTCCAGGTGGCTTCGTTTACATTGTGGGGGGGTACTCAGGTAGAAGGGTACCCACTAGGGAGTTGGGTATCCAGGACTGGGGCTCGGGGCGGGGGCAGAGGGGTCTAGGCTGGCAATACTGATTTGAAGGTTATTGGCTACAAAACTTGTGTTGCTCAATATGGTGACTACTAGCCATGTTGCTATTTAATTTTAATTTTAAAAAAGCAGAGTACAAAGTTTCTGTTTGGGGTGATGAAAAGTTTTGAAAATAGTGGTGGTAGTTGCACAACACCCTGGGTGTAATTAATGCCACTGAATTTTAAGCTTAAAAAATAGTTAAAATGGCAAATTTTATGTTCTATATATTTTGCAATTAAACATAGAAAAGACAGAAATTTAAATTAATTACAATTACCTGGGTGCAGTGGCATGTGCCTTTCGTCACAACTACTTGGAAGGCTGAGGCAGGAGGATTACCTGAGCCCAAGAGTTCAAGGCCAGCCTGGGCAACAGAGAGAGAGATCTTGTTTCTAAATAAATAAATACTTAAAAGTTTAAAAAGGAACGAGATTTTGAAACATAAATTAATTACAATTTAAAATTCAGCTCCTCAGTCACACTAATTATACATGCAGAAGCTCAATGGATATCACATGGCTCCTGACTGCTATACTGGACATACAGATATGAAGTATTTCCATCATTGCAGATGATTCATGGTAGATGGTACCTACCTGAAACTTGGTCTTGCTGGGATTGCTGAGGAGTTCTTCCAGGAACTCAACTGGGGTGTTCGTGCAGGTCACAGAGATTACCATGCCGTTCATGGTGTGGTCAGACCTTACATTCCTATGCTTTTATATTAGTAATATAAAGGAAAAAGAAATGAAGAGTGGAGGGCAGTGGTATATTAGGAAGGCCGACACAGAGGGGTGACGGAGCAGTGTTTCTCAGGGCTTCTTCAAGTGGAATTTGGGGCAGCGCAGACACTTAAAAATGGGAAAGAATTTAGACTGCTGGGAGATCTCAGGGCAAGATGTGATATTGTGGGGCTGTTAGAAGGAACATTTGTCATATTGACTGACTGGTTATCGCTTATATATGATTTTGTAGGAATTGAGAAATTAATCGAAAACACAGGGTCCACATCATCTCAAAATGAAACAAAGACTTAAATTTAAGACTAGAAACGATAAAAATTCTCAAGATAACATCAGGGAAACTCTTTCAGACATTGGCTTAGGCAAAAATTCATGGTTGAGACTCCAAAAACAAATTTAAATTAAATAAATAAATAAGACCTAATTTAAAAAAAATCTTTTGCACAGAAAAAAATAATCAGCAAACAGACAGCCTACAGAGAGGGAGAAAATGTTTACAAACTGCATACAAAAAAGGACTAATATCCAGAATTTGCAAGAAACTTAAATCAAGAAAAAACAAACAAACAGAAATTCCCTTCAAAAACTGGCATTTTTACATGGCTAGTAGAAATGTGAACTTGTACAATCATTATGGAAAACAGTGTGAAGATTCCTTAAAGAACTAAGAGAACTACCATTCAATCCAGCCATCCTATTACTAGGTAACCATCCAAAGGAAAAGATGTCACTATGAAAAAGACATGAATACACATGTTTAGAGCCACACAATGGCAAAAATTTGGAACCAACAAATGGGCCCATCAACCAATGAGTGTATAAAAACATTTATATATATAATGTGTGTGTAGATATATACATATGTCACATCTCACACACACACACACACACACACACACACACACACCATGGAATAGTACTCAGTCATAAAAAGGATAAAATAATGTCTTTTGCAGCAACTTGGTTGGAGCTGGAGGCCATTATTTTGAGTGAAGTAACTTAGGAAAGGAAAACCAAATATTGTATATTCTCAATTTCAAGTAGACACTAAGTTATGAGGATGCAAAGGCATATGAATGGTATAATGGACTTTGGCGACTCAGCAGGGAATGGTGGAAGAGGGATGAGCAATAGAAGACGGCATATTAGGTTCAGTGAACACTTTTCGGGTGATGGGTGCACCAAAATCCCAGAAATTACCACTAAAGAACTTACCCATGTAACCCAAAATTATCTGTACTCTAAAACCATTGACATAAAAAATAAAAATAGAAATAATCTCAAACATAGACAAGTTGCAAGACTAGCACAAAATTGTATGCTCTTCACCCATATTCACCAACTGCTAATTATTTTCCACATTTGGTTTATTATTTTCTCTTTGTAGGCATACACGTATGCTTTTTTAAAATATAAGTTTCAGATATCATGTCCCATTTACCACTAAATGTTTCAGAGTATGTGTGTCAAGAACCATCTCTAAAACATAATATAGTAATAATAATAAAAAAGAAAAACTGGGAAAAGCAATGAATATAAATTGGCATTGATAGACATACAATGTATAAAAATATATTTTGTATGACAATAATAGCATAAAGTAGGTGGAAGAAATGAAGCTACATGGGGCAAAATTGTATACTGTTTAAATTAAGTTGGTATAATTCTGACTAGATTTTTAAAGTTAATATGTTAATTGTAATCACAGGGTAACTTTTAAAGAACTACCTCTGATTAATGTAGTAAAGGAAATAGCAAGGGATTTAAAAATAGTGTACTAAAGTACCTATTGAAAGCATAAGAAGGCTGTTATAGAAGGATAAAGGGAGAAAAGATAGACAATACATAGAAATTAAATTTAAAATTTTCAGGTATAAACCCTAATTTAAAAATAGTCATACACAAATGTATTAAACACTTCATATAAAAGCATATATTGGCAGAATGGATAAAAAATAAATCATCTATATTAATGCTCTCAGTAAGAACTACACCTTACAATAATTGAAAAAAATGGTTAGGAGTGAAAAAATTGAAAAGATATATCATGCAAATAGTATCCAAAAGAGATTTGGAGTGTTAGTAATAGTATCAGAGTAAACAGACATAATTTTTTTTAACTAGATATCAGGAAAAGGAAGTAGGAAAAAAAACAGAATAAATTTTTTTTTAACTAGAGAGTAAAATATATACATTTGATCTTTGAACAATGCAGGGGTTAGGAGCACTGACTCACCATGCAGTCAGAAATCCATGTACAACTTTTACTCCCCTAAGCTTAACTTTTAATAGCCTAAAAGTTAACTGGAAGCCTTACTGTTGACCAGAAGCCTTACTGACAGCATAAAGTCAATTTACACATATTTTTATGTTATATGTATTGTATACTATATTCTTACAGTAAAGTAAGCTAGAGAAAAGAAAATGTTAAGAAAGATAAGGAATAGAAAATATATTTACTATATTTTAGTAGACAAAAATAAATCATCATAATAAATGTCTTCATCCTTATTATCAGAGTAGTCTCAGGAGTAAGAAGAACAGGAGGGGTTGGTCTTGTCTACAATGTGGCAGAGGTGGAAGGAAATCTAATATATATATATATCAGTGCAGTTCAAACCCATGTTGTTCAAGGGTCAACTGTATTTTATAAAGACAAAGACTTTATAAAGACTATATTTTATAAAGACTATAATGGCTTAATCCATCAAGAAGACAAAATAATTCTAAACCCATGTGCACATATCAACAGAGTTGAAAAAAACACAAAGCAAAATCTGACAGAATTGAAAATAAGCACCTCAGTGAAAATGTTGGAAACTTCAATACCCCCTTTCAATTTCAATAATGGTTAGAACAACTAGGCAGGCAATAAAGGAAGAAAAATGAATCAAAGGCTTGAGCAATGCTGTACACAAGCTAGACCTAACAGCACTCCACCCTAAAGCAACAGAATGCATGTTTATCTTGAATGCATATAGAACATTCTTCTTAATAGACAGACCACAGGTCGTGAATATGTTTTAAATGATCAAAATCACCCAAATTGAGATGTTTCTCTCATGTCTTCATCTTGTTGCTTATATAGTATCTGATAATAAACATCTGCTGTCATTTTTTCATCTGTTTTTTACTGAGTTCATAATGTAGCTTTTTGTATGTCAGCTTTTGCTTTATTTAGGTAAATTCACATAACATAATTAACCATTTTAAAGTGGACAATTCAGTGGTGCTTAGCTCACTTACAAGGCTGTGCAATCATATAAATATTATAATCAGTTTTTTTCATTTTTGAAAAAGTCAATTAGTACTTTGATAGACATTGTATTGAATTTGTAATTTTGGAGTATTACCAAATCTTAACAATAAGTCTTCCGATCCATAACATCTGGATGTTTTCTATTCATCTAGACCTTTTAACATTTCTTTCAGCAATGTTTTAATTTTCAGAGTACAAGACTTTACTTTTTGGTTAACTTTGCCATTAAGTATTTTATCACTTGATTCTACTGTAAATAAAATTGTTTCTTAATTTCATCTTGATACGGTTTATTAGTAATATATAGAAATACAAATTATTTTTGTATGTTGGTCTTGTGATTTGCTGAAATTGTTTATTAGCTGTAATATTTTGGTGGATTTTGTAGAATATTTTATAGGTAGGATAATCTCATCAACAAAGAGACATAACTTTACTTCTTCTGTTTCAGTGTGTTTCCTTTTTTTCTTGACCAATTGCTTTGGCTGGAGCTTCCAGTGTAACGTTGAATAGAAGTGAAAGCAAGCATCCCTGTCTTGTTTCTGATGTTAGGGAACAGCTTCCAGACTTTTACTATGGAGTATGATGTCAGCTGTGGTTCTTTCATAAATGTCCTTTATCCTAATCAGAAATTTTTCTTCTATTCCTAGTTAGCTGAGTGTGTTTTCTTTAATTGTGTAAGAGGGTTAACTTTTGTCAAGTCAAATGCTTTCTCTGCCCATATTGAGATGAGATTGTGGCATTTTTCTCTTCATTCTATTAATAAAGTGTATTACATTGATTGATTTTCCTATGTTGAACCATCCTGGCATTCCTTGGATAAATCCCGCTTGTTCGTGGTATATAATTATTTTAATGTATTGTTGCATTTGGATTGCCAGTATTTTGTTGAGTAGTTTAAAATAAATTACAATAAGGTAGTAGTAGTACAATTTTTCTCTGGTGGAGTTATTTAACAAGCTTTGACATTGTATTTTCCTTTTTTTTAATTTGGTCTTGAGATTTCTCTCAGGAGTATGGCTAAAAACTCTAGCCCTGCCAGTCAGGGCTTCAAGGTATTTGGTCATAAATATTTACATTACATCTTTTGCAGGATACTTCTTCATCCTGGTGGATGGCCTAATTCTTAAGTGTCTGAACCATGGCCAGATGTCCCTCTCACAGAAAACTTATTTTTACTGGTAGACATCATGTGGCTTTGTCTGACCTGTGTCAAGTTTATTCCTACCAAGACAGATACTCTCTAGTAGAGCCCTGACCCAGAAAGAAGGTAGGTTTAGGTGTCTTTGTCAGGTAAGACAGGGGAGGCAACTCAACAACACACATAAAATAACAGAAATGGCATATTTAATTATTTAGTTGTTCATTGCTTTCTTTCATCATAGTTTTGTAGTTTTCCTAATATAGGTCTTGTGTATATTTTGTTATATTTATACCTAGGTATTTCATTTTGACGATGCTAATATAAATGGTATTTTGTCTTTTTAAATACACAAACATCAATTTTATTCTCCTATAATGGCAATGAGCAATCTAAAAAGGAAATTAAAACAATTCTATTTATAGTAGCCATAACAGAGGGGAAAAAATACTGATATACTTAACAAAAGAAATGCCAAACTTACAGTCTGATAACTACAAAATATTGTTGAAAGATATTAAAGAAGATAAATTGAACAACATTACATGTTATTAGATTGAAAGACTTAAAATGTTAAGATGTCACTACTCTACAAATTCATCTGCAGATTACAATTCCACTTCATTTCTTCTATATAGGAAAACAACTGACATTTTTTCATATTAACCTTGTATTTTTTTCCTTTGAGACGAAGTCTCGCTCTGTCACTCAGACTGGAGTGCAGTGGCACAATCTCAGCTCACTGAAACCTCTGCCTCCTGGGTTCAAGTGATTCTCCTTCCTCAGCCTCCTGAGTAGCTGGGATTACAGGCACATGCCACTGCACCCGGCTCATTTTGGTTGCATTTTTAGTAGAGACAGGGTTTCATCATGTTGGCCAGGCTGGTCTTGAACTCCTGACCTCAGTTAATCCTCCCACTTTGGCCTCTCAAAGTGCTAGGATTATAGGCATGACCGTGCTTGACCATTAACCTTGTATTCTTTAACCTCATTATAATAAATAGTAAATGTACTAGTTTCAAGACATATTTTTTGTTGACTCTTTAAAAATTTTTTAACATAGATCTTGTCATCTGTGAACAAAGACAATTGTATTTATCATATAAATATTAGAACCAGTTTTTTCATTTTTGAGAAAGTCAGTATTTTGATAGACATTGTACTGAATTTGTAATTTTGGAGTATTATCAAATCTTAATAATAAGTCTTCCAATCCATAACTGCAGGATGTTTTCTATTCATTTAGACCTTTTAACATTTATTTCAGCAATGTTTTAGTTTTCAGAGTACAAGACTTCTACTTTCTTGGTTAACTTTATTGTTAAGTATTTTATCACTTGATTTTATTGTAAATGAAATTGTTTCATAATTTTATCTTGATAATGTTTATTACTAGTACATAGAAATACAAATTATTTTTTATGTTGGTCTTGTGATCTGCTGAAATTGTTTAATACCTGTAATATTTTTGGTGGATTTTGTAAAATATTCTATAGGTAGGATAACCTCATCAGCAAAGATACATAATTTCACTTCTGTTTCAGTTTGGGTGCCTTTCTTTTCTTGGCCAGTTGCTTTGGCTGCAGCTTCCAGGACAATGTTGAAAGAAGTGATGAAAGTGAGCATCCTTGCCTTGTTTCTGATCTTAGGGAACAGTTTCCAGGTTTTTACTATTTAGTATGATGATAGCTGAGGGTTTTTCATAAATGCTCTTTATCCTGATGAGAAAAATTTCTTCTATTCCTAGTTAGCTGAGTGTGTGTGTGTTTTTTTTAATTGTAAAAGAGGGTTCATATCCTCAATTGTGGAAGACGGTTAACTTTTGTCAAGTCAATGCTTTTCTGCATGTATTGAAATGAGGTGGTGACATATTTTCTTCATTCTATTAATAAAGTGTATTACATTGATCTATTTTCATGTGTTGAACAATCCTGGCATTCCTTAGATAAATCCCACTTGATTGCAATGTATAATTATTTTGATATATTGTTGCATTTGGATTGCTAGTATTTTGTTGAGAATTTTTAAATAAATTGTAATGAGGTAGAATTGTCTACATTTTTCTCTGGTGGAGTTCTTTAACTAGTTTGACATTGTATTTTCCTTTTTTTAAATTTGGTCTTGTGACCTTTCTCAGGAGGATGGCTAGAAACTCTAGCCCTGCCAATCAGGGCTTCAAGGCATTTGGTCATGAATGTTTACACTATATCTTCTACAGGATAATTCTTCATCCTGTGGATGGCCTAATTCCTAAGTGTCTGAGCAGTGGCCAGATGTCCCTCTCAAAGAAAACTTGTTTTTACTGGTAGACATCATGAGGCTCTTGTCTGACCTGTGTCCAGTTTATCCCTACAAAGATAGATACTCTCTAGTAGAGCCCTGACCCAGAAAGAAGGTAGGTTAGGTGTCTTGGTCTGGTAAGACAGGGGAGGCAACTCAACAACACACATAAAATAACAGACACGGCATATTCATTTATTTAGTTGTTCATTGCTTTCTTTCATCGTAGTTTTGTAGTTTTCCTAATATAGGTCTTGTATATATTTTGTAATATTTATACCTAGGTATTTCATTTTGAGGATGCTATTGTACGTGGCATTTTGTCTTTTTAAATACACAAATATCAATTTTATTTTTCTACAATGGCAATGAGCAATCCAATAAGGAAATTAAAACAGTTCTATTTATAATAGCATCACAGAGGGAAAAAATACTTACTGATATAATTAACAAAAGAAATGCCAAACCTATACTCTGGTAACTACAAAACATTGCCGAAAGATATTAAAGAAGATAAATGGAAAAGCATTACATGTTACTAGATTGGAAGACTAATAATATTAAGATGCCACTACTCTCCAAATTCATCTGCAGATTATCCTTTCACTTCATTTCTTGTGTATAGGAAAACAATTGATATTTTTCATATTAACCTGGTTTTTTTTTTTTTTTTTTTTGAGACGAGGTCTCACTCTGTCACTCAGGCTGGAGTGCAGTGGTATGATACTGGCTCACTGAAACATCCGCTCACTGAAACCTTCAACTCCCTGGTTCAAGCAATTCTCCTGCCTCAGCTTCCCAAGTAGCTGAGATAACGGGCGCACACCACTGCACCTGGCTAAATTTTGCATTTTTAGTAGAGACGGGTTTTCACCATGTTGGCCAGGCTGGTCTTGAACTTCTGACCTCTGGTAATTTGCCCACCTCGGCCTCCCAAAGTGCTAGCATTATAGGCGTGGGCCACCATGCTTGGCTGTTAACCTTCTTCTTGTAAACCTTGTTATAATCATTAACTAGTTCCAAGGGGTATTTTTTGTCGACTCTTAATTTTTTTAAACATATATCTTGTCATCTGTCATAAAAGACAACTGTATTTATTTCTTCTCAATTTGTGTACTTATATTTATGAATATATATATATATATATATATATATATGTATGTCTTATTGAATTATCTAAGACACCCAGTAAAATCTCAAAAGCAGTGGTGAGAGGAGACATTCTTACGATGTTTCTTCTGTTGGAAAGCTTCAAATTTCCCACCATTGACTATAATGTTAGCAGTATGTTTTGAAGACATTATTTACCAAGATGGGGATGTTATCCTCTATGTCTTGTTTACTTGGGATTTTGCTCATGAATGAGAGTTAGAGTTTTTCAAACAACTTTTCTTCATCTGTTGATATAATTGTGATTTTTCCTCTTCAAACTGTTGAAGTGATGGATTACAGTAATTGATTTTAATTTAAAAATTTTTAAGTAGCTGATTTTACAATTGACTATACACATATATGATACACAATATGATATTTTGATATACGTATATATTGTGAAATACAAATCAAATGAATTAAAGTATTCATTACCTCACATATATTTTGTGATGAGAATATTTAAAATCTACTTTCATTAATTTTTAAGTAAACGATACATTGTAATTAACGATAGTTACTGTGTCATACAAAAATCTCCTGCACTTAGTCCTCCTGTCTACATTAATTCATTTTTGATTTTTTAAAAAAAATTTAACTTTCATCTTACGTTCAGGGTTACATATGCAGTTTGTTTTAGATTGTAAGATAGGGAAACTTGTGACATGGGGGTTTCTTCTACTAATTATTTTATCAGCCATGTATTAAGACCAGTACTCATTAGTTATTTTTTCTTGATCCTCTCCCTCCTCCCAGTAAAATGTTGAAACAAGTGGTGAGCAGGGACATTCTTAAGTTGTTCCTGCTTGTAGAAAGAAAGCTTCAAATTTCCCACCATTGACTATAATGTTAGCTGTATTTTTCTGAAGGCATTATTTACTAAGATAGAGATGTTATCCTCTATGTCTTGATTGTTCGGGGTTTTGCTCATGAATGAGAGTTAGACTTTGTCAAATACTTTTTCTTCATCTGCTGATATAGTCGTGATTTTTCTTCTTTAGCATGTGGAAGTGATGGATTACACTAATTGATTTTAATTTAAAAGGGTTACGTATGCAGTTTGTTTTAGTTTGTAAGACAGGTAAACTTGTGTCATAGGGGTTTCTTTTATCAGCCATGTATTAAGTCTAATATTCATTAGTTATTTTTTATTGATCCTCTCTATCCTCCCAACCTCTATCCTCTGATAGGCCCCAGTGTGTGTTGTTTCCCTCAATGTGTCCATGTGTTCTCATCATTTAGCTCCCACTAATAAGTAGCAACATGTCCTATTTGGTTTTCTGTTCCTGCATCCCTTTGCTAAGGATAATGGCCTCCAGCTCAAGGAGATAATCTCACTCTTTTTAAAGGCTGCATAATATTCCATGATGCACATGTACCACAGTTTCCTTATCCAGCATACCATCGATGAGGATTTAGGTTGATTTCATGTCTTTGCTATTGTGAAAGGTGCTGCAATGAACGTGTTGCATGTGCGTGTCTTTGTGATAGAATAATTTATATCCCTTTGGGTATGTACCCAGTAATGTGATTGCTGGATTGAATAGTATTTCTGTTTTGGGGTCTTCCAGGAACTAACACACTGTCTTCCACAATGGTTGAACTAATGCACATCCATACCAACAGGGTATAAGTGTTTCTTGCTCTCTGCACCTCAACAGCATCCGGTTTAAAAAAAAAATTTAAATAATACCCATTTTGATGAGTGTGGAAACAGGATCCTTTTCAAACGACTAAATGCTGAGGGTATTTGTTACCACCAGACACTCCTGACAAGAGCTCATGAAGGAAGCACCATATATGGAAAGGAAGGACCGTTACCAAACACTACAAAAACATACTGAGGTACACAAGCCAGTGACACTATAAAACAGTCACGTTAACAAGTCTGCAGAATAACTAGCAAGTATCATGAAGACAGAATCAAATCCACACATATCAGTAATAACCTTGAACATAAATGAGCTTAACACCCCAATTAACAGGCACAGAGTGGCAAGTCGGTTAGAGAACCAAGACCCATTGTCATTAAGAGACTCATCTCAAATACAATGACACACACAGGCTCAAAATCAAAGGGACAGAGAAAGATCTACCAAGCAAATGGAAAACAGGAAAAAGCAGAGGTTGCAATCCTAGTTTCAGACAAAAAGACTTAAAAGCGACAGAGATCAAAAAAGACAAAGAAAGGCATTATGTAATGATAAAGAGTTCAATTCAACAAGAGGATCTAACTGTACTAAACATATATGAACCCAGCACAGGAGCACCCAGATTAATACAGCAAGTTCTTAGAGACCTTCAACGGGACTTAGACTCCCACACAATAATAGCGGGCGATTTATCCACCCTACTGACAATATTAAAAAAATCAAAGACAGAGCATTAACAAAGATATTCAGGACCTGAACTCAGTGCTGGATAAAATGAACCCGATAGACATCTACAGAACTCTCCATGCCAAAACAACAGAATGTACATTCTTCTCGTTGCCACATGGCACATAGTCTAAAATTGATCACATGATCAGAAGTAAAACACTCCTCAGCAAATGCAAAAGAACTGAAATCAAAACAATCTCTTTGACCACAGCAGATTCAAATTGGAAATCAAGACAAAGAAATTCACTCTAAATTGTATGATTACATGGAGGTTGAATAATTTGCTCCTGAATGACTTTTGGGTAAAGAATAAAATAAAGGCAAACATCAAAATGTTTCTTGAAGCTAATGAGAAAAAAAGATGCAACATATCAGCATCTTTGGGACACAGCTATGAAAGTGCTAAAAGGGAAATTTATAGCACTAAGTGCCCACATTGAAAAGTTAGAAAGATCTCAATTTAACAACCTAACATCACTACTAAAAGGATTAGAGAATCAAAAGCAAACCAATCCTAAAGGTAGTAGAAGACAGCAAGTAATCAAAATCGGAACTGAACAAAAGGAAACTGAGACACAAAATGCCATGCAAAAGATTAGCGAATCCAGGAGCTGTTTTTTGTTAATTTGAGAAAATAGGCCAATAGACTAATAAAGACTAATAAAGAAGAAAAGAGCAAAGATTCAAATATACACAATAAAAAATGACAAGGGGAATATTAACATTGACCCCATGGAAATAAAAGTAACCATCAGAGCATAATATGAACACCTGTATGCACACAAACTAGAAAATCTAGAGGAGATGGATAAATTCCTGGACACGTACACCCTCTCGAGACTGAACTAGAAAAAAATTGGATCCCTGAACAGACCAACGATGAGCTGGAAATTGAGTCTGTATCATATAGCCTACTACCCCCGCCAGCATCATCCCGATATCAAAAGGTGGCAGAGACACATAGAAAAAGGAAACTTCAGGCCAATATCCTTGATGAACATAGATACAAAAATCTTTAATGGAATACTGGCAAACCGAATCCAGCAACACACCAAAAAGCTTACTTAACACAATCAGTTAGGCGTTATGTCTCGGATGCAAAGTTGTTTCGACATGTGCAAATCCATAAATGTAATTCATCATATAAACAGAACTAAAGATGTAACCAACATGATCATCTCGACCGATGTGGAAAAGGCTTTTGATAAGATCCAGCAATGCTTCATGTTAAAATCTCTCGATAAATTAGGTAATGAAGGAACATACTTCAAAATATTAAGAGACATCTGTGAAAAACCAATAGCGAACATCCTACTGAATGTACAAAAGCTGGAAACATCCCCATGAAAACTGGCACAGGACAAGAATGCCCTCTCTCATCACTCCGATTCAACATGTTATTGCAAGTCCTGGCCGGAGCAAAGAGGCAAGAGAGACAAAGAGCATCCAAATAGGAAGGGAGGAAGTCAAATAATCCCTGTGTGCAGATGACATGATCCTCTATCTAGAAAACCCCATGGTCTCAGCCCAAAAGTTGCTTAAGCTAATAAACAACTTCAGCAAAGTCTCAGGATATAAAATCAATGTACAAAAATCACGAGCATTCCTATACACCAACAACAGTCAAGACAAGAGCCAAATCAGGAACAAACTCCCATTCACAATTGCCACAGAAAGAATAAAATACCTAGGAATACAGGTAATCAGAAAAGTGAAAGAGCTCTACAAAAAGAACTACAAACCACTGCTCAAAGAAGTTACAGATGATATAAACAAATGAAGAAACATTCCACGGTCATGGATAAAAAGTATCAATATCATTAAAATGGCCCTACTGCCCAAAGTGATTTATGTATTCAATGCTATTTGTATTAAGCTACCACTGATATTCTTCACAGAACTAGAGAACATTGTATTAAAATTCATACGGAACCCAAAAAGAGCCTGAATACACAAGTCAAAGATTAAAAAAAAAAAAAAAAGGACAAAGCCGGAGGCATCATGGTACCCAACTTCTAACTATACTACAGGGCTACAGTAAGAGATTGGTACTGGTACAAAGACAGACACATAGACCAATGGAATAGAATAGAGAGCCCAGATATAAGGTTACACACCTAAAACCATCTAATCTAAAACAAAGCAGACAGAAACAAGCAACGAGGAAATGATTCCCTATGCAATAAATGGTGCTGGGATAACTGGCTACCCTATACAGAAGATTAAAACTGGACCCCTTCCTGACACCATAACTGATGCCAATCCTACTGAAGCTATCTCAGAAAAAAGAGGAGAAGGGAATGCTTTTAAACTAATTCTACAAAGCCAGTATTACCCTGATATCCAAACTAGAAAAAGACACATCAGGGGAAAAGAAAAAACAAAACAAAAAACATAGGCTAATATCTCTGATGAATATTGATGAAAAATCCCCAACAAAATACTAGCAAGTCGAATTCAACAATACGTTAGAAAGGTAATTAATCATGACCAAGTTAGATTTATCTCTGAGATGCAAGGATGATTCAACATGTGAAAATCAACAACCTTGATACATCATCTCAACAGAATATAGGTTAAAAATCATATGATCATTTGAATTGGTGCTGAAAACGTATTTGGTAGAATTCAATATCCCTTCATGATAAAAACCCTCACGAAACTGGGGATGAAAGAAACATACCTCAACAAAATGAAAGCCATGTATGAGAGACCCACAGCTACTATCACACTGAGTGAAGAAAAAGAGAAAGACTTTTCTCTGAGATCTGGAATGTGACAAGGATGCCCACTTTTACCGTTGTTATTCAACATAGTACTGGACGTTCTGGCTAGAGCAATCAAACAAGAGAAAGATATGAAGGGCACCCAAACAGAAAAGTAAAAAATCAACGTATTCTTGTTTGCTGATGACATTATCTTATATTTGCAAAACCCAAAGACTCCACCAGAAAACCATTAGAACTGATAAATTCAGTAAACTTGCAGAATACAAAATCACCATGCAAAAAATCAATAGCATTTCTATATGCCACCAGCGAACAATGTAGAAAAGAAATTTTAAAAGTTATTCCATTTACAAGAGCCACACACAAAAAAAAATTAATACTGAGGAATTAACCAAATAATTGAAAGATCTCTGTGATGAAAACTGTAAAACACTGATGAAGGAAGTTGAAGAGGACACCAAAAAATAAAGAAAGAAAAGAAGAAAAAAACATATTTCATGCCCATGGATTGAAATAATCAGTATTGTTCAAATGTCCATACTACCCAAAGTAAGCTACAGATTCAATGCAATCCCTATCAGGAGACCAAAGACATTCTTCTCAGAAATGGAGAAAACAATCCTAAAAGGTTTATGGAACCACAAAGGACCCAGAATAGCCAACGCTATCCTAAGGAAAAGGACAAACCTGGAGGAATCACATTACCTGACTCCAAATTATATACTACAGAGCTAGAGTAAGCAAAACAACACGGTGCTGGCATATAAACAGATACATACACCAATTAAACAGAATAGAGAACCCAGAAATAAATCAACACACTTACAGCGAACCCATTTTTGACCAAGGTGGAAGAGCATACACTGGGGAATAGACAGTATCTTCAATAAGCGGTGCTACGAAAACTGGATTATCCATAGGCAGAAGAATGAAACCATACCCTATGTCTCACTATATACAAAAATCAAATCAAAATGGATTAAATACTTAAATCTAAGACCTCAAGCTGTGCAACTACTACAAGAAAACTTTGGGTGCACAGCAAAGAAAACAATCAACACAGTGAAGAGACAACATGCACAATGGATTTCCCGACTATCCGTCTGAGAAGGGATTAATAACCAGAAGATGTAATGAGCCCAACTGTTTAGGAAAAATATCTAATAATCAGATTGAA
Source organism: Callithrix jacchus (assembly GCF_049354715.1). Taxonomy (NCBI): domain Eukaryota; kingdom Metazoa; phylum Chordata; class Mammalia; order Primates; family Cebidae; genus Callithrix; species Callithrix jacchus. The sequence goes on from NC_133524.1 coordinate 70,443,797, forward strand.
ATGGGCAAGAGATCTGAATATGTCTCCTCAAAAGGAGACATACAAATGGCAAAGAGGCATATGAAAATGTGCTCAACATCACTGACCGCTAGAGAAATGTAAATCAAAACTGCAGGGAAATGTCATCTCACCTCAATTAAAATGGCTTACATCCAAAAGACAGGCAATGACAAACACTAGTGAGGCTGTGGAGAAAAGGGAACCCTTGTATACTGTTGGTGAGAATAAAAATTAGTATAACCACTATGGAGAGCAGTTTGCAGTTTCCTCAGAAAACAAAAATTTGAGATACCATACGATCCAGCAACCCCACTGTTGGGTATATACCGAAAAGAAAGGAAATCAGTAAAGCAAAGAGATATCTGCATTCCTATGTTTATTGCAGCACTGTTTACAATAGCTAAGATTTGGAAGCAACCTAAGTGTCCATCAACAGATGAATGGATAAAGAAAACATGGTACATATACACAATGGAGTAATATTCAGCCACAACAAAGAATGAGATCCACTCATTGGCAGCAACATGGGTGGAACTGGAGATCATTGTGTTATGTGAAATAAGCCAGGCACAGAAAGGCAAACATTGTGTGTTCTCACTTATTTGTGGGATCTAAAAACGAAAGCAGTTGAACTCATGGCATAGAGAGTAGAAAGATGGTTACAAGAGGCTGGAAAAGTAGTGGGGTGTGGGGGGAAGGAGGCGGGGTGGTTAATGAGTACATAACAGAAATAGAAAGAGTGGATGAGGCATACTATTGACAGCACAACAGGATGAACATAGTAACAACTTAATGGTACATTTTAAAATGACAGGAAAGATGGCTTGTAACACAAAGGATAAATGCTGGAGGGGATGGATACTGCATTCTCCATGACGTGCTTGTCTCACATTGCATGCCTTTATCAAAACATCTCATGTACCCCATAAATGCATACACTTGCTATGTACCACCAAAAAGAATTGAAAAATACTTAATGAATAAACTTTAAAAAAAAATCTTCAAAAGTGGCAGACCTTTCAGGAGTCCATGGAATCCAGAATAAAAAAGAGGATTCATGCTCGATATCAGGATTAACCTCCCTCTAGTGGTTCACCCTAAACTGTGAAGAAATGCGGCCCTGTGGCCAACGTTATTAGAGATCCCTTAAAAGGTAAAAGGCTTGTGTTGCTTTTCAAAGCCCCAATAATTCGTTTAAGTTTTCAGGATTGGTCGTAAGTAAGCAGCAGTCTGTCTAAAAAAGAGGATTAGAAAGAAGGAGGAGAGGCTAAGGGAGGGGAAGGGGTGGTAACATCCTCATTTTATGGGAAAGGTGATGAAGGTGTATGCTAGTAACTGAGAGTTAAGTATGTCACTTAAAGTTACTAGAGTCACCAATAGAAGAACTAAAGATCAAAAGGTATTTAAAAATGCCAGAAAGAAAGACAGGCAGATTGGTGGAAAGATGGCTGAATAGGAACAGCTCCAGTGTGCAGCTCCCAGTGAGACTGATGCAGAAGGCAGGTGACTTCTGCATTTCCAACTGAGGTACCTGGTTCATCTCACTGGGACTGGTTTAACAGTGGGTGCAGCCCAAAGCAGGGCCGCCGAGTGTCGTCTTACCCGGGATGTGTAAGGGGTCAGTACACTCCCTCTCCTAGCCAAGGGAAGCCATTAGATTCTGCACCCTGCACTCTAGCATGGATACTGTGCTCTTCCTACACTCTTTGCAACCCGCATACCAGGAGATTCCCTCTGGTACGTACACCACCACCAGGGCCCTGGGTTTGCAGCAAAAAATGGGGTGGCCTTTTGGGCAGACGCTGATCTAGCCAGAGCAGTTTTTTTTTTCCATACTCCAGTGGCACCTAGAATGCCAGTGAGAGAGAAATGTGAACTCTTCTGGAAAGGGGGCTGAAGCCACGGCACCACGTGGTCTGGCTCAGTGGGTCCCACCCCCACGGAGACCAGCAAGCTAAGATCCACGGGCTTGAATTTCTCATAGCTAACACAGCAGTCTGAGCTCGGCCTGAGACATGTGAGCTCGGTGGGGGAGGGGCTTCTGACATTGCTGAGGCTCCAGTAGGCAGTGTTAGCCTTGCAGTGTAAACAAAGCCACTGGAAAGTTCAAACTGGGTGAAGAAGGAATCCAGTGAGACTGTCTGCCTTGCTGAGCACGGCATCTGTGAAAAAAGGCAGCAGCCCGCCAGGGACTTATTAACAAAGCTCCCAATTTCCTGGAACAGAGCACCTAAGGGAAGGGGCATTGTGGGCACAGCTTCAGCAGACATAAACATCTCTGCCTGGCAGCTCTGAGGAGAGCAGCAGATCTCCCAGCACAGAGTTTGAGCTCTGATAAGGGACAGACTGCCTCCTCAGGTGAATCCCTGACCCCTGCGTATTCTAATTGGGAGATGCTTCCCAGCAGGGTTCAACAAACATCTCATACAAAAGAGCTTTGGCTGGCATATGGTGGGTGCCCCTCTGGGACGAAGCTATTGGAGGAAAAAACAGGCATCAATCTTTGCTGTTCTGCAGCCTCCACTGGTGATAGCCAGACAAGCAGGGTCTGGAGTGGATCACCAGCAAACTCCTGCAGACCTCCTGCAGAGGACATTAACTGCTTGAAGGAAAACTAATAAACAGAAAGGAATAGTTTTAACATCAACGAAAAGGATATCCACTCAGAGACACATTAACTGCTTGAAGAAAAACTAATAAACAGAAAGAAGTAGTTTTAACATCAACAAAAAGGACGTCCACTCAGAGACACATTAACTGCTTGAAGAAAAACTAATAAACAGAAAGGAATAGTTTTAACATCAACAAAAAGGACGTCCACTCAGAGACTCCATCCAAAGGTCACTGACTTCAGAGACCAAAGATAGATAAATCCACAAAGACAAGGAAAAACCAGCACAATAAGGCTGAAAATTCCAAAAACCAGAAAACCTCTTCTTCAAGGGATCACAATGCCTTGCCAGCAAGGGAACAAAACTGGGCAAAGAACGAGTTTGAGTTTGATGAATTGACAGAAGCAGGCTTCGGAAGGTGGGTAATAACAAACTCCTCTGAGCTAAAAGAGCATGTTCTTAACCCAGTGCAAGGAAACTAAGAACCTTGATAAAAGGTTAGACAAATTCCTAACTAATTGAATAACCAGTTTAACGAAGAACAAAATGACCTGTTGGAGCTGAAAAACACAGCATGAGAATGTCGTGAAGCATACACAAGTACCCATGGCTGAATTGATCAAGTGGAAGAAAGGGTATCAGAGATTGAAGATCAACTCAATGAAATAGAGTGAGAAGACAAGATTAGAGAAAAAAGAGTGAATAGAAATGGGCAAAGTGTCCAAGAAATAAATAATTATGTGAAAACAACAAATCTACCTTTGATCGGTGTACCTGAAAGTGACGGGGAGAATTAAACCAAGTTGGAAAACACTCTTCAGTGTATTATCCAGGAGAACTTCCCCAATCTAGCAAGGCAGGCCAACATTCAAATTCAGAAAATACGGAGAACACTGCAAGGATGCTCCTTGAGAAGAGCAACCCCAAGACACACAATTGTCAGATTCACCCAGGTTGAAATGAAGGATAAAATGCTAAGGGCAGCCAGAGAGAAAGGTCTGGTTACCCACAAAGTGAAGTCCATCAGACTCACAGCAGATCACTCGGCAAAAACCCTACAAGCCAGAAGAGAGTGGGGGCAAATATTCAGCATTCTTAAAGAAAAGAATTTTCAGCGCAGAATTTCATATCCAGCCAAACTAAGCTTCACGAGCACAGGAGAAATAAAATCCTTTACAGTCAAGCAAATGCTGAGAGATTTTGTCACTACCAGGCCTGCCTTACAAGGGTTCCTGAATGAAGCATGGACAGGAACAACCAGTACCAGCCACTGCAAAAACATACCAAATAGTAAAGGCCACTGACACAATGAAGAAATTGCATAAACTAACAGGCAAAACAACCAGCTAGCATCATAATGGCAGGATCAAATTGATACATAACAATATTAACCACAAAAGTGAATGGGCTAAATGCCCCAATTAAAAGACACAGACTGGCAAATTGGATAAAGAGTCAAGACCCATCAGTGTGCTGTATTCAGGAGACCCATCTCATATGCAAAGACACTAACACATAGGCTCAAAATAAAGGGATGGAGGAATATTTACCAAGCAAATGGAAAGAAAAAAATAAAAGCAGGGTTGCAATCCTACTCTCTGATAAAAGACTCTAAACTAACCAAGATCAAAAGAGACAAAGAAGGGCATTACATAATAGTAAAGGGATTAATGCAACAAGAAGAACCAACTAGTCTAAATAGATATGCACCCAATACAGGAGCACCCAGATTTATAAAGCAAGTTCTTAGAGACCTACAAAGAGACTTAGACTTTCACACAATAATAGTGTGAGACTTTAACGTCCCACTGTCAATATTAGATACATCAACAAGACAGAAAATTAACAAGGATGTCTAGGACTTGAACTCCGCACTGGATCAAGGGGACCTAAAAAACATATCAGAACTCTCTCTACCCAAAATCAACATGATATACATTCTTCTCAGCACCATATCACACTTATTCTAAAATTTACCATATAATTGGATGTAAAGCACTCCTCAGCAAATGCAAAAGAATAGAAATCATAACAAGCAGACCACAGTGCAATCAAATTAGATCTCAGGATTAGGAAACTCACTCAAAACCGCTCAGCTACATAGAAACCGAACAACCTGCTCCTGAGTGACTACTGGGTAAACAATGAAATGAAGGCAGATAATAAAAATGTTCTTTGAAACCAATGAGAACAAAGACACAACATACCAGAATCTCTGGGACACATTTAAAGCAGTGTGTAGAGGGAAATTTATAGCACTAAATGCCCACAAGAGAAAGCAGGAAAGATCTAAAATCGACACCCTAACGTCACAGTTAAAAGAACTAGAGAAGCAAGAAAAAACAAATTCAAAATCTGGCAGAAGACAAGAAATAACTTAGATCAGAGCAGAACTGAAGGAAAGAGAAGTGTGTGCACGCGCGCGCGCACACACACACACACACACACACACACTCAAAAAATCCACGTATCCAGGAGATGATTTTTCGAAAAGTTCAACAAAATAGATAGACTGCTAGCTAGACTAATAAAGAAGGAAAGAGAGAAGAGTCAAAGAGATGCAATAGGAAATGATGAAGGGGATATCACCACGATCCCACAGAAATAGAAACTACCATCAGAGAATACTATAAAAACTTGTATGCAAATAAACCAGAGAACCCAGAAGAAATGGGTAAATTTCTGGACACTTACACCCTCCCAAGACTAAACCAGGAAGAAGTTGAATCCCTGAATAGACCAGTAACAAGTTCAGAAATTGAGACAGCAATTAATAGCCTAGCAACTAAAAAGAGTTCAGGACCAGACGGTTTCACAGTCAAATTCTATCAGAGGCACAAAGAGGAGCTGGTATCATTCCTTCCGAATCTATTCTGAACAATAGAAAAAGAGGGAATCCTCCCTAACTCATTTTATAAGGCCAACATCATCCTGATACCAAAACCCAGTAGATACACAACAAAAAAAGAAAATTTTAGGCCAATATCCCTGATGAACATCGATGCAAAAATCCTCAATAAAATAGTGGCAAACTGAATCCAGCAGTACCTCAAAAAGCTTATACACCACGATCATGTCGGCTTCATCCCTGGGATGCAAGGCTGTTTTAACATTCACAAATCAATAAAAGTAATCTATCACATAAACAGAACCAAAGACAAAAACCATGTGATTATTTATTTATTATACTTTAAGTTCTGGGTGAAACTGGAAACCATATGATTATCTCAATAGATGCAGAGAAGACCTTTGAGAAAATTCAACAATTTTCATGCCAAAAACTCTCAATAAACTAGGTGTCGATGGAATGTATCTCAGAATAATAAGAGCTCTTCAGGACAAACCCGCAGCTTATATGATACTGAATGGGCAAAAGCTGGAAGCATTCCCTTTGAAAACTGGAATGAGACAAGGATGCCTTTCTCACCACTCCTATCCAACATAGTATTGGAAGTTCTGGCGACGACAATCAGGCAAGAGATAGAAATAGAGGATATTCGATTAGGAAAAGAGGAAGTCCAATTATCTCTGTATGCAGATGATATGTTGTATATACAGGAGACCCCATCGTCATAACCGAAAATCTCCTTAAGCTGATAAGCAACTTCAGCAAAGTCTCAGGATACAAAATCAATGTGCAAAAATCACAAGCATTCCTATAGGCCAATAACAGAACAACAGAGAGCCAAATTATGTGTGAACTCCCATTCACAATTGCTACAAAGAGAATAAAATGCCTAGGAATACAACTAACAAGGGATGTGACGGACCTCTTCAAGGAGAACTACAAACCACTGCTCAAGCAAATAAGACAGGACAGAAACAGATAGAAAAACATTCCATGCTCATAGTAAAGAAGAATAAATATCATGAAAATGGCCATACTGCCTAAAGTAATTTATAGATTCAATGCTATCCCCATCAAGCTACCATTGACTTCTTCAAAGAATTGGAAAAATTACTTTAAATTTCATATGGAGCAACAACAACAACAACAACAAAGCCTGCATAGCCAAGAAAATCCTAAGCAAAAGCAAAACAAAACAAAACAAAACGAAAAAACAAGAAAACGAAGCTGCAGGCATCACGCTACCTGACTTCAAACTATACTACAAGGCTACAGTAATCAAAACAGCATGGTACTGGTACAAAAAAGAGATGTAGGCCAATGGAACAGTACAGAGGTCTCAGAAATAATGCCACACCTCTACAACCATCTAATTTTTGACAAACCTGACAAAAATAAGCAATGGGGAAAGGATTCCCTGTTTAATCAATGATGTTGGGAAAACTGGCTATCCATATGCAGAAAGTTGAAACTGGATTTCTTCCTCACTCCTTATACAAAAATTAACTCAAGATGAATTAAAAACTAAAATGTAAGACCTAAAACCATAAAAACCCTAGAAGAAAACCCAGGCAGTATCATTCAGGACATAGGCATGGGCAAAGCCTTCATGACTAAAACACCAAAAGCAATGGCAACAAAAGCCCAAATCGACAAATGGGATCTAATTAAACTAAAGAGTTTCTGCACAGCAAAAGAAACTATCATCAGAGTGAACAGGCAACCTACAGGATGGGAGAAAATTTTTGCAATCTCTCTCTCCGACAAAGGGCCAATATCCAGTATCTACAAAGAACTTACATTTACAAGTATGAAGCAAAGAACCCCATCAAAAAGTGGGCAAAAAATATGAACAGACACTTCTGAAAAGGAGACATTTATGCAGCCGACAAACAGGATAAAAAGCTCATCATCACTGGTCATTAGAGAAATGCAAATCAAAGCCGCAATGAGATATCATCTCACGCCAGTCAGAATGGTAATCATTATAAAGCCAGGAGACAACAGATGCTGGAGAGGATGTGGAGAAACAGCAACACCTTTACACCATTGATGGGAGTGTAAATTATTAGTCCAACCATTTTGGAAGACAGTGTGGTGATTCCTCAAGGATCTAGAACTAGAAATACCATTTGACCCAGCAGTTCCATTACTGGGCATATACTCAAAGGTTTATAAATCATTCTATTGTAACGACACACACACACACGTGTGTTTATTGCAGCACTGTTCACAATAGCAAAGACTTGGAACCAACCCAAATGCCCATCAGTAATAGACTGGATAAAGAAAATGTGGCACATATACACCATGGACTACTATGCGGCCATAAAAAACGATGAGTTCACGTCCGTTGCAGGGACAGGGATGAAGTTGGAAACCACCATTCTCAGCAAACTATCACAAGAACAGAAAACCAAACACAGCATGTTCTCACTCATAAGTGGGAAGTGAACAATGAGAACACATGGACACAGTGGGGCCTGTCGAGGGTGGGGGGCTAGGGGAGGGATAGCATTAAGAGAAACACCCAATGTAGATGACAGGGTGATGGATGCAGCTAACCACCATGGCACTTATATACCTATATAACAAATCTGCACATTCTGCACATGTACCCCAGAACTTAAAGTATAATACCAAAGAAAGAAGAGAGAAAGAGAAAGAAAGAAAGAAAGAAAGAAAGAAAGAAAAAGAAAGAAAGAAAGAAAGAAAGAAAGAAAGAAAGAAAGAAAGAAAGAAAGAAAGAAAGAGAAAGAAAGAAAGAAGGAGGGAGGGAGGGAGGGAGGGAGGGAAGGAAGGAAGGAAGGAAGGAAGGAAGGAAGGAAGGAAGGAAGGAAGGAAGGAAGGAAGGAAGCAAGCAAGCAAAGGGCAGATTGAAGATAGTGTGAGTGAGTTAAATCCTTCTCTCTGGTAGAGTGTGGTCTCTTGATGATGTCTGAAGTTGATAAATTACTGAATTAGCAGATTAGGCATTTTATTTAGAGATAAGTAGGTAATGGCCAGAACAAGGCAAACAGAAATTATTAAAGTGGTCTACTCTGGGAAGCACCTCTGTGGAGTAGAAAGTGATGGGACCTCGAACCTCTGCTTTTTATGATAAGCTCTTTTGTAGCTTCTGATCATCCTTGTTATATTTATCATGTGCATATAGTTTTTTCATTAGGAACAATTATTTGGAGACAGTTTTAAAAAGATTAATGTGTATGGGAGGAAGTCCCAAGGTTAATCACCTTGACTTTAGCAAGATTTTACCACATTGAAGGAGATTTTATTTTACATCTGCTAAACAAAGTGAAAACCTGAAATTGATCAGCAACTCATGGAACTGGAGATCAGCCAACTTAAGCCTCAGTAATCCATGAATGCATCACATCACAATGGTGAATGTTGGTAATATTGTTCCAGAGACATCACGGAGACTTCAGAATGCATTCAGTAGCCTGCAGCAAAGAAGCTGAAGGAGCATATTACCTTACAGTAAATTACTCCACAATGGCCCCCAAAAGGTTACTCAAAAGGATGAATGGCAGTTGACAGAAAATTCTCTCCTGACTCAATACCCCATTTTGTTGAGAGAGTGTTATTAAATCTTCTGGGTGGTTTCCTTGAGTACAGAAAATGCCATGCTTTCATGTGTTGATTAATGTGCGAGGCCCTGGGCCTCTAGAGAATAAATAAGTGGGTCATAAAAAGGTCCTATGGTTGGGACAAGTACAGAAAAGCTCCATGAGGGTGTGAGTTAAGCAAGTTCAGGCCAGAGAATCAGGCAGTTGCCTGGAGTAAAATCGAGCTATACCCTGGGATGCAGCCCAGGGGATCAGACTCCCTCTGCACTGACACTTCACTCCTGGTTAGAGAGAAAATTCCAGGCTGCCCGGAGCACCAGAAAGAAAAGACACTGGGCCTTCAAAAACCAAAAACCAGTGGAACAAGCACATCCCCAAGACAGAGGGAAATAAGATTAATGAGTCTCTTGTACTGGGCACTGAATGCATGCCAGGCACTGTGAAAAATATTTACCATACATTATCACTTGTTATCCTTTTAAATATCTCTTTGTATAGACGAGCACTCCAAAGCTAAGATGGAGAAAAAAAGGGGTAAAGTAACTTGACCAAAGTAAGCACAACTATTAAGTCATGGCCTGGGGTGTAGCTCTAGGTATATTGTTATAAAATCAGTTCTGTCAACTGCCAAAAATTAGAACAAAGAAGGACAATAGTTAAAGCTTTAAGCGTGTATTAGAAGGTGAATTGGTTCTTAGAGAGAAAAATATCTGGAAGGCTATGTGAAAACCATCAGTCAATACGGCCCTTTTGCTCGGTTTCTAAGCAGAGCTGGGGCAAAACTACTTGTTACAAAGGGAATTTGTAAGATGCTTAATTAGGGTTTCTGAAATTCAAACTCTGAGAGTACATTGAGGCTCAGAGTGGCTAAGTGTCTTGCTCTGAAATTCAGCCTAAGAGCCAACCTGACTCCAAGGTCCGTCTCCTTTTGTTTGCACCAAAACGATGACAACAAACCTGCTCTTCTCGCCTGGTAAGAGCACATCTTGAAAATCCCCTTAAATCAGCTTATATAGAAAAAACTCATACTTGTTAATGGTTGCATAATAATCCTCAGAATGGCTGCACCGCCAGCATATCAGTCACTCCTCAACTGATGCATACTTGCTTTGTGCCCTAGTAGTTTGCCCAATATGAATGCTTCCGTGATAAACATACTTGTACATATGTCCTCATCTCCTGGGGTTCTCATTTCTACAGGACTGACTACCCATTCCATCCTTGCCCCATACACAAATCAGTCTCCGTCAACTCTTCACTTTATAAGGATCCAAAGGGCCGTCAGGACAACTTAGCAATCATTGTTATTATTTATTAAACCACAGGGGCACATCCAAACGCCTTCCAGTTCTCCCTAAATAACAGCCTAAGGCTGACTTTTTTGTTGGCCTGTATCCCATAATTATTTTTATTTAGAGGAATTTGGTAGTGGCAGGGGTGGGGTGGTGTGTGTGGACGGTGTGAATTGACAGGAACAATTTCCCTACTCCAAAATACAGTTATGTTTTCATTCCCTATGCCCCTAAACACCCTCCCTGCAGCTATGCATCAAGCAATTCGTGGAAAGAGGCTTCTTTACGTAAACCCTGTTTTGGGTGTTTTGATTTACTTTTGGGTATAGAGTTGATCTGTCCCTCTTCCCATTGGTGTCCCTCCCTGCTCCAGTCCTCTTCTTCCTTCTTTTCTTCTCTTCTCTTCTGCTCTCTGAACTGCATCCCCCCTCCTTCTGATTTCTCCCTCCTGAAAGGAAGAAGGAGATGGGCCACACGAAATAGCAGAGCAGTGCCTACCCCACTCTTTGAAGTTCTCTGCATCTGAACCTCTCTCTCTTTTGAAAGCTCCGCTGAGAAATGATCAGACAGTGAAGTCCGACCCATGCACACAAAGTCGTTGTTGTCCCATTTTAAGCCAACTCCCGTGCATGTATGGCTAGGAGCATTGAGAGCAGAGTCTGAGTGAGGACATTGAGGCTGGTGGTGAAAAGCCTTGGTGAGAAGTTGGGACATGTTTGGACATGCAAGGCCTTAGAGAGAAGTCCTGTTCACTGTCCAGTCCTTCTGATTCTCTTTTGCTGGCTTGTGCTCCTCAACCCAACTTCTAAATGTCAGAGTATCTCAGGGAGTAGCCCTGCACCTTCTCCCGGCTATACTCTCTCTAGGTGAGGCTACCCAGTTTTGTGGCTTTAAATCCTAACTGTGTCCTGTTGTCTCAACAATTCTGTTTCTCCAGCCCCTATGGATGACAAGTAGACTTCGGTAACTAAACATGTGCAAATAGGAGCTCTTACACATGCCCATCTGTCTTTCTCCCTTCTCTAAATCTACCACGCCTACTCTCTGTCTTTCCTATGACTGTGCATAGACCTCTGATGAAGGCGTGCAAGAAAACACTCTTGTAGTAATCATGCGTTTCTTAAGTTCGTTCCCTGATTGCCTCGAATCCACCCGCAAGTGCTGTCTCTTTCCACTTCACAAGTATCATGTGAATCACTCCGCATTGATGCTTCCAGTCTGGGCCAAGCCCCTGCTGTCTCTGGACTACACTGCTGCAAGAGCCTCCTAACTGGTCTCCCTGCTTTCCTCTGTGCCCTGCCCACTTGTGATATTGCCCACACAGAGCAGCTAGAGAGAAACCACTGAATATGCATTAGACTACACTACTTCCCTGCTTCGATCCTTTCTCTGGCTCCCCTGAGCTCTCTGAAGAGGGACCAGACTCTTCATCATGGCACCACCCAGCACCACACCTTCCTCCCTCTCTTTCCTCTATCCCCTCTCACACTGGGCTCCAGCAATATTGGCATCCTTTCTGCCTGCCCCGCCCCTCCCAGCACACTCTCTTTTCTGCTACCGAGCCAGGGGAATTGACGTTCTCTCTGCTGGGCAGGTTTCCCCCCTGGTTCCTTGAAAGACTGATGGCTTATCATTGTCCTCAGAAAGGCCTTCCCTGGGCTTCACGTCTCCTGTTTGGCTACTTTTCTGGGGCTCTAGGCAATATGTACCAAGTCACCTCGTTTGTATCCCCAAGAGCATTCGTAGCAACCTTTAACTGTTTTCATACTCCCTGATCTGCCTATTGTCTGTTTCCCCACTAGAAAACAAGCTCCCCGAGTTCAGGGACGGTCTGGCTGGCAGAATACTTGGTAGACAGAAGATCCTCCAGGAATACTTCTTGAATCACTGAATAAATAAAATCAATAGCACTTCCTCCCACAGGAAGGGAAACTTCCCCTCCCTCCACTGAGGCTCCACGGGGCTATTTTTGCCTCTGTGACAGCGTGTAGTGGTTGGAACACATTCCATTTGCAGGTAGCAGAAACTGACCACAGAGAAACTTAAAAAAAATAAAAACTATAAAAGAGGTGGAAACTCAACTCCATGGAAGCCCCTGAGAAAGGACTCGGGGAGTGGTCCCAGCTGCGTCCTTGTCACTTTGGTAGGCCTGTTCCTGTTGCTAGAGGTTCAGGATCCTAGCAATTGTTTTCAGGTTTGGGGATTTGCTGGCCATAGCATGACTTCCCTCAACTTCCTTCTCCTGCTGTCTCAGGGATTTCTGTTGGCTCTGTGGACTGGAAGCCAATGCCAGAGAAAGAGATCTTGTTGAGTCCTGGTCCTCGACTTGGTCTTCCTTGTCATTTCTGTTTCCCAACAATGGGCCGAGAAGCTCTTCTCATCCACGCCACATCCCCTACTCCTCTGCTAGCATGGCTTCCCCCATGGCCTCTGCCTTCCCAGGTCCCTCTTGGACACCAACCTGGAAATGGTGAGGCACAGCTTCATCTGCTCCCTGCCCGAAAGCAACCTAGACCCCCAAGAGATGGCTCTTAACAGCGTGACAGTGATCACCTTGGTCAGGCATGTGCTGTACCGCAGGCTTTTCCTAGGTCCCCTCTGTCCCTTGCCTTTGCTGGCACTAGCCCTGCCTAGGGGCAGAGAGCTGGATTTGCAAGCTGGAGAGGTACCTGTCTGTGTGTCTGCTTCTCAGCCACCTTGGGATGCTTTCCAGCCAGCGATGAAGTGTTCTCACTGCCTCGCATCCCACAGTGACTCGGTCACTTCCTCAGGTTCACGGTTGTTCTATTGTGTGACTGCCAAGATCCAGCCATTGCTGCAACCACAGAAAACAGCATTCTTACCCAAAGAAGGCAGAGGAGGAGAGGAGGAGAGAACATGTGCTGGGCAGGTGAAATTCGACGGCCACCGTAGTCCAATCACATAGCACTTACAGTCCTCCGCTGACACTTCTGTTTTCTGTAGGGGCAGGCTAAGCTTTAGCAGAGTGAAGGCATCCTGGGGAAAGGCACTATGGTTTTCTCTTTTTAAATATCTGGCCCCACTGGCTCATGGTAAATGTGAGACTCCTGTCTATGGGGTGAAAAGGGATACAGGGAAGGATTGTTCAGAGTTGGAAAGTCAGAATTGGTCACATCTGATTTCCTTCTTTCTGTTCTGTCAGCCCTGTCTTGGTTTTGTATGCGCGTGTACCTGCAAATGTGCACTTATACATGCACATTGATGTTTAATTTGTACTCATTCTAAAGTTCTGATCATACTGCTTCCCTCCCTGATCATCCTGAGTGGTCCCCGTGACCTAGGGTATACAGTCGAAGCACCTTAGCTTGACTCTCAAGGCCCCACACCTTCCAGCCCTGTCTGCTACCATGTGCTCTTGGAGACCATGAGCTCTGTTCTTGCCAGATTATTAGGCATGGCCAGAAGCGACCATGCATGTGCTCTCGTGCCAAAGGGCCTTGGGCACAGACTGATCCCTCTGCCTGGAATGTCTTCCTTCCTGCCTTGACATGGTGGACTGCTCCTCATGTTTCAGAGCCCACCTCTGGGAGTTCTGTCTTTGGTGCAGCCTCACTTAATTGCTACTAAGAAGAGTTAGTGGCTGGTCCTCCTTTTTGGAGGAAGTGGGGCTGTAGCTGCTGTTACACTCAACTCTCATCGTTGCTCCCTTGTCTATCCCTCCAGCATTTGGCCCTGTGTGGCCTCTCTGCTCTCACTACACACACACTGCTCACCTCTTCTGACCCTGCCCCATACCTCGAACACATCAACACTCACTGCTCACTCATCACATCGCCTGTCCCTTAGCCCCCAGTGCCAAGTACCTGATAAACTTTCCATAAATATTAGCTGGCGAACTGGGACCAGGCACTTCATTCCAGAGAGCTCAGGTTTAGTTTTGGTTTTTCTTTTGAACCTGAATATGTACTTGTTGGTCCAGGTTGGGAGCGCCTTGAGAGCGGAGCCAAGAATAAACAACTGCCTGGCTCTGGACCAGGCTCTGTTCCCAGCCCTGGGTTTGGCTTTCCTCACCTTCTCATTGAGGTCAAGTACTAGACACAGGGTGCTCTTGATTCCTCCACTTCCAGACTGCATGTACTGAGGCCTTGAGTGCATCCTCAAGGCCACCCCACCCTCTCTTGCAAGGTACTTGACTTAATCATTTAATCGGTCCATTATGTGGAGAGAGGGGATAAAAATAACGCTCCTTTCCGAATCGAACCCTTATCCCTTAGGTCTACAGCGGAGCCCTTTCCCTGGCATCCTTTTCATAAATATCCAGGCGACCGGAGAGGGTGAGCACTCCACTCCCACCTCCGCCCCAGTCCCCTTCCCCGTCCCCTCCCACCGCCCCGCAGCCCCGCAGCCCCGCAGCAGCCACAGGGGGAACCAAAGAGACAGAAGCCTTCCCAGCTGCCCGGACCACAGACGCCAACACCCCCCGCCCCCCACCACACGCCGCCCGCCCGCCCGCGCCCCGCACCCCGCACCCCGCACGCTACCCTACGACCGAGCGGCGGCGGCAACAGCAGCTGGCTGCAGGCTGCGGCGACTGGCACACCGGCGCGCTCCTGGTAGCGCTTGCTATCCCAGGTGACTTGAACTCGCCAGTTCGGATCCCCTGCGCCAGCTCCGGCTCGCGCCTCTCGCCTGCGTTCCGGCACCCACCCACCGGCCCTCCTGCCTTTCCCCGCCTCTCCGTCCCCCAGCTCGCGGGAAGGGAGGTCGCGGCAGCGGCCCGGCGGCAGCGGCGACCGTGGCGACAGCAGCGACAGTGGCGGCAGCGGTGGCGGCAGCGGCTGCGGCGGCGGCGGAGGCTGCGGCGGCGACCGTGGCAGAGGCGGTGGCGGAGGCCTCCGTGGCGGAGGCGGAAGCAGAGGTGGAGGCTGAGGTGGAGGCTGAGGCCTCAGTAGAGGAGGCAGCAGCGGAGGCCACCCTGGGGGACTCGGAGGCCGCCCTGGCCGGGAAGCAGGCAGAGGCCGCCCGGGCAGCAACGGTGGTGGCGGTGGCGGAGGGCAGCGCGGCAGAAGCCGCCGCCGCAGCGGAGGCTGCGGGCCCCCCCTTGGGGGAGGCGGATGCGGATGCGGATGCGGATGCGGACGCGAATGAGGAGGTGGCGGCCGCGGTGGCAGCTGCGGTGGCCGCCGCGGGTGCAGATGCGGATGCTGAGACCCGCGGGGGCTGTGAGGGGAACCCAGATTTTCCTATGGCCTCCCTGTACGTGGGCGACCTGCACCCTGAAGTGACCGAGGCAATGCTGTACGAGAAGTTCAGTCCAGCTGGGCCCATCCTCTCCATCCGCATCTGCAGGGACAAGATCACCCGCCGCTCATTGGGCTACGCATATGTCAACTACCAGCAACCGGTGGACGCCAAGCGGGCCCTGGAGACCCTGAACTTTGATGTAATAAAGGGCAGGCCAGTGCGCATCATGTGGTCCCAGAGGGACCCGTCGCTCCGCAAGAGCGGGGTGGGAAACGTCTTCATCAAGAACCTGGGCAAGACCATCGACAACAAGGCACTATACAACATCTTCTCGGCGTTCGGCAACATCCTCTCCTGCAAAGTGGCCTGCGACGAAAAGGGGCCCAAGGGCTACGGGTTCGTGCACTTCCAAAAGCAGGAATCCGCCGAGCGGGCCATCGATGTGATGAATGGCATGTTCCTGAACTACCGCAAAATTTTCGTCGGGAGATTCAAGTCGCATAAAGAACGAGAGGCCGAAAGGGGAGCCTGGGCCAGGCAGTCCACTAGTGCTGACGTCAAGGATTTCGAGGAAGACACCGACGAGGAGGCCACCTTGCGATGAACACATCCCAGGAGCTAGCCAGCCAGCAGAGCCAAACCTTGGCTCACACCCGGTTTACAAACCCCCGCCCCCACCCCTCCCCAGCCAACCCACCAGCAGTGTATTTATTGTATTGGGAGGGCAGGTCTCTCTCTCCCTCTCTCCCCCTCTCTCCCCACTTCTTACTTTCTCCCTCCACCTCTCCTCTCCCTCCCTTCCTCTCCCCCTCCCTCTCCCCACTTCCTACCTTCTCCCTCCACCTCTCCCCTCCTCCCCTTCCTCTCCTCGGCCCATCCCCACCAAGGGCGTTGTGAATAATCTCACTCATCAGTGCCATTTGTAAGCTAAAGGCGGCCTCTTCTCCCTGTCCTTTGGTTTAAAAAGCATTTTCATTCTCTCTTTGTTTACTGCACAGGTGATACAATTTCATGGTAGAAACATCAGAAAGGAGGAGGATATCAGATGAGGGGAAAACAAGAGAGTAATTGCTCCCACGGTCCTACTACCCAGAGAGAACCATTTTTACCTTTTTGGTGCGCTGCTTTTCCAGGCTCTCTTCTCTCTCCCTCTCTCTCTTTTGCTCACTCCCACCCCGCCTTCCCTTTTAACACCCTGTTATAGAATGGTTCATGTATGTGGTGTTTCTTAACCTGCTTTTTCAGCGACTAAAACCAAACAAAAATCAACCCACTGAACTTCATTCCATGTTATTCAACAGGCTTATGAAACGTCATCTTCAGTGCCTGCAGAGTGCTCCAGTGTATCCGTGGACCTTAACATTTCTGTAATCATTCCCGCATTGTTGGACATTCAGGTGGTGCCTAGTTCTTTCCCTGTGTTTTAGACCAACATTGCGTGCTCTGTGCTTTGATGAGTGAATCCTTCCTTGTCAAGCCAAATCTTTGCTAGCATCCCGGTGGTCTCCTTAACTGTGGACTTGCAAGATCCACATATAGACATTTTAAAGACCTCTCCTGTGTGTTGCCAAAAGGCCCCTTCATAAGCATTGTACCGATTTGCACTCGTGCCGGCCAGCGCAGCTAGTAAAGAATATGCCCGTTTCCCCTGCATAGTCTCCTGGTCACTGTAATTGAATGTGTGTGTGTGTGTGTGTGTGTGTGTGTGTGCACGCGTGCGGGCGCGCGCGCGCCTGTGTGTGTATGTGTGTGTGTGTGTGTGTGTGTGTGTGCGCGCGCGCGCGCGTGTGTCTGGGCCAGCTTGGTGGGCTGCAAATGGTATTTCGCTGTCCTCGGTGGTTTCGCTGGAATCAAACACTGTTTATCACCCCCTTCCCCTGTGCCCACTTCCTGTCCTTTTCCCTGTTGTCAGAAAAGTAATTCGGCGTCATTGCAGGAAAACAATAATCACAAACCAGACAAGTTAACAGAAGAAAATTAATGTCACCAGTAATCATTTCTGATGATTACCCACACATTCCTCAAGCATTTTCATGCACGCCTAGTCGATAGTTTCAAGAACTACCTGAAACATTTTTGTCTGTAGGTCTAGTGTTTTTCCTGTTCATATATCGCATATGTATATTATGATATACAGACTGTTTTTGTATCTGCTTTTCACACATAAATGTGTGTGTATATTTACATGCATGCATACTCTTTACCTTCATTTCATGTCATTAAAGATACTTTTAAAATATTTTCTTTGACTCAATATTCTGTTGAATTCATGGCTAGGTAGAAGGTTAGATAGATATGTGTACATATTTGTCTATGTCTATATCTCTGTGTGTTCATGTGTCTTATGTGTGTTTTATTTTAACTCTTTCCTTGTTGTTGAACATTTAAATTGTTTCTGCATTTCCTTTATGTAATCCAAAGCTGCCATGAAAATCCTAGTGCACAAAACTTGCCAACCATCAAGATTATTTTCTGATCAGTTATTGCTAAAAGTAAAACTCATGTGTCAAAGTAAACAGAGAGTTTGAATGTTTTTTGGAGGGGAGAAAAAATGTGTTATTTAATGGCCATCTGTACAGATAATACAAGGTCACCTTCATAATGTGCATCAGTGTTGTCAGATGACCCAGATACCTGGATGATTTTCTGCACTTGCTATTACATTTGTTTCTGCACTTCACCACTATTTTCTCAGGGACACAGGAGCTTTTTTGTTTTTGTTTATGTTATACATTTACTTTTATACAAATTGTACAAAATTGTAATAGGAAATATTTTACAAAATTGCTCATGTAAGAAAAGAAAGTTGAAATCCTAATACCCTTCCTAATACCACTACTTCACAAAATAAATTTTCAATATATAGGTATTCACCTACCTTTATATTTATAACACCACCTGCATTGTTTTATTGGAGGGTATTTCGCTATTAACAGTTCTCTGGGGTCATCTTTGTAAATCATTAAATATTGTCCTGCTATTCTGTTGTTACTACATATATTCTGTCATCGAGATAAGCTATGATTTCTGCAACCAAGCATCCTTTGGGGCTTTGTTTAAAAAGATTCTCATTTTTTTCCTCATAAGATCAATTTCATGATTAACAACTTTTTACCTGAATGTCTAGGCATATTTTATTGTTATTTTTAATCCCTTACTAGTGGAATTACAGAGTAATACATATGAACATGTTAAATATTTTTCTTGGTCTTTATATCCACTAGTTTATATCTACTACAGTCATGAATATAAACATGTAGAAAAGTGCATGTATCACGTCCCATCTTCTTAAATTGATGAAAGTATTTTTTAGGTTTTGTTAAGCTGAAAAAGCTTGTTAATTTTTCTATCATTTTATTTTACAAGCACATTTTTAAAGAGGGAGATCTGGTACATGAAAATAGAGATTAAAACCCCTTTAGATTATTTTTATACTGGCCTCTACTATCCATCAATAAGCATTTACAACGAATTATAGAATTATACTGAGCACATTTTGTCATGATTTGCGTTTCGATATATTGAAACACCTAAAACATCCATGGCTATTCAGTTTTTTCCTAAAACCATCATTTTATAGCATGGAATTTTTTTAGGAGTTTACCTATTAAGGGTGTTAAAGTAGTTTCTAAGATTTCCCCCATTAAACCCAAGGTATGATACATAATTTTACAGTTGAATTGCCTCCCTCTCCTAGGGCAAAGCATTCGATATTTCTTTGCTTTGCACAGGATGTAAATGAACAATTAAAAAATCAAGACAAGCATCGGAAATGATGATTTTAAGAGAACAAAAAGGAGCATCGTTAAAAAACCATTTAGAAATAAAACAGTTTTACAAACTCTGTAAAGTGAATAAAACAGAGCCTCTGCCTTCGTGAAAGAAACATGCTAATTTATGCTGTTTAACACTTTGATGCAGACCCTTTGTTTACTTCAAAGCAACATTGGCAATTTGGCAAAACTACAAAACAAAGAAACCCTTGTTTTAGGGTTTATTCTTGTAGGGTATGGATTGCTATTAGTTCTTCATAGAAGTTATATATTAAAATATATCTGTTATTTTATTTGTTTAGCCCATCACAGAAGGAATTCAGAAATAACCCCCATGCAACAAAGTGAACAGCTATTGGCATTACACAAAGGGTCCATCTTCAGTACACAGAGAGATCTGCTCTTAGCTTTGATCCAATCAGAACAAAACATTTCTCACCATTACTGGGAAAATAAGCTAAGAGTAATGCAAGAGAGAGGGGCAAATCAGTTTGTCAATTTCTACAAAGAAGACAGCCGGAATTCTGATGAGGATTGTGTGAAATACATAGAATGATTTGTGTACTATTATTATCTTAAAAATAATGTTTTCCAATTCATGAACATGGAATATCTTTTGTATAGACCTTTTTTCTCTCAACAATTTGTAGTTTTTAGGAGCAGTTGGCAATTATTAGCTTAAAGTTTTAAAATATTTAACAATTTTTGATATTATTGTAAAAAGAATTGATTGCTTAATTTCCGTTTTGATTCACTCATTGCTACTGTATAGAAATATAATAGATTTCCCTACATTGATCTTGTATCCTACAATATTGCTAAAATCATTTATTCATTCTAATATATATTGGTGGATTTTCTATATAAAATAATGTTATTACAAAGCTATATTAATCAAAACAATATGATCCTGGCATAGATACAGACACATAGACCAGTGAAACAGAATAGACAGCTCAAAAAAAAAAAACCTAGGCATATATGGCCAACTAATCTTCAACAAAGGCACAAAGAATACACAACAGAAAAAGGATTGCTTCTTCAATCAATGGTATTGGGAAAACTGGATATCTGAATGCAAAACATAAAAAAATTGGATGCTTATGTTATATCATACAGAAAAATCATCTCAAAATAGATTAAAGATTCAAATGTAAGACCTGAATTTATAAAACTCACAGAAGGAAATACAGAGGGAAAGATGCATGACTTTGATATTAGCAATGATTTCATGGATATGACACCTAAAGCATAGACAATAAAAGCAAAAATAAACAAGTGAGAATACTTCATATTAATAAGTTTTTATGTAGCATAAAATAAAAAAATGAAAAGGGAACCTAAGGAATGAAAAACACTGGAAAACTTATATCCAATAAGCAGTTAATGTAAAAAATACATAAGGAACTCACACAATTCAACAATAGCATAGAAAAAACAAACCCCAACAACCTGAATTAAAAATGGGCAAAAGACCTAAATGGACATTTTTCTAAGGAAGATATATAAATCACCAACAAGTATATGTAAAGATGCTCAACATCACTAATCATCAGCATCAGGGAGATGCAAGTCAAATCACAATGAGAGAACACCTCATAACGTTAGGATGTCTATTATCAAAAAGGGAAAATACAGCAAATGTTGACAAGGGTGTGGATGAAAGAGAATCCTTACACATTGTTAATAAGAATGAAAATGGGTGCCATCATTATTGAAAACAGTATGTAGTTTCCTGAAAAAAATAAAAATAGAACTACCATATAATCCAGAAGTCTCACTTCTGAGTATGTATCCAAAGAAAATAAAATCACTATCTAGAAGAAGCATCTACAGTGCCATGTTAATTGCAGCATTATTCACGACAGACATAGAAACAGCTTAAGTGCTGAGGACTCAAGATGGCAATGTGAGAACAACCCAGGATTGAAGCTCTCGTTGAATCCACAAACAGGTGAGTCGGACCTGCATTTCCAGACTGATCTTTGTTGCCCACAGAACGGGGAAACTCCCCAGTATAAAAAAGACATGGGACGCCAGGCAGTAGGTCTGCCTGGTGAAGCCGGCAGCTGGGGCGGCGGTGGCCGGCCCTACCCAGCAATCCCCACAGGGCGTGCTTGTCCGGGTGCCCTGTTGAACCAGCAACCTGAGACTTGAGAGGGCTGGACATGAGACTGAACGAGACTTGGACAGTAGGCCAGCCCAGGGGATTGCAGGGACAGATCGTTTGGGATACCCAGTGGGACGAACAAAACCGCAATTTCAAACTATCCCGAGCAGACGGTCCGAGATGCTCTGTGGGGGAGGGGCATCCGCCACTACCGAGGCAACCCGCCCCAACTGAGATACACGCCCACTGCTGACGCAGCCTTCTGTTGCCGAGGCAACCTGTCCCTACTGAGATACACGCCCACTGCTGATGCAGCCTGCCGTTGCCGAGGCAACACGCTACAACGAAGAGACTCCAACACAGGGCGTGGCAGAGACCACAGCAGAGCCTGCAGGAAGAGGGCGAATCACACAACAGCAGGGCAGAGCCTCGGCAGCCAAACTGTGGCTAGTCTGCCTTCTAGCTGGGCAGAACACCTCAACAGATATCAAAGAATAAAGCCCGAACCCCCCCCACAGAGCATTTAAGAAAAAAATGGTATTTTTTAATGAGCTCTGTTGCAGCAGAATCAAATATAGCAGCCTAACAGCCCTGAATGAACAACAGAGCTCACAGCTCAGCAATTGAGCTCCAAAAAAGTACAGACTGTCTCCTCAAGCAGCTCCCTGACCCCTCTATATCCAAAAGACTGACATTTGGCAGGCATCATCCTGGGACAAAGATAGCAGAAAAAGAAACAGGTAGCATCCCTCACTGTGCCACAGCTGCTAGAGGTGCACTCCAGACAAGCAGGGCCTGGAGTGGACCTCAGCAGTCGTACAGCAAAGGGACTAGGCTGGTAGAAGGAAAACCAAGTAACAGAAATACTTCATCATCAACAATCTGGGTCACTCAGAGACCCAATCGAAAAGTCAGCAACTACGCAGACGACAAGCGGATAAACCCACAAAGATGGGAAGAAACCAGCGAAAAAAGTAAGAAAACACCCGAAACCAGAACACCTCGCCTCCTAGAAAGGACCAAAACTCCTCACCAGCAAGGGAACAAAGCTAGACGGAGAATGACTGTGACAAAATGACGGAATTAGACTTCAGAAGGTGGATAATGAGAAACTTTTGTGAGCTAAAAGAACATGTATTAAATCAATGCAAAGAAACTAAGGAACTTAAAAAAAGATATGAGGAAATGATAACAAGAATGGATAACTTAGAGAGGAATATGAATGAATTAAAGGAGCTGAAAAACACAATACGAGAACTTCGCGAAGCATGCACAAGTTTCAATAGCCGAATTGACCAAGCAGAAGAAAGAATATCTGAAGTCGAAGACCAACTCAATGAAATTAAATGAGAAACAAAGATTAGAGAAAAAAGCGCAAAAAGGAATGAACAAAGTCTCCAAGAAATGTAGGACTATGTGAAAAGACCTAACCTACGTTTGATAGGTGTACCAGAAGGGGATGAAGAGAATGAATCCAAGCTGGAAAATAGTCTTCAGGACATCATCCAGGAAAGCTTCCCCCACCTAGCAAGACAGGCCAACACTCAAATGCAGGAAATACAGAGAGCACCCCAAAGATATTCTGCAAGAAGAGCAACCCCAAGGCACATAATCGTCAGATTCAACAAGGTTGAAATAAAGGAGAAAATACTAAGGGCAGCCAGAGAGAAAGGTCGAGTTACCCACAAAGGGAAGCCCATCAGACTCACAGAAGATCTCTCAGCAGAAACACTACAAGCCAGAAGAGAGTGGGGGCCAATATTCAACATTCTTCAAGAAAAGAACTTTCAACCCAGAATTTCATATCCAGCCAAACTGAGCTTCAGAAGTGAAGGAAACATAAAATCCTTTGCGAACAAGCAAGTACTCAGAGATTTTGTCACCACCAGGCCTGCTTTACAAGAGCTCCTAAAAGAGGCACTACACATAGAAAGGAACAACCAGTACCAGCCATTCCAAAATCACACTAAAAGTTAAAGAGCATCAACATAATGAAGAATCTACAACAACCAACAGGCAAAACAGCCACTTAGCATCAAAATGGCAGTATCAAATTCACACATAACAATATTAACCCTAAATGTAAATGGACTAAATGCAGCAATCAAAAGACACAGACTGGCAAATTGGATAAAAATTCAAAACCCATCAGTGTGCTGTATCCAGGAAACCCATCTCACATGCAAGGATACACAAAGGCTCAAAATAAAGGGATGGAGGAAGATTTACCAAGCAAATGGAGAGCAAAAGAAAGCAGGAGTTGCAATTCTCATCTCTGATAAAATAGACTTTAAAGCAACAAAGATCAAAAGAGACAAAGAAGGCCATTACATAATGGTAAAAGGATCGATACAACAAGAAGAGCTAACGATCCTAAACATATATGGACCCAATGCAGGAGCACCCAGATACATAAGGCAAGTTCTTAATGACTTACAAAGAGACTTAGACTCCCACACAATAATAGTGGGAGACTTTAACACTCCACTGTCAATATTAGATCAACCAGACAGAAGATCAACAAGGATATCCAGGGCTTGAACTCAGACGTGGAGCAAGCAAACCTGATAGACATTTATAGAACTCTCCACCCCAAATCCACAGAATATACATTCTTCGCAGCACCACATCACACCTACTCCAAAATTGACCACATAATTGGAAGTAAAGCACTGCTCAACAAATGCAAAACAACTGAAATCATAACAAACAGCCTCTCAGACCATAGTGCAATCAAGTTAGAACTCAGAATACAGAAACCGACCCAGAACCGCACAGCTTCATGGAAACTGAACAACTGGCTCTTGAATGTTGACTGGGTAAACAATGAAATGAAGTAAAAAATAAAGAAGTTCTTCGAAACCAATGAGAACGAAGACACAACATGCCAGAACCTCTGGGACACATTTAAAGCAGTCTCTAGAGGAAAGTATATAGCAATAAGTGCCCATATGAGGAGAATGGAGAGATCCAAAATTGACACCCTATCGTCGAAATTGAAAGAGCTAGAGGAGCAAGATCAAAAAACCTCAAAACCCAGCAGAAGACAAGAAATAACTAAGATCAGAGCTGAACTGAAGGAGATTGAGACATGAAAAACCCTCCAAAAAATCAATAAATCCAAGAGCTGGTTTTTTGAAAAGATCAACAAAATAGACAGACCACTAGCCAGATTGATTAAAAAGAAAAGAGAGAACAACCAAATAGATGCAATAAAAAATGATAAAGGGGAAATCACCACAGATTCCACAGAAATTCAAACCACCATCAGAGAATATTACAAACAACTCTATGCACATAAACTAGCAAACCTGGAAGAAATGGATAAATTCCTGGACTCCTGTGTCCTCCCAAGCCTAAACCAGGAGGAAGCTGAAACTATGAATAGACCAATAACAAGGTCAGAAATCGAGGCAGCAATTAAGAGCCTACCACACAAAAAAAGCCCAGGTCCAGACGGGTTCACAGCCGAATTCTACCAGACACACAAAGAGGACCTGGTACCATTCCTTCTAAAACTATTTCAAACAATACAAAAAGAAGGAATACTTCCCAAATTATTTTACGAGACCGACATCATCCTTATACCAAAACCCGGCAGAGATCCAACAAGAAAAGAAAACTTCAGGCCAATATCCATGATGAACATAGATGCAAAAATCTTCAATAAAATATTGGCAAGCCGAATGCAACAGCAAATCAAAAAACTTATTCACCATGATCAAGTAGGATTCATCCCGGGGATGCAAGGCTGGTTCAACATACGCAAGTCTATAAACGTAATTCACCACATAAACAGAACCAAAAACAAAAACCACATGATTATCTCAATTGACGCAGAGAAGGCATTTGACAAAATTTCAGCAGCCCTTTATGCTAAAAACCCTCAATAAACTTGGTATCGATGGAACGTATCTCAAAGTAATAAAAGCTATTTATGACAAACCAACAGCCAATATCATACTTAATGGGCAAAAACTGGAAGCATTCCCTTTGAAATCTGGTACTAGACAAGGATGCCCTCTTTCACCACTCCTATTCAATATAGTTCTGGAAGTTCTAGCCAGAGCAATCAGGCAAGGAAAAGAAATAAAGGGTATTCAAATAGGAAAGGTGGAAGCCAAATTGTCTCGATTTGCAGACGACATGATAGTATACCTAGAAGACCCCATCGCCTCAGCCCAAAAACTCCTGAAACTGATAAGCAACTTCAGCAAAGTCTCAGGATATAAAATCAATGTGCAAAAATCACAAGCATTCGTTTACACCAATAACAGACTTAAAGAAAGCCAAATCAAGAGCGAACTGCCATTCGCAATTGCTACAAAAAGAATAAAATACCTTGGAATACAACTCACAAGGAACGTAAGGGACCTCTTCAAGGAGAACTACAAACCACTGCTCAACGAAATCAGAGAGAACACAAACAGATGGAGAAACATTCCATGTTCATGGTTAGGAAGAATTAATATCGTGAAAATGGCTATACTGCCCAAAGTAATTTACAGAATCAACGCTATCCCCATCAAGCTACCATTGACTTTCTTCACAGAACTGGAAAAAACCACCATGAACTTCATATGGAACCAAAAGAGAGCCCGCATAGCCAAGTCAATTCTGAGCAAAAAGAACACAGCGGGGGGCATCACACTATCGGATTTCAAACTATACTACAAGGCTACAGTAATCAAAACAGCATGGTACTGGTACCAAAACAGAGATATAGACCAATGGGACAAAACAGAGGCACCGGAGGCAACACAACATATCTACAACTATACAATCTTTGATAAACCTGAAAAACAAGCAAGGGGGAAAGAATTCCCTGTTTAACAAATGGTGTTGGGAAAACTGGCTAGCCATGTGCAGAAAGCAGAAACTGAACCCCTTCCTGACACCTTACACTAAAATTAACTCCAGATGGATTAAAGACTTAAACATAAGACCTGGCACCATAAAAACCCTAGAAGGAAATCTAGGCAAAACTATCCAGGACATAGGAGTAGGCAAGGACTTTATGAACAAAACACCAAAAGCATTGGCAACAAAAGCCAAAATAGACAAATGGGACCTAATGAAACTCCACAGCTTCTGCACGGCTAAAGAAACAGTCACTAGAGTGAATCAGCAACCAACAGAATGGGAAAAAATTTTTGCAGTTTACCCATCTGACAAAGGGCTGATATCCAGAATTTACAAAGAACTCAAACGGATTTACAGGAAAAAAACAAACAAGCCCATTCAAAAGTGGGCAAAGGATATGAACAGACACTTTACGAAAGAAGACATATATGAGGCCAAGATTCATATGAAAAAATGCTCATCGTCACTGGTCATCAGAGAGATGCAAATCAAAACCACATTGAGATACCATCTCACGCCAGTTAGAATGGCGATCATTAAAAAATCTGGAGACAACAGATGCTGGAGAGGATGTGGAGAAAAAGGAACACTTTTACACTGTTGGTGGGAGTGTAAATTCATTCAACCATTGTGGGGAAGACAGTGTGGCCTTTCCTCAAGGCCTTAGAAATAGAAATTCCATTTGACCCAGCAATCCCATTACTGGGTATATATCCAAAAGACTATAAATCGTTCTACTGTAAGGACACATGTACACGAATGTTCATTGCAGCACTGTTTACAATGGCAAAGACCTGGAATCAACCCAAATGCCCATTGATAATAGACTGGATTGGAAAAATGTGGCAGATATACACCATGGAATATTATGCAGCAATCAGAAATGATGAGTTTGTGTCATTTGTAGGGACATGGATGAATCTGGAGAACGTCATCCTCAGCAAACTGACACAAGAACAGAAAATGAAGCACTGCATATTCTCACTCATAGGTGCGTGATGAAAAATGAGAACACATGGACACAGAAAGGGGAGTACTAAACAGTGGGGTCTATTGCGGGGAAAAGGGGAGGGCCAGTCTGAGGGGGAGGTGGGGAGGGATAGCCTGGGGAGAAATGCCAAATGTGGGTGAAGGGGAGAAGGAACAAAAAGCACACTGCCATGTGTGTTCCTACGCAACTGTCTTACATGCTCTGCTCATGTACCCCAAAACCTAAAATCCCATAAAAAATTTAAAAAAAAAAGAAACAGCTTAAGTGTCCATCAGCAAAAGAATAAGGAAATCTCGCATGTATACACAATGGAATATTATCCTGGCTTATGAAAGAAGGAAAGTTTGTTATTTGTGACAACATGGATGAACCTGAAGCATATTATGCTATGTGACATAATCCAGACACCAAAAAACAAATACTGCAAGGTTTCACTTACATGTGGAATCTAAAAACGTTGAACTCATAGAAATAGAGAGAAGGGTGGTTATCAGGGGTTGGGATCGGGGTTGGGGGAAATGGGGAGATGTTGGTCAAAGGGTACAAACCTGTAGCTATTAGATAAGTAAGTTCTGGAGACCTAACGTACAGCAAGGTGACTATAGTTCATAATAATCAATAGTATACTCTAAATTTTCTGAGAGTAGATCTCAAGTATTCTCACTACAAATGAAAACTATGTGAGTTGATGAGTATGTTAATAAGCTTGATTGTGGTAATCATTTCACAATACACACACATATCAAAACGAGAGCTAGTACACCTTAAATATACACAATTTTATTTCACAATTATATCTCAAAATGGTGAAAAAAGATCACATTATCTGTGAATACAAATAGTTTTAATTCCTTCTTTTCAGTCTGGCTGCATATTATTTCATTTTCTTCCCTGATGATCTTAGCTAGAATGTCCAAATATGATGTTAAATAAAAGTGGTGAAAATGAATATCCATGTCTTGTTCCTAATGTTGGAGGAAAAGGACTAAGTCTTTCACCATTAAGTATGATGCTTACTGTGAGGTTTTGGTAGATCATTTTTTTTCCAGATTGAGGAAGCACTAATCTATTTCTGAATTACTGAGGTTTTAGATTTTACCAAACGCTTTTTCTGGATCAGTTGAGATAATCCTTGTGAGGTTTTTCCCCCTTTCTTCTAATGATCTGGTATATAACGTTAAGTAATTTTCAGATATATAAACAATATATAATTCCTGGGATAAATTCCATTTGGTAATGTATAATCTTCCTTATGTATTATTAAATTCAGTTTGCCAGTATTTTTTTTATATTTCATTGTGGATTCATTTATTTTTATTTTATTTAATTACATTTTAGGTTTTGGGGTACATGTGTAGAACATGCAAGATAGTTGCATAGGTACACACGTGTCATGTGATTTGCTACCTTCCTCCCCTTCACCCTCATCTGGCATTTCTCCCGGTGCTATCCCTCCCCAGCTCCCTCCCCTACTGTCCCTCCCCTATTCCCCTCAATAGACCCCAGTGTGTAGTGCTCCCCCCCCGTGTCCATGTGTTCTCATTGTTCATCACCTGCCAATGAGTGAGAACACCCCATGTTTGCTTTTCTGTTCTTGTGTCAGTTTGCTGAGAATGATGTTCTCCAGATTCATCCATGTCCTACAAAGGACACGAACTCATCGTTTTTGATGGCTGCATAATATTCCATGGTGTATATCTGCCACATTTTCCCAGTCCAGTCAATCATCAATGGGCATTTGGGTTCGTTCCAGGTCTTTTCCATTGTAAACAGTGATGCAGTGAACATTTGTGTGCATGAGTCTTTATAGTAGAACGATTTATAGTCCTTTGGATATATAACCAGTAATGGGATTGCTGGGTCAAATGGAATTTCTATTTCTAGGTCCTTGAGGAATCGCCACACCGTCTCCCACAATGGGTGAACTAATTTACACTCCCATCAACAGTGTAAAAGTTTTCCTATTTCTCCACATCCTCTCCAGCATCTGTTGTATCCAGATTTTGTTAACGATCGCCATTCTAACTGGCATGAGATGGTATCTCAATGCCGTCTTGATTTGCATTTCTCTAATGACCAGTGATGATGAGCATTTTTTCATACGTTTGTTGGCCACATGTATGTCTTCTTTTGTAAAGTGTCTGTTCATATCCTTTGCCCATTTTGGAATCTGTTAGTTTGTCTTTTTCTTGTAAATCTGTTTTAGTTCTTTGTAAATTCTGGATATCAGCCCTTTGTCAGATGGGGTAAACTGCAAACAATTTTTCCCATTCTGTTGATTGCTGATTCACTGTAATGACTGTTTCTTTTGCCGTGCAGAAGCTGTGAAGTTTGATTAGGTCCCATTTGTCTATTTTGGCGTTTGTTGCCAATGCTTTTGGTGTTTTGGTCATGAAGTCCTTGCCTACTCCTATGTCCTGAATGGTTTTGCCTAGATTTTCTTCTAGGGTTTATTGGTGCCAGGTCTTATGTTTAAGTCTTTAATCCATCTGGAGTTAATTTTAGTGTAAGGTGTCAGGAAGGGGTCCAGTTTCTGCTTTCTGCACATGGCTAGCCAGTTTTCCCAACACCACTTATTAAACAAGGAATCCTTTTCCCATTGCTTGTTTTTGTCAGGTTTATCAAAGATTGTATGGTAGTAGATACGTTGTGTTGCCTCCAATGCCTCTATTCTGTTCCATTGGTCTATATCTCTGTTTTGGTACCAGTACCATGCTGTTTTGATTTCTGTAGCCTTGTAGTATAGTTTGAAGTCCGGTACTGTGATGCCTCCTGCTGTGTTCTTTTTGCTTACAATTGACTTGGCTATGCGGGCTCTCTTTTGGTTCCATATGAAGTTTAAGGTGTTTTTTTCCGGTTCTGTGAAGGTCATTGGTACCTTGATGGGAATAGCGTTGAGTCTGTAAATTACTTTGGGCAGTATGGCCATTTTGACGATATTCATTCTTTCTAACCATGAACATGGAATGTTTCTCCATCTGTTTCTGTCCTCTCTGATTTCATCGAGCAGTGGTTTGTAGTTCTCCTTGAAGAGGTCCTTTATGTTCCTTGTTAGTTGTATTCCTAGGTATTTTATTCTTTTTGTAGCAATTGTGAATGGCAGTTCATTCTTGATTTCGCTCTCTTGCAGTCTGTTATTGGTGTATAGGAATGCTTGGACTTGTGCACATTGATTTTGTATCCTGAGACTTTGCTGAAGGTGCTTACCAGTTTCAGGAGTTTTTGGGCTGAGATGATGGGGTCTTCTAGATATACTACCATGTCGTGTGCAAATAGAGACAATTTGGCTTCCTCCTTTCCTATTTTAATACCCTTTATTTCTTTTTCTTCCCTGATTGCTCTGGCTAGAACTTCCAGTACTATACTGAATAGGAGTGGTGAGAGAGGGCATCCTTGTCTAGTGCCAGATTTCAAAGGGAATGCTTCCAGTTTTTGCCCATTCAGCATGATATTGGCTGTTGGTTTGTCATAAATAGCTTTTATTACTTTGAGATACATTCCATCGATACCAAGTTTATTGAGGGTTTTTAGCATAAAGGGCTGTTGAATTTTGTCAAAGGCCTTCTCTGCATCAATTGGGATAATCATGTGGTTTTTGATTTTGGTTCTGTTTATGTGGTGAATTACGTTTATAGACTTGCGTATGTTGAACCAACCTTGCATCCCCGGGATAAATCCTACTTGATCATGGTGGATAAGCTTTTTGATGTGCTGTTGCAATCGGCTTGCCAATATTTTATTGAAGATTTTTGTATCTATGTTCATCATGGATATTGGCCTGAAGGTTTCTTTTCCTGTTGAGTCTTTGCTGGGTTTTGGTATCAGGATGATGTTGGTCTCATAAAATGATTTGGGAAGGATTCCCTCTTTCTGAATTATTTGGAATAGTTTCAGAAGGAATGGTAACAGTTCCTCTTTGTGTGTCTGTTAGAATTCGGCTGTGAACCCGTCTGGACCTGGGCTTTTATTGTGTGGTAGGCTCTTAATTGCTGCCTCGACTTCTGACCTTGTTATTGGTCTATTCATAGTTTCTGCTTCCTCCTGGTTTAGGCTTCGGAGGACACAAGTGTCCAGGAATTTATCAATTTCTTTCAGGTTTAGTAGTTTATGTGCATAGAGTTGTTTGTAATATTCTCTGATGATGGTTTAAATTTCTGTGGAATCTGTGGTGATTTCCCTTTTATCTTTTTTTATTGCATCTATTTGGTTATTCTGTCTTTTCTTTTTTATCATTCTGGCTAGTGGTCTATTTTGTTGATCTTTTCAAAAAACCAGCTCTTGGATTTTTTTATTTTTTTCAGGGCTTTTTTCTGTCTCTATCTCCTTCAGTACTGCTCTTATCTTGGTTATTTCTTGTCTTCTGCTAGGTTTTGAGTTTTTTTGATCTTGCTCCTCTAGCTCTTTCAAGTTTGATGATAGGTTGCCAATTTTGGATTTCTCCACTCTTCTCATGTGGGCACTTATTGCTATATATTTTCCTCTAGAGACTGCTTTAAGTGTGTCCCAGAGATTCTGGTACGTTGTGTCTTCGTTTTCATTGGTTTCAAAGAACTTCTTTATTTCTGCCTTCATTTCATTGTTTATCTAATCAACATTCAAGAGCCAGTTGTTCAGTTTCCATGAAGCTGTGTGGTTCTGAGTTAGTTTCTGAATTCTGAGTTCTAACTTGATTGCAGTATCGTCTGAGAGACTGTTTGTAATTATTTCAGTTGTTTTCCATTTGCTGAGGAGTGCTTTACTTCCAATTATGTGGTTAATTTTTGAGTAGGTGTGATGTGGTGCTGAGAAGAATGTATATTCTGTGGATTAAGGGTGGAGAGTTCTGTAAATGTCTATCAGATTTGCTTGTTCCAGGTCTGAGTTCACGTCCTGGATATCCTTGTTAATTTTCTGTCTGGTTGATCTGTCTAATATTGACAGTGGAGTGTTAAAGTCTCCCACTATTATTGTGTGGGAGTCTAAGTCTCTTTGTAAGTCATTAAGAACTTGCCTTATGTATCTGGGTGCTCCTGTATTCGGTCCGTATATATTTAGGATCATTAGGTCTTCTTGTTGTATGAATCCTTTTACCATTATGTATTGACCTTCTTTGTCTCTTTTGATCTTTGTTGCTTTAAAGTCTATTTTATCAGAAATGAGAATTACAACTCCTGCTTTTTTTTGCTCTCCATTTGCTTGGTAAATCTTTCTCCATGCCTTTATTCTGAGCCTTTGTGTATTCTTATATGTGAGATGGGTTTCCTGGATACAGCACACTGATGGGTTTTGGCTTTTTATACAATTTGCCAGTCTGTGTCTTTTGATTGATGCATTTAGCCCATTTACATTTAGGATTAATATTGTTATGTGTGAATTTTATCCTGCCATTTTGATGCTAGCTGACTGTTTTGTTCATTAATTGATGCAGATTCTTCATTTTGTTGATGCTCTTTAGCATTTGGTATGTTTTTGGAATGGCTGGTACTGGTTGTTCCTTTCTATATGTAGTGCCTCTTTCAGGAGCTCTTGTAAAGCAGGCCTGGTGGTGACAAAATCTCTGAGTACTTGCTTGTTCACAAAGGATTTCATTTTTCCTTCACTTCTGAAGCTCAGTTTGGCTGGATATGAAATTCTGGGTTGAAAGTTCTTTTCTTTAAGGATGTTGAATATTGGCCCCCAGTCTCTTCTGGCTTGTAGGGTTTCTGCCAAGAGATCTGCTGTGAGTCTGAAGGGATTCCCTTAGTGGGTGATCTGACCTTTCTCTCTGGCTGCTCTTAGTATTTTGTCCTTCATTTCAATCCTGGTGAATCTGACGATTATGTGCCTTGGGGTTGCTCTTGTTGAGGAATATCCTTGTGGTGTTCTCTGAATTTCCTGGACTTGAATATTGGCCTGCCTTCTAGGTTGGGGAAATTTTCCTGCATAATATCCTAAAGAGTATTTTACAGCTTGGATTTATTCTCTTCATCACATTCAGGTACACCTATCAAATGTAGATTAAGTGTCTTCACATAGTCCCACATTTCTTGGAGACTTTGTTCATTTTTTTTTGTGCTTTTTTCTCTAATCTTTCCTTCTCATTTTATTTCATTGAGTTGATCTTCGACCTCTGATAGCCTTTCTTCCGCTTTGTCAATTCGGCTGTTGAGACTTGTGCATGCTTCACAAGGTTCTCGTGTTGTGTTTTTCAGCTCCATTAATTCACTCATATTTCTTTCTAAGTTGTCCATTCTTGTTATCATTTCCTCAAATCTTTTCTCAAGGTTCTTAGTTTCTTTGCATTGAGTTAGAACATGTTCTTTTAGCTCACGGAAGTTTCTCATTACCCACCTCTGAAGTATGATTCTGTCATTTCATCACATTAATTATCTGTCCAGCTTAGTTCCCTTGCTGTTGAGGGGTTGTGGTCCCTTGTAGGAAGCGAGGTGTTCTGATTTTGGGTGTTTTTCTCCTTTTTGCGCTAGTTTCTTCCCATCTTAGTGGATTTATTCACCTGTCGTCTGAGTAGTTGCTGAATTTCCGATTGGGTCTCTTAGTGGATGTCCAGATTGTTGATGATGAAGTAATTTTGTTTCTTAGTTTTCCTTCTAACCATCTAGCCCCTCTGCTGTAGGACTGCTGAGGTCCACTCCAGGCCCTGCTTGCCTGGGGACCACCTGTAGCAGCTGCGAAACAGTGAGGGTTGCTACCAGTTTCTTCTGCTATTTTTGTCCCAGAATGATGCCTGCCAAATGTCAGTCTGATCAGTTTTTTGTGAGGTGACTCTTTGGATGTACAGGGGTCAGGAAGCTGCTTGAGGAGACAGTCTGTACTTTATAGGAGCTCAAGTGCTGAGCTGTGTGCTCTGTTGTTTATTCAGGGCTGCTAGGCAGGTACGTTTAAGTCTGCTGCAGCAGAACTCATAAAGCCCCTTTTTTTCCTCAGGTGCTCTGTCCTGGGGCTTTATTTACGAGTATCCATTGCACTGTCCTGCCCAGCAAGGAGACAGTCTAGTCACTGCCTGCCTGCAGAGGCTATGCTGAGCTGCACTGGGCTCTGCCCTGCTGCTGTGGGCTCTGCCCTGTTGCTGTGGGCTCTGCCCTGCTGTCGTGGGCTCCACCCTGCTGCTGTGGGCTCTGCCCTGCGGCCGTGGGCTCCATCCTGCTGCTGTGTATAATTCCCTGTAGTCCTGTTTATATGAGTATTGTTAGAACTGCTGTGGTGATAGTGGCCCGCCTCTGTAATGATGGACTCTCTCTGTTATTGTGGGTTGCCTCAGCAATGGCAGGTTGCCTTGGCAATGGCAGGCTGCATCAGCAATGGCAGAGTACCTCCATAGGGGTGTGGTGCCTCGGTAATGGCGGATACCCCTCACCCACTGGGCTGCAATGTCCTGGGTTCAGCTGTGCTTGCCATGAAACTCTTAACCCTGAACATTTCCAATTTCTGTTTTGTTTGTTTTTGTGGGGGTGGGACCCGCTGAGCCTGATCACCTGGCTCCCTGCCTGAGAGTCCTGTTTTTTTTAAGTTGAACAATTGACTTTCTCACCAGCATTTCAGTCGCCTGCTGAAAGGGCGCTTGGATCTGTGTGATTTCCTGTGTGGTGACCCACTGCACCGGCTGAAACAACATCGCTGTCTGGGGATCTCCTGGCCTGTCTTACTGTTTAAGTCCCATTTAATCAGATGAATGTGCTAATCTGCCTTCCCAAACCTCAAACTGCCAGTTTAACAGGGCAACCAGACCAGTGTATTTTGTACGGAGTGCTGCTGTGCTGCGACGCTGGTCGAAACAGCCATGCTGGCCAAAATAGCCATGCTGGCAGCCCATGGGGCTCCTACACCTGGGAATCTCCTGGTCTGTGAGCAATAAATATACGTCTGGAAATGCGACATCCACTCACCCTCTGAGCTTTCACTGGGAGCTGCAATTCTGAGTTGCTCCTGTAGCGCCATCTTCTCCTCCCCGCCAGTATTTTTAATCTAAACATTATTGTGGTAAGGGATACCATAACACAAAATTTACAGTGTTAACCATTTTTCAAATTCAGTGATATTAAGTACATTGACAATGCTATGCAACATTTATCACCATATATCTCCCAAACTGTTTCATTATCTCAAACTGAAGTTCTGTACTGACTTAAAAGTACTATTATTCTGTATTCCTCCCTTGCCCCAGCCCCTGGTAAACACTATTCTGCCTTTCTGTCTGAACAAATTGACAATTTTAGGTGGATCATACAAGTGGAATCACACAATATCTGTTGTTTCGTGTCTGACTTATGTCACTTAGCATAACATCTTCAAGGTTCAACAATATTGTAGCATTTATCAGAATATCATTTTTAAGGTGGAAGAATATTTTGTTGTATGTGTATGCTACATTTTATAAGAAATTATTTTTAATTGTGGTAAGAATGCAAAGCATGAGTTAACAAAAATTTTAAATGTATAATATGTTATTGTTAACTATAGATATAATGTTGTGCAAGCATATCTTGAGAGCTATTCATCATGCTTGACTGAAACTTTATGCCCATTGATCTCATTTCCCCACATTCCTTCCCCTGGTTACAACCATGACACTCTTTGATTCTATTAATTGGACTATTTTAGATACCTCCATAAGTGAAATCATGCAATATTTGTCTTTCTGTCACTGACTTATTTCACTTAGCGTAATGTCCTTAAGATTCTGTGTGTGTTTTTAAGACTGAATAGTATTCCATTGCACATATATACCACATTTTTTATTTAATTCATTCATCGATGAACATCGAGGTTGTTCTCACATATTTGCTCTTATGAATTATGCTACAGAGAACATACAAGTGTTAATTTACCTTAGAGATCCTGATTTCAATTCTTTTGCAGATATATCAAAAGTGGAATTGCTGGATCACATGGTAGTTCTATTTTTAATTTTGTGACAAACCTCCATATTATTTTTCCTAGCAGTTGTGCCGTTTTGCACTTCTATCAACAGTGTGGAAGTGTTTTCTTTTCCCCACATCTTTGCCAATATCACCTTTTTTAAAAAATAATATCCATCATGACAGATGTGAGGCAACATGTCATTACGGTTTTGGGTTTGTATTTTCTGAATGATTAGACATGTTATTACCTTTTTATACACGTGTTGGCCATTTGTATGTCTTTCAAAAAATTTATTCAAATTCGTAGCCCATTTTTAAATTGGCGTACAGTTTCCTTTACAACTGAGTTGTAGGTCTTTCCTATACATTTTGTAAATCAACCCTTTATCAAAAGTAAGGTTTGCAGATATTTTCCTTCATTCTGTAAATTACATTTTCACTCTGTTGATTGTTTCCTTTGCTGTTTAGAAATCTTTTTAGCTTGATGTAGTCCCACTTCTCTATTTTTTAATGTTTGTTGCCTGTGCTTTCGGTGTTATATCTAAAAAATCATTGCCAAGGCAAACATCATGAAGCTTTTCTTTTATGTTTTCTTATAAGAGTTTTACAGTTTCAGGTCTTGTGTTTAAGTCCTACCATTTTTAGTAGATTTTTGTGTATGGCATATGGTAAAAATGCAATTTTATTCTTTTGCATGTCAATATTTGGTTTTCCCAGAACCAATTATTGAAGAGATTGTATGTTCTTGGCACCTATGTCAAAAGTGAATTGATTAGAAATGTGTGAATTTATTTTTGAGTTCTCTTTTCTGTTCCATTGGTCTACGTGTCTGTTTTTACACCAGTATTATGCTGATTTTGTTAACATAGCTTTGTAGTATAATTTGAAGTCAGATAATGTGGTCCTTCCCACTTCAGTGAGACTGACTCCATGTTCTCCTGGGTTGTAGAAATTTTCAATTAGTTTTTTATTTCTTCCAAAGGAAATATGTCCATGAATTCATGCTCAATTGGTCTGCTTGTGGGGGAAAGTTCCTACCTCACTACATTGTGAACTCTGAGTTTTGCTACTATTTTGTTGAGGATTTTTTCCTTAAGAAATGAGTATATAAATATGTCTACATTCATAAGACATATTGTTTTGTAGTCTTCTTGTGATATCTTTTTTGATTTTGTTATTAGGATAATATTAAAAGAATTGGGAAGTGTTTTCTTTTCTTCTACTTTCTGAAAAATATGGTAATAAGTTGGTATTAACTGTTCTTTAAATGATTGGTAGCATTAACCTATGAAGCCACCTGGGTTTGGACTTTTCCTTTAAGAGAGTTTTAAAATTTTTGTTTGCTAATTTAACCTCTTTATTTTTTGTAGGTCCATTGAAATTTTAGGTTATTTTTTTAATCAGTCTCAGTAGTTTGTGTCTTTGAAGGAGTTGTTCCATTTCATGTAAGTGATCTAATACATTAGTATACTATTGTTCATAGTTTCCCCTTACAATGGTTTTCGTGTTCGTAAAGTTACTTTCTGTATACTTTTCTTCATTCTTAATTTTACTAATTTGATTCTTCTCACATTTTCATGGTCATTTTAGCTAAATGTTTGTCAAAATTGTTGATCTCTTCAAACAACCAATTTTATGGTTTATTGATTTTTCTTTGTTGTTATTTCACTAATATCTTAATATTTTCTGTAATCTCTTTATTATTTTCTTTCTTCTGCTTGCTTTAATATTAATTTGCTCTTCTTTCTCTGATTTGTCAAGTTGAAGTTCAAGTTATTACATTAGGGTCTTCTTTCTATCTCAATACAGGCATTTACAGCAATCAATTTCCCTCTAACAACTGCTTTAGTTGTGTCCCATATTTGGAATATTGTGTTTTCATTATCATTCATCGCAAAGTAGCTTATAATTTCCCTTGTGATTTTTGCTTTATCTCAGTGAGTATTTATCAGTGTGTTGTTTAATTTTCATATATTTGTGAAAATTCCAATTTTTCCTGCACTATTGACCTCTAATGTTATTTCATTACATTTGGAGAATATACATTGTATAATTTAAACTACGTTAATTTATGTGGTTTGTTTAAATCTTTAAAATATGGTCTATCCTGGAGAATGTTCTGTGTGCAGTTGAAAAATATGTTTTTTCACCTACTGTTTGGTGAGATAGTCTCTAGGTGTCTACATGGGCTAGTTGGTTTATAGTGCATTTCAAGTTTTCTATTTCAAGGTTGATCTCAACCTGCCTATCCATTATTAAAAATGATGCATTGAAGTTTTCCACTATTGTTAAATTTTATATCTCTCCCTTTATTTATCTTAATATTTGCTTTATTTGTTTTAAGACTGTGTTCTTAGGTGCATCTATGTTTATAAATTTATTTCTTCCATAGGTAGTAAAACTTATTTCATTATACTATCTCCCCTTACCACAGCAATATTTTTACTTTAATTCAGTTTGACACATTACTGCAGCCACTCCATACTACTTATACTTTAAATTTATTTATATCTTTCAATCTAAAGTGTGACTCCTGTAGAAAATATATAACTGTATTTTGCTTTTGTAAATCTCATTTAACTATCTCTGCCTTTTGATTACATTGTTTAATCTATGCACATTTAAAGTTATTGAAACAATTGAATTTACACCTGCCATTTTACTGATTTAAAATACATTTTGGGCTTTTCAGTTCCTGTATCTCTTTTTTACTGTTGTTCTTTATACTTTAATTTCTGGGGTACAGGTGCAGAATGTGCAGGTTTGTTACATAGGTGCACATTCCATGGTGATTTGCCACACCCATCAACCCATCATCTACATTAGGTGTTTCTCCTAATGCCATCTCTCCCCTAGCCCCCTAACCCCTGACAGGCCCTCGCGTGTGATGTTCCCCTCCCTGTATCCATGTGTTCTCATTGTTCAATTCCCAAACATGAGTGAGAACATGTGTTTGGTTTTCTGCTCTTGCGTTAGTTTGCTGAGAATGGTAGTTTCTTCTTCATCCATGTCCTTGCAAAGGATATAAACTCATCACTTTTAATGGCTGCATAGTATTCCGTGGTGTATATGTGACACATTTTTTAAAATCCAATCTATCATTGACTGGCATTTGGGTTGGTTCCAAGTCTTTGCTATTGCAAACAGTGCCACAAAAACATATGTGTGCATGTGGTATTATAGTAGAATGATTTATAAAGCTTTGGGTATATACCCAGTAATGAGAATGCTGGGTCAAATGGTATTTCTACTTCTAAATTCTTGAGAAATTACCACACTGTCTTCTACAATGGTTTAACTAATTTACACTCTCACCAACATTATGAAAGTGTTCGTATTTCTCCACATCCTCTCCAGCATGTTTTTTCCTTACTTTTCTTTTTTATTATTATTATACTTTAACTTCTGGGGTACATGTGCAGAATGTGCAGGTTTGTTAAATAGGTATACGCATGAGATGGTGTTTTGCTGTATCCATCACCCCATCATCTACATTAGGTATTTCTCCTAATGTTATTCCTCCCCTAGCCCCACAATCCCTTGCTATCCCTCCCCCAAACTCCCAGCTCCCAACAGGCTCCAGT
This sequence comes from Callithrix jacchus, assembly GCF_049354715.1. Classification (NCBI taxonomy): domain Eukaryota; kingdom Metazoa; phylum Chordata; class Mammalia; order Primates; family Cebidae; genus Callithrix; species Callithrix jacchus. The sequence continues at coordinate 70,483,481 of NC_133524.1, forward strand.
GTGTGATGTTCCGCTCCCTGCATCCATGTGTTCTCACTATTCAACACCCACTATGAGCGAGAACATGCTGTGTTTGGTTTTCTGCTCTATCAGTTTGATGAGAATGATGGTTTCCAGCTTCATCCATGTCCTTGCAAAGAACATGAACTCATCTTTTTTATGGCTGCCTAGTATTCCATTGTGTATACGTACCACATTTTCTGTATCCAATCTATCATTGATAGGCATTTGGGTTGGCTCAGAGTCTTTGCTATTGTGAACAGTGCTGCAATAAATATACGTGTGCATGTGCCTTTATAATAGAATGATTTATAAACATTTGGGTATATACCCAGTAATAGAATTGCTGGGTCAAATGGTATTTCTAGTTCTAGATCTTTGAGGAATCGCCACATTGTCTTCCACAATAGTTGAATTAATTTACACTCCTACCAACAGTGTAAAAGTGTTTCTATTTCTCCATGGCCATTACAAAATGGTAAGGGGATTAATGCAACAAGAAGAGCTAACTATCCTAAATATATATGCACCCAATACAGGAGCACTCAGATACATAAAGCACGTTCTTAAAGACCTACAAAGACACCCCTGAATGCTCCTGAATGACTACTGGATAAATAATGAATTGAAGGCAGAAATAAAAATGTTCTTTGGAATCAATGAGAATGAAGACACAGCATACCAGAATCTCTGGGACACATTTAAAGCAGTGTGCAGAGGAAAATTTTTAGCACTAAGTACCCACAAAAGATAGGAGGACAGACCCTAAATCAACACCCTAACGTCACAATTAAAATAACTAGAAGAGCAAGAACAAACAAATTCAAAAGTTTCCTGATTTTTTAATAATTGTGAATTCTAACTGTTGTGAGATTGTATCTCATTGTGGTTTTGATTTGCATTTCTCTAATGACCACTGATGATGAGCTTTTTTTTTTATGTTTGATGACTGACTGCATACATGTCTTCAGTCAGTCATCAAACATACAAAAAAGAAGTTTTGACAAGTGTCTGTTTATAACCTTGCCAACTTTTTGATGGGGTTGTTTGTTTTGTTCTTGTAGATTTGTTTAGGTTCTTTGTAGATTCTGGATACTAGTCCTTTGTCAGATGGATAGATTGCAAAAATTTTCTCCCATTCTGTAGGTTTCCTGTTCACTCTGACGATAGTTTCCTTTGCTGTAAAGAAGCTCTTTATTTTATTAGATCCTATTAATCAATTTTGGCTTTTGTTGCCATTGCTTTTGGTGTTTTAGTCATGAAGTCTTTGCCCATGCCTGTGTCCTGTATGGTATTGCCTAGATTTTCTTCCAAGGTTTTTATGGTTTTAGGTCTTATGTTTAAGTCTTTAATCTATCTTGAGTTAATTTTTGTGTAAGGAATAAAGAAGGGATCCAGTTTCAGCTTTCTGTATGTAACTAGCTAGTTTTCCCAACACCAATTCTTAAATAAGTAATCCTTTCCCCATTGCTTGTTTTTGTCAGAGTTGTCACAGATCAGATTGTTGCAGATGTGTGGCATTATTTCTGAGACCTCTGTTCTGTTCCACTGGTCTATATCTCTTTTGGTACCAGTATCATACTGTTTTGGTTACTGTAGCCCTGTAGTATAGTTTGAAGTCAGGTACTGTGATGCCACCAGCTTTGTTCTTTTTGCTTAGGTTTGTCTTGGCTATGCTGACTTTTTGGTTCCATATAAAATTTAAAGTAGTTTTTCCAGTTCTATGAAGAAAGTCAATGGTAGCTTGATGGGAATAGCATTAAATCTATCAATTACTTGGGCATTATGGCCATCTTCACAATACTGATTCTTTCTATCCATGAGCATGAAATGTTTTTCCATTTGTTTGTGTACTCTCATTTCCTTGAGCAGTAGTTTATTGTTTTCCTTGAAGAGGTCCTTCCCATCCTTTGTTAGTTTCATTCTTAGGTACTTTATTTTGTTTGTAGCAATTGTGAATGGGAGTTGACTCATGATTTGGCTCTCTGTCTCATTGGCATATAGGAATGCTTATAATTTTTGCACATTAATTTTGTATCCTGAGACTTTGCTGAAGTTGCTTACCAGCTTAAGGAGATTTTGGGCTGAGAAAATGGGGTTTTCTAAATATACAATCATGTCATCTATAAACAGAGACAATTTGACTTCCTCTTTTACTAATTGAATACCCTTTATTTCTTTTTCTTGCCCGATTGTCCTGGCCAGAACTTCCAATAGTATGTTGAATAGAAGTGGTGTGCCAGTTTTTAGAGGGAATGCTTCCAGCTTTTGCCCATTGAGTATCATATTGGCTGTGGGTTTGTCATAAATAGTTATTAGTATTTATAAATTTGTTTCATCAATACCTATTTATTGAAAGTTTAGCATAAAGAGATGTTGAATTTTGTCAAATGCCTTTCCTGCTTCTATTGAGATAATCATGTGTTTTTTGTCAGTAACTCTGTTTATGTGATTGATTACATTTATTGATTTGCATATGTTGAACTAACCTTGCATCCTAGGGATGGAGCAAACTTGATTATGGTGGATAAGCTTTTTAAAGTTCTGTTGGACTTGGTTTGCCGTATTTTATTGAGGATTTTCACATCAATGATCATCAGGGATATTGGTCTGAAATTTTCTTTTTTTGTTATGTCTCAGCCAGGTTTTGGTATCTGGATAATGCTGGCATCATAAAATGAGTTAGGGAGGATTCCCTCTTTTTCTATTGTTTGGAATGTTTTCAGAAGGAATGGTACCAGTTTCTTCTTGATCTCTGTTAGAATTTGGCTGTGAACCTGTCTGGTCCTGGACTTTTTTTTTTTTTTTTGGTTGCTAGGCTATTAATTGCTGCCTGAATTTCAGACCTTGTTGTTGGTCTATGCAGGGCTTTGACTTCCTGGTTTAGTTTTGGAAGGCTGTATGTGTTTAGGAATGTATCCTTCTCTACTAGATTTTCTAGTCGATTTGCATAGAGGTGCTTATAATATTCTCTGATAGTAGTTTATATTTCTGGAGATCGCTGGTGATACCTCTTGATCATTTTTTAATGTCCCTATTTGATTATTTTCTCTTTTCTTCCTCATTATTTTTGCTAGCAGTCAATTTTTTCAATTTTTTTGGTTAATCTGTTCAAAAAACAAGCTCCTGAATTCACTAACTTTTTGAAGGGTTTTTCGTGTGTCTACCTTTTCTAGTTTTGCTGTGAACTTAGTTATTTCTTGTCTTCTGCTAGCTTTTGAATTTGTTTGCTCTTGCTTCTCTAGTTCTTTTAATTGCAATGTTAGGGTATCGATTTTAGATCTTTTCTTTTTTCTCTTGTAGGCATTTCTTAATACTAAGTTTTAATTTGATTGCACTGTGGTCTAAGAGACTCTTTGTTATAATTTTTGTTCTTTTGCATTTGCTGAGGAGTGTTTTACTTCCAATTATGTGGTCAATTTTAGTCTAAGTGCAATGTGATTTTGAGAAATATGTATATTCTGTTGATTTGAGGTATAGAGAGTTCTGTAGATGTCTATTAGGTCCTCTTGGTTCAGAGCTGAGTTCAAATCCTGGATATCCTTCTTAATTTTCTGTCTCATTGATCTGTCTAATATTGGCAGTGGGGTGTTAATGTCTCCCACTATTATTGTGTGGGAGTCTAAGTCTCTTTGTAGATCTCTAAGAACTTGCTTTATAAATCTGAGTGCTCCTGTACTGTGTGCATAGATATTTAGAATGATTAGCTCTTCTTGTTTCCTTGATTATTTACCATTATGTAATGCCCTTCTATGTCTCTTTTGGGTTTTGTTGATTTAAAGTCTGCTTTATTGGAGACTAGGATTGCAACACCTGCTTTTTTTTCTTTCCATTTGCTTGGTAAGTATTCCTCCGCCCATTAATTTTAAGCCTACATGTGTCTTTGCAAGTGAGATGGCTCTCCTAAATGCGGCACACTAATGGGTCTTGATTCTTTATCCAATTTGCCAGTCTGTGTTTTCTAATTTCGGCATTTAACCCATTTACATTTAAGGGTAATATTGTTATGTGTGAATTTGTTCCTGCCATTATGAAGCTAGCTGGTTGTTTTGCCCATTAGTTAATGCAGTTTTTCATAGCATCGATGGTCTTTACAATTTTATATGTTTTTGCAGTGGCTGGTACTGGTTGTTTCTTTCCATCTTTAGTGCTTCTTTCAGGAGCTCTTGCAAGGCAGGCCTGGTAGTGACAAAATATCTCAGCATTTGCTTGTCTGTAAAGAATTTTATTTCTCTTTCACTCATGAAGTTTATTTTGGCTGGATATAAAACTCTAGGTTGAAAATTTCTGTCTTTAAGAATGTTGAATATTTGCCCACTCTCTTCTGGCTTGTAGTGTTTCTGCCAAGAGTTCCTCTGTTAATCTGATGGGCTTCTATTTGTGGGTATCTCAACCTTTCTTGCTAGGTGCCCTTAACATTTTTTCTTTCATTTCAACCTTGGTGAATCTGGCAATTATGTGTCTTGGGGTTGCTCTTCTCAAGGAGTATCATTATGGTGTTTTCTGTATTTCCTGAATGTGAATTTTGGTCTGTCTTGCTAGGTTAAAGAAGTTCTCCTGGATAATATCCTGAAAAATATTTTCCGACTTGGTTCCAGTATCCCTGTCACTTTTAGGTACACCTATCAAATGTATATTTGATCTTTTCATATAATCCCATATTTCTTGGAGGTTTTGTTCATTTCTTTTCCCTCTTTTTTCTCTAATCTTGTCTTTTTACTTTATTTTATTGAGTTTATTTGCAATCTCTGATATGCTTTCTTCCACTTGATCAATTTGGCTATTGACAATTGTGTATGATTCATGAAGTTCTCATGCTGTGTTTTTCAGCTCCATCAGGTCATTTATGTTCTTCTCTACACTGGTTATTCTAGTTAGCAATTTGTCTAACCTTGTTTTCAAGGTTCTTAGCTTTTTTGCATTGGGTTAGAGCATGCTCCTTTAGCTTGAAGGAGTTTGTTATTACCCACCTTCTGAAGCCTACTTCTGTGAATTCATCAAACTCATTCTCCATCTAGTTTTGTTCCCTTACTGGCGAGGGCTTGTGATCCTTTGGAGGAGAAGAGGTTTTCTGGTGTTTGAAATTTTCAGCTTTATTGCACTGTTTTTCCCCAATCTTCATGGATTTATCTACTTTTGGTCTGTGAAGTTAATGGCTTTTGGATGGGGTCTCTAAGTGGATGTTTTTTTTGTTGATGTTGACACTATTGCTTTCTGTTTTAGTTTTCCTTCTAACATTCAGGCTCCTCTGCTGCAGGTCTGCTGGAGTTTGCTGGAGGTTCACTCCAGACCCTGTTTGCCTGTGCATCATAGGTGGAGGCTGCAGAACAGAAAATATTGCTGCATTTCTTCCTCTGTAATCTTCATCCCAGAGTGGCACTTGCCAGATGGCAGGGAGAGCTCTCCTGTAGGAGGTGTCTGTTGACCCCTACTGGGAGGTGTCTCCCCATCAGGAGCAATGGGTGTCAGGGACCCACTTGAGGAGGCAGTCTGTCCCTTATCAGAGCTCAAACACTGTGCTGGGAGATCCACTTCTCTCTTCAGAGCTGCCGGGCAGGGACATTTAAATCTAAAAGTGTGCCCACAACTGCTCCTGCTCCCAGGTGCTCTGTCTCAGGCATGTGGGGGTTTTATTTATAAGTCCCTGACTGGGGTTGCAGCCTTGTTTTCAGAATGCCCTTTCCAGAGAGGAGGGAATCTAGAGAGACAGGCTAGCTGCAGCAGCCTTGCTGAGCTGCAGTGGGCTTTGCCTAGTTTGAACTTCTAGGCGGCTTTGTTTACATTGTGAGGGGGAAGCTGACTACATAAGCCTCAGCAATGGTGGATGCCCCTTACTCCTCCAAGCTTGAGCACCCCAGGTAGAGCTCAGACTGTTGTGCTGGCTGAGAGAATTTCAAGCCAGCAGATCTTAGCTTGCTGGTCTCTGTGGGGGTGGGACCCACCAAGCCAGACCACTTGGCTCTTCGGCTTCAGCCCCCTTTCCAGGGTAGTGAACAGTTCTGTCTCACTTGTGTTCCAGGTACCACTGGGGTATGAAAAAACTGCAGGTATCTCTGTGTCTGCCCAAACAGCTGTTCCGTTTTGCACTGGAAATACAGTGCCCTGGTGTTATAGACACCAGAGGGAATTTCCTGGTCTGTGGGTTGCAAAGACCATGGCAAAAGCACAGTATCTGGGCCAGAGTGAATGGTGCTGTCCCTAATGGCTTCCCATGGCTAGGAGAGGGAGTTCCCTGACCCCTGTACTTCCCCACCATGCATTGGCTCACCCTCTTTGGGCTGCACACACTGTCCAACCAGTTTCAATGATATGAACTGGGTACCTCAGTTAGAAATGCAGAAAACAACCAACTTTTGTATTGATCTTGCTGGAAGCTGCAGACCAGAGCTGTTTCTATTCAGCCATTTTGCCAGAAATCTCCTACTGTTGTTTTTTGGATCAAGTGAATATTTTCTAATGTGACATTATTCCCTTAACAATTTTTTCATAGTATGTTTACTGTAATTTTTCACTGTGATTTTTTTCTTATTGTTAGCTTTGAAGTTGGCTATATACTTTTTTAAAAAATTAATTTTTAATTTTTATGGTTACATGTTAGATATATATATATTTATGAGATAAATGATATATTTTGACACAGGTATAAAATGTGTAATAATCACATAAGGGTAAATAGGGTATCCATCAACTCAAGCATTTGTCATTTCTTTGTGAAATAAATATTCCAATTATACTCTTAGTTATCTTAAAATGTACAATCATTTATTGTTTACTGTAGTCATCTTGCTATCAAATAATAGAACTTATACATTGTATCTAAAAAATTTTTTGGACTGATTACTCATGCTCAGTTTCTGCCCCCATCCCACTACACTTTCCAGCCAATGATAATGACTATTCTGCTCTCTGTCTCCATGAGTTCAATTGTTTTAATTTTTGCTCCCACAAATGAGTGACATCATGTAAAGTTTGACTTTCTCTTCCTGGCTTATTTCACTTAATATAATAATCTCTAGTTCTGCATTGTTGAAAATGATAGGATAAGACTTCTGTTTATTCCTGAATAGTACTCCACTGTGTTTATAGACCACATTTTCTTTATTTATCTGTTGATGAGCACTTAGGTTGCTTCCGAATTTTGGCTACTGTAAATAATGCTGCAATAAATATGGAAATGCAAAAATATTTTGAATATACTAATTTTAAAAATCAATGTATTTTTATAATCAGTATATTATAAAAGGAATGTACCCAGCAATAAGATTGCTGGATTATATACTAGTCCTATTTTTAGTTTTTTTTTTAAAAACCACCAAACTGTTCTTCACAATGGTTGTACTAATTTACATTCCTGTCAGAGTGTGAAAGGGTTGCTTTTTCTCCACAACCTCATCAGCACTTGTTATTGCCTATTTTAGGATAAAAGTCATTTTAATTGAGTTGAGATGATACCTCATTGTAGTTTTGATGTGCATTTCTCTGATAGTCAGTGATGGTGAAAATCTTCACATACACAAATCTTTCATTTGCATATCTTTCTAAAATAAATATCTATGCAGCTATTTTCCCTTTTTTGTATTATACTTTAAGTTCTGGGATACATGTGCAGAACATACAGATTTGTTACATAGGTATACACATTCCATGGTGGTTTGTTGCACCCATCAACCCATCGTCTACATTAGGTATTTCTCCTAATGCTACTTCTCCACTACCTCCCCACCCCCTGACAGGCCCCGGTGTGTGATTTTGCCCTCCCTATGTTCATGTGTCCTCATTGTTCAACTCCCAATTATGAGTGAGAACGTGTGGTGTTTGGTTTTCTTTTCCTGTGTTAGTTTGCTGAGGATGAGCATCCACATCCAGCAAAGGATGTGAACTAATCCTCTTTTATTGCTGCATAGTATTTCATGGTGTATATGTGCCACATTTTCTTTATCCAGTTTATCGATGGGCATTTGTGTTGGTTCCAAGTCTTTGCTATTGTGAACAGTGCTGCAATAAACATACATGTGCATGTGTCTTTACGGTAGAATGATTTATAATTTTTTGGGTATATACCCAGAAATGGGATTGCCAGTTCAAATAATGTTTCTGTTTCTAGATCCTTGAGGAATTGCCAAACTGTCTTCTACAATGGTTGAAATAAATTCCACTCCCACCCACAGTGTAAAAGCGTTCTTATTTCACCACATCCTCTTGAACATCTGTTGTTTTCTGACTTTTTGATGATTGCCATTCTAACTGACATGAGATAGTATCCTATTGTGGTTTTGATTTGCATTTCTCTAATGACCAGTGATGATGAACTTTTTTTCATGTTTGTTGGCCACATAAATGTCTTCTTTAGAGAAATGTCTCTTCATATATTTGCCCACTTTTTGATGAGGTTGGTTTTTCTTGTAAATTTGTTTAAGTTCCTTGTTGGTTCTAGATATAAGCCCTTTGTCAGATGGATAGATTGCAAAAATTTTCTCCCATTCTCCCAGGTCTTTTCACTCTGGTGATAGTTTCTTTTGTGTGCAGAAGCTCTTTAGTTTAATTAGATCCCATTAGTCAATTTTGTTTTTTGTTGCCATTGCTTTTGGTGTTTTAGTCATAAATTCTTTGCCTGTGTTGATGTCCTAAACTGTATAGCTTAGGTTTTCTTCTCAGGTTTTTATGATTTTAGGTCTTATGTTTAAGTCTTTATTTCATCTTAAGTTAATTTTTGTATAAGGTGTAAGGAAGGGATCCAGTTACAGTTTTCTGCATATGGCTAGACGGGTTTTTCAATACCATTTATTAAATAGTGAATCCTTTCCCCATTGCTTGTTTTCATCAGGTTTGTAAAATATCAGGCAATTGTAGATGTGCGGTGTTATTTTGGAGATCTCTATTCAATTCCATTGGTCTGTATATTTGTTTTGGTACAAGTACCATGCTGATTTGATTACTGTCACCTTGTAATATAGTTTAAAGTCAGGTAGTGTACTACCTCCAGTTTTGTTCTTTTTGCTTATTTTTGTCTTGGCTATATGGGCTCTTTTTTGATTCCATATAAAATTTAAAGTAGTTTTCTCTAATTCAGTGAAGAAAGTCAATGGTAGTTGATGGGGATAGCTATGACCATACTTTAAGCAGTATGGCCATTTTCACGATATTGATTCTTTCTATCCATGAGCATAGAATTTTTTTCCATTTGTTTGTGTTCTCTCTTATTTCCTTGAGCAGAGGTTTTTTGTTCTCCTTGAAGAGATCTTTCACACTCCTTGTAAGTTGTATTCGTAGGTATTTTATTCTCTTTGTAGCAATTGTGAATGGGAGTTCACTCATGATTTGGCAATCTGTTTATCTGTTATTGGTGTATAGGAATTCTTATGATTTTTGCACATTGATTTTGTATCCTGAAACTTCACCAACATTTCTTATCAGCTTAAGGAGATTTGGGCTGAGAGGATGGGGTTTTCTAAATATCCAGTCATGTCATCTGCAAACAGAGACTATCTGATTTCCTCTTTTCCTAATTGAATACCCTTTATTTCTTTCTTTTGCCTCTTTCTTTCTCTTGCCTGGCCAGTACTTTCTATAGTATGTTGAATAGGAGTGATGAGTGAGGGCATCCTTGTCTTGTGCTAGTTTTCAAAGAGAATTTTTCCAGCTTTTGCATTCAGTATGATATTGGCTCTGGGTTTGTCATAAATAGCTCTTATTAGTTTGAGATAACGTTCCATTGATATCTAGTTTATTGAGATTTTTTAGCATGATGGGGCATTAAATTTTATCAAAGACCTTTTTGGCATCTACTGAGACAATCATGTGTTTTTTCGTCATTGGCTGTTTATGTGCTAGATTACATATATTGGTTTTTGTGTATTGAGCCAGCCTTGCATCCCAGGGATGAAGCTAACTTGGTTACGGTAAACAAGCTTTTTGATGTGCTGCTGGACTTGGTTTTCCATAAGTTTATTGAGGATTATTGCATCAATATTTATCAGGGATATTGGCCTAAAATTTCCTGTTTTTTTTTTTTTTTGTTTTGCTCCTGCCAGGTTTTGGTGTCAGGATAATGCTGACCTCATAAAATGAGTTAGGGAGAATTCCCTCTTTTTCTATTGTCTGGAATAGTTTCAGAAGGAATGGTATCAGCTCCTCTTTGTATCTCTGGTAGACTATGGTTATGAGTCCATCTGATCCTCGGCTTTGTTTGGTTGGTAGGCTAGTAATTATTGCCTGAATTTTAGAACTTGCTACTGGTCTATTAAGGGATTCGACTTCTTCCTGGTTTAGTTTTGGGAGGCTGTATGTGTTTAGGAATTTTTCCTTTTCTTCTAGATTTTCTAGTTTTGTTTGCATAGAGCTGTTTATAGTATTCTCTGATTGTAGTTTGTATTTCTGTGGGATCAGTGGTAATCTCCCCTTTATCATTTTTTATTGTGACTATTTGACTCTTCTCTCTTTTATATTAGTCTGACTGGCAGTCTGTCTATTTTATTAATCTTCTCAAAACACCAGCTCCAGAATTCATTGATTTTTTTTGAAGGGTTTTCTGTGTCTTTATCTTTTTCAGTTTGGCTCTGATCTTAGTTATTTTTTGTCTTCTGCTGGCTGTTGAGTTTGCTTACTCTTGTTTCTCTAGTTTTTTTAATTTTGATGTTAGTGTATTGATTTTAGATAATTCCTGCTTTCTCCTGTGGGCATTTAGTGTTATAAATTTTCCTTTAAACACTCTTCAGCTGTGTCTCAGAGATTCTGGTATGTTGTAGCATTGTTCTCTTTAGTTTCAAAGAACTTATCTATTTCTGCCTTAATTTCATTATTTACCCAGTAGTTACACGGGAACAGGTTTTTCAGTTTCGATGTACTTGTGTGGTTTCGAGTGAGTTTCCTAATCCTGAATTCCAATTTGATTGCACTGTAGTCTGAGAAACTGTTTGTTATGATTCCTGTTCTTTTTCATTTGCTCAGAAGTGTTTTACTTACAATTATGGTATCAGTGTTAGAATAAGTGTGATGTGGTGCTGAGAAGAATGTATATTCTGTGGACTTGGGGTGGAGAGTTCTTTAGATGTCTCTTAGGCGGTTTGGTCCAGAGCTGAGTTCAAGTCCTGGATATCCTTGTTAATTTTCTGTCTTGTTCGTCTGTCTAATATTGACAGTGGGGTGTTAAATTCTCCGACTAATATTGTATGAGAGTCTAAGTCTCTTTGTAAGTCTTTAAAAACTTGCTTTATGAGTCAGGTTGCTCCTGTATTGAATGCATATATATTTATGACAGTTAGCTCTTCTTGTTGCATTGATCTCTTTACCATTATGTAATGCCCTTCTTTTTTTTATCTTTATTGGTTTAAAGTCTGTTTCATCAAAGACTAGGACTGCAACCCCTACTGTTTTTTTTGCTTTCTATTTTCTTGGTAAATACTCCTCCATCCTTTTATTTTGAGCCTATGTGTGTCTTTACATGTGAGATGGGTCTCCTGAATACAGCACTCCAATGGGTCTTGACTCTTTATCCAATTTATGAGTCTGTGTCTTTTAATTGTGGCAGTTAGCTTGTTTACATTTAAAGTTAATATTGTTATGTGTGAATTTGATCTTGCCATTATGATGTGAGCTGCTGATTTTTACCCTTTAGTTGTAGCAGTTTCTTCATAGTGTTGATGGACTTTACAATTAGGTATCTTTTTGTAGTGGCTGGTTCCAGTTTTTTTTTTTTTTTTTTTTCTGTATTTAGTGTTTTCTTCAAGAGCTCCTGTAAGACAGGTCTGGCTGTGACAAAATCTCTCAGCATTTATTTTTATGTAAAAGATTTTATTTCTTTTTCACTTATGAAGCTTAGTTTGGCTGTACATGAAATTCTGGGTCAAAAATTTTTTCTTTAAGGATGTTGAATATTGGCTCATGATCTCTTCTGGCTTGTTGGTTTTCTGCTGAGAGATACTCTGTTAGTCTGATGGGATTTCCTGTTTGGGTAACATGACCTTTCTCTTTGGCTACCCTTAACATTTTTCCTTCATGTCAACCTTGGTGAATCTGACAATTATGTGTCTTGGGGTTTCTCTTCTTGAGGAGCATCTTTGTGGTCTTCTCTGTATTTCCTTAATTTGAATGTTAGCCTTTCTTTCTAGGTTGGGAAAGTTCTCCTGAATAATGTCCTGAAGAGTGTTTTCCAACTTGGTTCCATTCTCCCTGTCACTTTCAGGTATACCAATCAAATGTATATTTGGTCTTTTCACATAGTTTTGTATTGCTTGAAGGTTTTGTTTGTTTCTTTTTATTCTTCTTTCTCTAATCTTGTCTTCACATTTTATTTCATTAAGTTGGTCTTCAATATCTGATATTCCTTCTTCTGCTTGATTGATTCAGCTATTGATACTTGTATATGCTTCACAAAGTTCTTGTGATGTGCTTCAGCTTCATCAGGTCATTTATGCTCTTCTTTAAACTGGTTATTCTAGTTAGCAATTCCTCTAACCTTTTTCCAAGGTTCTTAGCTTCCTTGCATTGGGTTAGAACATACTCCTTTAGCTCGGAGGACTTTGTTATTACCCACCTTCTCAAGCCTGTTTTTTTCAATTCATCAAACTCATTTTCAATCCAGTTTTGTTCCCTTGCTGGTGAGGAGTTGTAATCCTTTGGAGGAGAAGAGGTATTCTGGTTTTTGAAATTTTCAGCCTTTTTGTGCTGCCTTTTCCTTATCTTCATGGATTTTTCTACCTTTGGTCTTTGACGTTGGTGAACCTCAAATGGGCTTTCTGTGTAAACTTTTTGCTGTTGTTGATGTTGATACTATTCATTTCTGTTTGTTAGTTTTCCTTCTAACAGTCAGACCCCTCTTCTACAGGTCTGCTGGAGTTTTTTGGAGGTCCACTCCAGACACTGTTTGCCTGTGTATCACCAGGAGAGGCTGAAGAACAGCAAAGATTGCTGCCTGTTTTTTCCTCTGGAAGCTTCTTCCCAAAGGGACACCCACCAGATGCCAGCTGGAGCACTCCTGTATTAGGTGTCTGTTGATCTTTGCTGAGGTGTGTTTTCCAATTAGGAGTGATGGGGGTCAGGGAAGCATTTGAAGCTCTGTCTCGTAGCATAGCTTGAATTCTGTGCTGGGAGATCTGTTGCCCTCTTCAGAGCTCACAGGTAGGCATTTTTAAGTCTGCTGAAGCTGCACCCACAGCCACTTTTTCCCCCAGGTGCTCTGTCCCAGGAAGATGGGAGTTTTATCTATAAGCCCCTGACTGGGACTGCTGCCTTTCTTTCAGAGATGCTTTTCCAAAGAAGAGAAATCTAGAGAGGCATTCTGGCTACAGCAGCTTTGCTGAGCTGCGGTGGGCTCACCCCAGTCTGAACTTCCTGGTGGCTTTACACTATGAGGAGGAAACTACCCACTGAAGCCTCAGTAATGGCAGACATCCCTCTCCCCACCAAGCTCAAGGATCCCAGGTTGACTTCAGACTGCTGTATTTTCAGTGAGAATTTCGAGACAGTGGATCTTAGCTTGCTAGGCTCTGTGGGTGTAGGATCCACTGAGCTAGACCTCTTGGCTCCCTGGCTTTAGCACCCTTTCCAGGAGAGTAAACATTCTGTCTCACTGGCATTCCAGGCTCCAATGGGGTATGAAAAGAAAATACTACTGCAGCTAGCTTGGTGTCTGCCCAAATGTCCACCCAGTTTTGTGCTTGAAACCCAGGGCCCTGGTGGTATAGGCACCCAAGGGAATCTCCAGGTCTGTGGGTTAAGAAGACCATGGGAAAAGTGTTGTATCTGGACCAAGTGCATTGTTCCTTATAGCAGGGTCCCTCATGGCTTCCCTTGGCTAGGAGAGGGCGTTCCCTGACCTCCTGTGCTTCCTGGGTGAGGTGATGCCCCACCCTACTTCAACTCACACTTTGTGGGCTGCACCTAGCATCTAACAAGTCCTAATGAGATGAGTTACATACCTCAGTTGGAAATGCAGAAATCACCTACCTGCTGCATTCATCTCACTGGGAGCTGCAAACCACAGCTGTCTCTATTTGACTATCATCTTGCTCTTCATCTTATTTTGCCTATTTTTATGGGATTACTAGATCCTTTTCCTATTGATTTTCTTAAACTCCTTATGTATTCTGATTATTAATTTCTCATCAGATGGATACTGGGCAAATATTTTCTCCCATTTTGTGGGTTGTCTCTTCTTCTTGTTGACTGTTTTCTTTGTTGTGCAGAAGCTTTTTAACTTGATGTAATTCCATCTGTTTATTTTTACTTTGTTTGCCTATGCTTTTGGGTATAACTCAAGCAATAATTGCCCGGACCAATGTCCCAGACAGTTTCTCTAAAGTGTTCTTTTTAGTAATTTCATAGTTTGAGGTCTTAGATGTAAGTCTTTAATCAACTTTGATTTGATATTTGTATAATGGCAAAATATAGGAGTCTAGCTTTAATCTTCTACATAAAGATATCCAGCTTTCCCTGCACAATTTATTGAAAAGGTTGTTCTTTCTCCAATGTATGTTCTTGACACCTTTGTTAAAAATAAGTTTACTGTAGATGTGTGGATTTATCTCTGGGTTTTCTATTCTGTTCCACTGGTTTATGTGTCAGTTTTTATGCTACTATAATTTTGGTCACTGTAGCTGTGTGGTATAATTTGAAGTGAGGTAATATGATTCTTCCAGTTTTGTGCTTTTTGCTCAGGATGACTTTACTCGGAGTCTTTTGATGATTTCTATACATATTAATATTCTTTTTCTGCGCCTTTGAAGAATGTCATTGGTATTTTGTTAGAGATTGCATTGAAACTATAGTATGTTTTAGGTAGTATAGACATTTTAACAATGTTGATTTTTCCAATCAATTAATATACAATTTCTTTACATTTTTTTGTCATCTTTGATTTCTTTGGTCAATATTTTATTGTTTTTATTGTAGAGATCTTCCAGTTCTTTGGTTAAGTTAATTCTTCAGTATTTTATTTTATTCATAGTATTTTAAATGAATTCCTTTTTTATTCCTATTTCATATTGTTCACTGTTGACATGTAGAAATACTACTGATTTTTGAATGTTAATGTTGAATCTTGCAAATTTACTGAATTTACCATTTCTAATAGTTTTTTTGGTGAAATATTTAGGATTTTCCAAATACAAGATCATGTCATCTGCAAGCAAGAGGAATTCTACTTCTTTTTAAATTCAGATTCCCTTTGTTTCTATCTCTTGCCTGATTGCTCCATCTAAGTCTTCCAGGAATATGTTGAATAACAGTGGTAAAATTGCACATCCTTGTCATGTTCCAGATCTTAGAGGAAAAACTTTCCATATTTCCCCATTCAGTATGAAACCAGCTGTGGGTCTGCCATATAATACTTTTATTGCATTGAGGTTTGATCTTTCTCTACCCAGTTTTCTGAGCTTTTTTATCACAATAGATTGTTAAATTTTCTCAAATGACTTTTCAACATCAACCAAAGAGATTATACATTTTCTTTTCATTCCGTTAACATGACATATCACTTTAGTTGCCAGGAAAGACAATGTTGATTCTCCTCAGAACCCACCCCCAACACCTCTGTTTGCTTCTAGACCTGTAACTAAAGTACTGGCAGACCCCTAGAGGTGAGTTTCAGAATGTGGCCCATGAGGAAGTGCATTACACCTCAGAAGAATTGCTTGAGTTTTCTAATTTATATAAACAGAAATCTGGGAAGAAGGCCTGGAAATGGATATTAAGTGTGTGGGATAATGGTGAAAAAAACAGGAAGTTGGATTAGGCTGAATTTATTGATTTACTTCCACTAAGTAGGGATTCTGTATTTAATGTTGCAGCTGGGGAGTTAAAAAAGGATCTAATCATTTGTTGGCTTGGTTAGCTGAAATATGGATCATAAGATGGCTCCCTGTGAGTGATCTGGAAATGCCTGATCTCCCTTTGTTTAATGTAGAGGAAGGGATCCAAAGGGGTGAGGAGATTGAGATGCTAAAGTGGATTATTCCCTTTAGACCTACTCATCCCAGTTGGGAGGGTCCAGAAGACACACCTTTCACCAATACCTTGTAAAATAGATTATAAATGGAGC
The DNA here is from genome assembly GCF_049354715.1 of Callithrix jacchus. Lineage (NCBI taxonomy): Eukaryota > Metazoa > Chordata > Mammalia > Primates > Cebidae > Callithrix > Callithrix jacchus. The sequence goes on from NC_133524.1 coordinate 70,499,517, forward strand.
ACCTCAATGCTAGAAGAGCTCTATGGTTGCTATTCCCTGTATGCCAGCTCTTACAGTGCGAACTGTAGTCACTCAATTACAAAATTTAAATGCGATGGGAATAACTAGATCCTAGGTGGTTGGGACCAACGGGTGGCACTCAACCTTCAAAGGTGAGGTGGGTTTAGCTACTGTAATGGACATCAGAAGCAAAGCAGCAGTCTGAAAATTTTGACTTGTGTAGAATTCTGGCATTAGCTAATTAATCATGGTGTTCCTAGAAGTGAAATTGATAGGAAGCCTACTGCATTCATACTTAATTTGTATAAGCAGAAAATGTCCAGGTAAAGTGGACAAAATACCAATTTGGATTATAAAAAAAGAGAATCATGGCCCCTCAATTTCTTGAACTAGTTTACAGACCCAGAATCCCTTGAATGAAGGGGAGGCTGTGTCCCCTTAAGGAAGGACCCCACTGCACTATTGACAATTTATACTGTTAATCTTTCTCCCATTCTCCCCAAGAGGACCTCTGGCTTCTTACCAGCATAACCGTACATTAAGGAAAGGGGAATGATTAGACCTTTTGGGGACTGCTGGACACTAGCTCTGAGCTGACATTAACTCCAAATGACCAAAACGTCGTTGTGGTCCTCCAATTAAAGTAGGGCCTTACGGAGGCCAGATAATTAATGGATTTTTTGCTCAAACGCAACTTACAGTGAATCCAGTGTGACCCTGCACTCATCCTGTGGTCATTTTCTCAGTGCCAGAATGCATAATGGTCATAGACATACTTAGCAGCTGGCAGAACCTCCACATTGGCTCCCTGATTGGCAGAGTGAGGGCTATTATGGTAGGAAAAAACAAATAAAAGACATTAGAGCTGCTTCTACCTAGAAAAATAGTAAATAACAAACCATATTGCATCCCTGGATGCATTACAGAGATTAGTGTCACATCAAGGACTTGAAAGATGCAGGGGTTGTGATTCCCACCACATCCTCATTAAACTCTCCTATTTGGCCCATGCAGAAGACAGATACATCTTGGAGAATGACAGTGGACTATCATAAACTTAACCAAGTAGTGACTCCAATTGAAGCTGCTCTGCCAGATATGGTTTCAATGCTTGAGAAAATTAACACATTTCCTGGTATCTGATATGTAGCCATTGATTTGGCAAATAACTTTTTCTCCATTCCTATCCATAAGGCCCACCAGAAACAATTTGCCTTCAGTTGGCAAGGCCAGCAATATATTTTCAAAGTCCTAACAGGAGTATATCAACTCTTCAGCTTTTTCTCATACTCGTATTTGGAGATCTTGATAGCTTTTCCCTTCCACAAGACACCATACTGGTCCATTAAATTGATGACATTATGCTGATTGGACCCAATGAGCAAGAAGTAGCAAACACACTGGACTTATTAGTGACACATTTGTGTGCTAGAAGATGGAAATAAATCTGACTAAAATTCAGGGGCCTTCTACCTCAGTGAAATGTCATGGAGTCCAGTGGTGTGGGGCCTGTTGAGATATTCCTTCTAAGGTGAAGGATAAGTTGTTACATTTGGCCCTTCCTACAACCAAGGAAGAGACACAATGTTTCTAGGGTCTATTTGGATTTTGGAGGCAACATATTTCTCATTTGGGTGTGTTATTGTGGCCCATTCATTTAGTGATCTGAAAGGCTGCCAATTTTGAATGGGGCCCAGAACAGGAGAAGGCTCTGCAACAGGTCCAGGCTGTTGTGCAAGCTGCTCTGCCACTTGGACCACATGACCCAGCAGATCAAATAATACTTGAGATGTCAGTGGCAGATAGGGATTATATCTGCAGCTTTGGGAAGGCCCCCATAGATGAATCATGGCAGAGGCCTCTAGGATTTTGGAGCAAGTCTCTGCTATCTTCTGCAGATAACTACTCTCCTTTTGATAAATAGCTCTTGGCATGTTACTGGGCTTTGGTAGAAACTGAACTTTTGACTATGGGTCATCAAATTACCATGCGAGCTGAACTGCCTATTGTGAACTGGGTGCTTTCTGGCCCATCTAGCCATGAAGTGGGACATGTACAGCAGCATTTCATTATAAAATGGAATAGGTATATACATAATATATACCTCCAGCAGATTCTGCAGGCACAAGTAAGTTACAAGAGGAAGTGGCTAACATGCCCATCATCTTCACTCCAGCCACCCTGCCTTCTCCCCCCAGCCTGCACCAATGTCCTCATTGGGAGTTCCCTATGATCAGTCGACAGAGGAAGAAAAGACAAGGACCAGGTTTACAGATGGGTCTGCGTGATATGCAGGCACCACATGAAAGTGGACAGCTGCAGCACTACAGCCCCTTTCTAGGACATACCTAAAGGACAGTGGCAAAGGGAAGTCTTCCCAGTGGGCAGAATTTTGAGCAGTGTACCTTGTTGTGCACTTTGCTCAAAAAGAGAAATGGCCATATGTGCTATTATATGCTGATTTATGGGCTGTAGCCAATGGTTTGGCTTGATAGTTAAGGGTTTGGAAGAGGTATGATTGAAAAATTGGTGACAAAGGTATTTGGGGAAGAGGTATGTAAGTGGATCTCTCTGAGTGGTCAAACACTGTGAAGGTATTTGTGCATCATGTGAGAGCTCATCAAAGAGTGATCTCAGCAGAGGAAGATTTTAATAATCAAGTGAATAGGATGAATTTTTCTGTGGACACCACTCAACCTCTTTCCCCAGTCACCCCTTTCATCACCCAATGGGTCTATGAACAAAGTGGCTATGGTGGCAGGGATGAAGGCTGCACATGAACTCAGTAACATAGACTTCCGCTCACCAAGGACGAGCTGGCTATGGCCATTGCTGAGTGACCAATTTGTTGGCAGCAGAGACCAAAACTAAGCCTTTGATATGTCACCATTCCTTGGGGTGATCCACCAGCTACTTGGTGGCAGATTGATTATATTGCGCCTCTTCCATCATAAAAGGGCAGTGGCTTTTCTTCACCAGAATAGACACTTACTCTGGATGTAAGTTTGCATATCTTGCACTCAGTGCTTCTGCCAAGAATACCATCTGTGGACTCATGGAATGGCTTCATCAGTGTCCAGTATATGCTACTGCTTCTCCTGTAACCAGGATTTACAAGTCCAGAAATCAAGGGGTGGAAGTGAAAGTGGTATCACTCACCGTCACCCCTAGTTATCCACTAGCACAATTTTTGCTTCCTGTTTCTGCCACATTACATTCCGCTGGCCTAGAGGTCTTAGTTCCAGGGGGATGAATGCTGTCACCAGGAGACATAAAAATGATTCCATTAAACTGGAAGTTAAGATTGCCACCTGGCCACTTTGGGATCCTCCTATCTCTAAGTCAACAGGCTAAGAAGGGAGTTAACAGTATCGGCTGGGGTGATTGACCCAGACTATTAAGTTGAAGTCAGTCTACTACTCCACCATGGAGGTAAGGAAGAGTACATGTAAAATACAGGAGATCTTTTTAGATGTCTCTTAGTATTACCATGCCCTGTGATTAAAGTCAATGGAAAATATCAACATCCCAATCCTGGAAGGACTACAAATGGCCCAAACTCTTCAGGAATGAAGGTTTGGGTTACTCCACCAAGTGAAGAACCATGATCTGCTGAGGTGCTTGCTGAAGGCAAAGGAAATACAGAATGGGTAGCAGAAGGTAGTCAGTATCAGCTGTGATCATGTAACCAGTAGCAGAAATGAGGACTGCAATTGTCATGACTATTTTCTCCTTATTTTGTTAAGAACATATTTGTGCATGTATACACTTGTACTAAGAAAATATTTTCATTTTATATCCTTTCTTTTTCCTTTATCATGTGATATAAGATTTATTGACTTCCTATCAGAATGTAAGCATTGTTAACTTTATGTATTAGCATTTAGGTTAAGGATTGATGTGTTTCCAGTTGTACAAAGAATAACTGTATTTTGTTAGGCATAATTATGATCTTTTTACTGTATTTATTTGAAGATTATGTATGATTTCAGGAGAAGTGTATGGGTTCAAATTGACAAAAGGTGGACTTGTGATAATTAATATTGAGTATCAACTTGATTGGATTGAATGATGCAAAGTATTGTTCCTGGGTGTGTCCCTGAGGGTGTTACCAAAGGATACTAACATTTGAGTCAGTGGACTGGGAGAGGCAGACCCACTCTCAATCTGGGTGGATACCATCTAATCAGCTGCCAGCATGGCAAAAATAAAGCAGACAAAAGAGGATGGAAGAGCAGAATTTCTGAGTCTTCCAGCCTTCATCTTTCTCCCATGCTGGATGCTTCCTACCCTTGAATATCAGACTCCAAGTTCTTTGGCTTTTGAGCTCTTGGACCTGCACAAGTGGTTTGCCAGGAGTTCTCAGGCCTTTGGCCAGAGACTGAACTGTTGGCTTCCCTACTTTTGAGGTTTGGGGACTAGGATTGGCTTTCTTGCTCTTCAGCTTGCAGATGGCCTATTGTCAGACTTCACCTTGTGATTGTGTGAGTCAGTACTTTTTAATAAACTCCCCTTTACATATACATCTATCCTATTAGTTCTGTTCCACTAGAAAAACCTGGCTAATACAATGGGAAATAAGTACTTTACAATATTGTAGTATATCTACCCTGATAACAGTTGTGTCATTTATTTTAGTTCCCATTTACATGGGCTTTCCAGTTATAATGTCATGAGGGGACAGATGATATTTTCCAAAAGGGGTAGATCACAGTTTAAACAGTACCCAGGGAGTGCTTTTGGCCAGGGGAGGTGAAACACATCTAGGAACTTAGCCAATTGTGTTTTAATTATTCCACTGGTCAATTCCATTAGCCCTGAGAACTGGGGGTGGGTGGTAGGCACAAAGGAAATATTAAAATATGGGACAAATTTGGAAAATATTTTATTAACCTGGCCAGTAAAATGAGTTCCTTTATTACTATGAAGTACAGAGGGAATTCCCAATAGTGAAATAGTTTTCTTGAATAGAATTTTTCCAATTGCCATTGTAGTCTGTTAACTGCAATCAAGTTGCCATGTATCAAAAGGTCTAGCTGCAAGGGGAAAATAACTGTGGGCCCCTTGGAAGGAGTTCTTCGAGTTATATTTGTGACAAAGGACATGCTGAAAATAAACCTTTTCTGCCACTATGAAGGACAGTTTCCAGCAATACTGTTTACACCGGGGTATTATTTTATCTGAATTTCAATGTGTCAGATTATGAATATATTTCATTAAGTTCACCTGACATCCCATTGAAATAATGGTTTTTTAAAAATTAATTAAATCCATACCATATTTCAATTTCAGGACAAAAGCATCCTCCTTTTTGTTTCCAAGTAGATTTTTCTTTTGGTGGGGCTATACCTTGGGTTTCCTTTAACATGATTTTAAGTGATTCGGGTTTTATGGTCATTCTTCAAATCTAGGCTGGTGGCTCGAATGCTACTCTTTTAGCTGTAGGGCTGGTAAATTGGTTACCCCACCTTTCAGTGGTGTTCAACTTAGAGTGACCTGGGACTTTTACAATCATAAATAGTTTTCATTTTAGAATTGTTGCTAACAGCTCTTATACTTTTCCATTTTTATTGATTGTCCTGAGTAGGTTAAAGATTATCTCTCCTGTCATAGTATCCTAAAGTCACGGGCAACCCCCAAAGCATAGCGGCTGTCAGTGTATATGTTCGTAGCCCTTTCTTCTGCAATTCAATTGACAAGCTCAAGTCAAGACAATCAATCTAGCCACTTGAGTTAATCTGGCTTTGGGAAGAGAATTGGCTTTAATGCCTTCTAATAAGGAAAATGGCATATTCCTCTCTAAATCTACCTTCCTCCCATCTTAAGTAAGACCTATCTGTAAACCACTCTATCAGCATTATGCAGTGGCATCTATTGTAGGTCCATCTTAGAAGTGAGAAGTTGGTCAGTTGCCAGAATATATTCATGAGGGGTATCATCAGAAAGACCTGGTAAAGGAGTGGTCAAGTTAAGATTATTAGAATAAAAAAGTGGTATTATTTGGAGATGATGGAAGTAAAACTTCATAGGAGGTCAACCTATTGACAGACAGGTGTTGAGTATGGTGAGAGTTTTGAAGGGCTTCAAGGAATATGGTGTAAACATAGCAATAAAAGAACCCATAATTATTTATTTAACAGACTTGTACAGAAGGGTAGTGGCTGATGTTGCTCACATACTGGGAGGCAGCCCTTGAGCCACGGGGGCTTAGCTGTTGGCTACAGTATCTTATAGTTCCCTGATGATCAGTATGTTTTTGGGTCAGTACCCTAGATGCATTCCTTCCAATTTCACATATGAAAAGGGTGAAAGGCAACTTGTAGTTAGGGTGCCCTATGGCTAAAGTATTTGTTAGGGTTTCTTTTATTCATTGTACCACACATTGTTCCTCTGGACTCCACATGGTTGGATCAGGCTGTTCATTTTTTAGGTATATATGCAGAGGTTGAGCTATGAGGGAGAAATTTGGCATCCAGTTTCTACAATAGCTTGCCAGTCTCCAAAACTCTCTAAGTTGTTTCTTTGTGATGGGCATTGGGAAAGCTGAATTTATCTCTCTCTATTCAGGATAATGTTCAATCCTTCCTCTGAGATAATATGCCCCAAATACTTAACTTGGGACATGCGTGGCTGGAGTTTGTCTTTGGACACTTTGTGTCCCTTAGTAGCTAATTGAGTAAATATAGACTATCTTGCTGAGAGGAAGAGAGTGCATTTGAGCAAAGAACATCATCCACATATTGAATAAATGTCGAGCCCTAAGGAAAGCTTAAGTTCTCTAAATCAGCTTATAATACTCAGAAAAATAACTAGGACTCCCTGAGTATCCTCAGGGCATCACAGTTCAAGTATATTTTTCTTTAAAAGTGAAGGCAAATGCATATTGGTTATCTGAATCTACAAGAATGCTAAAGAAAGTACTACAGAGACCCACAACTGAGAAGTACTGGCTGGTATCAGGCATTGCAAACAGAGGGTATGAGAGTTTAGACACTCTGCAAGATTGGTAGTTCGACTTGCATTGTAATTAAGCCAATGGCAGGATGAAATTGTGTATTTGATTTTCAGCAGTTTCAACCTTTATGGCTACAGTTGTTTAGGGCACACCTAGAAAAACTTGTGACATTTATGTGGTGCATGACCTGAGAATTCAAATCATTGAGCTCATCCTTTTTTCATTACTTTGTACAGTAATATGAGGAGCAACCAACTAACATTATTATATTCCTTAGTTTTCTAAATGTGTTTAAAAGTATTATATACAGGGTCATTTAGCTCCTTTCTTCTTATAAGTAGTTTATTAGGTGAATTCAATGCAAATATTTTGTATATCTCTACAAACAGTTCATGTCACAGACTATCAATACTCCTTTTATTACTACAAATAGACATTAGTGTTTTTAAACCTCATTGGATTAGACAGCCAGTTCCAGAAACCCTAGAAAAAATTCAGAAATGTCATCCTAAAAATTCTGTTTTTTAGAAGCACTATCAGTATCAAAAATTTTTATTAGTCATGATTTTCCCAAGAAATAGAATTAATAGAAAATATATATTATGGGCACTGGATAGTGTGATTATGGACGCTGAGAAATCCCCACTATCTGCCATTTGCGAGCTGGAGAGCCAAGACTGCCAGTGATGTAATTCAGTCCAAGTCTGAAGACCCGAGAAGCAGAGGGGGTGCTGGTGTAAGTCCCAGAATCCAACGGGCTGAGAACCAAGAGCACCAATATATGAGGGCAGGAGAAGATAGATATCTCAGATCAAGAAGCAAGGGAACATTCACCCTTCCTCCACCTTTTTATTCTATCTGAGCCCTCAGTGAATTGGATGATGCCCACCAACACTAGTGAGAGCAGTCTTCTTTACTTATTCTATTAATTTAAATAATTATCTCTTCTGGAGACATCCCCACAGACACACTCAGAAATAATTTTTGTCAGTCTTCTGGGCATCTTTTAGCTCAGTCAGATTGACATTTAAAATTAACCGTCACAATCTCAAACCAACAACCATAATCTTTACCTTAAGCAATTAGAAGAAGAATGAAATAAACCCAAAGCAAGAAAAAGGAAGGAAACGAGACAAGTGTAGAAGAGATGAATAGAATAGAGAACAGAAAAAGAAATAGAGTCATTAAATAAAATCGAGAATTGGGTCTTAGCAAAGATTATAAAAATGGACAAGACTTTTGTCAAATTGATAAAAAAAGGAAAGTTACTAATGACTAAAATATGAAATGAAGAGGAGATATCCATTTTATAGAATTTAAAAAGATTATAAGAAAATACTGTAAAATTATATACAAAAATTGTATATCAAATAAATGGAAAAAAATTATAAAATCATACAACCTATCAGGAACAAATAATGAAGAAACAGAAAATACAAAACAACCTAAAACTAGCAAGAAGATTGAATCAGTCATCAAAAAGCTCCCAATAGAAAATCCCAGAGGGATTCACTGGAGACTTCCATCAAACATTTAAAGAATTAAGACTGATTCTTCTCAAATGCTTCCAAAGAATTGAAGAGGAAGAAACACTTCAAAATTCATTCTATAGAACAAGTGTTACCTTCACACCAAGTCAAAAACTCTGCAAGAAAAGAAAATTACACACCAATATCCACGATGAAGATGGATGCAAAAATCCTTAAGAAAATACTAGCAAACTGAATTCAACAGCACAATAAAAGGATTATACACCAGGAACAAGTAAGATTTATTCCTGGAATACAAGAGTTATTCAATACATAAAAATTGACAAATGCAATCCACTATATTAACAGAATAAAGACAACAACTAAATGATTATCTCAATTGTTGCATGATGGTGGTTTGGACCTGTGTCCCATCCAAATCTTATGTGGAATTATAATCCCCAGTGTTGTAGGTGGGACCTGGTGGAAGGTGACTGGATCATAGGGGTAGATTTTTCATGAATGGTTTAGAACCATCCCTTTGGTGCTATTCTCCTGACAGAGTTATCACGAGATCTGGTTGTTTAAAAGTGTGTACCATCCCCTCCACCCCTTCCTCCAGCTCTGTCCATGTGAAGTGCTGGCTTCCCCTTTGTCTTCCACCATAATTGAAGCCAAGCAGATACTGCCATGCTTCCCGTAGAGCCTGTGGAACTGAGAGCCAATTAAACCTCTTTTCTTTGCAAATTTCCTATTCGCAGGTATTTCTTCATTAGAGAATGGACAAATACAAGGCAGAAAAAGCATGAGGAAAAGTTAACACCTCTTGTGATAAAAACACTCCACAAACTAAAAATACAAGGAAATAACCTCAACATACTAAAGTGATGTATATACAAAAAAAGTGAGCATCATACTTAACGGTGAAAAACTGAAACCTTTTATCCAACATCTGGAATAATATAAGGATGCTCATTTTTGCCACTTCTACTCAACACAGTAATCGGTGTTCTAGCTTGAAAAGTTTGTTGAAAAGAGGAGGAGGAGAAGGAGAAAAGAAAAAAAGAACAGAAGGAAGAAAGGAAGGAAGAAAAAAGGATGTCTAAATTTGAAAGGATAAATATCTGTTCACAGGTTACATGATATTACATCTAGGTTACACTAAAGATTCCACCAAAAACTATCATAACCAATAACAATTTCAGCTAAGTTAGAGGATATGCAATCAACACACAAATAATTAGTTGTGTTTCTGTATACTGAGAGTAAATCAACTAAAAGGAAATTAATAAAATAATTTTATTTATAACATACAAAAGAATAAACTACTTAGGGATGAACTTAAATGATAAGAAAAAACATGTACATTTAAAAGTAAGAGAATCTTTGAAATTAAAAAACAATTAATGAAACGATATCCTGTGTTTATGAATATTGTAAGACTTGATATGGTTAATACTACCCATTTGGGTAGATGTCAATGTTACCCAAATCAATCCACAGTTTCAGTACAATTTTATCAAAATCCCAGCAACATCATCTGTAGAAATAAAAATAGAAAATCCATCCAAAATTTTACTATGAAAATACCCAAACAGAGGGATCCAAGATGGCATATTAGGAGCGGCTCAGGATTGCAGCTCCCAGTGAAAGCATGGAGGGTGAGTGGACACAGCATTTCCTCACAAATTTTTATTACCCACAGACCAGGAGATTCCCAGGTGGAGGAGCCCCATGGGTTGCCAGCATGCCTGGTTTGATGGCGTGGCTGTTTTGGCCAGTGTGGCTCGTTTCACTGGCGCAGCTGGTTTGGCCAGCACAGCTGTTTTCACCAGCATGGCTGTTTTGCTGGCACACCAGCAAGGTGGTTCTCCGTACAAAATACACAGGTCCGGGAGCCATTTTAACTGGTGATTGGAGCTCCAGGAAGGCAGAGTCACCCATTCATCTGATTTAAAAAAAGGACTGAAACAGGGAGCCAGGCCAGGAGATTCCTAGGCAAAAAAGCAAGATGAATCTCAGCAATGCTGTTTCAGGTGGTGCAGTGGGTCACCACATGGGAAATTGCACAGATCCCGGCACATTTTCAACAGGTGACTGGAACACCTGGGAGACAGTCGACTGTTCAACTAAAAAAAAATGGCTCAGAAGCAGGGAGCCAGGTGATCAGGCTTGCCTGGTCCCAACTCCACACAAAAAAAGGAGTGATCAGAAACACTCTGGATTGAGAGTTTCACAGCAAGCACAGCTGAACCCATGACTGTTCAGTTCTGTGGCGAAGGGGTACCCACCATTACTGAAGCAGTCCACAACTACAGAGGTAGTTTGCCATTGCTGAGACAGCCCACCATTGCTGAGGCATCCTGCCATTACAGAGAGAGTCTGCCATTATAGAGGGGGGGCGCCATTGCTGAGACAATTCTAACTATGCCCGTAAAAATAGGACTGCAGAAAAGTTCACACAGCAGCTGGGTGGAGCCCACAGCAGCTCAGCAAAGCCTCTGCAAGCAGACAGTAACTAGGCTGCCTCCTCACTGGGCAGGGCAGCCATGAAAAAAGACAACAGCACAACAGAAACTCATAAATAAAGCTCTAACTCCCCGGGAGAGGGCACCTGAGGGAAAAAAAGGGAGTTTATGAGTTATGCTGCAGCAGACTTAAACGTACCTGCTCAGCAGCTCTGAATGAACAATGGGAGCTCAAGTTCAGCACTTGAGCTCCTATAAAGAACAGACTATCTCCTCAAGCAGCTCCCTGAACCCCACATATCCAAAGAGTCACATCATAAAAGAGAGTTCTGACTGACATCTGGCGGGTAAACTTCTGGGACAAAGATAGCAGAAGAAGAAACTGCCAGCCACCCTTACTGTTCTACAGCCACTGCAGGTGATCCCCAGGCAAGCAGGGCCTGGAGTGGACCTCAGAAATCCTACAGCAGAAGGGCCAGACTGTTAGAAGAAAAACTAAGAAACAGAAAGAAATAACCTCATCATCAAGAAACTGGATGTCCACTCAGAGACCCAATCTGAAAGTCAACAACTACGAAGACGGCAGGAGGAAAAATCCACAATGATGGGAAGAAACCAGTGCAAAAGGATAAAAATAGCCCAAACCAGAATGCCTCTCCTCCTACAAGGGATCACAACTCCTTACCAGCAAGGGAACAAAGTTGGATGGAGAATGAGTGTGATGAATTGACAGAATCAGGCTTCAGAAGGTGGGTGAGCTTCAGAAACTTCTGTGAGCTAAAAGAACATGTTCTAACCCAATGCAAAGAACTAAGAACCTTGAAAAAAGATTTGATGAAATGCTAAGGAGAATAAACAACATAGAGAGGAATATAAGTGAATTGATGGAGCTGAAAAACAGAAAACGAGAACTTCGTGAAGCAAACACAAGTTACAACAGCCGAATTGACCAAGCAGAAGAAAGGATATCAGAGGTCGAAGACCAACTCAATGAAATAGAACAAGAAGCCAAGATTAGAGAAAAAAGGGTAAAAAGGAATGAACAAAGTATCCAAGAAATATCGGACTGTGTGGAAAGACCTAATCTATGTTTGATAAATGTACCTGAATGTGATGAAGAGAATGAATTCAAGCTGAAAAATACTCTTCAGGATTTTATTTAGGAAACTTCCCCAACCTAACAAGGCAGGCCAATATTCAAGTCCAGGAAATACAGAGAACACCACAAAGATATTCCTCAAAAAGAGCAACCCCAAGGCACATAATCGTCAAATTCACCAGAGTTGAAATGAAGGAGAAAATGCTAAGGGCAGCCAGAGAGAAAGGTCAGGTTACCCACAAAGGGAAGCCCATCAGACTCACAGCAGATCTCTCAGCAGAAACCCTACAAGCCAGAAGAGAGTGGGGGCCAATATTCAACATCCTTAAAAAAAAGAACTTTCAAACCAGAATTTCATATCCAGCCAAACTAAGCTTCATAAGTAAAGAAAAATAAAATCTGTTGTGAACAAGAAAGTACTCAGAGATTTCATAACCACCAGGCCTGCTTTACAAGAGCTCTGAAAGAGGCACTACACATAGAAAGGAACAACCAGTACCAGCCACTCAAAAAACATACCAAATGGTAAAGAGCATCAACACAATGAAGAAACTGAATCAACTGATGGGCAAAACAGCCAGCTAGCATCAAAATAGCAGGATAAAATTCACACATAACAATATTAATTTTAAATGTAAATGAACTAAATGCACCAATCAAAAGACAAAGACTGGCAAATTGGTTAAGAAGCCAAAACCCATCGGTGTGCTGTACCCAGGAAACGCATCTCACATGCAAGGATACACTTAGGCTCAAAACAAAGGGCTGGAGGAAGATTTACCAAGCAAATGGAGAGCAAAAAATGCAGGAGTTGCAATTCTCATCTCTGATAAAATAGACTAAACCAACAAAGATGGAAAGAGACAAAGAAGGACATTACATAATGGTAAAAGGATCAATGCAAAGAAGACCTAATGATTCTAAATATATACACACCCAATACAGGAGCACCCAGATATATAAGGCAAGTTCTTAATGACTCACAAAGAGACTTAGACTCCCACACAATAATAGTGGGAGACTTTAACATCCTGTTGTCAATATTAGACAGATCAACCAGACAGGAAATTAACAAGCATATCCAGGACATGAAATCAGACCTGGACCAAGTAAACCTAATAGACATTTACAGAGCTTTCCACCCCAAATCCACAAAATCCACAAAATATACATTCTTCTAAGCACCAGATCACACTACTCTAAAATTGGCCACATAATTGGAAGTAAATCACTCCTCAGCAAATGAAAACAAACGGAAATTATAACAAACAGTCTCTCAGACGACAGTGCAATCAATTTACAATTCAGAATCCAGAAACTAACTCAGAACTGCACAGCTTCACGGAAACTGAACAACTGGCTCTTGAATGTTTACTGGATAAACAATGAAATGAAGGCAGAGATAAAGATGTTCTTCGAAACCAACGAGAACAAAGATGCAGCATACCAGAATTTCTGGGACACATTTAAAGCACTATCTAAGCTGGGCGTGGGGCTCACACCTGTAATCCCAGCACTTTGGGAGGCTGAGGTGGGTGGATCACGAGGTCGAGAGATCGAGACCATCCTGGTCAACATCGTGAAACCCTGTCTCTACTAAAAATACAAAAAATTAACTGGGCATAATGGTGCATGTCTGTAATGCCAGTTACTCAGGAGACTGAGGTAGGAGAATTGCCTGAACCCAAAAAGCGGAGGTTGCAGTGAGCCAAGAGCACACCATTGCACTCCAGCCTGGGTAAAAAGAGAGAAACTGCATCTCAAAAAACAAAACAAAACAAAACAAAAAGCAGTCTCTAGAGGAAAATATATAGCAATAAGTGCCCACATGAGAAGCAAGGAGAGATTAAAAATCAACATGTTATCATCGAAATAGAAAGAGCTAGATGAGAAAAATCAAAAGAACTCAAAACCTAGCAGAAGACAAGAAATAACTAAGATCAGAGCAGAACTGAAGGAGACAGAGACACAAAAAACTCTTCAGGAAATCAATAAATCCAGGAGCTGGTTTTTCTAAAAGATCAACAAAATAGACAGACCACTAGCCATATTTATAAAAAAGAAAAGAAAGAATAACCAAATAGATGCAATAAAAATGATAGAGGGGATATCACCACAGATTCCACAGAAATTCAAACCATCGTCAGAGATTATTACAAACAACTCTATGCACATAAACTAGTAAACCCGGAAGAAATGGATAAATTCCTGAACACTTGCATCTTTCCAAGCCTGAACAGGGAAGAAGTTGAAACCCTGAATAGACCAATAACAAGGTCTGAAGTTCAGGTAGCGATTAAGAGCCTACCACACAAAAAAAGCCCAGGTCCAGATGGGTTCACAGCCGAATTCTACCAGACACACAAAGAGGAGCTGGTACCATTCCTTCTGAAACTATTCCAAATAATCCAAAAAGAGGGAGTCCTTCCCAAATCATTTTATGAGACCAACATCGTCCTGATACCAAAAACCGGCAGAAACTCAGCAAGAAAGGAAAACTTCAGGCCAGTATCCATGATGAACATAGATGCACAAATCTTCAATAAAATACTGGTAAACCGATTGCAATAGTACATAGAAAAGCTTATCCACCATGATCAAGTAGGACTCATCCTGGGAATGCAAGGCTGGTTTAACACATGCAAGTCTATAAACGTAATTCACCACATAAACAGAACCAAAGACGAAACCCACATGATTATCTCAATTAATGCAGAGGCCTTTGACAAAATTCAACAGCCCTTTATGCTAAAAACCCTCAGTAACCTCAGTATTGATGAAACGTATCTCAAAATAATAAAAGCTATTTATGACAAACCAACAGTCAATGTCATACTGAATGGGAAAAACTGGAAGCATTCCCTTTGAAATTCAGCACTAAATAAGGATGCCCTCTCTCACCACTCCTATTCAATATAGTACTGGAAGTTCTAGTCAGAGCAATCAGGCAAAAAAAAAAAAAAAAAGAGAGAAAGAAAGAAAGCATATTCAAATAGGAAAGAAGGAAATCAAATTGTCTCTATTTGCAGACACCATGATTGTATGTCTAGATGATCCCATTGTCTGAGCCCTAAATCTCCTGAAACTGATAAGCTACTTCAGCAAAGTCTCACGATAAAAAATCAATGTGCAAAAATCACAAGCATTTCTATACGCCAATAACAGACTTAAAGAGAGCCAAATCAAGAACGAACTGCCATTCACAATTGCTACAAAGAGAATAAAATACCTAGGAATACAACTAACAAGGAATGTAAAGGACCTCTTCAAGGAGAACTACAAACCACTGTTCAACGAAGTAAGAGGGGACACAAACAGGTGGAAAAACCTTCCATGTTCATGGTTAGGAAGAATCAATATCATGAAAATGGCCATATTGCCCAAGGTAATTTACAGATTCAAAGCTATCCCCATCAAGCTACCAATGACCTTCTTCACAGAACTGAAAAAAAAATACCTTAAACTTCATATGGAACCAAAAGAGAGCCTGCATAGCCAAGTCAATTCTAAGCAAAAAGAACAAAGTGGGAGACATGACACTACCGGACTTCAAACTATACTACAAGGTTGCAGTAATCAGAACAGCATGGTACCAGTACCAAAGCAGAAATATAGACGAATGGAACAGAACAGAGACCTCAGAGGCAACACAATACATCTGCAACCATCTGATCTTCGACAAACCTGATGAAAAGAAGCAATAGGGAAAGGATTTTCTGTTTAATAAACGGTGTTGGGAAAACTGACTAGCCATGCACAGAAAGCAGAAACTGGACCCCTTCCTGACACCTTACACTAGAATTAACTCCAGATGGATGAAAGACTTAAACATAAGACCTAATACTGTAAAAACCCTAAAAGCAAATCTAGGCAAAACCATTCAGGACATAGGCATAGGCAAGGACTTCATGACCAAAACACCAAAAACATTGGCAACAAAAGCCAAAATCGACAAATGAGACCTAATCAAACTCTGCAGCTTCTGCACAGCAAAAGATACAGTCATTAGAGTGAATCGTCAACCAACAGAATGGGAAAACATGTTTGCAGTCTACCCATCTGACAAAGGGCTGATATCCAGAATCTACAAAGAACTAAAACAGATTTACAAGAAAAAAACAGACAAGTCCATTCACAAGTGGGCAAAGGATATGAACAGACACTTTACAAAAGAAGACATACATGAGGCCAACAAACATATGAAAAAATGCTCATCATCACTAGTCATTAGAGAAATGCAAATCAAAACTACGTTGAGATACCATCTCATGCCAGTTAGGATGGTGATCATTAAAAAATCTGGAGACAACAGATGCTGGAGAGGATGTGGAGAAATAGGAACACTTTTACACTGTTGGTGGGAGTGTAAATTAGTTCAACCATTGTGGAAGACGGTGTGGCGATTCCTCAAGGACCTAGAAATAGAAATTCCATTTGACCCTGCAATCCCATTACTGGGTATATATCCAAAGGATTATAAATCATTCTACTATAAGGACACATGCACACGAATGTTCATTGCAGCACTGTTTACAATAGCAAAGACCTGGAACCAATCCCAATGCCCATTGATGAGAGACTGGACAGGGAATATGTGGCACATATACACCATGGAATATTATGCAGTCATCAAAAATGATGAGTTGGTATCCTTTGTAGGGACATGGATGAACCTGGAGAACATCGTTCTCAGCAAACTGACACAAGAACAGAAAAGCAAACATGGTGTGTTCTCACTCATAGGCAGGTGTTGAACAATGAGAACACTTGGACACAGGGAGGGGAGCACCACAAACTGGGGTCTGTTGGGGGAAATAGGGGAGGGACAGTGAGGTGGGGAGTTGGGGAGAGATAGCATGGGGAGTAATGCCAGATATAGGTGATGGAGAGGAAGGCAGCACATCACATTGCCTTGTGTGTACTTATGCAACAATCTTCCATGTTCTTCACATGTACCCCAAAACCTAAAATGCAATAACAAAATAAAATAAAATAAAATAAATACCAAAACAATTCTCAGAATACAAAAGTGGGAAATGTCACACTTCCTCATTTCAAAACTTAATGCAATGCTACAATAAACAAAATATTATTGTATTGGCATATAAAAAGACATATACATCAATAGCATGGAATAGAGATCTCAGAAATAAATTCTTGCATATAAGGTCAAATAATTTTTGACAAAGGTGTCAAAACCATTTGATAATGGTGTTTGGAAAACTGGATAGCCATATACTAAATAATGAAGCTGGATTCTTACCTTAAACCATGTACAAAAATGAACTCAAATGGATTAACAACCTAAATGTAAAAGCTGAAACTATAAACTTTTAGAAGAAAACCTAAGAGAAAAGCTTCATAACATTGGATTTTGTAGTAACTTCTTGGCTATGACACTAAAAGCACAGGCAGCCATAAATAAATAAATAAATAAATAAATAAATAAATAAATAAATAAGCTATGCATCAAACTTAAAAATTATTCATCAAAGGACACTAAAAATGTAGTGAAAAGCCACAGAATGGAAGGAAATATTTCCAAATTGAATATCTGATAAAATTTAGTATGAAGAATATATAAGGAACTCAACAAAAACCAGCAAAAAAACCCAAACAAACAAAAAAACTCTAATTCAATTATTATAATGGTTAAAGGACTAAAACATTCCTGCAAAGGCACACAAATGGCCAAAAGGCATTTAGAAAGTTGCTAAAGATCACTAATTATTAGGTAAATGCCAATCAAAGCCACAATAAAATTTCAGTTCAAATCCATTAGAATAGCAATTCTCTCTCTCTCTCTCTCTCTCTCTCTCTCTCTCTCTCTCTCTCTCTCTCTCTCTCTCTCTGACACACACACACACACACACACAGAGAGAGAGAGAGAGAGAGAGAGAGGGAGAGTGATAGAGAAAATAAAAGATAGAAAGAGAATAACAAGTGTTGAAGAATATGGAGAAGTTGAAACACTCATCTATTGGTAGTGAGAACATACAAAGGTACAGCAACTATGTAAAATAGTTTGACAGTTCCTCAAAATATAAAATATATAATTACTGTATTATCCAGCATGTCTACTTCTGGCTACATACCCAAAATAATTAAAAGCAGGGACCCAAACAGACACTTATGCACCCATATTAACTGCAGCATTATTTATAGTCAATAAAAGGTGAAAACATTCCAAGTATTCATTGATAAATAAACGGATAAACAAAATATGATACATATATTACATTCGAATATTATCCAGTTGTAAAAAGGAAGGAACTTTGATGCATGCTATATAACATGAATAAATTTTGACACACTGTGTTAAGTAAAATAAACTAGTCATAAATAGGGCCAGTACTATATGATTCCACTTATATGAAGTACCTAGTATAGTCAAATTCATAAAGACAGAAAGTAATTTGTGTTTGCCAGCATCTGAGTGAGAGGAGAGGAAGTAGAAAGTTATTCTCTGATGAGTACAGAGTTTCAGTTTGAAAAGTTTCTAGAGAGAAATGGTGGTGGTGGTGAACAACTGGAGTGTTAATGGTCCTAGTGGCTCTTTATTCACCCTTGGTGAGTGCATGCAGATAACGTGGCACGAGGGAGGCCACAGTCTGGGGAGAGCTTGGGTGGACTTGACCGTAGATCCTCTCTACTGGAGCACTCTACTGATCTGGTACCATCTGCTAGCACAGGAGCTATGCTCCACTACAGATGTTCCTGCACCAAATCCTTTGGGCTCCACACTTGCTGGAGTTCTGCCCCTACTACATCTCTAAACAGCTCTCTTTGTCAACTCAAGTGTCCATGGTGGTCAGAGAGTCTCCTCCTGATGATATTCAGGAGAATTGTGACAAGATTAGATGAGTTCTTGCCTACTCAACTCATTCCTTTCATAGGAGTTGTTAGGGGACAGGAACAAGTCGTGGTGCATGGTAACCCTGTGCAGGATTCCCAGCTTCCTTCAGCCTCAGCACAGCATCTGTGTCTTCCCTCCATCTGCTCTCAATGCCTTCCCTCTTGAAGATCTGCTAGGATTGCACCAGTCTTCCTGATGTCCTAGTCCTTCAGTAGGAGATATTCCTCCTGGCTGCCTCTGGCTGGCCATCTTGGAGAGTTATCAGCACTTTGACTATATGATCCCATTTTTTTCCTGTTCTATGTTTCTGCTAAGAAATCCCCTGTTAGTATGTTGGGGAATCCCTTATAAGTGACTAGACACTTTTCTCTTGCTGTTTTTAAGAGTTCTCCTTTTGTGACTGACTTTTTACATTTTGATTATGATGTGCCATGGAGGAGATTTTTAGAATTATTTCTTTTGAGAATCTCTGAGCCTCCTGCATCTACATGTCTTAATCTCTTGCTAGAGGTGGAAAGTTTTTTTACTGTTATTACATTAAACAGATTTTCTACCTCTCTCATTTTCTCATCTTCTGGGGTATACAAAGTTTTAATATTTGCTTGCTTAATGGTGAGCCATGTTTAACATAGGCTTTGTTTATTCGTTTTTACTTTTTAAAAAGAATTTTTCCCTTAATGGGTTATTTCAATAAACCTGTCTTTATATTCTAAAACTCTTTCTTCTGCATGATCTAGTCAAGCCAGGCCCTAGGCCAGTAAGTGCCACAAGTTAGTGGATTCTTTGTGTAGTAATAGAGGAAGTTTTGGCAGGCCCATCTTCATGCCCCCAGGAGCAGCCCATAAATACCAGTGGTGGTAGATATGATATGGTGATCCGCAGCCCCCCAGGATGATGTGCTCTGGAACTTCAGAGGTCATAGCTAACTGGGAAGGCCTGAACTAAGACTTCCTGGTGGTGAATGCAGATATGTGCTTTGGTAGGCAGAGATGAGGTCATCTTCAGGCCACCAGAATAATTCTTTGGTGGGGGAAGCAGCATCTGTGCTGCAGCCCTGCTGCTGGGGAACCTCGGGTTCCTTTTAAGTGGCAGCATCCATAGGAAGGTGGCTAGCAGGGACATACCTCTGCCCCAGGTACAATAGCCTGTTTTCAGGGCACATGTAAATATGCAGGACTTCTGCTACTGGGAGCAGCAGTGTCACTGCCAATGGCTAGTGCTTTGGCATTGTCAGCAGCAGCCAGCAGTGGCAGTGTCTGTGTGTGGTGGACGTTAATGGGCTTCAGGGATATGGAGATACAGGGGCTGTTGGGCCTCAGGGCTTGATGTAGTTATGTGGTGCTTGGGCTCATAAAATGATGCCATGCTATACTTTCTTAGGGCTCAGGTGGTGTTTGGGATCCAGCATGAGCTCCTTCTCTGTAGAAATGCCATCACATGGTCTCCAGGCAGCTCTTTATGTTATCTCAGAACCTGCCAGGGTCAACGGACTCTCCTGTAGTTAGGATTACAGGAATCTGTGGTAGGAATTTGGACCATCAGAGGAGTCTCTCACTTGCCCTTTCCCCATATTGGAGAGCCTCTTCAGGATTTCTACCCATACCAGACAAGCAGGTTGCCTTTCTTTTCATTTCTTCCTTGACTTAGGTGTTTTCCTCACTTCTCTGTTGAATACCAGTGTCCTCTCTTAGATGATCTATTCAAAGTGTGATTATCTACTTGCTATTTTGGTTTTATCCATGGAAGGGTGGAGTAACAGATGCCTCTAATCAGCCATCTCAAAGCCCCTTTTAGTAACCATCAGAAATTGTATTTTTCCTAATGTGTGCATTTAATCCTATAAATTTTCTTCTAAATACTGCTTTAGTGCATTCTGCAGCTTTGATATGATTTATCACTATTTTTACTCAGTTCAATAGTTTCTTTGTCAAATTTCTCCTCACATTTCCCTTTTGACTTCTGGATTATATGGAAAACTGTTGTTTACTTTGAAAGTGCTTGGTTCTTTCTCTGCTACCTTTCTGTTACTAATTTTTAGTTTGATTCCATTGTGGTCCAAGAACACACTCTGTATGATTTTCATTATTAAAATTTGTTGAGCTTTGTTTTCTGATCCAAAATATAGTATATCTTGATATAAGTAACACTGGCATTTGAGCAGAATGCATTCTGCTGTTATCTGCAGTGTTCTGTAAAAGTTTATTAGATCACACTGCTCGATAGTGTTGTTTTCTTCTACATGATTGCTGATTTTCTTTCTAGATCTTCTCTCAATTGTTGAGAGAGAAGAGTTAAATATTTCAACTAAATTTGCAGGTTTCTCTATTTCTCCTGTTAGTTCTATCATTTTTGTTTTACCTATTTGCACTTTGATGTGTGTTCCATACACTTTTAGGATTGCTATATCATCTGGTGAACTGACCCTTCTATTAAAATATAATGTGCCTCCTCTCTGGCAATTATTTTTGCTCTTACATGTACTTCATCTAATGTCAACATAGCCACTTTTGCTTTCCTTTGATTAATGTTTGTACCATGTATCTTTTCTATTATTTTATGTAAAGCTTGACTATATGATTATACTTAAGGTGAGTTTCCTGTAGATAACATATGATTGGGTCAAGTTTTTAATCCACTATTAATCTCTGTATTCTAATTGAAATATTTAGACTATTTTTTCACAATTTTTATATGCTAGTGTTTTTGTCTGTCATTATGCTTTTGTCTTCATTTCATTCTGTTTGTTCCCTCTCTGTTTTCTTTCTCTGCCTGCCTGTGGATTAAATATTTTTTTAGAATTCCATTGTGATTTATCTATAGTGATTTTGATTGCATCTATTTTTACATCATTTTAAATGAATGTTGTAGATATTTCCTATTTACTTTAAAAATTATGCTAAACTATATATAGCACAAAATTTGGAATTTTTACCATTTTTAAAGTGTACAATTCCATGGCACCAATTACATTCACCATGTTATGTCACCATCATCACTATTTATTGCCAAAACTTTTCAGCACCACAAACAAAAAACTATAAACTCATTAAGCAATAACTCTCCTTTCTTGGAAAGAGATGTCAGCAAAAATAGAAGTTTTCAGGTTTTCCTCCCCACTTCAATTAGTCAACTAGAACAATCCACAGACAAAAAAATCTTGTTGAAAACCTCAAAATGTGGAAATAAGCCTGAGTCACATGCACATTCAACAGAACTGAATACAAACCTGCATTAAATGAGTAGGCAAAATGGCTTTGGTTTGATTACATCACCCCTTCCTTTACCTAAGTTGGCTAGTTGCCACCCAGAGAGGATTCCCCATGGTAGTCTATGGTAGGAAAAGAGTTCTGGGGAGGCAGACATCCAGCTTCCCTAGCATTCTGTGATTCTTCCCAAGAGGCTCACTCCATTTGTAGGGAGAAACTATGTGAATAGACCACCTGGGGTCAGGTAGGAAAAACAAAGAAAAAGGAAGATCCCACAAAAATAGCACGTAGATTTTGATGAAAGCTCAGTGTACCTGTCAGCAGTGGCAATCAATTACGATATTAGCTACAATGTGGCTCACTCACAATGTTAAGCTGGTCATCCCCAGAAAAAGTGGAAAGTATTATCTTCCTTCAATCCCTAGATGGACAGCCTCCAAGTCCCGCCTCAGATCCTGCCCCAGGATACCTCTTATGGAAAAGACTCAGCAAATTTTCACAACAAGCAGCCACTAGATCTCTGACAGCCAGGAGCTTGATCATCATTCGTCCACAGCCTCAAAGCCCACCCCCCAGACCCCACTTAGGGAGGGAAATTACTTTTGACAAGAAGCAGGTATTAGTTCTGCAAACCTTAGAGTTTAATCAGGGCTCCTCTTTATCTCGATCTTCACCCAGAGAGGGAGAATCACTGCAGTAAATTTCAACAATAAGCATGTATTAATTCTGTCACACCTTGGAGTTTAATCTCTGCACCTCAAAGCTCACTCCCAAAGAGAGAGGCAAATCTCAACTGTGCATTTCTACAGCACATAGCACTTGGTCTATTTATTCCAATCAACTTGACCGTGGTACCTCTTCTGCAACTCTCAACTTTCTAACTCATATGTCAGTATCTTCTGTCCAGGGAAGACATGCTGTAGTCTATTCCAAATCAGGTGATTGCGGTGCCTATACACCAGTTCAGCCTGGTAGTAGATGTTAGCTAATTGTCTTGCAGATAGCAGAACATAGCCAGCTGCCCCATATGAATTCAGAGCAAAGTCAGCAGCAGCACAAACATCTAAAAAGCCTGAAAGGAAGCTCTGTCTGCCCTAGGTCATCAACCGCTGGCCCATCAGAGTCACAGCCTAGACTAACAAGTGAATGTCTGTCACTGCCAAAAAACTCCTGTAAAAGCCAGAAAAGATGTCTGTCTCAAAAAATACACCTACATGAGGGCACAATAATTACAAAGATTCTGGAAATCCTGAGACCTCTGAAAGAAATGAACAAAGCTCCAACAATGGACACTAAAAAAGAGGACATTTATGAAATTATAAAAAAAAATTCAGAACAATCCTCTTAAAAATTCCAGTGAACTCCAAGGATATACGAATATTAAGTGAAATATGGAGATCAATACATGAACAAGAAAAGTTTGAAAAAGAAACAATTAAAAAAATAGAAATGCTAGAGATAAATAGTACAATGACTAAACTAAAAAAGGCAATGCAAAATGTCTACAGCCAGCTAGATCAAGCTGGAGGAAGGATCAGTGAACCCAAGGACAAACACTTGAAATTACTCAATCAGAAGAGTAGAAGCAATAAAGAATGAAGAAAACCTACAGGAATTATGGGACACCATCAAGAGATCTAATATATGCATAATTGGCACTGCAGAAAAAGAAGAAAGAGATAAAGGCCCAGAAAGAAAATTTAAAGAAATAATTGTTGAACATTTCCAATTCTGAGGAAGTCAACATTCAGGTACAGGTATTGCAGAATCACCAATTAAATTCAAACAAAGAGAAGTTCATCAAGACATATAAAACACAAACGATCAAAAATCAAAGACAAAAATCCTGAGAGCAGCAAGAGATAAGGTAGGCATTATGCAATAAGGTGTCCCGATATGACTATAAGTGGACTTCTTGAGATAGAAGAATGATATATACAAGTGTCAATGGGAAGAAACATGTCAACCAAGAATATGCAACAAATCTTCCCTTTAGAAATAAGAGAGAAATAAAAACGTTCCCATGCAAACAAAATCTAAGGATGTTCATCACCACTGGATGGTGGATGCCTTACAGGAATTGCTACAAGAGAGTTCTTTAAACTGAAAAAAAAAAGCTGCTAATTAATAACAGAAAACTTACCACAAAACCTGATGGTATAAGTAATACAGAGTGATATTTACAATACTCTAAGACTGTAATCATAGTATGTAAAGTAATGTTATCCCTAATACAAAGATGAAAAAACAAAATTACTAAAAACAACCTTAACTAAAATGAATTTTCAAGAGATTTATATTGCAAAATAATACAAATTCAGACATGAAACCTTAAAATGTTGGGAGTGAGTAAAAGTGTAGTGTTATTGTATGCCATGAAAGTTAATGTGTAATCAGCTTGAAACAAATTTTTATAAATGTAAGATGTTCTAGTTATGCTTCATAGTAACCCCCTAAAAAAAAAACAAAAAAGCTATCGGAGAGGCACAAAATAAAAATGATTGCAAAGTTCCACTTCAGAACATCAAAACACCAAATAAAAAAACAGCAAGAGAAGAAAGGAACAAAGTATGTGCAAAACAACCAAAAAACAATTAACAAAATTACAGTAGTAAGTTTTTACCTACCAGTAATTATCTTGACTAAAAATGGATAAAATTACCCAATCAAAAAATATAGAGAGAATGAATTGATAATAAAATATAACCCAACTGTATGCTCTCTATAAGAGCCACTTTATCTTTAGGGACACACATATACTAAACGTGATGAGAAAGAAAAAGTTATTCCCCACAAACGATATTCAAAATAAAGCAGGGGTAGTGATACTTATATTAGAAAAAGATAGACTTTAAGTCAAAAACTATAAAGAGACAAAGACATTATATAATGACAAAAAGATCAATTCATTAAGAAGATATAATTGTGATTATATATGCACCTTACAGTGAAGCATCTAAATATTTTAAGCAAATATTTAAAGCCTTGAAGGGAGAGAGAGACTGCAATACGATAATCATGGGGGGCAGCAATACCCTATTTTCAGTATTGGACAGATTATTCAGATAGAAAATCAAAAAGGGAACATTGTACTTTAGCAACATTTAGACAAAATGGAGCCAATAGACATATACAGAATGTGCCATTAAACAACAACAAAATACTCATTCTTAAGTGCCCAAGGAATACTCTCCAGGACAGATTATATGTTATTTTGGTGACAATAGTATGAACCTAGATTGTGCCACTGCACTCCAGCCTGGGTGACAGAGTGAGACTCTGTATTTAAGAATAAAAAAATCAGAGCAGAAATAAACTAACTAGAGGCTGAAAAAAAAAGGCCACAAGATGAGTCAGCAAATTTAAGAAGATTGAGATAGTGCCAAGTATTATTTTGGTCACAATAATAAGAAACTAGAAATCAGTAACAGAAGGAATTTCAGGATATACTCAAATACATGAAAATTTAAAAACTATGCTCCTGAACAAGTAATAAGTCAATGAAGAAATTTTAAAAGTCTTGAAACAAATGAAAATGGAAACATACCAATACTTGTAGCATGCAGCAAAACCAATTTTATGATGAAAGTTTGTAACAATAAATGTGTATACCAAAAATAAAAAGGTCACAAACAATGTTATACCTCAAAGAAATAGAAACAACAACAACAAAAAACAATTAAACCCAGTGTCAGCAGATGGAAAAAAAAATAGTAAAGATCAGAGCAGAGGCCAGGTGTGCTGGCTCACACCTGTAATCTCAGCACTTTGAAAGGGCAACGTGGGCAGATCACCTGAGGTCAGGAGTTTGAGATCAGCCTGGCCAACATAGTAAAACCCTGGCTCTACCAAAAATACAAAAATCAGCCAGGCATGGTGATATGCACCTGTAGTCCCAACTACTTGGGAGGCTAAGGCAAAAGAATCTCTTGAACCTGGGAGGTAGAGGGCAGTGAACCTAGATTGTGCCACTCCACTCCAGCCTGGGTGACAGTGTGAGACTCTGTATTTAAGAATAAAAAAAATCAAGCCTGGGTGTAGTGGCTCATGCCTGTAATCCAAGCACTTTGGAGACCAAGGAAGGCTGATCACCTGAGGTTGGGAGTTCAAGACCAGCCTGACCAACATGGTGAAACCCTGTCTTAAAAAAATAAAATAAAATAAAATAATTAGAGCAGAAATAAACAAACTAGAGGCTGAAAAAAGAAAAAACAACAAAATTGAGTTGATTTCTGAAAATATAAAAAAAAATCAACACATTTTAATCCAGATTAACCAAGAAAAAAACAAAAAAGACCCAAATCAAACCAGAAATGAAAGTGGAGACATAACTGACATTATAGGTATACAAAAAGTTGTAAGAGATCTTTTCTTCTGAGCAAGGTAGCCTAGTAGAACCAACACCAGTGTGCAGCTCCCAGCAAGATCAATGCAGAAGGCTGATGATTTCCACATTTCCAACTGAGGTACCTGGTTCATCTCATTGGGATTGGTTGGAGAGTGGGTGCAACCCAAGGAGGGCAAGCCAAAGCAGAGTGGGGCGTCGCCTCACCCAAAAAGGGCAAGGAGCTGGGGAACTTCCTCTTCTAGCCAAGGGAAGCCATTAGGGAATGTTTCCCAAATTCCAACACAGATACTGCACTTTTTCCATGGTCTTCACAACCTGCAGACCAGGAGATTCCCTCCAGTACCTACACAACATCCAAAGAGTGTCCAGTACAAAGCTGGGGGAAAATTTGGGAAGAAACTGAGCTAGCTGCAACAGTTTTTTTCTTCATACCCAGTGGCAACTGGAACATCAGCAAAATATAACTGTTCACTCCCCTGGAAAGGGAGCTGAAGTTGTCTAGCATGGACCAAGACACTGGCAGCAACCCTTACTGTTCTGCAGCCCCTGTGGCTGATTCCCAGGCAAACAGGGACTGAAGTGAACCTCTAGGAGTCCTGCAACAGAAGGGTCTGTTAGGAGAAAAATGTAAAAACGGAAAGAAATAGCTTCAACATCAACAAAAAGGATGTCCACTGAGAGACTCCATCCGAAAGTCACCAACTACAAAGACCACAGGTAGATAAATCTACAAATATAAGAAGAAACCAGTGCAAAAAGGATGAAAACACCAAAAACCGGAGCTCCTCTCCTCCTCCAAGGGATCACAACTCTTCACCAGCAAGGGAACAAAGCTGGATGGAGAATGAGTCTGATGAATTGACAGAAGCAGGCTTCAGAAAGTGGGTAATAACAAACTTCTTTGAGCTAAAAGAATGTGTTCTAACCCAATGCAAAGAAACTAAGAACCTTTAAAAAAGGTTAGATAAAATACTAACTAGAATAACCAATTTAGAGAAGAACATAAAAGACTTGATGGAGCTGAAAAACACAGAACTAAAACTTCACAAAGCATACACAAGTCTCAATAGCCAAACAGATGAAGCAGAAAAAAGAATATCAGAGATTGAAGATCAACTCAATGAAATAAAACAAGAAGGCAAGATTAGAGGGAAAAAAAGTGAAAAGAAATGAACAGAGCCTCCAAGAAATATGGGATTATGTGAAAAGACCTAATCTACATTTGATCTGTGTACCTGAATGTGATGGAAAGAATGAGTCCAAGCTGGAAAACACTCTTCAGGGTACTATCCAGGACAACTTTCCCAACCTAGGAAGGCAGGCCGACATTTAAGTCCAGGAGGCCGACATTCAAGTCCAGTAAAAAAAGAGCAACCTCAAGGCACACAATCATAAAATTCACCAGAGTGGAAATGAAGAAAAAAATGCTAAAGGTAGCCAGAGAGAAAGATTGGGTTACCCATAAAGGGAAGCCTGTTAGACTCACAGCAGATCTCTCAGAAAAAACTTTACAAGCCAGAAGAGAGTGGAGGCCAATATTCACCATCATTAAAGAAAAGAACTTCCAACCCAGAATTTCATATTCAGCCAAACTAAGCTTCATAAGTGAAGGAGAAACAAAATCCTTATGGACAAGAAATTGCTGAGAGATTTTGTGACCACCAGGTCTGCCTTAAAAGAGCTCCTGAAAGAAACACTAAACATGGAAGGGAACAATCAGTACCAGCCACTCCAAAAACACGCCAAATGGTAAAGATCATCGACACAATGAAGAAACTGTTTCAACTAAGGGACAAAACAACCAGTTAGTATGAAAATGGCAGGATCAAATTCACACATAACAATATTAACCTTTTTTTTTTCTGTATATTTGCAATATTTATTAAAAATCTGACTTGATTCATTTTGTGGCTTCATATCCTGGGCTATTCTAGTTTTTTTTTTTTAAATTTTTTATTGGATTATAGGTTTTGGGGTACATGAGCAGAGCATGCAAGACAGTTGCGTAGGTACACACATGGCAGTGTGCTTTGCTTTTCTACTCCCCTTCACCCACATTTGGCATTTCTCCCCAGGCTATCCCTCCCCACCTCCCCCTCCCACTGGCCCTCCCCTTTTCCCCCCAATAGACCCCAGTGTTTAGTACTCCCCTTTCTGTGTCCATGTGTTCTCATTTTTCATCACCCACCTATGAGTGAGAATATGCGGTGTTTCATTTTCTGTTCTTGTGTCAGTTTGCTGAGGATGATGTTTTCCAGATTCATCCATGTCCCTACAAACGACACAAACTCATCATTTCTGATTGCTGCATAATATTCCATGGTGTATATGTGCCACATTTTTCCAATCCAGTCTATTATCAATGGGCATTTGGGTTGATTCCAGGTCTTTGCTACTGTAAACAGTGCTGCAATGAACATTCGTGTACATGTGTCCTTATAGTAGAACGATTTATAGTCTTTTGGATATATACCCAGTAATGGGATTGCTGGGTCAAATGGAATTTCTATTTCTAAGGCCTTGAGGAATCGCCACACTGTCTTCCACAATGGTTGAACTAATTTACACTCCCACCAACAGTGTAAAAGTGTTCCTTTTTCTCCACATCCTCTCCAGCATCTGTTGTCTCCAGATTTTTTAATGATCGCCATTCTAACTGGCGTGAGATGGTATCTCAATGTGGTTTTGATTTGCATCTCTCTGATGACCAGTGACGATGAGCATTTTTTCATATGATTGTTGGCCTCATATATGTCTTCTTTCGTAAAGTATCTGTTCATATCCTTTGCCCACTTTTGAATGGGCTTGTTTGTTTTTTTCCTGTAAATCTGCTTGAGTTGTTTGTAAATACTGGATATCAGCCCTTTGTCAGATGGGTAGACTGCGAAAATCTTTTCCCATTCTGTTGGTTGCCGATCCACTCTAGTGACTGTTTCTTTTGCCGTGCAGAAGCTGTGGAGTTTGATTAGGTCCCATTTGTCTATTTTGGCTTTTGTTGCCAATGCTCTTGGTGTTTTGTTCATGAAGTCCTTGCCTACTCCTATGTCCTGGATAGTTTTGCCTAGATTTCCTTCTAGGGTTTTTATGGTGCCAGGTCTTATGTTTAAGTCTTTAATCCATCTGGAGTTGATTTTAGTGTAAGGTGTTAGGAAGGGGTCCAGTTTCTGCTTTCTGCACATGGCTAGCCAGTTTTCCCAACACCATTTGTTAAACATGGAATCCTTGCCCCATTGCTTGTTTTTGTCAGGTTTATCAAAGATTGTATAGTTGTATGTATGTTGTGTTGCCTCCGGTGCCTCTGTTTTGTTCCATTGGTCTATATCTCTGTTTTGGTACCAGTACCATGCTGTTTTGATTATTGTAGCCTTGTAGTATAGTTTGAAATCCGGTAGTGTGATGCCCCCCGCTGTGTTCTTTTTGCTCAGAATTGACTTGGCTTTGCGGGCTCTCTTTTGGTTCCATATGAAGTTCATGGTGTTTTTTTCCAGTTCTGTGAAGAAAGTCAATGGTAGCTTGATGGGGATAGCGTTGATTCTGTAAATTACTTTGGGCAGTATAGCCATTTTCACGATATTAATTCTTCCTAACCATGAACATGGAATGTTTCTCCATCTGTTTGTGTCCTCTCTGATTTCGTTGAGCAGTGGTTTATAGTTCTCCTTGAAGAGGTCCCTTACGTTCCTTGTGAGTTGTATTCCTAGGTATTTTATTCTTTTTGTAGCAATTGCGAATGGCAGTTCGCTCTTGATTTGGCTTTCTTTAAGTCTGTTATTGGTGTAGAGGAATGCTTGTGATTTTTGCACATTGATTTTATATCCTGAGACTTTGCTGAAGTTGTTTATCAGTTTCAGGAGTTTTTGGGCTGAGGCGATGGGGTCTTCTAGGTATACTATCATGTCGTCTGCAAATAGAGACAATTTGGCTTCCACCTTTCCTATTTGAATACCCTTTATTTCTTTTTCTTGCCTGATTGCTCTGGCTAGAACTTCCAGTACTATATTGAATAGGAGTGGTGAGAGAGGGCATCCTTGTCTAGTACCAGATTTCAAAGGGAATGCTTCCAGTTTTTGCCCATTCAGTATGATATTGGCTGTTGGTTTGTCATAAATAGCTTTTATTACTTTGAGATACGTTCCATCGATACCGAGTTTATTGAGGGTTTTTAGCATAAAGGGCTGTTGAATTTTGTCAAATGCCTTCTCTGCGTCAATTGAGATAATCATGTGGTTTTTGTTTTTGGTTCTGTTTATGTGGTGAATTACGTTGATAGACTTGCGTATATTGAACCAGCCTTGCATCCCCGGGATGAATCCTACTTGATCATGATGAATAAGTTTTTTGATTTGCTGTTGCAATCGGCTTGCCAATATTTTATTGAAGATTTTTGCATCTATGTTCATCATGGATATTGGCCTGAAGTTTTCTTTTCTCGTTGGGTCTCTGCCGAATTTTGGTATCAGGATGATGTTGGTCTCATAAAATGATTTGGGAAGGGTTCCCTCTTTTTGGATTGTTTGAAATAGTTTTAGAAGGAATGGTACCAGCTCCTCCTTGTGTGTCTGGTAGAATT
Organism: Callithrix jacchus; assembly: GCF_049354715.1. Lineage (NCBI taxonomy): Eukaryota > Metazoa > Chordata > Mammalia > Primates > Cebidae > Callithrix > Callithrix jacchus. Next base: position 70,530,488 of record NC_133524.1, read on the forward strand.
CGGCTGTGAACCCGTCTGGACCTGGGCTTTTTTTGTGTGGTAGGCTCTTAATTGCTGCCTCAACTTCAGACCTTGTTATTGGTCTATTCATAGTTTCAGCTTCCTCCTGGTTTAGGCTTGGGAGGACACAGGAGTCCAGGAATTTATCCATTTCTTCCAGGTTTACTAGTTTATGTGCATAGAGTTGTTTGTAATATTCTCTGATGATGGTTTGAATTTCTGTGGAATCTGTGGTGATTTCCCCTTTATCATTTTTTATTGCATCTATTTGGTTGTTCTCTCTTTTATTTTTAATCAATCTGGCTAGTGGTCTGTCTATTTTGTTGATCTTTTCAAAAAACCAGCTCTTGGATTTATTGATTTTTTGAAGGGTTTTTCGTGTCTCAATCTCCTTCAGCTCAGCTCTGATCTTAGTAATTTCTTGTCTTCTGCTGGGTTTTGAGTTTTTTTGATCTTGCTCCTCTAGCTCTTTCAATTTTGACGATAGGGTGTCAATTTGGGATCTCTCCATTCTCCTCATATGGGCACTTATTGCTATATACTTTCCTCTAGAGACTGCTTTAAATGTGTCCCAGAGGTTCTGGCACGTTGTGTCTTCGTTCTCATTGGTTTAGAAGAACTTCTTTATTTCTGCCTTCATTTCGTTGTTTACCCAGTCAACATTCAAAAGCCAGTTTTTCATTTTCCATGAAGCTGTGCGGTTCTGGGTCGGTTTCTGAATTCTGAGTTCTAACTTGATTGCACTATGGTCTGAGAGGCTGTTTGTTATGATTTCAGTTGTTTTGCATTTGTTGAGCAGTGCTTTACTTCCAATTATGTGGTCAATTTTAGAGTAGGTGTGATGTGGTGCTGAGAAGAATGTGTATTCTGTGGATTTGGGGTGGAGAGTTCTGTAAATGTCCACCAGGTTTGCTTGCTCCAGGTCTGAGTTCAAGCCCTGTGTATCCTTGTTGATTTTCTGTCTGGTTGATCTGTCTAGTATTGACAGTGGAGTGTTAAAGTCTCCCACTATTATTGTGTGGGAGTCTAAGTCCTTCTGTAAGTCATTAAGAACTTGCCTTATGTATCTGGGTGCTCCTGTGTTGGGTCCATATATGTTTAGGATCGTTAGCTCTTCTTGTTGTATCGATCCTTTTACCATTATGTAATGGCCTTCTTTGTCTCTTTTGATCTTTGTTGCTTTAAAGTCTATTTTATCAGAGATGAGAATTGAAACTCCTGCGTCTTTTTGCTTTCCATTAGCTTGGTAAATCTTCCTCCATCCCTTTATTTTGAGCCTTTGTGTATCCTTGATTGTGATATGGGTTTCCTGGATACAGCACACTGATGGGTTTTGGATTTTTATCCAATTTGCCAGTCTGTGTCTTTTGATTGGTGCATTTAGTCCATTTACAATTAGGGTTAATATTGTTATGTGTGAATTTGATACTGCCATTTTGATTCTAAGTGGCTGTTTTGCCTGTTAGTTGTTGTAGATTCTTCATTATGTTGAAGCTCTTTCGCATTCAGTGTGATTTTGGAATGGCTGGTACTGATTGATCCTTTCTATGTGTAGTGCCTCTTTTAGGAGCTCTTGTAAAGCAGGCCTGGTGGTGACAAAATCTCTGAGTACTTGCTTGTTCGCAAAGGATTTTATTCTTCCTTCACTTCTGAAGCTCAGTTTGGCTGGATAAGAAATTCTGGGTTGAAAGTTCTTTTCTTTAAGAATGTTGAATATTGGCCCCCACTCTCTTCTGGCTTGTAGTGTTTCTGCCGAGAGATCTGCTGTGAGTCTGATGGGCTTCCCTTTGTGGGTGACCCGACCTTTCTCTCTGGCTGCCCTTAGTATTCTCTCCTTTATTTCAACCCTGTTGAATCTGACGATTATGTGCCTTGGGTTTGCTCTTCTTGCGGAATATCTTTGTGGTGTTCTCTGTATTTCCTGCAATTGAGTGTTGGCTTGTCTTGCTAGGTGGGGGAAATTTTCCTGGATGATGTCCTGAAGAGTATTTTCCAGCTGGGATTCATTCTCTTCGTCCCCTTCTGGTACACCTATCAAACGTAGGTTAGGTCTTTTCACATAGTCCCACATTTCTTGGAGACTTTGTTCATTCCCTTTTTGCGCTTTTTTCTCTGATCTTGGTTTCTCTTTTTATTTCATTGAGTTGGTCTTCGACTTCAGATATTCTTTCTTCTGCTTGGTCAGTTCGGCTATTGAAACTTGCGTTTGCTTCGCCAAGTTCTCGTATTGTGTTTTTCAGCTCCTTTAATTCATTCATATTCCTCTCTAAGGTATCTATTCTTGTTATCATTTCCTCGAATCTTTTTTCAAATCTTTTTTCAAGGTTCTTAGTTTCTTTGCATTGATTTAATACATGATCTTTTAGCTCACAAAAGTTTCTCATTATCCATCTTCTGAAGTCTAATTCTGTCATTTCGTCACAGTCATTCTCCGTCCAGCTTTGTTCCCTTGCTGGTGAGGAGTTTTGGTCCTTTCTAGGAGGCGAGGTGTTCTGGTTTCGGGTGTTTTCCTCCTTTTTGCGCTGGTTTCTTCCCATCTTTGTGGATTTGTCCGCTGGTCGTCTGCCTAGTTGCTGACTTTTCGTTTGTGTCACTGAGTGGACACCCAGAATGTTGATGATGAAGTATTTCTGTTGCTTGGTTTTCCTTCTACCAGTCTAGCCCCTTCGCTGTACGACTGTTGAGGTCCGCTCCAGACCCTGCTTCTCTGGGGTGCACCTCTAGTAGCCGTGGCACAGTGAGGGATGCTACCAGTTTCTTTTTCTGCTCTCTTTGTCCCAGGATGATGCCTGCCTAATGACAGTCTTTTGGATATAGAGGGGTCAGGGAGCTGCTTGAGGAGACAGTTTGTACTTTATAGGGGTTTAATTGCTGAGCTGTGCACTCTGTTGTTCATTCAGGGCTGTTAGGCTGCTATGTTTGATTCTGCTGCAACACAGCTCATTAAACAACGCTTTTTTTTTCTCAAATGCTCTGTGTTGAGGGGTTTGGGCTTTATTTTTGGATGTCCGATCAGGTGTCCTGCCCAGCTCGAAGGCAGACTAGCCACTGTTTGGCTGCCGAGGCTCCCCCCTGCTGTTGTGTGATTCACGCTGTTCCTGCCGGCTCTGCTGTGGTCTCCGCCACGCCCTGCGGTGGAGTCTCTTCATTGTAGCGTGTTGCCTCAGCAACGGCAGGCTGCGTCAGCAGTGGGCGTGTATCTCAGTAGGGACGGGTTGCCTCGGCAACGGCTGGCTGCGTCAGCAGTGGGCGTGTATCTCAGTTGGGGCGGGTTGCCTCGGCAACGGCTGGCTGCGTCAGCAGTGGGCGTGTATATCAGTTGGGGCAGGTTGCCTCCATAGTGGTGGACGCCCCTCCCCCACAGAGCGTCTCGGACCATCTGCCCAGGATAGTTTGAAATCGCGGTTTTGTTCGTCCCACTGGGTTTCCCAAACGATCTGTCCCTGCAATCCCCTGGGCTGGGCTACTGTGCAAGTCTCGTTCAGTCTCAAGTCCAGCCCTCTCAAGTCTCAGGTTGCCCGTTCAACAAGGCACCCAGAAAGCGCGCCCTGTGGGGATTGCTGGGTAGGGCCGACCGCCGCCGCCCCGGCTGCCGGCTTCGCCAGGCAGACCTACTGCCTGGCGTCCCGTGTCTTTTTATACTTGGGAGTTTCCCCGTTCTGTGGGCAACAAAGATCAGTCTGGAAATGCAGCACTGACTCACCGTTTGCGGATTCAACACGGGCTCCAATCCTGGGTTGTTCTCACAGCGCCATCTTGAGTCCCCTCCTTAACAATATTAACCTTAAATGCAAATGCCACAAACAAAAGACAGACTGGCAAATTGGATAAAAAGTAAAGACCTATCAGTGTGCTGTATTCAGGAAACCCATCTCACATATAAGAGCAAACATAGAAGACTCAAGATGGTGCAGTGAGAACAACCCAGGATTGAAGCTCTCGATGAATGCGTAAACAGGGTTAGTCAGGGCCACATTTCCAGATGGATCTTTGTTGCCCACAAAACGGGGAAATTCCCAGGTATAAAAGAGACACGGGATGCCAGGCAGAGGTTTTGGCTGGCGCTGTAGCGCAGCAGTGCTACACAGCGCTCCGCGCAAAGAGCACTAGTCTGGGTGCCCTGTAAAACCGGCAATCTGAGACGTGAGAGAACTGAACTTGAGACTGAATGAGACTTGGACAGTGAGCCAGCCCAGGAGATTCCAGGGAAGCAGCGTTTGGGGTAGTGCAGTGGGACAAAAAAATGGTGATTACAAACGCTCCAGGGGCAGGCACAGCTGAACCCAGGACAGTGCAGCTCCGTGGGGGAGGGGCGTCCACCATTACCGAGGCAATCCGCCCCTACTGAGGTAAACGCCCATTGCTGACACAGCCTGCCATTGTCGAGGCAACACGCTACAACAGAGAGACTCCGCCGCAGGGCGTAGCCCGTGGCAGCCGGGCGGAGACCGCAGCAGAAGGGCAGAACCTGCAGGAACAAGGCGAACCTCACACCAGCAGGGCAGAGCCTCAGCAGGCAAATAGTGAATAGACTGCCTCCTAGCCGGGAAGGACAGCACAATGCATACTCACAAAGAAAGCCCCAACCCTTCTGAAACAAAGCATCTGAGAAAAAAAGGTTTGTTTTTTTTTTATGAGTTCTGTTGCAGCAGAATTAAACATAGCAGCCTAACAGCCCTGAATGAAAAACAGAGCTCACAGCTCAGCACTTGAGCTCCTATAAAGTACAGACTGTCTCCTCAAGCAGCTCCCTGACCCCTCTATATCCAAAAGAATGACATTTGGCAGGCATCATTCTGAGACAAAGATAGCAGAAAAAAAAACTGGTAGCATCCTTCACTGTTCTGCAGCTGCTATAGGTGCACCCCATACAAGCAGGCCCTGGAGTGGACCTCAGCAGTTGTACAGTGGAGGGGCTAGACTGGTAGAAGGAAAACCAAGTAACAGAAATACTTCACCATCAACAATCTGGGTGTCCACTCAGAGATCCAATCGAAAAGTCAGCAACTACACAGACGACAGGTAAATATATCCACTAAGACGCAAAGAAACCAGCACAAAAAGGAGAAAAACACCCAAAACCAGAAGACATTGCCTCCTAAACAGGACCAAAAGTCCTCACCAGAAAGGGAACAAAGATGGACGGAGAATGACTGTGACAAAATGATGGAATTAGACTTCAGAAGGAGGATAATGAGAAACTTTTGTGAGCTAAAAGAACATGTTTCAAATCAATGCAAAGAAACTAAGAACCTTGTAAAAAGATTCGAGGAAATGATAACAAGAATGGATAACTTAGAGAGGAATATGAATTAAAGGAGATAAAAAACACAATATGAGAACTTCACGAAGCATGCACAAGTTTCAAAAGCCGAATTGACCAAGGAGAAGAAAGAATATAAGAAGTCGAAGATCAACTCAATGAAACAAAATGAGAAACAAAGATAAGAAAAAAAGGCACAAAAAGGAATGAACAAAGTCTTTAAGAAATGTGGGATTATGTGAAGAGACCTAACCTACGTTTGCTAGATGTACCAGAATGTAATGAAGAGAATGAATCCAAGCTGGAAAATACTCTTCAGGATATTATCCAGAAAAATTTCCCTTACCTAGCAAGGCAGGCCAACGCTCAAATGCAGGAAATACAAAGAACACCACGAAGATATTCAGCAACAAGAGCAACCCCAAGGCACATAATCGTCAGATTCAACAAGGTTGAAATGAACGAGAAAATACTAAGGGCAGCCAGAGAGAAAGGTCGGGTCACCCAAAAAGGGAAGCCCATCAGACTCACAGCAGATCTCTCGGCAGAAACACTACAAGCCAGAAGCGAGTGGGGGACAATATTCAACATTCTTAAAGAAAAGAACTTTCAACCCAGAATTTCATATCCAGCCAAACTGAGCGTCATAAGTGAAGAAAAAATAAAATCCTTTGCGAACAAGCAAGTGCTCAGAAATTTTGTCACCACCAGGCCTGCTTTACAAGAGCTCCTGAAAGAGGCACTACACATAGAAAGTAAAAACCAGTACCAGCCATTCCAAAATCACACTAAATGCTAAAGAGCATCAACATAATGAAGAATCCACAACAACTAATGGGCAAAATAGTCAGCTAGCATCAAAATAGCAGTATCAAACTCACACATAAAAATATTAACCCTAAATGTAAATGGACGAAATGCACCAATCAAAAGACACAGACTGGCAAATTGGATAAAAATCCAAAACCCATCAGTGTGCTGTATCCAGGAAACCCATCTCACATGCAAGGATACACAAAGGCTCAAAATAAAGGGATGGCGGAAGATTTACCAAGAAAATGGAAAGCAAAAAGACGCAGGAGTTGCAATTCTCATCTCTGATAAAATAGACTTTAAAGCAACAAAGATCAAATGAGAAAAAGAAGGCCATTACATAATGGTAAAAGGATTGATTCAACAAGAAGAGCTAAAGATCCTAAACATCTATGGACCCAATACAGGAGCACCCAGATACATAAAGCAAGTTCTTAATGACTTACAAAGAGACTTAGACTCCCACACAATAATAGTGGGAGACTTTAACACTCCACTGTCAATATTAGACAGATCAACCAGACAGAAAATCAACAAGGATATCCAGGGCTTGAACTCAGACGTGGAGTAATCAAACCTGATAGACATTTACAGAACTCTCCACCCCAAATCCACAGAATATACATTCTTCTCAGCACCACATCACACCTACTCTAAAATTGACCATATAATTGGAAGTAAAGCACTCCTCAGCAAATGCAAAACAACTGAAATCATAACAAACAGTCTCTCAGACCATAGTGCAATCAAGTTAGAACTCAGAATTCAGAAACCGACCCAGAGCCGCACAGCTTCGTGGAAACTGAACAACTGGCTCTTGAATGTTGACTGGGTAAACAATGAAATGAAGGCAGAAATAAAGAAGTTCTTCGAAATCAATGAGAACGGAGACACAACATGCCAAAATCTCTGGGACACATTTAAAGCAGTCTCTAGAGGAAAGTATATAGCAATAAGTGCCCATATGAGGAGAATGGAGAGATCCCAAATTGACACCCTATCGTCAAAATTGAAAGAGCTGAAGGAGCTAGATCAAAAAAATTCAAAACCCAGCAGAAGACAAGAAATAACTAAGATCAGAGCTGAACTGAAGGTGATTGAGACACGAAAAACCCTTCAAAAAATCAATAAATCCAAGAGCTGGTTTTTTGAAAAGATCAACAAAATAAACAGAACACTAGCCAGATTGATTAAAAATAAAAGAGAGAACAACCAAATAGATGCAATAAAAAATAATAAAGGGGAAATCACCACAGATTCCACAGAAATTCAAACCACCATTAGAGAATATTACAAACAACTCTATGCACATAAACTAGTAAACCTGGAAGAAATGGATAAATTCCTGGACTCCTGCGTCCTCCCAAGCCTAAACCAGAAGGAAGCTGAAACTACAAATTGACCAATAACAAGGGCAGAAGTCGAGGCAGCAGTTAAGAGCCTACCACACAAAAAAAGCCCAGGTCCAGACGGGTTCACAGCCGAATTCTACCAGACATACAAAGAGGAGCTGGTACAATTCCTTCTAAAACTATTCCAAATAATCCAAAAAAAGGAAATCCTTCCCAAATTATTTAATGAGACCAACATCATCCTGATACCAAAACCCGGCAGAGACCCAACAAGAAAAGAAAACTTCCGGCCAATATCCATGATAAAAATAGATGCAAAAATCTTCAATAAAATATTGGCAAGCCTATTGCAACAGAAAATCAAAAAACTTATTCATCATGATCGAGTAGGATTCATCCCGGGGATGCAAGGCTGGTTCAACATACGCAAGTCTATCAACGTAATTCACCACATAAACAGAACCAAAAACAAAAACCACATAATTATCTCAATTGACGCAGAGAAGGCATTTGACAAAATTCAACAGCCCTTTATGCTAAAAACCCTCAATAAAGTCGGTATCGATGGAACGTATCTCAACGTAATAAAAGCTATTTATGACAAATCGACAGCCAATATCATATTGAATGGGCAAAAACTAGAAGCATTCCCTTTGAAATCCGGCACTAGACAAGGATGCCCTCTTTCACCACTCCTAATCAATATAGTACTGGAAGTTCTAGCCAGAGTAATCAGGCAAGAAAAAGAAATAAAGGGTATTCAAATAGGAAAGGTGGAAGCCAAATTGTCTCTATTTGCAGACGACATGATAGTATACCTAGAAGACCCCATCACCTCAGCCCCAAAACTCCTGAAACTGATAAGCAACTTCAGCAAAGTCTCAGGATATAAAATCAATGTGCAAAAATCACAAGCATTCCTCTACACCAATAACAGACTTAAAGAAAGCCAAATCAAGAACGAACTGCCATTCACAATTGCTACAAAAAGAATAAAACACCTTGGAATACAACTCACAAGGAACATAAGAGACCTCTTCAAGGAGAACTATAAGCCACTGCTCAACGAAATCAGAGAGGACACAAACAGATGGAGAAACATTCCATGTTCATGGTTAGGAAGAATTAATATCGTGAAAATGGCTATACTGCCCAAAGTAATTTACAGAATCAACGCTATCCCCATCAAGCTACCATTGACTTTCTTCACAGAACTGGAAAAACCACCATGAACTTCATATGGAACCAAAAGAGAGCCCGCATAGCCAAGTCAATTCTAAGCAAAAGAACGCAGTGGGGGGCATCACACTACCGGATTTCAAACTATACTACAAGGCTACAGTAATCAAAACAGCATGGTACTGGTACCAAAACAGAGATATAGACCAATGGAACAAAACAGAGGCACAGGAGGGAACACAACATATCTACAACTATACAATCTTTGATAAACCTGACAAAAACAAGCACTGGGGAAAGGATTCCTTATTTAACAAATGGTGTTGGGAAAAATGGCTAGCCATGTGCAGAAAGCAGAAACTGGACCCCTTCCTGACACCTTACACTGAAATTAACTCCAGATGGATTAAAGACTTAAACATAAAACCTGGCACAATAAAAACCCTAGAAGGAAATCTAGGCAAAACTATCCAGGACGTAGGAGTAGGCAAGGACTTTATGAACAAAACACCAAAAGCATTGGCAACAAAAGCCAAAATAGACAAATGGGACCTAATCAAACTCCACAGTTTCTGCATGGCAAAAGAAACAGTCACTAGAGTGAATCGGCAACCAACAGAATGGGAAAAAATTTTTGCAGTTTACCCATCTGACAAAGGGCTGATACCCAGAATTTACAAAGAACTCAAACAGATTCACAGGAATAAAACAAACAAGCCCATTCAAAAGTGGGCAAAGAATATGAACAGACACTTTACGAAAGAAGACCTATATGAGGCCAACAATCATATGAAGGAATGCTCATCGTGACTGGTCATCAGAGAGATGCAAATCAAAACCACATTGAGATACCGTCTCACGCCAGTTAGAATGGCGATCATTAAAAAATCTGGAGACAACAGATGCTGGAGAGGTTGTGGAGAAAAAGGAACACTTTCACACTTTTGGTGGGAGTGTAAATTAGTCCAACCATTGTGGAAGACAGTGTGGCGATTCCTCAAGGCCTTAGAAATGGAAATTCCATTTGACCCAGCAATTCCATTACTGGGTATATACCCAAAGTACTATAAATCGTTCTACTATAAGGACACATACACACCAATGTTTATTGCAGCACTGTTTACAAGAGCAAAGACCTGGAATCAACCGAAATGCCCATGGATGATAGACTGGATTGGGAAAATGTGGCACATATACACCATGGAATATTATTCAGCAATCAGAAATGATGAGTTCGTGTCGTTTGTAGGGACATGGATGAATATGGAGAACATCATTCTCAGCAAGCTGACACAAGAACAGAAAATGAAACACCGCATATTCTCACTCATAGGCAGGTGATGAAAAATGAGAACACATGGACACAGAAAGGGGAGTACTAAACACTGGGGTCTATTGGGGGGAAAAGGGGAGGGCCAGCAGTGGAAGGGGGTAGCTGGGATGGGATAGCCTGGGTAGAAATGCCAAATGGGGGTGAAGGGGAGAAAGGAAGCAAAACACACCGCCATGTGTGTACCTATGCAACTGTCTTGCATGTTCTGCACATGTACGCCAAAACCTAAAATGCAACAAAAAAGTAAAAAAAAAAATAAGGGCAAACTTAGGCTCAAAATAAAGGGATGGACGAATACTTAGCAAGCAAATGGCGAGAAAAAAAGTAATAGGAGTTTCAATCTTAGTCTCTGATAAAAAATGACTTTAAACAAAGGTCAAAAGAGACAAAGAAGGGCATTACATAATGGTAAAGGGATCAATGCAACAAAAAGAACTAATGGATGTTACTTCCTGTATATGGGTTCACCCAATACAGAAGAACCCATATATATAAAGTAAGTTCTCAACAACCTACAAAGAGACTTATACACTCCCACAAAATAATAGTGGGAGACTTTAACACTCCAGTCAATATTAGACAGATCAACAAGACAGAAAATTAACAAGGATATCCAGGACTTGAACTCAGATCTGGATCAAACGACCTAAGAGACATCTACAGAACTCTCCACCCCAAATCCACAGAATACACATTCTTCTCAGCACCAAATCACACCTACTCTAAAATTGACCACATAATTGGAAGTAAATCACTCCTCAGCAAATGCAAAAGAATGAAAATTATAACGAACAGTTTGTTAGACCACAGTGCAATCAAATTAGAATTGAAGATTAAGAAACTAAGCACCATGCAACTTCATGGAAACTGAACAACTGGCTCCTGAATGTCAACTGGATAAACAATGAAATGAAAGCAGAAATGAAGATGTTCTTTGCAGAATGTCTGGGACACATTTAAAGCAGTGTCTAGAGGAAAATTTATAGCAGTAAATGCCCACAGAAAAGCAAGGAAAGATCTAAAATCAACACCATATCATCAAAATTGAAAGAGCTAGAGAAGCAAGATCAAAAAAAGCACAAAAGCTAACAGAAGACAAGAAATAACTAAGAACAGAGCAGAACTGAAGAAGACAGAGACACAAAAAAAAACCTTCAAAAAATCAATAAATTCAGGAGCTGATTTTTTGAAAAAATCAAAAAAATAGACAGCTAGCCAGACTAACAAAAAAAAAAAAAAAGAGAAGACTTAAATAGAGGCAATAAAAATGATGAAGGGGATATCACCACTGAATTCACAGAAGTTCAAATTATCATCAGAGATTACTACAAAGCAACTCTATGAACATAAACTAGTAAACCTGGAATAAATCAGTAAATTCCTGGACACTTGCACCCTACCAAACCTAAATCAAAAAGAAGTTAAAATCCTGAATAGACCAAGAACAAGGGCTGAAGTTGAGGTAGGAATTAATAGCCTACTATCAAAAAAAGGCCAGGTTCAGACAGATTCTCAGCCGAATTCTACCAGATGTACAAAGTGGGGGTGGTACCACTCCTGAAATGATTCCAAACACTACACAAAGAGGAAACCCTTCTCAAATCATTCTATGAGACCAAATCATTCTGATACCAAAACCTGGCAGAGACTCAACAAAAAAAGAAAACTTCAGCCCAATATCCATGATGAACATAGATGCAAAAATCTTCAATAAAATACTGGCAAACTGATTGCAACAGCACATCAATAAGCTTATCCATAACAATCAAGTAGGCTTCATCCCAGAGATGCAAGCCTGGTTCAACATACACAAGCCTATAAACATAATCCACCACAACAGAAACAACGACAAAAACCACATTATAATCTCAATATGTGCAGAGAAGGCCTTCAACAAAATTCAACAGCCTGTTATGCTAAAAACTCTCAATAAACTAGGTATCAATGGAATGTATCTCAAAATAATAAAAGCTATTTATGACAAACGCACAGCCAATATCATACTGAATGGGCAAAAACTGGAAGCATTCCCTTTGAAATCTGGCGCTAGACAAGAATGCCCTCTCTCACCACTCCTATTCAATATATTATTGGAAGTTCTAGCCAGAGCAATCAGGCAAGAAAAAGAAATAAAGGGTATTCAATTAGGAAAAGTGGAAGTCAAATTGTCTCTGTTTGCAGATGACATGATTGTATATTTAGAAGACCCCATCGTCTCAGCCCAAAATCTCCTGAAACTGATAAGCAACATCAGCAAAATCTCAGGATACAAAATCAATGTGCAGAAATCACAAACATGCCTATTCGCCAGTAACAGACTTAAGGAGAGGCAATCAAGAGTGAACTCCCGGGGGAGGAATCAAGATGGCGCTGTGAGAACAACCCAGGATTGGAGTTCTCGTTGTGTCTGCAAAGAGGTGAGTCTGAGCTGCATTTCCAGACTGATCTTTGTTGCTCACGGAACGGGGAAATTCCCAAGTGAAGAGGAGACGCGGGACGCCAGGCAGATATTCCGCCTGGCGAAGCCGGCAGCCGGGGTGGCGGCAGCCGGCCCTACCCAGCGCTCCCCACAGGGCGCACTTGTCCGGGTGCCCCGTTGAACCGGCAACCGGAGACGTGAGAGGGCTGGACTTGAGACTGAGCTAGACTTGAACAGTGGGCCAGCCCAGGGGATTGCAGGAACAGAGCGTTAGGATTGGCCCAGTGGGATGAACAAAACCGCGATTTCAAACAAGCCCCGTGCAGACGGCCCGAGACGCTCTGAGGGGGAGGGACGGCCACCATTACCGAGGTAACCCACCCCAACTGAGATACACGCCCATTGCTGACGCAGCCAGCCGTTGCCGAGGCAACCCGTCCCTACTGAGATACACGCCCACTGCTGACGCAGCCAGCCGTTGCCGAGGCAACCCGCTACAACAGAGAGACTCCACCGCAGGGCGTGGCAGAGAACAGCAGAACAGCGGAGCCAGGGCGAGCCTCACAACAGCAGGGCGGAGCCTCGGCAGGCAAACAGTGGCTAGTCTGCATCCTAGCTGGGCAGGACCTCAACGGACATCCAAAAATAAAGCCCAAACCACCCAACACAGCATTTGAGAAAAAAAAGGGTTTTTTTAATGAGCTCTGTTGCAGCAGAATCAAACATAGCAGCCTAACAGCCCTGAATGAACAACACAGCTCACAGCTCAGCAATTAAACCCCTATAAAGTACAAACTGTCTCCTCAAGCAGCTCCCTGACCCCTCTATATCCAAAAGACTGACATTAGGCAGGCACCATCCTGGGACAAAGAGAGCAGAAAAAGAAACTGGTAGCATCCCTCGCTGTGCCACAGCTGCTAGAGGTGCACCCCAGACAAGCAGGGTCTGGAGCGAACCTCAGCACTCGTACAGTGAAGGGGCTAGACTTGTAGAAGGAAAACCAAACAACAGAAATACTTCATCATCAACATTCAGGGTGTCCACTAAGAGACCCAATCGAAAAGTCAGCAACTACGCAGACGACCAGCGGACAAATCCGCAAAGATGGGAAGAAACCAGCGCAAAAAGGAGGAAAACACCCGAAACCAGAACACCTCGCCTCCTAGAAAGGACCAAAACTCCTCACCAGCAAGGGAACAAAGCTGGACGGAGAATGACTGTGACGAAATGACAGAATTAGACTTCAGAAGATGAATAATGAGAAACTTTGGTGAGCTAAAAGATCATGTATTAAATCAATGCAAAGAAACTAAGAACCTTGAGAAAAGATTTGAAAAAAGATTTGAGGAAATGATAACAAGAATGGATAACTTAGAGAGGAATATGAATGAATTAAAGGAGCTGAGAAACACAATACGAGAACTTCACGAAGCATGCACAAGTTTCAATAGCCGAATTGACCAAGCAGAAGAAAGAATATCTGAAGTCGAAGACCAACTCAATGAAATAAAACGAGAAACCAAGATTAGAGAAAAAAACGCAAAAAGGAATGAACGAAGTCTCCAAGAAATGTGGGACTATGTGAAAAGACCTAACCTACGTTTGATAGGTGTACCAGAAGGGGACGAAGAGAATGAATCCAAGCTGGAAAATACTCTTCAGGACATCATCCAGGAAAATTTCCCCCACCTAGCAAGACAGGCCAACACTCAATTGCAGGAAATTCAGAGAACACCACAAAGATATTCCACAAGAAGAGCAACCCCAAGGCACATAATCGTCAGATTCAATAGGGTTGAAATAAAGGAGAGAATACTAAGGGCAGCCAGAGAGAAAGGTCAGGTCACCCACAAAGGGAAGCCCATCAGACTCACAGCAGATCTCTCGGCAGAAACACTACAAGCCAGAAGAGAGTGGGGGCCAATATTCAACATTCTTCAAGAAAAGAACTTTCAACCCAGAATTTCATATCCAGCCAAACTGAGCTTCAGAAGTGAAGGAAGAATAAAATCCTTTGCGAACAAGCAAGTACTCAGAGGTTTTGTCACCGCCAGGCCTGCTTTACAAGAGCTCCTAAAAGAGGCACTACACATAGAAAGGATCAACCAGTACCAGCCATACCAGAATCACACTGAATGCTAAAGAGCATCAACATAATGAAGAATCTACAACAACTAACAGGCAAAACAGCCACTTAGCATCAAAATGGCAGTATCAAATTCACACATAACAATATTAACCCTAAATGTAAATGGACTAAATGCACCAATCAAAAGACACAGACTGGCAAATTGGATAAAAATCCAAAACCCATCAGTGTGCTGTATCCAGGAAACCCATCTCACATCCAAGGATACACAAAGGCTCAAAATAAAGGGATGGAGGAAGATTTACCAAGCTAATGGAAAGCAAAAAAAAACAAGGAGTTGCAATTCTCATTTCTGATAAAATAGACTTTAAAGTAACAAAGATCAAAAGAGACAAAGAAGGCCATTACATAATGGTAAAAGGATCAATACAACAAGAAGAGCTAACGATCCTAAACATATATGGACCCAACACAGGAGCACCCAGATACATAAGGCAAGTTCTTAATGACTTACAAAAGGACTTAGACTTCCACGCAATAATAGTGGGAGACGTTAACACTCCACTGTCAATACTAGACAGATCAACCAGACAGAAAATCAACAAGGATACCGAGGGCTTGAACTCAGACCTGGAGCAAGCAAACCTGGTGGACATTTACAGAACTCTCCACCCCAAATCCACAGAATACACATTCTTCTCAGCACCACATCACACCTACTCTAAAATTGATCACATAATTGGAAGTAAAGCACTGCTCAACAAATGCAAAACAACAGAAATCATAACAAACAGCCTCTCAGACCATAGTGCAATCAAGTTAGAACTCAGAATTCAGAAACAGACCCAGAAACACACAGCTTCATGGAAACTGAACAACTGGCTCTTGAATGTTGACTGGGTAAACAACGAAATGAAGGCAGAAATAAAGAAGTTCTTCTAAACCAATGAGAACGAAGACACAACGTGCCAGAACCTCTGGGACACATTTAAAGCAGTCTCTAGAGGAAAGTATATAGCAATAAGTGCCCATATGAGGAGAATGGAGAGATCCCAAATTGACACCCTATCGTCAAAATTGAAAGAGCTAGAGGAGCAAGATCAAAAAAACTCAAAACCCAGCAGAAGACAAGAAATTACTAAGATCAGAGCTGAGCTGAAGGAGATTGAGACACGAAAAACCCTTCAAAAAATCAATAAATCCAAGAGCTGGTTTTTTGAAAAGATCAACAAAATAGACAGACCACTAGCCAGATTGATTAAAAATAAAAGAGAGAACAACCAAATAGATGCAATAAAAAATGATAAAGGGGAAATCACCACAGATTCCACAGAAATTCAAACCATCATCAGAGAATATTACAAACAACTATATGCGCATAAACTAGTAAACCTGGAAGAAATGGATAAATTCCTGGACTCCTGTGTCCTCCCAAGCCTAAACCAGGAGGAAGCTGAAACTATGAATAGACCAATAACAAGGTCTGAAGTTGAGGCAGCAATTAAGAGCCTACCACACAAATAAAGCCCAGGTCCAGACGGGTTCACAGCCGAATTCTACCAGACACACAAGGAGGAGCTGGTACCATTCCTTCTAAAACTATTTCAAACAATCCAAAAAGAGGGAACCCTTCCCAAATCATTTTATGAGACCAACATCATCCTGATACCAAAACCCGGCAGAGACCCAACGAGAAAAGAAAACTTCAGGCCAATATCCATGATGAACATAGATGCAAAAATCTTCAATAAAATATTGGCAAGCCGATTGCAACAGCAAATCAAAAAACTTATTCATCATGATCAAGTAGGATTCATCCCGGGGATGCAAGGCTGGTTCAACATACGCAAGTCTATCAACGTAATTCACCACATAAACAGAACCAAAAACAAAAACCACATAATTATCTCAATTGATGCAGAGAAGGCATTTGACAAAATTCAACAGCCCTTTATGCTAAAAACCCTCAATAAACTCGGTATCGATGGAACGTATCTCAAAGTAATAAAAGCTATTTATGACAAACCAACAGCCAATATCATACTGAATGGGCAAAAACTGGAAGCATTCCCATTGAAATCTGGTACTAGACAAGGATGCCCTCTCTCACCACTCCTATTCAATATAGTACTGGAAGTTCTAGCCAGAGCAATCAGGCAAGAAAAAGAAATAAAGTGTATTCAAATAGGAAAGGTGGAAGCCAAATTGTCTCTATTTGCAGATGACATGATAGTATACCTAGAAGACCCCATTGCCTCAGCCCAAAAACTCCTGAAACTGATAAACAACTTCAGCAAAGTCTCAGGATATAAAATCAATGTGCAAAAATCACAAGCATTCCTCTACACCAATAACAGACTTAAAGAAAGCCAAATCAAGAGCGAACTGCCATTCGCAATTGCTACAAAAAGAATAAAATACCTAGGAATACAACTCACAAGGAACGTAAGGGACCTCTTCAAGGAGAACTACAAACCACTGCTCAACGAAATCAGAGAGGACACAAACAGATGGAGAAACATTCCATGTTCATGGTTAGGAAGAATTAATATCGTGAAAATGGCTATACTGCCCAAAGTAATTTACAGAATCAACGCTATCCCCATCAAGCTACCATTGACTTTCTTCACAGAACTGGAAAAAACCACCATGAACTTCATATGGAACCAAAAGAGAGCCCACATAGCCAAGTCAATTCTAAGCAAAAAGAACACAGCGGGGGGCATCACACTACCGGATTTCAAACTATACTACAAGGCTACAGTAATCAAAACAGCATGGTACTGGTACCAAAACAGAGATATAGACCAATGGAACAAAACAGAGGAACCGGAGGCAACACAACACACATACAACTATACAATCTTTGATAAACCTGACAAAAACAAGCAATGGGGCAAGGATTCCATGTTTAACAAATGGTGTTGGGAAAACTGGCTAGCCATGTGCAGAAAGCAGTAACTGGACCCCTTCCTGACACCTTACACTAAAATTAACTCCAGATGGATTAAAGACTTAAACATAAGACCTGGCACCATAAAAACCCTGGAAGGAAATCTCGGCAAAACTATCCAGGACATAGGAGTAGGCAAGGACTTCATGAACAAAACACCAAAAGCATTGGCAACAAAAGCCAAAATAGACAAATGGGACCTAATGAAACTCCACAGCTTCTGCACCGCAAAAGAAACAGTCACTAGAGTGGATCGGCAACCAACAGAATGGGAAAAAATTTTTGCAGTCTACCCATCTGACAAAGGGCTGATATCCAGAATTTACAAAGAACTCAAACAGATTTACAGGAAAAAAACAAGACATTCAAAAGTGGGCAAAGGATATGAACAGATACTTTACGAAAGAAGACATATATGAGGCCAACAGTCATATGAAAAAATGCTCATCGTCACTGGTCATCAGAGAGATGCATATCAAAACCACATTGAGATACCATCTCACGCCAGTTAGAATGGCGATCATTAAAAAATCTGGAGACAACAGATGCTGGAGAGGATGTGGAGAAAAAGGAACACTTTTACACTGTTGGTGGGAGTGTAAATTAGTTCAACCATTGTGGAAGACAGTGTGGCGATTCCTCAAGGCCTTAGAAATAGAAATTCCATTTGACCCAGCAATCCCATTACTGGGTATATATCCAAAAGACTATAAATCGTTCTACTATAAGGACACATGTACACGAATGTTCATTGCAGCACTGTTTACAGTAGCAAAGACCTGGAATCAACCCAAATGCCCATTGATAATAGACTGGATTGGAAAAATGTGGCACATATACACCATGGAATATTATGCAGCAATCAGAAATGATGAGTTCGTGTCGTTTGTAGGGACATGGATGAATCTGGAGAACATCATCCTCAGCAAACTGACAAAAGAACAGAAAATGAAACACCGCATATTCTCACTCATAGGTGGGTGATGAAAAATGAGAACACATGGACACAGAAAGGGGAGTACTAAACACTGGGGTCTATTGGGGGGAAAAGGGGAGGGCCAGTGGGAGGGGGAGGTGGGGAGGGATAGCCTGGGGAGAAATGCCAAATGTGGGTGAAGGGGAGAAGAAAAGCAAAGCACACTGCCATGTGTGTACCTACGCAACTGTCTTGCATGCTCTGCTCATGTACCCCAAAACCTATAATCCAATTAAAAATTTAAAAAAAAATTAAATTTATTTTTTACATTTCTGGAGGTTAGGAAATCCAAGCTTGAGGGACCACATCTGGTGAGGGCATTCTTGCTGTGTCATAACATGGTGTAAAGCATCACATGACAAAGGCACAAGAGAATCTCAGCTCAGAGCTCTCTTTCTCTTTTTATAAAACCACCATTCCCATTTTGGGGCCTCCACCCTGATGACTTTATCTAATTCTAATTATTTCCCAAAGATCCCAACTTCAAATACCATGAACATGTACATTTGGAGATTAAATTTCTGACACCTGAAATTTGGAGGACATATTCAATGTCAGAAAACAAACTCAAAAGCACATTAAAAATTATGCACCGTGAGCACGTGGTATTTAGTCCCAGGGTGCAAGAATGCTTCAACATTTGCAAATCAATAAATGTGGCACAGTACATTAACAGAATCAAAAACAAATTATATGATTATCTCATTAGATGCAAAACATGCATTACACAAAATTCAACATTATTTTAGAATTAAAAACACTCTACAAATTAGGTATAGAAGGAATTCACATCAACACAATAAAGACCCTATATAATAACCCCCAAATTAACATCACACTCAATGGTGATAAACTGGAACACTTTCCTCTCTAAAATTAGTGATAAGATGAAGATGCCCACTCTTATCACTCTATTCAACATATTAATAGCATTGGAACTCCTGCTAGAGAAACAAAGCAAAATAAAGAAATAAAAGCCTAGTGGCTCACGCCTGCAATCCCAGCACTTTGGGAGGCCGAGGCGGGTGGATCACGAGGTCAAGAGATCGAGACCATCCTGGTCAACATGGTGAAACTTCGTCTCTACTAAAACTACAAAAAATTAGCTGGGCATGGTGGTGCATGCTTGTAATCCCAGCTACTCGGGAGGCTGAGGCAGGAGAAATGCCTGAACCCAGGAGGCGGAGGTTGCAGTGAGCCGAGATCGCATCATGGCACGCCAGCCTGGGTAAAAAGAGCGAAACTCCGTCTCAAAAAAAAAGAAAGAAAAGAAGAAAATAAAAAAGAAATAAAAGGCATCTAAATAGGAAAGAAAAAAATGAAACTGTCACTGTTGCTGACAACATAATATTATATATAGATGATGTAGTTAGGAGGCTTCTCCCCTCCAGAAGTTATGTTGAAATGTAATCTTCAATGTTAAAGATGGGGATCAGTGGGAGGTGTTTGGATCATGGGGGCAAATCCTTCATAAATGGCTTAGTGTCCTCCCCACAGTAATGAATCAGTTCTTGCTTGATTAGTTAATGTGGGAACTGGTTCTTTAAAAGGGCCTGGCATCTTTCATGCTTTCTCTCTTGCCATGTGACATACCTTCTCCCCCTTCACCTTCTGCCATGATTGTAAAGTTCTGAAGTCCCTCACCAGAAGCAGATGTTGGCACCATGCTTCTTGTACAGTCTGCAGAACTGTGAGCAGAAATAAACGGATTTTCTTTATAAATTACCCAGTCTCGAGTAGTCCGATGTAGCATCACTAAATGAACTAATATAATAGGAAACTCTAAACACTGCACCAAAAATCTGTTAGAACTGATAAACAAATTAGGTAATGATGCAATATACAAAATCAACATGTTAAAATTAGCAGCGTTTTGCTACACTAACAAACTTTCCCAAAAAGAAATCAAGAGAACAATCCCACTTACAGTAGCTTCAATGAAATAAAATATTTATGAATAAATTTAACCAAGGAAGTAAAAACTCTGTACATCCAAAACTATAAAATATTAATGACAGAAACTGAAGAAATAACAGACACTGGAAAGATATTCTGCATTCATGAACTGGAAGAATTAATATTGTGAAAACATTCTATTTAACCACCGAATATACTACCCAAATCCATGTAAAACCTATCAAAATACCAATGTCATTTTTCATGGATATGGGAAAAACAATCTTAAATTTACATGGAATCAGAAAAAGCCATGAATAGCCAAGACAATTATAAGTAAAAACAAAACAAACAATGACAACAACAAAAAGCTGGAAGCATCACATGACCTCATTTCAAACTATACTACAAAACAATAATAATTAAAACAGCATGGTACTGGCATAAAATAGACCCACACTGACAAATGGAACAGAATTGATAGCCCAGAAATGAGCCTATGCATTTACAGTCAACTGATATTGGACAAAAGTAGCAGGAATATAGAATGGGAAAAGGACAATGTCTTCAATAAATGGTTTTGGGAAAACTGGACATCCATTTGCAAAAAAAAAACCAATAAAATTGGACTCTTTTCTCACACCATATACAAAAATAAACTCAAGATGAATTAAAGAATTAAACATAAAACCTGAAACTGTAAAACTACTAGAAAAACCACAGAGGAAAAACTACATGACATTGGCCTCAGCAATACTTTTTAACATCTGACCTCAAAAGTGCAAGCAACTAAAGTGAAAATAGACCAGTGGAATATATAAAAATAAAAATTTTCTGCACAACAAAGAAAACAATTAACAGAGTAAAGAAATAATGTACAGAATAAGAGAAAATATTTGCAAACTATACATCTAACAAGGGGTTAATATCCAAAATACATAAGAAACTAGTCTGATAAGAAATGGGCAAAGGACATAAATAGACAATTCTTGAAAGAAGATATACAAATGGCTAACAGATATATAAACATATTTGACATCACTAATTATTAGGAAGATGCAAATTTAATCTACAATGAGGTATCACCTCAAACTATTTAGCATGATTATTATAAAAAATACAAAAGGTAAATCAAATGTTAGTAAGGATGCAGAGAAAAGGGAATCATTGCATACTGTTGATGGGAATGTAAATTAGTAGAGCCATTTTGGAAAATTCTACACAGGTTTTTCAAAAGCTAAATATAGAGTTATATAATCCAGAAATCCTACATTTATATATTTACCCCAATATTTGAAAGTAGTTATATTGAAGAGATGTTTGCACATACATGTGCATTGCAGCACTAATAGCCAAGTTATGGAAGCAACCTAAGTGTCCATCAGTGGATGCTTGGATAAAGAAAATGTGGTATATATACACAATGACATACTATTTAAACGGATGAAATTCTGCCATTTGCAACAACATGGATGGTATTAGAGAACACTATGCTAAGCAAAATTAGCCAAGCACACACACAAAAAATACTGAATGTTCTCACTTATATGTGGAATCTTAACCCATTGAACTCATAAAATCAGAGAGTAGAATCATAGTCACCAGAGTCTGGATGTTGGGAGAATAGAGAGATGTTAATCAAAGGGGACAAAGCCTCAGATAAGGCTTTGATATGTCTGCTGCACAGCATGGTGAATACAGTTAATACCTGAGTGCTGCGAATTTCAATATCAATGAGAGAGTAAATCTCAAATGTTCTTATCACAAAAAGTGAAATATTTGAGGTGATGGATAGATTGATTAGCTTAATTTAATTGTTCCACATTGTTTTCAAAAGTCATAACATCATTTTGTACAGCATAAATATAATAAATATGCAGGTTCACATCCCATAAGCACTGTATTTTGAGTTTAGTTTTAAAAATCTGATTGCTGGCAAGATGGCCAAATAGGAACAGCTCTGGTGTGCAGCTTTCAGAGATAAATGCAAAAGGTGGGTGATCTCCACATTTCCAAGTGAGGTACCTGGTTCATCTCATCAGGACCAGTTGGACAGTGGGTGCAGCCCAAGGAGGGTGAGCTTAAGCAGGGTGTGGCATTGCCTCACCCTGGAAGTGCAAGGGGCTGAGGAACTCCAATTCTGAGCCCAGGGAAGCTTCTAAAGACTGTTCCCTGCATTCTGGCCGAGATACTGTACTTTTCTTATGGTCTTCACAACCCACAGACCAGGAGATTCCCTTCAGTGCCTACAACACCAGGGCCCTGGGTTTCCAGCACAAAACTGGGCAACCATTTAATAAGACACCAAGCTAGCTACAGCAGTTTTTTTCTTTTCATACTCCAGTGGCACCTGAAACTCTAGTAAGACAGAACTGGTCACTCCCCTGGAAAGGGGGCTGAAGCTAGGAAGCCAAATAATCTGGCTCGGCGAGTCCCACCCTCACGAAGACCAGAAAGCTAAGATCCACTGACTTGAAATTCTCTCAGCCAGCACAGCAGTTTGAGCTCAACCTAAGATGTTCAAGTTTAGTGACAGGGAGGGGCATCCACCATTGCTGAGGCTCGAGTCAGTGGTTTTAACATCACAGTGTAAAGAAAGCCTCCTAAAGTTCTAACTGGGCAGAGACCAAAGCAGCTCAGCAAAGCCTCTGCAGGCAGACTATGTCACTAGATTCCCTCCTCGCTGGGCAGGACATCTCTGAAAAAAGGCAGCAGCCAGTCAGAGACATGTAAATAAAGCCCCCACCTTCCTGTGACAGAGCACCTTAGAAAAGGGCAGTTGTGAATACAGCTTCAGCAAACTTAAACGTCCCTCCTGGCAGCTCTTCAGAGAGCAGTGGATCTTTCACCACAGCGTTTGAGTTCTGATGAGCGTCAGACTGCCTCCACAAGGGGCTCCCTAACTCCTGTATATCCTCACTGGGAGACACCTACCAGTAGGGGCCGACAGACACCTCATACAGGAGAGTTCTGGCTGATGAAGGTACCAGAGGAAGGGACAGGCAACATTCTTTGCTGTTCTGCAGCCCCCACAGGTGACTCCTGGGCAAGCAGGGTCTGCAGTGGATCTCCAGCAAACTCCAGCAGACCTGCAGCAGAAAGACCTGATTGTTAGAAGGAAAATTAACAAAAAGAAAGAAGTAGTTTTAACATCAACAGAAAATGTCCACTCGGAGACCCCATCCAAAGGTCACCGACTTCAAAGACAAAAGGTTAATAAATCCACAAAGATGGGAAAAAATCAATACAAAAAGGCTGAAAATTCCAAAAACTAGAATGCCTCTTTTCCTCCAAGAGATCACAACTCCTTGCCAGCAAGGGAACAAAACTGGATGGAGAATGAATTTGATGAATTGACAGAAGCAGGCCTCAGAAGGCAGGCAATAACAAAGTTCTCTGAGCTAAAGAAGCATGTTCTAACCAAATGCAAGGAAGCTAAGAACCTTGCAAAATGTTTAGACGAAATGCTAACTAGAATAATCAATTAAGAGAAGAACATAAATGACCTGATAGAGCTGAAAAACACAGCATGAGAACTTCAATGAAGCATACACAAGTTTCAATAGATGAATCAATCAGGTGGAAGAAAGAATAACAGAGTCTGAAGATCAACTCAATGAAATAAAGTGAGAAGACAAGACTAAAGAAAAGAGTTAAAAGAAATGAACAAAGCCTCCAAGAAATATGGGATTATGTGAAAAGATCAAATCTACATTTGATCTCTGTACCTGAAAGTGAAGGGGAGAATAAAACCAAGTTGGAAAACACTCTTCAGGATGTTATCCAGGAGACCTTCCCAACCTAGTAAGGCAGACCAACATTCAAACTCAGGAAATACAGAGAATACCACAAAGATACTCCTAGAGAAGAGCAACCCCAAGACACATAATCATCAGATTAACCAAGATTGAAATGAAGAAAAAAAATGCTGAGGACAGCCAGAGAGAAAGGTTGGGTCACCCAAAAAGGAAAGCTCATCAGACTGACAGCAGATGTCTTGGCAAAAACCCTACAAGCCAGAAGAGAGTGGGAGCCTATATTTAACATTCTTAAAGAAAATAATTTTCAACACAGAATTTCATATCCAGGAAAACTAAGCTTCATGAGCAAAGGAGAAATAAAATTCTTTACAGCCAAGCAAATGCTGAGAGATTTTTGTCACCACCAGGCCTTCCTTATAAGAGCTTCTGAAGGAAGCACTAAACATAGAAAGGAACAACCAGTACCAGCGACTGCAAAAACATACCAAATTGTAAAGACCATCAAGGTTATGAAGAAACTGCATGAACTAACTGGCGAAATAACCAGTTAGCATCATAATGCAGGATGAAATTAACACATAACAATTTTAACCTTAAACGTAAATGGGCTAAATGCCCCATTAAATGACACAGACTGGCAAATTGGATAAATAGTAAAGACCATTCAGTTTGCTGTATTTAGGAGACCCATCTCATGTGCAAAGGCACACATAGGCTCAAAATAAAAATATGGAGGAATATTTACCAAGCAAATGGAAAGAAAACAAAGCAGGGGTTGCAATCCTAGTCTCTGATAAAACAATTTAAACCAACAAAGATCAAAAGAGAAAAAGAAGAGCATTACATAATGGTAAAGGGATCAACGCAACGAGAAGAGCCAACTATCCTAAATATATATGTACCCAATACAGGAGCACTCAGATTCATGAAGCAAGTTCTTAGAGACTTACAAAGAGACTTAGACTCCTACATAGTAATAGTAGGAGACTTTAACACCCCACTGTCAATATTAGACACGTCAACAATACAGAAAATTAACATGTATATCCAGGACTCTCTGGACCAAGTGGACCTAATAGACATCTACAAAATCTTCCACCCAAAATCAACAGAATATACATTCTTCTCAGCACCGCATCACACTTATTCTAAAGTTGACAACGTAATTGGAAGTAAAACACTCTTCAGCAAATGCGAAATAACGGAAGTCATAACAAACAGCCTCTATGACAACAGTGCAACCAAATTAGAACACAGGATTAAGAAACTCAAAACTGCATGACTACATGGAAACTGAACAACCTGCTCATGAATGGATACTGGATAAAAAATGAAATTAAGGCAGAGGTAAAGATATTCTTTGAAACCAATTAGAATGAAGTCACGACATACCAGAATCTCTGGGATACATTTAAAGCAGTGTGTAGAGATTAATTTATCGCACTAAAATAGAAAGAAGAAAAGATCTAAAGTCAACACCCTAGTGTCACAATTAAAAGAACTAGAGAAACAACAAGAACAAATTCCAAAGCTAGCAGAAGACAAGAAATAATTAAGATCAGAGCAGAACTGAAGGAGATAAAGACACACACACACACACACACACACACACACACACACACACACACCTTAAAAAAAATCAATGAATCCAGGAGCTGGTTTTTTGAAAAGATCAATAAAATAGATAGACCACTAACCTGGCTAATAAAGGAGAAAAGAGAGGAGAATCAAATATATGCAGTAAAAAATAATAAACCACCAATTCCACAGAAATACAAGCTACCATCAGAGAATACTACAAACACCTCTATGCAAATAAAACAGAAAATCTAGAAGAAATGCATAAACACATAAACCCTGAACACTTAAACCCTCTCAAGACTAAACCAGGAAGAAGTCAAATCCCTGAATAGATCAATAACAAGGTCTGAAATTGAGGCAGCAATTAATAGCCTACAAACCAAAAAAAAAGTCCAGGACCAGACAGGTTCGTAGCTGAATTCAACCAGAGGTACAAAGAGAAGCTGGTACCATTCCTTTTGAAACTATTCCAAACAACACAAGAAGAGGGAATCCTCCCTAACTCATTTTATGAGGCCAACATTATCCTGATACCAAAACCTAGCAGAGACACAACTAAGAAAATTTCAGGCCAATATCCCTGATGAACATTGATGCAAAAATCCTCAATAATATGCTGGTAAACTGAATCTAACAGCACTTCAAAAAGCTTAACCATCATGATCAAGTCGGCTTCATCCCTGGGATGCAAGGCTGGTTCAACATATGCAAATCAATGAATATCATCCATCACATAAACAAAACCAAAGACAAACACCATGATTATCTCAATAGATGCCAAGAAGGCCTTCAACAAAATTCAACAGCTCTATATGCTAAAAATTCTCAATAAACTAGGTATTGATGGAATGTATCTCAAAAGAATAAGAGCTATTTATGACAAACCCACAGCCTGTATCATACTGAATGGGAAAAAAACTGGTAGCATTCCCAGCACAAGACAAGGATGCCCTCTCTCACCACTCCTATTCAACATAATATTGAAAGTTCTGGCCAGGGCAATCAGGCAAGAAAAAGAAAAGAGGGGTATTCAATTAGAAAAAGAGGAAGTCAAATTGTCTCTGTTTGCAGATGACATGATTGTACATTTAGAAAACTCTGTTGTCTCAGCCCCAAACCTCCTAAAACTGATAAGCAGCTTCAGCAAAGTTTCAGAATACAAAATCAATGTGCAAAAATCACAAGGATTCGTATACACCAATAACAGACAAAGAAAGAGCCAAATCCTGAGTGAACTCCCATTCACAATTGCTACAAAGAGAATAAAATACCTAGGAATACAACTTACAAGGTATGGGAAGGACCTCTTCAAGGAGGACTACAAACCATTGCTCAAAGATATAAGAGAGGACACAAACAGATGGAAAAACATTCCATGCTCATGCTTTGGTAGAATCAATATCATGAAAATGGCCATGCTGCCCAAAGTAATTTATAGATTCTATGCTATCTCCATCAAGCTACCACACCTTAAATTTTATATGGAAACCAAAAAGAGCCCCCATAGCCAAGTCAATGCTAAGCAAAAAGAACAAAGCTAGAGGCATCATGCTACATAATTGCAAACAATATTACAAGGCTACAGTAACCAAAACAGTATGATACTATTATCAAAACAGATATATAGACCAACGGGAAAAAAAGAGGCCTGAGAAATAACATCACACATCTACAACCATCTGATCTTTGACAAACCTGACAAAAACAGTCAATGGGTAAAGGATTCACTATTTAATAAATGGTGTTGGGAAAACTGGCTCGCCATATGCAGAAAGCTGTAACTGGATCCCTTCCTTAACCCTTATACAAAAATTAACTCAAGATGGATTACAGATTTAAATGAAAGACCTAAAACCATAACAGCCCTAGAAGAAAACCCAGGCAAAATACCATTCAAGACATAGGCATGGGCAAGGATTTAATTACTAAAATACTAAAAGCAATGGCAACATAAGCCAAAGTAGACAAAAGGGATCTAATTAAACTAAAGAACTGCACAGCAAAAGAAACTATTTTAAGAGTGAACAGGCAACCTACAGAATGTGAGAAAATTTTTTCAATTTACTCACCTTTCAAAGATCCAGAATCTACAAAGAACACAAATTTACAAGAAAAAAACAAACAACCCCATCAAAAAGTGGGCAAAGGATATGAACAGACACTTATCACAAAGAGACATTTATGCAGCCAACAAAGATATGAAAAAAAGCTCATGATCACTGGTCGTTAGAGAAATGCAAATCAAAACCACAATGAAATACCATCTCATGCCAGATAGAATGGTGATCAATAAACAGTCAGGAGACAACAGATGCTGGAGAGGATGTGGAGAATTAGGAACACTTTTACACTGTTGGTGGGAGTGTAAATTACTTCAACCATTGTGGAAGACTGTGTAGAAATTCCTCAAGGATCTAGAAATAGAAATATCATTTGATCCAGCAATCCCATTACTGGGTATATACCCAAAGGATTATTAATCATTCTATTATAAAGACACATGCATACGTATGTTTACTGCAGCACAGCTTACAATAGCAAAGACTTGGAACCAACCCAAATGCCCATCAATGATAGACTGTATAAAGAAATGTGGCACATACACAACATGAAATACTATGCAGCCATAAAAAAGATGAGTTGTTGTCCTTTCCAGGGACATGGATGAAGCTGAAAACCATCATTCTCAGCAAACGAGCACAAGAACAGAAAGCCAATCACCACACGTTCTCACTCATAAGTGGGTGTTGAACAATGAGAACACATGGACAAAGGGAGGAGAACATCACTCACCAGGGCCTGTTGGGCTGTGTGGGGGGTGGGGGAGGGATAGCATTAGGAGAAATACCTAATGTAGATGATGAGTTGATGAGTGCAGCAAACCACCATGGCATGTATATACCTATGTAACAAACCTGCACATTCTGCACGTGTAGCCCAGAACTTAAAATATAATTTTAAAAATCCATGTATAAGTGAGCCCATGCAATTCAAATACCTGCCCCACAATAGGCTGTCTGCAAGCTGAAGAGCAAGGAAGCCAGTCTGAGTCCCAAAACCTCAAAAGAAGGGAAGCTGACAGTATAGCCCTCAGTCTGTGGCCAAAGACCCAAAAGCCCCTGGCAAGCCACTGGTGTAGACCCAAGAGTTTAAAAGCTGAAGAACTTGGAGTCCAATGTTCAAGGGCAGGAAGCATTCAGTACGAGAGAAAGATGAAAGCTGGAAAATTCAGCAAGTCTTCTCTTCCATCTTCTCCTGCCTGCTTTATTCTAGCTGCACTGGCAGCTATTTAGATGGTGCCCACCCAGATTGAGGGTGGTATGCCTCTCCTAGTGCACTGATTCAAATGTTAATCTCCCTTGGCAACACCCTCCCAGACACACCTAGGAACAATACTTTGCACCCTTCAGTCCAATCAAGTGGACACTCAATATTAACCATCACACCCATCTTTTTTATAAAAAAATTTTGGTAAAAGATCCATTCCACAGTGCGTTCCCTGGCAATGAGGTTTCTGTTCATAATTTACAGCCCAAGATTTTGTCTGTTGGAAGAGATATTTAATGAAAGACTCCATCCAACCTTGCCAACCCTGGTGGAAGGACCTACGCTAGGTCCTATTATTGATTAATCTGTGCTCAGCAAAATTAAAGAATATAGATTCATTCATCCACATCTTCCATCTTAAAAATGCACAACTGCGGCTGGGTATGGTGGCTCACACCTATAATCTCAGCACTTTGGGAGCTCAGGGCAGACAGTTCACGAGGTCAGGAGTTTGAGACCAGCCTGACCAAGATGGTGAAACCCCATCTCTACTGAAAATACCAAAATTAGCTAGGCACGGTGGTACGTGCCTGTAATCCCAGCTACTCAGGAGGCTGAGGCAGGAGAATCGCTTGAACCTGGGAGTCGGAGGTTGCAGTGAGCTGAAATTGCACCACCGCACTCCAGCCTGGATGTGAGATTCCAACTCAAACAAAAAGAAGCACAGCTTTCTCAGTGAGCTCTAACTCCTATCAAAGATTTTTCACCTCCAGTCACTAAACAACGAGGATCTTTCACCCAGAACTAGAAGGGGACTGACTACAGCTGTTTTAGACGGCTTTAATTCAAGGTTCTGGACCAGGCATATATACAAATTAACATCTATGTTTATTGTATAATAGTTATTATAGTTATTGTCCTAAAGATACTGGCAATTTTTATCATATTATGCAGAGTGGGCAATCTGCTTTGTTTGTTCTAATGCCCTTTTTAGTAGTTAAAATGAAGTTCATGATCCCACCTCTGTCCATATGCTTTCTTTCCACTGCTACCCACTGTTGCACATGAAAGAAACCTGTTTCTACAATGGGCCCAGGATTATGAAGACAGATTACAATAGGATGCCTGTTGGATATGCAGACTCATGACTCATTCCAGTGACTCTAGCCTGCCATGGTGGGTATCTCCCTTCCAAGGTCAGGATTTGATAAAATACCAAAATTTTATTACATCACATAAATAATCTAGCATCTTTAGCACTGACATAAGAAAAGACAATTTATATCATTGACCCATTAATAACACACTAAAGGACAAGGAACATGGAGAACGCTTTTCAATGGAAAGGAGCAGTTCACTAGCTGTCACTTTAGTGTCCCCAGAATGAAAATAAAATGCAATAACTATGACCCAGGTACCTGCCAATTTTCAAAATGTAATAATGCAAATTTGAGATGGGTTCATCTGGCTCAACTCTTCATTTGGTCAACTCAATCAAAATGCTCCTTTATGCTACGAACAAAGAAACCACACCATGGACCAATGGCCAAACAGTGCAAAAGGGATATGTGGTAATAACTAAAGAATGTTGTGGCTACATTATTATATTACAAAGCACTGACTGGCATGACAACGATTGGGTACAGTGGCCAGGCATTTATTGGCTAGCTAAAAATGGGACACATTGACTTTCTGACACTAGCTTATAGATGTGATTACTCTTACTCTCACTGGACATATTCTGTATTCCAATGATACAATCACTTAGCTTCTGTCTTTAAACCATAAATGGGAATTGAAAATTTCATATGGCATAAAGAGGACTTAACAAATTATACCTAAAAGGCCCTAATTTATAGTTGATGAGTATCTCCTTGCTAAATAATGAGGTTGCACTTACGAGAAAAGCTGTGCTGTAAAGTTGTATGGCCTTGGTCATACTCACTGCAGCCCAAGGGGGATCCTGTGCCACTATAAAAGCTGAATGTTGTATTTATAAACCAGATGAATCAAATAACATTACTTGACTTATGACTGATATGAAAACACAAATAACCAAACTTTTGAACCCAAAGCTCTCACAAATCAACTGCTTGAGTGGTTGGTTTGGGTCTTGGGGAATTTGGTGGCAAGAGCTATTGATTATAATAGGAATAATAGTAATTTATATTCTGCCTTGTTTTTTTCTTACAATATTGTTAAGTCATATGTTTCCAACTAAGTCAACATGCAACCAAAAAGGTTAGAATAATGATTGCCCAAAAGTTTGCTCTGATTGAAGAAGTGGTAGCATAGCCTAAACCAGTTTTGAGGATTGCTTTCCCTTTATTGCTATAATCTTGCCTTGGTTCCTTTTCTCCCATATTTTTCTTTCTTTCCTCCTTCTATTTATTTTCTCCATGAAACATGACCTCCTAGGAATAAGCCTTCTTGGCAATGCGGGACCTAATCTTCTAGGAATAAACCATCCTAGCGATGAGCAATCAGATGAAACCTGTGGCTAGAGATTCATTTCCTTCTACAATGCTTTCTCTGAAAGACTTTGAAGAACAGTGGGGAGATGTGAAAGAAAAACAGAATTTCAAGACCCCAAACTCACTATGCGAAAGGGAAAGTTAGGCTTGGGAACTGGGTCATGCCAAAACAAACTGCCTTCCTTTTGTTCCTAAACAGATAGCTATAATGACAGAAGGCCAGATAACCCCCTGAGTGGTCTTCCTCACAAATTGCTCACAAGGACATTCTCTGTAGGCCCCAAAAATCTTTCAAAATGCATATATCCTCTATAAACTGATCCTAAAACAGAGTTCTGTTGGGACTCATCCTGACAATGTAAATTAACAGCTTATCTTTACAGGCATGGAACATAGACAAGACTAGAAATAACCCTTTTGCCCACTCCAAGACAAATCCATAATTCATTTCATCCTTTACTTTATGTTTACTTTATCTTATGTAAAATGTAGATTTCCTGAGTGTGAGATGAAGGCAAAATTGACAATCATGTTTTCGTTTTACAATCCTGTACCTATCTCACCATTGTACATTAGAAGTACAAAACTTCTTAATTTCACAGTGTCATAGTTAGAGAGGAATTTGCCTCAGTATGAGTTTTGCTTTGGGTCTTACCCATATCTGATTTAAATGAGACTCTTGGCTTTGGGCTTTTGAGTTGGTGCTAAAAACCTTTTCGGAATTTTGGGGTGGAATAAACTTACTTCACATTGTGAGCAGGACAGTAATTTAGTTGGTCAGAAGTGAAATGTTGTTCGAATGTGTGCCCCAAAATTCATATGCTAGAAACTCAGTCCCCAATGCAACAGTGTTGAAAGGTGGGGCCTAATAAGTGGTGATTAAGTCATAAGGGTTCTGCCCTCATTGAAGAATTAATGTCATTATCATGGGAGTAGGTTAATTATTTTTAGAGTTGCTTTGTTATAAAACTGAATTTGGACCCTTTTTGCCCACTTGCTGACACCCTCTCTTGCCCTTACACCATCCACAGTGAGATGACATAGCATGAAGGCCCTCACAAGATGCCAGCACCATGCTCTCTGAAACTTCTCAGCCTCCAGGACCATGAGCCAAACACATGTATTTTCTAAGTAAATTGCTCAAACTATGGTATTCTGTTATAAACATACAAAAGAGGGTAAGACAACATGATTACCATAATGGAAAGCAAAATCCAAGCAGCAATCAGAAGGATCTCACCCAAACAGCCCTATGGCATTGGCTAATTAAGCATGCTGTTCCTAAAAGTGAAATAGCTGGCAAGCCTACTAAATTCTTACCTAATCTATATAAGCAGAAAATTTCTAGGTGAAGAAAACAAAATTTTAATCTGAATTATAAAGAATCACAGCCTGCTCCTCAATCAAGTCCCAAACTACAGACCCAGAACCCTTTGAAAGAAGGGAAGTCCAGGTCTCCTATAAGAATAACTTCAGTACATTACTAAAAATTTGTACTGTTAATCTTTCTCCCAGCCTTCCCTGAAGGACCTACAGCCTTTTACCAAAGTAAATGTGTATTGCAGACAAGGAGATAATCAGACTTTGAAGGGACTGCTGCTGAACTGACACGAATTTCAAAAGACCTAAAACATCACTGTGGCCCTCGAATCAGAGTATTGGCCTGTTTAATAGCCTGTGTCACTGTGGGTCCAGTGGGTCCCCAACCCATCTTGTGGTTATTTCCCCAGTTCCAGAATGCATAACTAAAGTAGACATACTTAGAAGCTGGAAGAATCTTCACATTGACTCTCTGACCTGTAAAGTGAGAGTTATTATGGAGGGAAAGGCCAAATTTAAGCCCTTGGAGCTGCCTCTACCTAGAAAAATAATCCAAATGTAATACATCCCTGGAAGAATTGCAGAGATTAATACCTTCATGAAGAATGTGTAAGATGCAGGGGTAGTAATTCCCACCACATCTTCATTTAATTCTCCTGTTTCACCTGTAGAAGGCAAATGAATCTTGGAGAATGACAGTGGATTATTGTAAGCTTAACCAAGTTGTGACTCCAATTGCAGCTGCTGTGCCAGATGTGGTTTCATTGTCTGAGAGAATTAACACACCTCCTGGTATCTGGTATGCAGCTATCTGGTATCTGACAAGTAACATTTCCTCCTTCCCTGTCCATATGGCCCACCAGAAGTAGTTTGCTTTTAGCTGGCAAATCCAGAAATACACCTTCATTGTCCTATATTGCAGGTATATCAACTCTAAAGCCCTATGTCAGAATTTAGTTCAAATGGATCTTGATCACCTTCCCCTTCCACAAAATATCATGCTAGTCCACTACATTGATGACATTATGCTGATTTCACCCAGTAATTGAGTAGTAGCAACTACTCTAGATTTGTTGGTAAGACATTTGTCTGTCAGAGAGTAAGAAATAAATCACAAATAAAATTCAGGGGCCTGCTACCTTAGTGAAATTTGTAGAGGCCCAGTGCTGTGTAGCCTGTTGAGATATCGCTTCTAACATGAAGGGTAAGTTGCTACAACTGGCCTCTTCCACAACTAAGAAGAGGCACAGTGCCCGGTGGGCCTATTTGGATTTTGGAGGCAACACATTCTTTATTTGGGTGTGTTGCTCTGGTCCATTTACCAATTAACCAGAAAAGTTGCTAGTTTTTAGTGGGACCCAGAACGAGACAAGGCTCTGCAACAGGTTCTGGCTGCTCTGCCACTTGGACTCTATAATCCAGCAGATCCAATGGTGCTTAAAGTGTCAGTAGCAGATAAGGATGCTGTTTAGAGCCTTTGTCAAGCTGCTATAGGTAAATTGCAGCACAGACCTTTAGGATTTTGAGCAAGGCCATGTCATCATCCACAGTAACTACTTCCCTTTTGAGAGACAATTCTTGGCCTGCTGCTGGGCCTTAGTAGAAACTGAACACTTGACTATGGGCCACCAAGTTACCATGTTATCCAAGCTGTCCATCATCAACTGGGTTATATCTGACCCACCAAACCATAAAGTTGGGCATGCACAGCAACACTCTGTCATCAAATGGAAATGGTGTATATGTGACCAGGCTCAAGCATGTTTCAAAGGCATAAGTAAGTTACATGAAGAAATGGCCCAAATGCCCATTGTCCCCATCTGCTCCTGCTATGTTCCCTATTCTTTCCAACTTTCCTGGTTCTACATCTTGCAAACAGTAGAATTCTCAGCCTCCATAACCATGTGTGCCAATTCCCAAAATAAATCTCTCGTTCTCTGAGATATATATTGCTTCTGTTTTTCTGAAGTACCCTAACACAGAGATCTTTCCTTTTAATGTTCATGCATATTTACATTTATAAAAGTGTGAAAAGGAATATGACAAAATTTTAAATGTGGTTTTTACCCAGTAGTAGGATTATGCTTTTTCTTCATTCTGTTCAACAACACATTATGATTCTAGGATTTGTTTGCCACGAAAACAGAAATGAAAAAAAACGTTATTACAAATCAAATTTTAAAATATGAATCACATATTTATCCACTGAAAAACACAGCAAAATTAAAATAAATTGTAATACCCAGTTTAGAGCCTTTTGCAGAGAACTGGGTACCCATTTAGAATGGAAATAACAGAGTAACCATGTAAGTTGACACAACTTTATAAGTGGAAATTTGACCATAAAATATAAATTCTTAAAAGTGATCTTTAATTTTTGTTTTTTTTATTGTTATGGAAGCAATTATAGATATGTCTATAAATTTAGGTAACAGATAGTCAACATAGTGGTCTGAAATTAAAGGAGAATTGAGGACAAATAAAATTTCTGACAATGTAGGAATGAAAAAAATGAGTCAATTCATACACACATTAAATGTTCAAAGACCATTTTGAGTGATGTAAAAAACCAAATATGAAAATATGTGAGGTTTATTATTAAATATTCTGGAAAAATGTAAAGATGTAAAGCATGATTTGATATTTCACATATAAAAATATGTAAATCATAACATGTAACAATATGTATTGTACAGTGCTCTCTCTCTTTATATACATACATATATATGTGTGTATGTATGTATATATATAATCCTAGAAATATACAGACCAAATATTAAAAGCAGCACTAAAGATAGGGTTATAGGTAGTTTTAACTTTTTTTTCTTATAGCCAGAAATTGCTGATATTTTATAATATAACTTTATTATCTATTTATTTGAAAAAGTATAAAAATTAAAATCATATATATGATATAGCAGCAATGGGATACTCTATTTGTTTGTAAGAATGTTTGTTCAGGAAACAAGCCTGAATGAAAGCAGTAATTTCAGCATCAGAATATTCTTAGCAGCTTTGGTTTCAATGAGGAAACACCAGAAACAACAAACACCCAAACCTATCAAAACTGGAGGAGGGATGAAGATGAAATCTATTGAAATACATCCATGGCATAGATCAAAAGGTTGGCAATTATTATACATGGATAGGAGAATGATTATTGATTTTTATTTTTCCTATGAATGTTATTTGATTTCTTTTTAAAATGAAGTTATATTATCTGAACAACAAAACAAAACTTTTTAAAAAAAACCTTAAAAGCACAAACAAAAAAAATGAGATATGGTCCTAATAGCATTATACTGGCGAAAAAATAAATAAAGTTTAAAATACCCAAAGAGACACTTGTACGGGAAATGGGCATTCTCTAAAGTACTAGTGGAAGTCTAAATTGGTATATTCAGGCTACTTGATGATACAGTTAAAGAATATTAAAAGGTTTCTACTTTTCAATTCCCTTTTTAGGTATTTATCGTAAGTAAATAGTACAGGAATGCTGCTGCAGAATTATTCATCACAGATTCATGCCTCTGGGAAAAATTTAGAAACTATTTTAAAGTCCAAAGAGAAGAAACACTTTTAAAATAATTCTGATCCCCCTATACAATGACAGTGAGTTGCAGGAGAATATTGAATAGCAAAGGATGGTGTAGATGAATTTACAGTATACTTATACAAAAATTTTGACAGCATACTTTTGCTATGAATGCATAGAATATACATTTAGCATAGCACACATTCAGTGTGATTCTATAATTGTTTTGAAATTTACAAAAGGCAAAGTCTGCAAAGGCATAATCTCTTTAAAGTGACTGTTGGGCATATATAATACGCATATCTTTTTAAAGCAATGCACCTGTATAATGAAATAATTTTTTAAAACTACAAGCCTAAAGAATTTCCTATAACTTAAAAAAATACTAACTTAAGAAGATGATCAAGAAATTGTGCATTCTTTTACACTGTTGAGGGGCATAAACACTTGGCAACAGAGAGCAAGGTATATAAGGCAATTAAATATTTCTTGGTGTCAGCAAACATTCAGCTCCAAATGTGTTCACCATACATTTACTATTACTGGGGAAAAGCCATAACCACTTAAAAAATATATCGAGGGGCAGGGTTTTAGAAATTACAATTCATCTGTAACATGAAACACTAAGAAAAAATAAAATTATAGGAGAATGCGAATTTGGAAGGATGATAAGTAAGACTTGTTATGCTGAAAGATACATTATATATTGCATTTTTGGAGGTATTATTTATGTATATGTCTCAAATGCTTCAAAACCTTTTTCTATTTTCATCAAGTGGTGGAATTCAGGATGATTTTCTATTATTTCCTTACCAATATTTTTTAAAAATGCTTTTATTATGATAATGTATTGCCTGCATAAAGATGTTTAAAACAAATAGAAACAAAAGAATCTCAAATTATAAGTAAATTAATACCAAGTCTCAAAAACTGTACAGGTATCCAAGTACACTCACAATATCTGTGTAGTTTACGAGGGTAAATTGGTACTATCTTTATCAATGGTCACTTACTAAAGAAGGAAAAAAACAAACAAAAAAAAGATTTTAAGCCTCCCATATCTTTTCATCCTTCAATTATACCATTAACATTTGTTCAGGAAATAAATAGGAATGTAATGTTTGTGCACTGTGATCTTGTTAGCAGCTTTGGTTTGGATAAGAAAACAAAATGTAACAACCAGATGTCTAACAATTACTTAAAACAAATAAGTCTCTATATCTATATCTAATATGTACACGTATCTATCTTTCTATCAAGCCCAATCATACATTAGAGCACTGAACATCCATGAAACCTATTTTAGAAGAATATTTAATGACATGAAAGTTCAAGAATATCTATACATCTATGTCTATAATATATATTTATGTGTGAAAAAGCAGATATTGAAACAGTATATACAATAATTTCACATATATATATATATATATCACATGAAAAATACGGGTCCGATACAGATGAAAATGCTTGAGGAATGTGTGGGTAATCATCAGAAATGATTACTGGTGACATTAATTTTCTTCTGTTAACTTGTCTGGTTTGTGATTATTGTTTTCCTGCAATGACGCCGAATTACTTTTCTGACAACAGGGAAAAGGACAGGAAGTGGGCACAGGGGAAGGGGGTGATAAACAGTGTTTGATTCCAGCGAAACCACCGAGGACAGCGAAATACCATTTGCAGCCCACCAAGCTGGCCCAGACACACGCGCGCGCGCGCGCACACACACACACACACACACACACATACACACACAGGCGCGCGCGCGCCCGCACGCGTGCACACACACACACACACACACACACACATTCAATTACAGTGACCAGGAGACTATGCAGGGGAAACGGGCATATTCTTTACTAGCTGCGCTGGCCGGCACGAGTGCAAATCGGTACAATGCTTATGAAGGGGCCTTTTGGCAACACACAGGAGAGGTCTTTAAAATGTCTATATGTGGATCTTGCAAGTCCACAGTTAAGGAGACCACCGGGATGCTAGCAAAGATTTGGCTTGACAAGGAAGGATTCACTCATCAAAGCACAGAGCACGCAATGTTGGTCTAAAACACAGGGAAAGAACTAGGCACCACCTGAATGTCCAACAATGCGGGAATGATTACAGAAATGTTAAGGTCCACGGATACACTGGAGCACTCTGCAGGCACTGAAGATGACGTTTCATAAGCCTGTTGAATAACATGGAATGAAGTTCAGTGGGTTGATTTTTGTTTGGTTTTAGTCGCTGAAAAAGCAGGTTAAGAAACACCACATACATGAACCATTCTATAACAGGGTGTTAAAAGGGAAGGCGGGGTGGGAGTGAGCAAAAGAGAGAGAGGGAGAGAGAAGAGAGCCTGGAAAAGCAGCGCACCAAAAAGGTAAAAATGGTTCTCTCTGGGTAGTAGGACCGTGGGAGCAATTACTCTCTTGTTTTCCCCTCATCTGATATCCTCCTCCTTTCTGATGTTTCTACCATGAAATTGTATCACCTGTGCAGTAAACAAAGAGAGAATGAAAATGCTTTTTAAACCAAAGGACAGGGAGAAGAGGCCGCCTTTAGCTTACAAATGGCACTGATGAGTGAGATTATTCACAACGCCCTTGGTGGGGATGGGCCGAGGAGAGGAAGGGGAGGAGGGGAGAGGTGGAGGGAGAAGGTAGGAAGTGGGGAGAGGGAGGGGGAGAGGAAGGGAGGGAGAGGAGAGGTGGAGGGAGAAAGTAAGAAGTGGGGAGAGAGGGGGAGAGAGGGAGAGAGAGACCTGCCCTCCCAATACAATAAATACACTGCTGGTGGGTTGGCTGGGGAGGGGTGGGGGCGGGGGTTTGTAAACCGGGTGTGAGCCAAGGTTTGGCTCTGCTGGCTGGCTAGCTCCTGGGATGTGTTCATCGCAAGGTGGCCTCCTCGTCGGTGTCTTCCTCGAAATCCTTGACGTCAGCACTAGTGGACTGCCTGGCCCAGGCTCCCCTTTCGGCCTCTCGTTCTTTATGCGACTTGAATCTCCCGACGAAAATTTTGCGGTAGTTCAGGAACATGCCATTCATCACATCGATGGCCCGCTCGGCGGATTCCTGCTTTTGGAAGTGCACGAACCCGTAGCCCTTGGGCCCCTTTTCGTCGCAGGCCACTTTGCAGGAGAGGATGTTGCCGAACGCCGAGAAGATGTTGTATAGTGCCTTGTTGTCGATGGTCTTGCCCAGGTTCTTGATGAAGACGTTTCCCACCCCGCTCTTGCGGAGCGACGGGTCCCTCTGGGACCACATGATGCGCACTGGCCTGCCCTTTATTACATCAAAGTTCAGGGTCTCCAGGGCCCGCTTGGCGTCCACCGGTTGCTGGTAGTTGACATATGCGTAGCCCAATGAGCGGCGGGTGATCTTGTCCCTGCAGATGCGGATGGAGAGGATGGGCCCAGCTGGACTGAACTTCTCGTACAGCATTGCCTCGGTCACTTCAGGGTGCAGGTCGCCCACGTACAGGGAGGCCATAGGAAAATCTGGGTTCCCCTCACAGCCCCCGCGGGTCTCAGCATCCGCATCTGCACCCGCGGCGGCCACCGCAGCTGCCACCGCGGCCGCCACCTCCTCATTCGCGTCCGCATCCGCATCCGCATCCGCATCCGCCTCCCCCAAGGGGGGGCCCGCAGCCTCCGCTGCGGCGGCGGCTTCTGCCGCGCTGCCCTCCGCCACCGCCACCACCGTTGCTGCCCGGGCGGCCTCTGCCTGCTTCCCGGCCAGGGCGGCCTCCGAGTCCCCCAGGGTGGCCTCCGCTGCTGCCTCCTCTACTGAGGCCTCAGCCTCCACCTCAGCCTCCACCTCTGCTTCCGCCTCCGCCACGGAGGCCTCCGCCACCGCCTCTGCCACGGTCGCCGCCGCAGCCTCCGCCGCCGCCGCAGCCGCTGCCGCCACCGCTGCCGCCACTGTCGCTGCTGTCGCCACGGTCGCCGCTGCCGCCGGGCCGCTGCCGCGACCTCCCTTCCCGCGAGCTGGGGGACGGAGAGGCGGGGAAAGGCAGGAGGGCCGGTGGGTGGGTGCCGGAACGCAGGCGAGAGGCGCGAGCCGGAGCTGGCGCAGGGGATCCGAACTGGCGAGTTCAAGTCACCTGGGATAGCAAGCGCTACCAGGAGCGCGCCGGTGTGCCAGTCGCCGCAGCCTGCAGCCAGCTGCTGTTGCCGCCGCCGCTCGGTCGTAGGGTAGCGTGCGGGGTGCGGGGTGCGGGGCGCGGGCGGGCGGGCGGCGTGTGGTGGGGGGCGGGGGGTGTTGGCGTCTGTGGTCCGGGCAGCTGGGAAGGCTTCTGTCTCTTTGGTTCCCCCTGTGGCTGCTGCGGGGCTGCGGGGCTGCGGGGCGGTGGGAGGGGACGGGGAAGGGGACTGGGGCGGAGGTGGGAGTGGAGTGCTCACCCTCTCCGGTCGCCTGGATATTTATGAAAAGGATGCCAGGGAAAGGGCTCCGCTGTAGACCTAAGGGATAAGGGTTCGATTCGGAAAGGAGCGTTATTTTTATCCCCTCTCTCCACATAATGGACCGATTAAATGATTAAGTCAAGTACCTTGCAAGAGAGGGTGGGGTGGCCTTGAGGATGCACTCAAGGCCTCAGTACATGCAGTCTGGAAGTGGAGGAATCAAGAGCACCCTGTGTCTAGTACTTGACCTCAATGAGAAGGTGAGGAAAGCCAAACCCAGGGCTGGGAACAGAGCCTGGTCCAGAGCCAGGCAGTTGTTTATTCTTGGCTCCGCTCTCAAGGCGCTCCCAACCTGGACCAACAAGTACATATTCAGGTTCAAAAGAAAAACCAAAACTAAACCTGAGCTCTCTGGAATGAAGTGCCTGGTCCCAGTTCGCCAGCTAATATTTATGGAAAGTTTATCAGGTACTTGGCACTGGGGGCTAAGGGACAGGCGATGTGATGAGTGAGCAGTGAGTGTTGATGTGTTCGAGGTATGGGGCAGGGTCAGAAGAGGTGAGCAGTGTGTGTGTAGTGAGAGCAGAGAGGCCACACAGGGCCAAATGCTGGAGGGATAGACAAGGGAGCAACGATGAGAGTTGAGTGTAACAGCAGCTACAGCCCCACTTCCTCCAAAAAGGAGGACCAGCCACTAACTCTTCTTAGTAGCAATTAAGTGAGGCTGCACCAAAGACAGAACTCCCAGAGGTGGGCTCTGAAACATGAGGAGCAGTCCACCATGTCAAGGCAGGAAGGAAGACATTCCAGGCAGAGGGATCAGTCTGTGCCCAAGGCCCTTTGGCACGAGAGCACATGCATGGTCGCTTCTGGCCATGCCTAATAATCTGGCAAGAACAGAGCTCATGGTCTCCAAGAGCACATGGTAGCAGACAGGGCTGGAAGGTGTGGGGCCTTGAGAGTCAAGCTAAGGTGCTTCGACTGTATACCCTAGGTCACGGGGACCACTCAGGATGATCAGGGAGGGAAGCAGTATGATCAGAACTTTAGAATGAGTACAAATTAAACATCAATGTGCATGTATAAGTGCACATTTGCAGGTACACGCGCATACAAAACCAAGACAGGGCTGACAGAACAGAAAGAAGGAAATCAGATGTGACCAATTCTGACTTTCCAACTCTGAACAATCCTTCCCTGTATCCCTTTTCACCCCATAGACAGGAGTCTCACATTTACCATGAGCCAGTGGGGCCAGATATTTAAAAAGAGAAAACCATAGTGCCTTTCCCCAGGATGCCTTCACTCTGCTAAAGCTTAGCCTGCCCCTACAGAAAA
Source organism: Callithrix jacchus (assembly GCF_049354715.1). Lineage (NCBI taxonomy): Eukaryota > Metazoa > Chordata > Mammalia > Primates > Cebidae > Callithrix > Callithrix jacchus. Next base: position 70,572,439 of record NC_133524.1, read on the forward strand.
CAGAAGTGTCAGCGGAGGACTGTAAGTGCTATGTGATTGGACTACGGTGGCCGTCGAATTTCACCTGCCCAGCACATGTTCTCTCCTCCTCTCCTCCTCTGCCTTCTTTGGGTAAGAATGCTGTTTTCTGTGGTTGCAGCAATGGCTGGATCTTGGCAGTCACACAATAGAACAACCGTGAACCTGAGGAAGTGACCGAGTCACTGTGGGATGCGAGGCAGTGAGAACACTTCATCGCTGGCTGGAAAGCATCCCAAGGTGGCTGAGAAGCAGACACACAGACAGGTACCTCTCCAGCTTGCAAATCCAGCTCTCTGCCCCTAGGCAGGGCTAGTGCCAGCAAAGGCAAGGGACAGAGGGGACCTAGGAAAAGCCTGCGGTACAGCACATGCCTGACCAAGGTGATCACTGTCATGCTGTTAAGAGCCATCTCTTGGGGGTCTAGGTTGCTTTCGGGCAGGGAGCAGATGAAGCTGTGCCTCACCATTTCCAGGTTGGTGTCCAAGAGGGACCTGGGAAGGCAGAGGCCATGGGGGAAGCCATGCTAGCAGAGGAGTAGGGGATGTGGCGTGGATGAGAAGAGCTTCTCGGCCCATTGTTGGGAAACAGAAATGACAAGGAAGACCAAGTCGAGGACCAGGACTCAACAAGATCTCTTTCTCTGGCATTGGCTTCCAGTCCACAGAGCCAACAGAAATCCCTGAGACAGCAGGAGAAGGAAGTTGAGGGAAGTCATGCTATGGCCAGCAAATCCCCAAACCTGAAAACAATTGCTAGGATCCTGAACCTCTAGCAACAGGAACAGGCCTACCAAAGTGACAAGGACGCAGCTGGGACCACTCCCCGAGTCCTTTCTCAGGGGCTTCCATGGAGTTGAGTTTCCACCTCTTTTATAGTTTTTATTTTTTTTAAGTTTCTCTGTGGTCAGTTTCTGCTACCTGCAAATGGAATGTGTTCCAACCACTACACGCTGTCACAGAGGCAAAAATAGCCCCGTGGAGCCTCAGTGGAGGGAGGGGAAGTTTCCCTTCCTGTGGGAGGAAGTGCTATTGATTTTATTTATTCAGTGATTCAAGAAGTATTCCTGGAGGATCTTCTGTCTACCAAGTATTCTGCCAGCCAGACCGTCCCTGAACTCGGGGAGCTTGTTTTCTAGTGGGGAAACAGACAATAGGCAGATCAGGGAGTATGAAAACAGTTAAAGGTTGCTACGAATGCTCTTGGGGATACAAACGAGGTGACTTGGTACATATTGCCTAGAGCCCCAGAAAAGTAGCCAAACAGGAGACGTGAAGCCCAGGGAAGGCCTTTCTGAGGACAATGATAAGCCATCAGTCTTTCAAGGAACCAGGGGGGAAACCTGCCCAGCAGAGAGAACGTCAATTCCCCTGGCTCGGTAGCAGAAAAGAGAGTGTGCTGGGAGGGGCGGGGCAGGCAGAAAGGATGCCAATATTGCTGGAGCCCAGTGTGAGAGGGGATAGAGGAAAGAGAGGGAGGAAGGTGTGGTGCTGGGTGGTGCCATGATGAAGAGTCTGGTCCCTCTTCAGAGAGCTCAGGGGAGCCAGAGAAAGGATCGAAGCAGGGAAGTAGTGTAGTCTAATGCATATTCAGTGGTTTCTCTCTAGCTGCTCTGTGTGGGCAATATCACAAGTGGGCAGGGCACAGAGGAAAGCAGGGAGACCAGTTAGGAGGCTCTTGCAGCAGTGTAGTCCAGAGACAGCAGGGGCTTGGCCCAGACTGGAAGCATCAATGCGGAGTGATTCACATGATACTTGTGAAGTGGAAAGAGACAGCACTTGCGGGTGGATTCGAGGCAATCAGGGAACGAACTTAAGAAACGCATGATTACTACAAGAGTGTTTTCTTGCACGCCTTCATCAGAGGTCTATGCACAGTCATAGGAAAGACAGAGAGTAGGCGTGGTAGATTTAGAGAAGGGAGAAAGACAGATGGGCATGTGTAAGAGCTCCTATTTGCACATGTTTAGTTACCGAAGTCTACTTGTCATCCATAGGGGCTGGAGAAACAGAATTGTTGAGACAACAGGACACAGTTAGGATTTAAAGCCACAAAACTGGGTAGCCTCACCTAGAGAGAGTATAGCCGGGAGAAGGTGCAGGGCTACTCCCTGAGATACTCTGACATTTAGAAGTTGGGTTGAGGAGCACAAGCCAGCAAAAGAGAATCAGAAGGACTGGACAGTGAACAGGACTTCTCTCTAAGGCCTTGCATGTCCAAACATGTCCCAACTTCTCACCAAGGCTTTTCACCACCAGCCTCAATGTCCTCACTCAGACTCTGCTCTCAATGCTCCTAGCCATACATGCACGGGAGTTGGCTTAAAATGGGACAACAACGACTTTGTGTGCATGGGTCGGACTTCACTGTCTGATCATTTCTCAGCGGAGCTTTCAAAAGAGAGAGAGGTTCAGATGCAGAGAACTTCAAAGAGTGGGGTAGGCACTGCTCTGCTATTTCGTGTGGCCCATCTCCTTCTTCCTTTCAGGAGGGAGAAATCAGAAGGAGGGGGGATGCAGTTCAGAGAGCAGAAGAGAAGAGAAGAAAAGAAGGAAGAAGAGGACTGGAGCAGGGAGGGACACCAATGGGAAGAGGGACAGATCAACTCTATACCCAAAAGTAAATCAAAACACCCAAAACAGGGTTTACGTAAAGAAGCCTCTTTCCACGAATTGCTTGATGCATAGCTGCAGGGAGGGTGTTTAGGGGCATAGGGAATGAAAACATAACTGTATTTTGGAGTAGGGAAATTGTTCCTGTCAATTCACACCGTCCACACACACCACCCCACCCCTGCCACTACCAAATTCCTCTAAATAAAAATAATTATGGGATACAGGCCAACAAAAAAGTCAGCCTTAGGCTGTTATTTAGGGAGAACTGGAAGGCGTTTGGATGTGCCCCTGTGGTTTAATAAATAATAACAATGATTGCTAAGTTGTCCTGACGGCCCTTTGGATCCTTATAAAGTGAAGAGTTGACGGAGACTGATTTGTGTATGGGGCAAGGATGGAATGGGTAGTCAGTCCTGTAGAAATGAGAACCCCAGGAGATGAGGACATATGTACAAGTATGTTTATCACGGAAGCATTCATATTGGGCAAACTACTAGGGCACAAAGCAAGTATGCATCAGTTGAGGAGTGACTGATATGCTGGCGGTGCAGCCATTCTGAGGATTATTATGCAACCATTAACAAGTATGAGTTTTTTCTATATAAGCTGATTTAAGGGGATTTTCAAGATGTGCTCTTACCAGGCGAGAAGAGCAGGTTTGTTGTCATCGTTTTGGTGCAAACAAAAGGAGACGGACCTTGGAGTCAGGTTGGCTCTTAGGCTGAATTTCAGAGCAAGACACTTAGCCACTCTGAGCCTCAATGTACTCTCAGAGTTTGAATTTCAGAAACCCTAATTAAGCATCTTACAAATTCCCTTTGTAACAAGTAGTTTTGCCCCAGCTCTGCTTAGAAACCGAGCAAAAGGGCCGTATTGACTGATGGTTTTCACATAGCCTTCCAGATATTTTTCTCTCTAAGAACCAATTCACCTTCTAATACACGCTTAAAGCTTTAACTATTGTCCTTCTTTGTTCTAATTTTTGGCAGTTGACAGAACTGATTTTATAACAATATACCTAGAGCTACACCCCAGGCCATGACTTAATAGTTGTGCTTACTTTGGTCAAGTTACTTTACCCCTTTTTTTCTCCATCTTAGCTTTGGAGTGCTCGTCTATACAAAGAGATATTTAAAAGGATAACAAGTGATAATGTATGGTAAATATTTTTCACAGTGCCTGGCATGCATTCAGTGCCCAGTACAAGAGACTCATTAATCTTATTTCCCTCTGTCTTGGGGATGTGCTTGTTCCACTGGTTTTTGGTTTTTGAAGGCCCAGTGTCTTTTCTTTCTGGTGCTCCGGGCAGCCTGGAATTTTCTCTCTAACCAGGAGTGAAGTGTCAGTGCAGAGGGAGTCTGATCCCCTGGGCTGCATCCCAGGGTATAGCTCGATTTTACTCCAGGCAACTGCCTGATTCTCTGGCCTGAACTTGCTTAACTCACACCCTCATGGAGCTTTTCTGTACTTGTCCCAACCATAGGACCTTTTTATGACCCACTTATTTATTCTCTAGAGGCCCAGGGCCTCGCACATTAATCAACACATGAAAGCATGGCATTTTCTGTACTCAAGGAAACCACCCAGAAGATTTAATAACACTCTCTCAACAAAATGGGGTATTGAGTCAGGAGAGAATTTTCTGTCAACTGCCATTCATCCTTTTGAGTAACCTTTTGGGGGCCATTGTGGAGTAATTTACTGTAAGGTAATATGCTCCTTCAGCTTCTTTGCTGCAGGCTACTGAATGCATTCTGAAGTCTCCGTGATGTCTCTGGAACAATATTACCAACATTCACCATTGTGATGTGATGCATTCATGGATTACTGAGGCTTAAGTTGGCTGATCTCCAGTTCCATGAGTTGCTGATCAATTTCAGGTTTTCACTTTGTTTAGCAGATGTAAAATAAAATCTCCTTCAATGTGGTAAAATCTTGCTAAAGTCAAGGTGATTAACCTTGGGACTTCCTCCCATACACATTAATCTTTTTAAAACTGTCTCCAAATAATTGTTCCTAATGAAAAAACTATATGCACATGATAAATATAACAAGGATGATCAGAAGCTACAAAAGAGCTTATCATAAAAAGCAGAGGTTCGAGGTCCCATCACTTTCTACTCCACAGAGGTGCTTCCCAGAGTAGACCACTTTAATAATTTCTGTTTGCCTTGTTCTGGCCATTACCTACTTATCTCTAAATAAAATGCCTAATCTGCTAATTCAGTAATTTATCAACTTCAGACATCATCAAGAGACCACACTCTACCAGAGAGAAGGATTTAACTCACTCACACTATCTTCAATCTGCCCTTTGCTTGCTTGCTTCCTTCCTTCCTTCCTTCCTTCCTTCCTTCCTTCCTTCCTTCCTTCCTTCCTTCCTTCCTTCCCTCCCTCCCTCCCTCCCTCCCTCCTTCTTTCTTTCTTTTTCTTTCTTTCTTTCTTTCTTTCTTTCTTTCTTTCTTTCTTTCTTTCTTTCTTTCTTTCTTTCTTTTTCTTTCTTTCTTTCTTTCTTTCTTTCTCTTTCTCTCTTCTTTCTTTGGTATTATACTTTAAGTTCTGGGGTACATGTGCAGAATGTGCAGATTTGTTATATAGGTATATAAGTGCCATGGTGGTTAGCTGCATCCATCACCCTGTCATCTACATTGGGTGTTTCTCTTAATGCTATCCCTCCCCTAGCCCCCCACCCTCGACAGGCCCCACTGTGTCCATGTGTTCTCATTGTTCACTTCCCACTTATGAGTGAGAACATGCTGTGTTTGGTTTTCTGTTCTTGTGATAGTTTGCTGAGAATGGTGGTTTCCAACTTCATCCCTGTCCCTGCAACGGACGTGAACTCATCGTTTTTTATGGCCGCATAGTAGTCCATGGTGTATATGTGCCACATTTTCTTTATCCAGTCTATTACTGATGGGCATTTGGGTTGGTTCCAAGTCTTTGCTATTGTGAACAGTGCTGCAATAAACACACGTGTGTGTGTGTGTCGTTACAATAGAATGATTTATAAACCTTTGAGTATATGCCCAGTAATGGAACTGCTGGGTCAAATGGTATTTCTAGTTCTAGATCCTTGAGGAATCACCACACTGTCTTCCAAAATGGTTGGACTAATAATTTACACTCCCATCAATGGTGTAAAGGTGTTGCTGTTTCTCCACATCCTCTCCAGCATCTGTTGTCTCCTGGCTTTATAATGATTACCATTCTGACTGGCGTGAGATGATATCTCATTGCGGCTTTGATTTGCATTTCTCTAATGACCAGTGATGATGAGCTTTTTATCCTGTTTGTCGGCTGCATAAATGTCTCCTTTTCAGAAGTGTCTGTTCATATTTTTTGCCCACTTTTTGATGGGGTTCTTTGCTTCATACTTGTAAATGTAAGTTCTTTGTAGATACTGGATATTGGCCCTTTGTCGGAGAGAGAGATTGCAAAAATTTTCTCCCATCCTGTAGGTTGCCTGTTCACTCTGATGATAGTTTCTTTTGCTGTGCAGAAACTCTTTAGTTTAATTAGATCCCATTTGTCGATTTGGGCTTTTGTTGCCATTGCTTTTGGTGTTTTAGTCATGAAGGCTTTGCCCATGCCTATGTCCTGAATGATACTGCCTGGGTTTTCTTCTAGGGTTTTTATGGTTTTAGGTCTTACATTTTAGTTTTTAATTCATCTTGAGTTAATTTTTGTATAAGGAGTGAGGAAGAAATCCAGTTTCAACTTTCTGCATATGGATAGCCAGTTTTCCCAACATCATTGATTAAACAGGGAATCCTTTCCCCATTGCTTATTTTTGTCAGGTTTGTCAAAAATTAGATGGTTGTAGAGGTGTGGCATTATTTCTGAGACCTCTGTACTGTTCCATTGGCCTACATCTCTTTTTTGTACCAGTACCATGCTGTTTTGATTACTGTAGCCTTGTAGTATAGTTTGAAGTCAGGTAGCGTGATGCCTGCAGCTTCGTTTTCTTGTTTTTTCGTTTTGTTTTGTTTTGTTTTGCTTTTGCTTAGGATTTTCTTGGCTATGCAGGCTTTGTTGTTGTTGTTGTTGTTGCTCCATATGAAATTTAAAGTAATTTTTCCAATTCTTTGAAGAAGTCAATGGTAGCTTGATGGGGATAGCATTGAATCTATAAATTACTTTAGGCAGTATGGCCATTTTCATGATATTTATTCTTCTTTACTATGAGCATGGAATGTTTTTCTATCTGTTTCTGTCCTGTCTTATTTGCTTGAGCAGTGGTTTGTAGTTCTCCTTGAAGAGGTCCGTCACATCCCTTGTTAGTTGTATTCCTAGGCATTTTATTCTCTTTGTAGCAATTGTGAATGGGAGTTCACACATAATTTGGCTCTCTGTTGTTCTGTTATTGGCCTATAGGAATGCTTGTGATTTTTGCACATTGATTTTGTATCCTGAGACTTTGCTGAAGTTGCTTATCAGCTTAAGGAGATTTTCGGTTATGACGATGGGGTCTCCTGTATATACAACATATCATCTGCATACAGAGATAATTGGACTTCCTCTTTTCCTAATCGAATATCCTCTATTTCTATCTCTTGCCTGATTGTCGTCGCCAGAACTTCCAATACTATGTTGGATAGGAGTGGTGAGAAAGGCATCCTTGTCTCATTCCAGTTTTCAAAGGGAATGCTTCCAGCTTTTGCCCATTCAGTATCATATAAGCTGCGGGTTTGTCCTGAAGAGCTCTTATTATTCTGAGATACATTCCATCGACACCTAGTTTATTGAGAGTTTTTGGCATGAAAATTGTTGAATTTTCTCAAAGGTCTTCTCTGCATCTATTGAGATAATCATATGGTTTCCAGTTTCACCCAGAACTTAAAGTATAATAAATAAATAATCACATGGTTTTTGTCTTTGGTTCTGTTTATGTGATAGATTACTTTTATTGATTTGTGAATGTTAAAACAGCCTTGCATCCCAGGGATGAAGCCGACATGATCGTGGTGTATAAGCTTTTTGAGGTACTGCTGGATTCAGTTTGCCACTATTTTATTGAGGATTTTTGCATCGATGTTCATCAGGGATATTGGCCTAAAATTTTCTTTTTTTGTTGTGTATCTACTGGGTTTTGGTATCAGGATGATGTTGGCCTTATAAAATGAGTTAGGGAGGATTCCCTCTTTTTCTATTGTTCAGAATAGATTCGGAAGGAATGATACCAGCTCCTCTTTGTGCCTCTGATAGAATTTGACTGTGAAACCGTCTGGTCCTGAACTCTTTTTAGTTGCTAGGCTATTAATTGCTGTCTCAATTTCTGAACTTGTTACTGGTCTATTCAGGGATTCAACTTCTTCCTGGTTTAGTCTTGGGAGGGTGTAAGTGTCCAGAAATTTACCCATTTCTTCTGGGTTCTCTGGTTTATTTGCATACAAGTTTTTATAGTATTCTCTGATGGTAGTTTCTATTTCTGTGGGATCGTGGTGATATCCCCTTCATCATTTCCTATTGCATCTCTTTGACTCTTCTCTCTTTCCTTCTTTATTAGTCTAGCTAGCAGTCTATCTATTTTGTTGAACTTTTCGAAAAATCATCTCCTGGATACGTGGATTTTTTGAGTGTGTGTGTGTGTGTGTGTGTGTGTGCGCGCGCGCGTGCACACACTTCTCTTTCCTTCAGTTCTGCTCTGATCTAAGTTATTTCTTGTCTTCTGCCAGATTTTGAATTTGTTTTTTCTTGCTTCTCTAGTTCTTTTAACTGTGACGTTGGGGTGTCGATTTTAGATCTTTCCTGCTTTCTCTTGTGGGCATTTAGTGCTATAAATTTCCCTCTACACACTGCTTTAAATGTGTCCCAGAGATTCTGGTATGTTGTGTCTTTGTTCTCATTGGTTTCAAAGAACATTTTTATTATCTGCCTTCATTTCATTGTTTACCCAGTAGTCACTCAGGAGCAGGTTGTTCGGTTTCTATGTAGCTGAGCGGTTTTGAGTGAGTTTCCTAATCCTGAGATCTAATTTGATTGCACTGTGGTCTGCTTGTTATGATTTCTATTCTTTTGCATTTGCTGAGGAGTGCTTTACATCCAATTATATGGTAAATTTTAGAATAAGTGTGATATGGTGCTGAGAAGAATGTATATCATGTTGATTTTGGGTAGAGAGAGTTCTGATATGTTTTTTAGGTCCCCTTGATCCAGTGCGGAGTTCAAGTCCTAGACATCCTTGTTAATTTTCTGTCTTGTTGATGTATCTAATATTGACAGTGGGACGTTAAAGTCTCACACTATTATTGTGTGAAAGTCTAAGTCTCTTTGTAGGTCTCTAAGAACTTGCTTTATAAATCTGGGTGCTCCTGTATTGGGTGCATATCTATTTAGACTAGTTGGTTCTTCTTGTTGCATTAATCCCTTTACTATTATGTAATGCCCTTCTTTGTCTCTTTTGATCTTGGTTAGTTTAGAGTCTTTTATCAGAGAGTAGGATTGCAACCCTGCTTTTATTTTTTTCTTTCCATTTGCTTGGTAAATATTCCTCCATCCCTTTATTTTGAGCCTATGTGTTAGTGTCTTTGCATATGAGATGGGTCTCCTGAATACAGCACACTGATGGGTCTTGACTCTTTATCCAATTTGCCAGTCTGTGTCTTTTAATTGGGGCATTTAGCCCATTCACTTTTGTGGTTAATATTGTTATGTATCAATTTGATCCTGCCATTATGATGCTAGCTGGTTGTTTTGCCTGTTAGTTTATGCAATTTCTTCATTGTGTCAGTGGCCTTTACTATTTGGTATGTTTTTGCAGTGGCTGGTACTGGTTGTTCCTGTCCATGCTTCATTCAGGAACCCTTGTAAGGCAGGCCTGGTAGTGACAAAATCTCTCAGCATTTGCTTGACTGTAAAGGATTTTATTTCTCCTGTGCTCGTGAAGCTTAGTTTGGCTGGATATGAAATTCTGCGCTGAAAATTCTTTTCTTTAAGAATGCTGAATATTTGCCCCCACTCTCTTCTGGCTTGTAGGGTTTTTGCCGAGTGATCTGCTGTGAGTCTGATGGACTTCACTTTGTGGGTAACCAGACCTTTCTCTCTGGCTGCCCTTAGCATTTTATCCTTCATTTCAACCTGGGTGAATCTGACAATTGTGTGTCTTGGGGTTGCTCTTCTCAAGGAGCATCCTTGCAGTGTTCTCCGTATTTTCTGAATTTGAATGTTGGCCTGCCTTGCTAGATTGGGGAAGTTCTCCTGGATAATACACTGAAGAGTGTTTTCCAACTTGGTTTAATTCTCCCCGTCACTTTCAGGTACACCGATCAAAGGTAGATTTGTTGTTTTCACATAATTATTTATTTCTTGGACACTTTGCCCATTTCTATTCACTCTTTTTTCTCTAATCTTGTCTTCTCACTCTATTTCATTGAGTTGATCTTCAATCTCTGATACCCTTTCTTCCACTTGATCAATTCAGCCATGGGTACTTGTGTATGCTTCACGACATTCTCATGCTGTGTTTTTCAGCTCCAACAGGTCATTTTGTTCTTCGTTAAACTGGTTATTCAATTAGTTAGGAATTTGTCTAACCTTTTATCAAGGTTCTTAGTTTCCTTGCACTGGGTTAAGAACATGCTCTTTTAGCTCAGAGGAGTTTGTTATTACCCACCTTCCGAAGCCTGCTTCTGTCAATTCATCAAACTCAAACTCGTTCTTTGCCCAGTTTTGTTCCCTTGCTGGCAAGGCATTGTGATCCCTTGAAGAAGAGGTTTTCTGGTTTTTGGAATTTTCAGCCTTATTGTGCTGGTTTTTCCTTGTCTTTGTGGATTTATCTATCTTTGGTCTCTGAAGTCAGTGACCTTTGGATGGAGTCTCTGAGTGGACGTCCTTTTTGTTGATGTTAAAACTATTCCTTTCTGTTTATTAGTTTTTCTTCAAGCAGTTAATGTGTCTCTGAGTGGACGTCCTTTTTGTTGATGTTAAAACTACTTCTTTCTGTTTATTAGTTTTTCTTCAAGCAGTTAATGTGTCTCTGAGTGGATATCCTTTTCGTTGATGTTAAAACTATTCCTTTCTGTTTATTAGTTTTCCTTCAAGCAGTTAATGTCCTCTGCAGGAGGTCTGCAGGAGTTTGCTGGTGATCCACTCCAGACCCTGCTTGTCTGGCTATCACCAGTGGAGGCTGCAGAACAGCAAAGATTGATGCCTGTTTTTTCCTCCAATAGCTTCGTCCCAGAGGGGCACCCACCATATGCCAGCCAAAGCTCTTTTGTATGAGATGTTTGTTGAACCCTGCTGGGAAGCATCTCCCAATTAGAATACGCAGGGGTCAGGGATTCACCTGAGGAGGCAGTCTGTCCCTTATCAGAGCTCAAACTCTGTGCTGGGAGATCTGCTGCTCTCCTCAGAGCTGCCAGGCAGAGATGTTTATGTCTGCTGAAGCTGTGCCCACAATGCCCCTTCCCTTAGGTGCTCTGTTCCAGGAAATTGGGAGCTTTGTTAATAAGTCCCTGGCGGGCTGCTGCCTTTTTTCACAGATGCCGTGCTCAGCAAGGCAGACAGTCTCACTGGATTCCTTCTTCACCCAGTTTGAACTTTCCAGTGGCTTTGTTTACACTGCAAGGCTAACACTGCCTACTGGAGCCTCAGCAATGTCAGAAGCCCCTCCCCCACCGAGCTCACATGTCTCAGGCCGAGCTCAGACTGCTGTGTTAGCTATGAGAAATTCAAGCCCGTGGATCTTAGCTTGCTGGTCTCCGTGGGGGTGGGACCCACTGAGCCAGACCACGTGGTGCCGTGGCTTCAGCCCCCTTTCCAGAAGAGTTCACATTTCTCTCTCACTGGCATTCTAGGTGCCACTGGAGTATGGAAAAAAAAAACTGCTCTGGCTAGATCAGCGTCTGCCCAAAAGGCCACCCCATTTTTTGCTGCAAACCCAGGGCCCTGGTGGTGGTGTACGTACCAGAGGGAATCTCCTGGTATGCGGGTTGCAAAGAGTGTAGGAAGAGCACAGTATCCATGCTAGAGTGCAGGGTGCAGAATCTAATGGCTTCCCTTGGCTAGGAGAGGGAGTGTACTGACCCCTTACACATCCCGGGTAAGACGACACTCGGCGGCCCTGCTTTGGGCTGCACCCACTGTTAAACCAGTCCCAGTGAGATGAACCAGGTACCTCAGTTGGAAATGCAGAAGTCACCTGCCTTCTGCATCAGTCTCACTGGGAGCTGCACACTGGAGCTGTTCCTATTCAGCCATCTTTCCACCAATCTGCCTGTCTTTCTTTCTGGCATTTTTAAATACCTTTTGATCTTTAGTTCTTCTATTGGTGACTCTAGTAACTTTAAGTGACATACTTAACTCTCAGTTACTAGCATACACCTTCATCACCTTTCCCATAAAATGAGGATGTTACCACCCCTTCCCCTCCCTTAGCCTCTCCTCCTTCTTTCTAATCCTCTTTTTTAGACAGACTGCTGCTTACTTACGACCAATCCTGAAAACTTAAACGAATTATTGGGGCTTTGAAAAGCAACACAAGCCTTTTACCTTTTAAGGGATCTCTAATAACGTTGGCCACAGGGCCGCATTTCTTCACAGTTTAGGGTGAACCACTAGAGGGAGGTTAATCCTGATATCGAGCATGAATCCTCTTTTTTATTCTGGATTCCATGGACTCCTGAAAGGTCTGCCACTTTTGAAGATTTTTTTTTAAAGTTTATTCATTAAGTATTTTTCAATTCTTTTTGGTGGTACATAGCAAGTGTATGCATTTATGGGGTACATGAGATGTTTTGATAAAGGCATGCAATGTGAGACAAGCACGTCATGGAGAATGCAGTATCCATCCCCTCCAGCATTTATCCTTTGTGTTACAAGCCATCTTTCCTGTCATTTTAAAATGTACCATTAAGTTGTTACTATGTTCATCCTGTTGTGCTGTCAATAGTATGCCTCATCCACTCTTTCTATTTCTGTTATGTACTCATTAACCACCCCGCCTCCTTCCCCCCACACCCCACTACTTTTCCAGCCTCTTGTAACCATCTTTCTACTCTCTATGCCATGAGTTCAACTGCTTTCGTTTTTAGATCCCACAAATAAGTGAGAACACACAATGTTTGCCTTTCTGTGCCTGGCTTATTTCACATAACACAATGATCTCCAGTTCCACCCATGTTGCTGCCAATGAGTGGATCTCATTCTTTGTTGTGGCTGAATATTACTCCATTGTGTATATGTACCATGTTTTCTTTATCCATTCATCTGTTGATGGACACTTAGGTTGCTTCCAAATCTTAGCTATTGTAAACAGTGCTGCAATAAACATAGGAATGCAGATATCTCTTTGCTTTACTGATTTCCTTTCTTTTCGGTATATACCCAACAGTGGGGTTGCTGGATCGTATGGTATCTCAAATTTTTGTTTTCTGAGGAAACTGCAAACTGCTCTCCATAGTGGTTATACTAATTTTTATTCTCACCAACAGTATACAAGGGTTCCCTTTTCTCCACAGCCTCACTAGTGTTTGTCATTGCCTGTCTTTTGGATGTAAGCCATTTTAATTGAGGTGAGATGACATTTCCCTGCAGTTTTGATTTACATTTCTCTAGCGGTCAGTGATGTTGAGCACATTTTCATATGCCTCTTTGCCATTTGTATGTCTCCTTTTGAGGAGACATATTCAGATCTCTTGCCCATTTCAATCTGATTATTAGATATTTTTCCTAAACAGTTGGGCTCATTACATCTTCTGGTTATTAATCCCTTCTCAGACGGATAGTCGGGAAATCCATTGTGCATGTTGTCTCTTCACTGTGTTGATTGTTTTCTTTGCTGTGCACCCAAAGTTTTCTTGTAGTAGTTGCACAGCTTGAGGTCTTAGATTTAAGTATTTAATCCATTTTGATTTGATTTTTGTATATAGTGAGACATAGGGTATGGTTTCATTCTTCTGCCTATGGATAATCCAGTTTTCGTAGCACCGCTTATTGAAGATACTGTCTATTCCCCAGTGTATGCTCTTCCACCTTGGTCAAAAATGGGTTCGCTGTAAGTGTGTTGATTTATTTCTGGGTTCTCTATTCTGTTTAATTGGTGTATGTATCTGTTTATATGCCAGCACCGTGTTGTTTTGCTTACTCTAGCTCTGTAGTATATAATTTGGAGTCAGGTAATGTGATTCCTCCAGGTTTGTCCTTTTCCTTAGGATAGCGTTGGCTATTCTGGGTCCTTTGTGGTTCCATAAACCTTTTAGGATTGTTTTCTCCATTTCTGAGAAGAATGTCTTTGGTCTCCTGATAGGGATTGCATTGAATCTGTAGCTTACTTTGGGTAGTATGGACATTTGAACAATACTGATTATTTCAATCCATGGGCATGAAATATGTTTTTTTCTTCTTTTCTTTCTTTATTTTTTGGTGTCCTCTTCAACTTCCTTCATCAGTGTTTTACAGTTTTCATCACAGAGATCTTTCAATTATTTGGTTAATTCCTCAGTATTAATTTTTTTTTGTGTGTGGCTCTTGTAAATGGAATAACTTTTAAAATTTCTTTTCTACATTGTTCGCTGGTGGCATATAGAAATGCTATTGATTTTTTGCATGGTGATTTTGTATTCTGCAAGTTTACTGAATTTATCAGTTCTAATGGTTTTCTGGTGGAGTCTTTGGGTTTTGCAAATATAAGATAATGTCATCAGCAAACAAGAATACGTTGATTTTTTACTTTTCTGTTTGGGTGCCCTTCATATCTTTCTCTTGTTTGATTGCTCTAGCCAGAACGTCCAGTACTATGTTGAATAACAACGGTAAAAGTGGGCATCCTTGTCACATTCCAGATCTCAGAGAAAAGTCTTTCTCTTTTTCTTCACTCAGTGTGATAGTAGCTGTGGGTCTCTCATACATGGCTTTCATTTTGTTGAGGTATGTTTCTTTCATCCCCAGTTTCGTGAGGGTTTTTATCATGAAGGGATATTGAATTCTACCAAATACGTTTTCAGCACCAATTCAAATGATCATATGATTTTTAACCTATATTCTGTTGAGATGATGTATCAAGGTTGTTGATTTTCACATGTTGAATCATCCTTGCATCTCAGAGATAAATCTAACTTGGTCATGATTAATTACCTTTCTAACGTATTGTTGAATTCGACTTGCTAGTATTTTGTTGGGGATTTTTCATCAATATTCATCAGAGATATTAGCCTATGTTTTTTGTTTTGTTTTTTCTTTTCCCCTGATGTGTCTTTTTCTAGTTTGGATATCAGGGTAATACTGGCTTTGTAGAATTAGTTTAAAAGCATTCCCTTCTCCTCTTTTTTCTGAGATAGCTTCAGTAGGATTGGCATCAGTTATGGTGTCAGGAAGGGGTCCAGTTTTAATCTTCTGTATAGGGTAGCCAGTTATCCCAGCACCATTTATTGCATAGGGAATCATTTCCTCGTTGCTTGTTTCTGTCTGCTTTGTTTTAGATTAGATGGTTTTAGGTGTGTAACCTTATATCTGGGCTCTCTATTCTATTCCATTGGTCTATGTGTCTGTCTTTGTACCAGTACCAATCTCTTACTGTAGCCCTGTAGTATAGTTAGAAGTTGGGTACCATGATGCCTCCGGCTTTGTCCTTTTTTTTTTTTTTTTAATCTTTGACTTGTGTATTCAGGCTCTTTTTGGGTTCCGTATGAATTTTAATACAATGTTCTCTAGTTCTGTGAAGAATATCAGTGGTAGCTTAATACAAATAGCATTGAATACATAAATCACTTTGGGCAGTAGGGCCATTTTAATGATATTGATACTTTTTATCCATGACCGTGGAATGTTTCTTCATTTGTTTATATCATCTGTAACTTCTTTGAGCAGTGGTTTGTAGTTCTTTTTGTAGAGCTCTTTCACTTTTCTGATTACCTGTATTCCTAGGTATTTTATTCTTTCTGTGGCAATTGTGAATGGGAGTTTGTTCCTGATTTGGCTCTTGTCTTGACTGTTGTTGGTGTATAGGAATGCTCGTGATTTTTGTACATTGATTTTATATCCTGAGACTTTGCTGAAGTTGTTTATTAGCTTAAGCAACTTTTGGGCTGAGACCATGGGGTTTTCTAGATAGAGGATCATGTCATCTGCACACAGGGATTATTTGACTTCCTCCCTTCCTATTTGGATGCTCTTTGTCTCTCTTGCCTCTTTGCTCCGGCCAGGACTTGCAATAACATGTTGAATCGGAGTGATGAGAGAGGGCATTCTTGTCCTGTGCCAGTTTTCATGGGGATGTTTCCAGCTTTTGTACATTCAGTAGGATGTTCGCTATTGGTTTTTCACAGATGTCTCTTAATATTTTGAAGTATGTTCCTTCATTACCTAATTTATCGAGAGATTTTAACATGAAGCATTGCTGGATCTTATCAAAAGCCTTTTCCACATCGGTCGAGATGATCATGTTGGTTACATCTTTAGTTCTGTTTATATGATGAATTACATTTATGGATTTGCACATGTCGAAACAACTTTGCATCCGAGACATAACGCCTAACTGATTGTGTTAAGTAAGCTTTTTGGTGTGTTGCTGGATTCGGTTTGCCAGTATTCCATTAAAGATTTTTGTATCTATGTTCATCAAGGATATTGGCCTGAAGTTTCCTTTTTCTATGTGTCTCTGCCACCTTTTGATATCGGGATGATGCTGGCGGGGGTAGTAGGCTATATGATACAGACTCAATTTCCAGCTCATCGTTGGTCTGTTCAGGGATCCAATTTTTTTCTAGTTCAGTCTCGAGAGGGTGTACGTGTCCAGGAATTTATCCATCTCCTCTAGATTTTCTAGTTTGTGTGCATACAGGTGTTCATATTATGCTCTGATGGTTACTTTTATTTCCATGGGGTCAATGTTAATATTCCCCTTGTCATTTTTTATTGTGTATATTTGAATCTTTGCTCTTTTCTTCTTTATTAGTCTTTATTAGTCTATTGGCCTATTTTCTCAAATTAACAAAAAACAGCTCCTGGATTCGCTAATCTTTTGCATGGCATTTTGTGTCTCAGTTTCCTTTTGTTCAGTTCCGATTTTGATTACTTGCTGTCTTCTACTACCTTTAGGATTGGTTTGCTTTTGATTCTCTAATCCTTTTAGTAGTGATGTTAGGTTGTTAAATTGAGATCTTTCTAACTTTTCAATGTGGGCACTTAGTGCTATAAATTTCCCTTTTAGCACTTTCATAGCTGTGTCCCAAAGATGCTGATATGTTGCATCTTTTTTTCTCATTAGCTTCAAGAAACATTTTGATGTTTGCCTTTATTTTATTCTTTACCCAAAAGTCATTCAGGAGCAAATTATTCAACCTCCATGTAATCATACAATTTAGAGTGAATTTCTTTGTCTTGATTTCCAATTTGAATCTGCTGTGGTCAAAGAGATTGTTTTGATTTCAGTTCTTTTGCATTTGCTGAGGAGTGTTTTACTTCTGATCATGTGATCAATTTTAGACTATGTGCCATGTGGCAACGAGAAGAATGTACATTCTGTTGTTTTGGCATGGAGAGTTCTGTAGATGTCTATCGGGTTCATTTTATCCAGCACTGAGTTCAGGTCCTGAATATCTTTGTTAATGCTCTGTCTTTGATTTTTTTAATATTGTCAGTAGGGTGGATAAATCGCCCGCTATTATTGTGTGGGAGTCTAAGTCCCGTTGAAGGTCTCTAAGAACTTGCTGTATTAATCTGGGTGCTCCTGTGCTGGGTTCATATATGTTTAGTACAGTTAGATCCTCTTGTTGAATTGAACTCTTTATCATTACATAATGCCTTTCTTTGTCTTTTTTGATCTCTGTCGCTTTTAAGTCTTTTTGTCTGAAACTAGGATTGCAACCTCTGCTTTTTCCTGTTTTCCATTTGCTTGGTAGATCTTTCTCTGTCCCTTTGATTTTGAGCCTGTGTGTGTCATTGTATTTGAGATGAGTCTCTTAATGACAATGGGTCTTGGTTCTCTAACCGACTTGCCACTCTGTGCCTGTTAATTGGGGTGTTAAGCTCATTTATGTTCAAGGTTATTACTGATATGTGTGGATTTGATTCTGTCTTCATGATACTTGCTAGTTATTCTGCAGACTTGTTAACGTGACTGTTTTATAGTGTCACTGGCTTGTGTACCTCAGTATGTTTTTGTAGTGTTTGGTAACGGTCCTTCCTTTCCATATATGGTGCTTCCTTCATGAGCTCTTGTCAGGAGTGTCTGGTGGTAACAAATACCCTCAGCATTTAGTCGTTTGAAAAGGATCCTGTTTCCACACTCATCAAAATGGGTATTATTTAAATTTTTTTTTTAAACCGGATGCTGTTGAGGTGCAGAGAGCAAGAAACACTTATACCCTGTTGGTATGGATGTGCATTAGTTCAACCATTGTGGAAGACAGTGTGTTAGTTCCTGGAAGACCCCAAAACAGAAATACTATTCAATCCAGCAATCACATTACTGGGTACATACCCAAAGGGATATAAATTATTCTATCACAAAGACACGCACATGCAACACGTTCATTGCAGCACCTTTCACAATAGCAAAGACATGAAATCAACCTAAATCCTCATCGATGGTATGCTGGATAAGGAAACTGTGGTACATGTGCATCATGGAATATTATGCAGCCTTTAAAAAGAGTGAGATTATCTCCTTGAGCTGGAGGCCATTATCCTTAGCAAAGGGATGCAGGAACAGAAAACCAAATAGGACATGTTGCTACTTATTAGTGGGAGCTAAATGATGAGAACACATGGACACATTGAGGGAAACAACACACACTGGGGCCTATCAGAGGATAGAGGTTGGGAGGATAGAGAGGATCAATAAAAAATAACTAATGAATATTAGACTTAATACATGGCTGATAAAAGAAACCCCTATGACACAAGTTTACCTGTCTTACAAACTAAAACAAACTGCATACGTAACCCTTTTAAATTAAAATCAATTAGTGTAATCCATCACTTCCACATGCTAAAGAAGAAAAATCACGACTATATCAGCAGATGAAGAAAAAGTATTTGACAAAGTCTAACTCTCATTCATGAGCAAAACCCCGAACAATCAAGACATAGAGGATAACATCTCTATCTTAGTAAATAATGCCTTCAGAAAAATACAGCTAACATTATAGTCAATGGTGGGAAATTTGAAGCTTTCTTTCTACAAGCAGGAACAACTTAAGAATGTCCCTGCTCACCACTTGTTTCAACATTTTACTGGGAGGAGGGAGAGGATCAAGAAAAAATAACTAATGAGTACTGGTCTTAATACATGGCTGATAAAATAATTAGTAGAAGAAACCCCCATGTCACAAGTTTCCCTATCTTACAATCTAAAACAAACTGCATATGTAACCCTGAACGTAAGATGAAAGTTAAATTTTTTTTAAAAAATCAAAAATGAATTAATGTAGACAGGAGGACTAAGTGCAGGAGATTTTTGTATGACACAGTAACTATCGTTAATTACAATGTATCGTTTACTTAAAAATTAATGAAAGTAGATTTTAAATATTCTCATCACAAAATATATGTGAGGTAATGAATACTTTAATTCATTTGATTTGTATTTCACAATATATACGTATATCAAAATATCATATTGTGTATCATATATGTGTATAGTCAATTGTAAAATCAGCTACTTAAAAATTTTTAAATTAAAATCAATTACTGTAATCCATCACTTCAACAGTTTGAAGAGGAAAAATCACAATTATATCAACAGATGAAGAAAAGTTGTTTGAAAAACTCTAACTCTCATTCATGAGCAAAATCCCAAGTAAACAAGACATAGAGGATAACATCCCCATCTTGGTAAATAATGTCTTCAAAACATACTGCTAACATTATAGTCAATGGTGGGAAATTTGAAGCTTTCCAACAGAAGAAACATCGTAAGAATGTCTCCTCTCACCACTGCTTTTGAGATTTTACTGGGTGTCTTAGATAATTCAATAAGACATACATATATATATATATATATATATATATATTCATAAATATAAGTACACAAATTGAGAAGAAATAAATACAGTTGTCTTTTATGACAGATGACAAGATATATGTTTAAAAAAATTAAGAGTCGACAAAAAATACCCCTTGGAACTAGTTAATGATTATAACAAGGTTTACAAGAAGAAGGTTAACAGCCAAGCATGGTGGCCCACGCCTATAATGCTAGCACTTTGGGAGGCCGAGGTGGGCAAATTACCAGAGGTCAGAAGTTCAAGACCAGCCTGGCCAACATGGTGAAAACCCGTCTCTACTAAAAATGCAAAATTTAGCCAGGTGCAGTGGTGTGCGCCCGTTATCTCAGCTACTTGGGAAGCTGAGGCAGGAGAATTGCTTGAACCAGGGAGTTGAAGGTTTCAGTGAGCGGATGTTTCAGTGAGCCAGTATCATACCACTGCACTCCAGCCTGAGTGACAGAGTGAGACCTCGTCTCAAAAAAAAAAAAAAAAAAAACCAGGTTAATATGAAAAATATCAATTGTTTTCCTATACACAAGAAATGAAGTGAAAGGATAATCTGCAGATGAATTTGGAGAGTAGTGGCATCTTAATATTATTAGTCTTCCAATCTAGTAACATGTAATGCTTTTCCATTTATCTTCTTTAATATCTTTCGGCAATGTTTTGTAGTTACCAGAGTATAGGTTTGGCATTTCTTTTGTTAATTATATCAGTAAGTATTTTTTCCCTCTGTGATGCTATTATAAATAGAACTGTTTTAATTTCCTTATTGGATTGCTCATTGCCATTGTAGAAAAATAAAATTGATATTTGTGTATTTAAAAAGACAAAATGCCACGTACAATAGCATCCTCAAAATGAAATACCTAGGTATAAATATTACAAAATATATACAAGACCTATATTAGGAAAACTACAAAACTACGATGAAAGAAAGCAATGAACAACTAAATAAATGAATATGCCGTGTCTGTTATTTTATGTGTGTTGTTGAGTTGCCTCCCCTGTCTTACCAGACCAAGACACCTAACCTACCTTCTTTCTGGGTCAGGGCTCTACTAGAGAGTATCCTATCTTTGTAGGGATAAACTGGACACAGGTCAGACAAGAGCCTCATGATGTCTACCAGTAAAAACAAGTTTTCTTTGAGAGGGACATCTGGCCACTGCTCAGACACTTAGGAATTAGGCCATCCACAGGATGAAGAATTATCCTGTAGAAGATATAGTGTAAACATTCATGACCAAATGCCTTGAAGCCCTGATTGGCAGGGCTAGAGTTTCTAGCCATCCTCCTGAGAAAGGTCACAAGACCAAATTTAAAAAAAGGAAAATACAATGTCAAACTAGTTAAAGAACTCCACCAGAGAAAAATGTAGACAATTCTACCTCATTACAATTTATTTAAAAATTCTCAACAAAATACTAGCAATCCAAATGCAACAATATATCAAAATAATTATACATTGCAATCAAGTGGGATTTATCTAAGGAATGCCAGGATTGTTCAACACATGAAAATAGATCAATGTAATACACTTTATTAATAGAATGAAGAAAATATGTCACCACCTCATTTCAATACATGCAGAAAAGCATTGACTTGACAAAAGTTAACCGTCTTCCACAATTGAGGATATGAACCCTCTTTTACAATTAAAAAAAACACACACACACTCAGCTAACTAGGAATAGAAGAAATTTTTCTCATCAGGATAAAGAGCATTTATGAAAAACCCTCAGCTATCATCATACTAAATAGTAAAAACCTGGAAACTGTTCCCTAAGATCAGAAACAAGGCAAGGATGCTCACTTTCATCACTTCTTTCAACATTGTCCTGGAAGCTGCAGCCAAAGCAACTGGCCAAGAAAAGAAAGGCACCCAAACTGAAACAGAAGTGAAATTATGTATCTTTGCTGATGAGGTTATCCTACCTATAGAATATTTTACAAAATCCACCAAAAATATTACAGGTATTAAACAATTTCAGCAGATCACAAGACCAACATAAAAAATAATTTGTATTTCTATGTACTAGTAATAAACATTATCAAGATAAAATTATGAAACAATTTCATTTACAATAAAATCAAGTGATAAAATACTTAACAATAAAGTTAACCAAGAAAGTAGAAGTCTTGTACTCTGAAAACTAAAACATTGCTGAAATAAATGTTAAAAGGTCTAAATGAATAGAAAACATCCTGCAGTTATGGATTGGAAGACTTATTATTAAGATTTGATAATACTCCAAAATTACAAATTCAGTACAATGTCTATCAAAATACTGACTTTCTCAAAAATGAAAAAACTGGTTCTAATATTTGTATGATTGTACAACCTTGTAAGTGAGCTAAGCGCCACTGAATTGTCCAGTTTAAAATGGCTAATTATATTAAGTGAATTTACCTAAATAAAGCAAGAGCAGACATAGAAAAAAGCTACATTATGTACTCAATAAAAAAGATGAAAAATGACAGCAGATGTTTATTATCAGGTACCATATAAGCAACAAGATGTGTTATTTCCACGTGAGTTGAATGAAAGCGTCACACTCTGAAATTGAATCAGGAGTCCTTTGTTTGCCAGCGACCGAGAGAAGGCTAATGCTCAAAATTCTCTCTGCCCTGAAGAAGGGGCTTTGTTTTCCTTTTATACCTTGCTTAAAGGAGGGGAGAGGGAGTCTAGCTAAAGCAAATTTTTTACAGAGGCAGAGCAAGCACAAAGTTAAAAAGTTAAACTATTGCAGAAAGATGAACAGTTGCAGGTTTAGGGGCTTTTGGTTATCAGCAGACACATTCCTAGGGGTGGCTGGTCCTATCAGCAGATGCATCATCTGGCTGGTGCAGCTCAACTCGATATCTTATCAGTAAGGACATTCCTGGGTCTGCTTGGAGTCAGCTTAACCCAGCTATGTGCTCAGGGGAAGGAAAAGGGGTGGGGGGCAACTGAAGAAGCTAATATGGAGTCTGTCCAGCTCAAGAAACTATCATGGAGTTTGTACAGCTCACAGCTAAGAAAGAGAGAGTTGGTTAGGCTAACAAAGGGTTGATTATCAAAGATGAAGACATGATAGAAACATCTCAATTTGTGTGATTTTGATCATTTTAAATATATTAGAGCGTCTTTGATGATATACCATATGATCTGTCTATCAAGGAGAATGTTCTATATGAACACAAGATAAACATGCATTCTGTTACTTTAGGGTGGAGTGCTGTTAGGTCTAGCTTGTGTACAGCATTGCTCAAGCCTTTGATTCATATTTCTTCTTTTATTGTCTGCCTAGTTGTTCTAACCATTATTGAAATTGAAAAGGGAGTATTGAAGTCTCCAACGTTTTCACTGAGTTATTTTCAATTCTATCAGATTTTGCTTTGTGTTTTTTTCAACTCTGTTGATATGTGCACATGGGTTCAGAATTATTATGTCTTCTTTATGGATTGAGCCCTTTGTCTTTATAAAATACAGCTGTTCCTTGAACAACATGGGTTTGAACTGCACTGGTATGCTTATATGTAGATTTTCTTCTACCTCTGCCACATCGGAGACAAGATCGACCCCTCCTGTTCTTCCTACTCCTCAGATTACTCAACGTGAAGATGATAAGGATGAAGACATTTACGATGATTATTTATTTTTATTTAATGAATAGAAAATGTATTTTCTGTTTTAGTTTCAAAAACTGCCTATTCTCTTTCCATAGGAATTTATAAAATTTAATCATTTTTCTTTATCATCTGTCTTAATGTGATTCAACTATGTATTTTCTATTCCTTATCTTTTTTAATAACATTTTCTTTAGCTTATGTTACTTTAAGAATATAGTATACAATACATATAATATAAAAATATGTGTAAATTGATTTTGATCTGTCAGTAAGGCTTCCGGTCAACAGTAGGCTCTTAAAAGTTAAGTTTAGGGGAGTAAAAGTTGTACACGGATTTCTGACTGCGTGGTGAGTCAGTGCTTCTAACCCCTGCATTGTTCAAAGATCAAATGTATATAATTTACTCTCTAGTAAAAAAAAATTATTCTGTTTTCTATCTCCTTTCCTTGGTATCGAGTAAAAATAAAATTATGTCTGTTTTGTCTGATACTATTACCATCACCCCCAGTCTCTTTTGAATACTATTTGTATGGTATATATTTTCAATTATTTCACTCTTCACCATTTTTTTGTTTATTGTAAGGTGTAGTTCTTATTAAGAGCATTTGTATAGACCATTTTTTATCCATTTTGCCAATATATGCTTTCAGTTGAAGTGTTTAATACATTTGTATGTAACTACTTTTAAATTAGGGTTTACATCTGAAATTTTTCAATTTGATTTCTATAAATTATCAATCTTTTCTCCCTTTATCCTTCTATAACAGCCTTCTTATGTGTTCAATAGGTATTTTCATACATGATTTTACTTCTCTTGCCATTTCTTTTACTACATTAATCAGAGGTAATTCTTTCTTTAATGGTTACCCTATTAACATATTAACTTTAAAAATAGACTCAGAACAAAAGCAACTTTATTTAAGTAATATATAATTTTCTCCCATGTAGATCCATTTCTTCACCTATTATATGCTATTATTGTTATGCAAATTATATTTTTGTACATTATATGCCTATCAATGCCATTTTATATTCATTGCTTTTCCCAGTTTTTCTTTTTTATTATTATTACTATACTATGTTTTAGAGATGGTTCTTGGCACACACACTAAAACATTTATTTAGTGGTAAATGGGACATGATATCTGAAATTTAAATTAAGAAAAAGCAATACTTGTATGGCTATGAAGAGAAAATAATAAGCAAACATGGAAAATTATTAAGAGTGAGTATGGGTGAAGAACATATAATTTTGTACTAATCTTGCAACTTGTCTATGTTTGAAATTATTTCTATTTTTTTTTCTTTTTTTTTATTGCATTTTAGGTTTTGGGGTACATGTGCAGAGCATGCAATACAGTTGCATAGGTACACACATGGCAGTGTGTTTTGTTTGGTTTCTCCCCTTCACCCACATTTGGTATTTCTCCCCTGGCAATCCCTCCCCACCTCCCCCTCCCACTGGCCCTCCCCTTTTCCCCCTATAGACCCCAGTGTTTAGTACTCCCCTCTCTGTGTCCATGTGTTCTCATTTTTCATCACCCGCCTATGAGTGAGAATATGCGGTGTTTCATTTTCTGTTCTTGTGTCAGTTTGCTGAGAATGATGTTCTCCAGATTCATCCATGTCCCTATAAACGACACGAACTCATCATTTCTGATTGCTGCATAATATTCCATGGTGTATATGTGCCACATTTTCCCAATCCAGTCTATCATCGATGGGCATTTGGGTTGATTCCAGGTCTTTGCTATTGTAAACAGTGCTGCAATGAACATTCGTGTACATGTGTCCTTGTAGTAGAACGATTTACAGTCCTTTGGATATATACCCAGTAATGGGATTGCTGGGTCTGGGATTTCTATTTCTAAGGCCTTGAGGAATCGCCACACCATCTTCCACAATGGTTGGACTAATTTACACTCCCACCAACAGTGTAAAAGTGTTCCTTTTTCTCCACATCCTCTCCAGCATCTGTTGTCTCCAGATTTTTTAATGATCGCCATTCTAACTGGCGTGAGATGGTATCTCAATGTGGTTTTGATTTGCATCTCTCTGATGACCAGTGACGATGAGCATTTTTTCATATGATTGTTGGCCTCATATATGTCTTCTTTCGTAAAGTGTCTGTTCATATCCTTTGACCACTTTTGAAGACAAGAAATAACTAAGATCAGAGCTGAACTGAAGGAGATGGAGACACGAAAAACCCTCCAAAAAATCAATAAATCCAAGAGCTGGTTTTTTGAAAAGATCAACAAAATAGACAGACCGCTAGCCAGATTGATTAAAAAGAAAAGAGAGAACAACCAAATAGATGCAATAAAAAATGATAAAGGGGGAATCACCACAGATTCCACAGAAATTCAAACCATCATCAGAGAATATTACAAACAACTCTATGCACATAAACTAGTAAACCTGGAAGAAATGGATAAATTCCTGGACTCCTGTGTCCTCCCAAGCCTAAACCAGGAGGAAGCTGAAACTATGAATAGACCAATAACAAGGGCAGAAGTCGAGGCAGCAATTAAGAGCCTACCACACAAAAAAAGCCCAGGTCCAGACGGGTTCACAGCCAAATTCTACCAGACACACAAAGAGGAGCTGGTACCATTTCTTCTGAAACTATTCCAAATTATTTCTATTTTTATTTTTAATTTCAATAGGTATGGATAACCTGAATACAGGCTATTGTTTTCAATAGTCTGGAAACAACATTACTATCTTTGTATATCTCCATCAGAGTTCTTGGATTACCAGGTGTATTGTCAATGAGTAGTAATATTTTGAATGAAGTCTTTTTTTTCTGAGCAGTAGGATCTCAACAGTGAGTTTAAAAGATATTTACTCATGCCCTTTCTGTTCCTTCCCTGTAATTCTCCTTTACACTGTGCTTCCCATCACCAGGCAACCACTGATCTGTTTTCTGTGGCTATAGATTACTTTCCATTTTCTAGAATTATGCACAACTGTTGACTGTCATACACACACACACTCATTACAATACGAACTTCTTTTGGCTTTGTTTCCTTCAATTACATAATTATTTTGAAATTCTTTGTGTTGTAACAAATCTGTTGTGTTGCTTGTGTTATAATATATTAATAAATAGTGATGACCTATTGATTGCTGACAAGTACACTGTTGTATAGATATACAATAGTTCATTCACCTGTTGATGAACATTTAAGATGTTTCTAATTTTTGGCTATTACAAATAAAGCTGTTATGAACATACATGTACAAATTTTGTATGGATATATGCTTTCATTTGGCTTGGGTAAGTTCCTTAAAATGGAATGGCCACGGCATATAGTAAGTGTATATTCAACTTTTATTAGGTTACAAAAACTGTTTTTCAAAGTGGTTGCACCATTTTTACATGCTTATCAGTGATATATGACTGTTCCAGTTCCATTACATCCTATCTCGTGGTCTTTTTAATTTTAGCTATTCTACTACATGTGTAGCGATATGAAATTGTGGATTTTAGTTGTAGTTTTATCATGATCAGAAATAATAAACATATTTTCATGTGCTTATTTCTCATCCATATCTATTCTTTGGTAAGGTGTTTTGTTCTAATATTTGGTCTTCTTTCAATTTGATTGGTTGTATTTTTATTATGGAGAATATACACGTAGTTCCATATGTATGTTCTGGATAACAGCCTTTTACCAGATAGATGTCACATATAAGAAAAGTTTACCTAACACAAGGTCATAACAGATTTTGATATGTTTTTGCCTAGAATTTAAGATTTCATTATGTCTGTGATCTACTTTGAGTCTATTTTGGCCTATGTATGGAGCAGTGCTCTTTTTGAGGTGTTATAAATACCCAATTGTTTCAACACCATTTGTTGAAAAGTCTATCCTTTCTACCCTGACATGTCTTTGTATCTGTGTTGAAAAATTGGTTCTCCTTATGTGGGTATTTTTTCTGCATTATCTATTTTGTTCCATCATCCATTTTTTTTTCTATTTTTATGCAGTATCACACTCTCTTGATTACTGTTGTTTATAATGTCTTGAAATAGGTAGTCTTAACTCTCCAAATCTGTCCTTTTTCAAGGTTATATTGGCTATTCCAGCCCCTTTTTAATTCCATACAAATATTAGAATATTCTTGTCCATTTCTGCAAAAATCCCATCTGGAATTTTGAATGCAATTACATCAATTCTACAGTTCAATTTGGGAGAATTGACATGGTACCTATATTGAGTCGTCTGACCGGTGAACATGTAATTTCTTGCAATTTGCTTAAGTCTTCTTTAATTTCTCTCAGCAGTAGTTTTCAATATACAGATCTTGAAACTATTATCCATAGGTATTTCATATTTTTGGTTCCTGTTATAAATTTATTTCAATTTCTTACTATTTGTTACTACTATATATAAATAAAATTTAGATTTTTTCTTATACTTTAAGTTCTGGGGTACATGTGCAGATCATGCAGGATTGTTACTTAAGTATACACATGCCATGGTGGTTTGCTGTAATCATCCCCCCATCATCTACATTAGGTATTTCTCCTGATGTTATCCCTACCCTATCCCCCAACCCCTGCTATCCCTCTCCTAGCCCCCCATCTCCCACCAGGCCCCAGTGTCTGATGTTCCCCTCCTGTGTCCATTTGTTCTCATTGTTCAACACCCACTTGTGAGTGAGAACATGCAGTGTTTGGTTTTCTGTTCTTGTGTCAGTTTGCTGAGAATGATGGTTTTCAGTTTCATCCATGTCCCTGCAAAGGACGTGAACTCATCCTTTCTTATGCCTGAATAATATCTCATGGTGTATATGTGCCACATTTTCCTTATCCAGTCTATCATTGATGGGCATTTGAGTTGGTTGCAAGTCTTTGCTGTTGTAAAGAGTGCCACATGAACATATGTGTGCATATGTCTTTATAATACAACAATTCATAATCCTTCGGGTATATAGCCAGTAAAGGGATTGCTGGGTCAAATGGTATTTCTATTTCTAGATCCTTGAGGAATCGCCACACTGTCTTCTACAATGGTTGTACTAATTTGCACTCCCACTGACAGTGTAAAAATTTCCTATTTCTCCACATCCTCTCCAGCATCTGTTGTCTCCAGATTTTTTAATGATCGCCATTCTAACTGGTGTTAGATGGTATCTCAATGTGGTTTTGATTTACATTTCCCTAATGACTAGTGATGATGAACTTTTTTCATGTTTATTGGCTGCATAAATATCTTTTTTTGAAAAGTGTCTGTTTATATCCTTTGCCCACTTTTTGATGGGGTTGTTTGTTTTTTTCTTGTAAATTTGTTTAAGTTCTTTGTATATTCTGAATATTAGCGCTTTGTCAGATGGGTTGATTGCAAAATTTTTTTCCCATTCTGTTGGTTGCTGGTTCACTCTAAAGATAGTTTCTTTTGCTGTGGAGAAGCTCTTAAATTTAAGTATATCTCATTTGTTTATTTTGGTTTTTATTGCCTTTGCTTTTGGTGTTTTAGTCATGAAGTACTTGCCTATGCCTATGTCCTGAATGGTATTGTCTAGGATTTTTCAGTATTGTTCTAGGGTTTTTATGGTATTAGGTCTTATGCTTAAATCTTTAATCCATCTGGAGTTAACTTTTGTATAAGGTGTAAGGAAGGGGTCCAATTTCAGCTTTCTGCACATGGTTAGCCAGTTTTCCCAACACCATTTATTAAATAGAGAATTCTTTCCCCATTGCTTGTTTTTGTCAGTTGTGTCAAAGATCAGACGGCTGTAGATGTGTGGCATTACTTCCAAGGTCTCTGTTTTGTTCCATTGGTCTATGTCTCCGTTTTCCTACCAGTACTATGCTGTTTTGATTACTGTAGCCTTGTAGTATAATTTGAAGTCAGGTAGTGTGATACCTCCAGCTTTGTTCTTTTTGCCTAGGATTTTCTTGGCTCTGCAGGCTCTTTCTTTGTTCCATATGAAGTTTAAGGTGGATTTTTCCAGTTCTGTGAAGAAGATCAATAGTAGCTTGATGGGGATAGCATTGAATCTATAAATTACTTTAGTCAGTATGGCCATTTTCATGATATTAATTCTTCCTAACCATGAGCATGGAATGTTTTTCCATCTGTTTGTGTCCTCTCTTATTTCCTTCAGCAGTGGTTTCTCCTTGAAGAGGTCCTTCATCTTCCTTATGAGTTGTATTCCTAATATTCCTAGGTATTTTGTTCTCTTTGTAGCAATTGTGAATAGCAGTTCGCTAATGATTTGGCTCTGTTTGTCTGTTATTGGTGTATAGGAATGCTTGTGATGTTTGCACATTGATTTTGTTTCCTGAGACTTTGCTGAAGTTACCTATCAGCTTAAGTAGATTTCAGGCTGTGGCAATGGGGTCTTCCAAATATACAATTATGTCATCTGCAAATAGAGACAATTTTACTTCTTAATTGAATACTTTTTACTTCTTTTTCTTGCCTGATTGCTCTGGCTAGAACTTACAATTCTATGTTGAATAGGAGTGGTGAGAGAAGGCGCCCTTGTCTTGTGCCAATTTTCAAAGGGAATCCTTCCAGTTTTTGCACATTCAGGCTGATATTGGCTGTAGGTTTGTCATAAACAGCTCATTATTTTGAGATATGCTCCATCGGTACCTAGTTTATTGAGAGGTTTTAGCATAAAGGGCTGTTGAATATTGTTGAAGGCCTTCTTTGCATCTATTGAGATAATCATGTGGTTTTCGTCTTTGATTCTGTTTATGTCATGGATTCTGTTTACAGATTTGCATATGTTGAACCATCCCTGGGACGAAGCCTACTTGATCATGATGGATAAGCTTTTTGATGTGCTGTGACATTCAGTTTGCCAGTATCTTATTGAAGATTTTTGCTTCGATGTTCATCATGGATATTGGCCTAAAATTTCCTTTTTTAGTTGTGTCATTTGGGAGCAAGTTGTTCAGTTTCCATGTAGTTGTGCTATTTTGACTGAGTTTCTTAATCCTGAGTTGTAATTTGATTGCATTGTGGTCTGAGAGACTGGTTGTTATGATTTCCATTCTTTTGCATTTGCTGAGGAAGATTCAATTCCAATTATGTGGTCAATTTTAAACTAAGTGTGATATGGTGCTGAGAAGAATGAATATTCTGTGGATTTGGGGTAAAGAGTTCTATAAATGTCTATTAGGTCCACTTTCCCAGATCTCAGTTCAAGACCTGAATATCCTTGTTACTTTTCTGTGTCATTGATCTGTCTAATATTGACAGTGGGTGTTAACGTCTCCCACTATTATTGTTTGGGAGTCTAAGTCTCTTTGTAGCCATTAAGAACTTGCTTTTTGTATCTGGGTGTTCCTGTACTGGATGTTTATATATTTAGGATCGTTAGCTCTTCTTGTTGCATTGACTCTTTTACCATTATGTAATGCCCTTCTGTGTCTCTTTTGATATTTGTTAGATTAAAGTCCATTTTATCAGTGACTAGGATTGCCATGCCTGCTTTTTTTTTTTTTTGCTCTCCATTTGCTTGGTAAATCTTTCTCCATCCCTTTATTTTGAGTGTGTGTGTGTGTGTCTTTCCACATCAGACGGTTCTCCTAAATACAGCACAGTGAAGGGCCTTGAGTTTTTATCCAATCTGCAATTCTGCTTCTTTCAATTGTGGCATTTAGCCCATTTATGTTTAAGGTTAATATTGTTGTGTGTGAATTTCATCCTGCCATTTTGATACTAGCTAGTTGTTTAGCCTCTTAGTTGACACAGTTTCTTCATTGTGTCCATGGTCTTTACCATTTGGTACATTATTGCAGTGGCTGTTACTAGTTGTTCCTTTCCTTGTTTATTGCTTCCTTCAGGAGCTCTTGCAAGGCAGGCCTGGTGATGATGAAATCTCTCAGCAATTGCTTGTTCATAAAGGGTTTTATTTCTCTTTCACTTATGGAGCTTAGTTTGGCTGGATATGAAATTCTGGTTGAAAGTTCTTTCTCTAAGGATGTTGAATATTGGTACCTACTCTCTTGTGGCTGGTAAGGTTTCTGCTGAGAGATCCACAGTGAGTCTGAGGGGCTCGCTATTGTGGGTAACCTGACCTTTCTCTCTGGTTGCCCTTAGCTTTTTTTTTTTCTTCATTTCAACCCTGGTGAATCTGACAGCTATGTGCCTTGGGGTTGCTCTTCTTGAGGAATATCTTTGTGCTGTTCTCTGTATTTCTTGGACATGAATGTTGGCCTGCCTTGCTAGATTGGGGAAGTTCTCCTGGATAATATCCTGAAGAGTGTTTTCCAGCTTGAATTTATTCTCCCCATCACATTCAGGTACACTGATCAAACATAGATTTGGTCTTTTCACATAGTCTCACATTTCCTGGGGCTTTGTTCATTTCATTTCACCCTTTTTTCACTAACCTTGCCTTCTCCTTTTATTTCATTGAGTTGATCTTCAATCTCTGATATCCTCTCTTCTGCTTGATCAATTCAGCTATTGAAACTTGTGTGTGCATCATGAAGTTCTTGTGCTGTGTTTTTCAGCTCCATCAAGTCGTTTATGTTCTTCTCTAAGTTGGTTATTCTAGTTAGCATTTCATCTAACCGTTTTTCAAGGTTCTTAGTTTCTTTGCCCTGGGTTAGAACACATTCCTTTAGCTCAGAGAAGTTTGCTATTACCCACCTTCTGAAGCTATCTTCTGTCAATTCATTAAACCCATTCTCCATCCAGTTTTGTTCCCTTGCTGGTGAGGAGTTGTGATTCCCTTGGAGGAGGAGAGGTATTCTGGTTTTTGGTGATTTCATCCTTTTTGTTCTGGTTTCTTCCCATCTTCATGGATTTATCTAACTTTGATCTTTGAAGTTGGTGACTTTTGAATGGGGTCTCTGAGTGGATGTTTGTTCTGTTGATGTTGAAGCTATTTCTTTCTGTTTTTAAGGTTTCCTTCTAACAGTCAGGCCCCTCTGCTGCAGGACTGCTGGAGATCCACTCTGGACTCTGCTTGCATGAGAATCACCCATGGGGGCTGCAGAACAGTAAGGGTGGCTGCTTGTTCCTTCTTCTGGTATCTTGTCCCAGGACAGTACCTGCCAGATGTCAGCCAGAGCTCTCCTCTATGAGGTCTCTCTTTGGATATACAAGGTCAGGGAGCCACTTGAGGAGGCAGTCTGTCCCTTACCAGAGCTCAAGTGCTGTGCTGGGAGCTCTGTTGTTCTGTTCATAGCTGCTAGGCTGGGACATTTATGTCTGCTGCAGCAAAACTCACAACCACCTCTTTTCCCAGGTGCTCTGTCCCAGGAAGGTTGGTTTTATTTATAAGTCCCTGATGTGCGGCTGTGACTTCTCAAAGATGTCCTGCCCAGCAAAAAGGGAGTCCAGTCACAGTCTCCCCTCAGAGGCATTGCTGAGCTGCCATGGGCTCTGCCAGACCGCTGTGTAAACATCCTTGCATTTTTCTTTACGCAGGTGAAGTTAGAACTGCCTTGGTAATGGTGGACTGCCTCAGTAATGGCAGATTGCCTTGGTAATGGCAACTGCCTCATTAATGGCAGAATGCCTTGTTAATAGCAGACTGCCTTGGTAATGGTGGACTCCCTTACACCCATGGAGCTGGACCATCCCGGGTCAAAGTCAAACTGCTGTGCTGGCTGCAAGACTCTCAAGCCAGTGCATTTCAGATTCCTGTTCTTTGTGGAGGTGGGACCCACCAAGCCAGATCACCTAGCTTCCTGCTTTCAGCCCCCTCTTTTTCAGGTCAATGGGTGGCTCTGTCTCCCAGGCATCCTAGGTGCTAGTTAAAATAGCTGCCCAGATTATGCAGGTTTTTGTGCTGGAAACCCACAATGATGGCTGAAACAGCTGTGCTGAAGACCTGGGGTGCCTGTTGGCCAGTGAGTGGAATCTCCTGGTGTGTGGACTGTAAAGATCACAGGAGAAGTGTAGTATCTGAACCAGAGTGCTGGAGTGGCTGGAAAATCCCCCAATGGCCTCTGTTGGGTGGAGTGTGTCTTCTGGTTTGTTACACATTTTGGGTGAGGCAGCACCTTACCTTGCCTCAGCTTACCCTCCTTGGGCTACACCCACTGTCCATCCAGTCCCATTGGGATGCACCTGGGACCTCAATTGGAAATGCAGAGATCACTCACCCTCTGTGTCGCTTTCATTGGGAACTGCTCTCTAGAGCTGTTCCTATTCAGTTTGGCCACCACCCAGGTTTGCTGTTTTTGCTTAGTTTTAGTTTGGCTATGCAGGCTCTCTTTTGGTTCCATATGAATTTTAGGATTTTTTTTTCTAGTTCTGTGAAGAATGATGGTGGTATTTGGATGGAAATTGCATTGAATTTTTAGATTGCTTTTGTCAGTATGGTTATTTTCACAATATTGATTCTACCTGTCCATGAGTATCAAAGGTTCTTCCATTTGTTTGTGTCATCTATGATTTCTTTCAGCAGTGTTTTTAGTTTTCCTTGTAGAGGTCTTTCATGTCCTTGGTTAGGCATATTCCTAAGTACTTTATTTTATTTTTGCAGGTATAGTGATAGGGGTTGAGGTCTTTATTTGAGTTCTCAGCTTGGTTCCTATTGGTGTATAGTAGAGCTACTGATTTGTGTACATTAATTTTGTATCCTGAAACTTTGCTGAATTCATTTACCATCTCTATAAGATTTCTGGCAGAGTCTTTAGGGTCTTCTAGGTATATGCTTATGCCATCAATAAACAGCAACAGCTTTACTTCCTCTTTACTGATTTGGTTGCCTTTTGTTTATTTCTCTTGTCTGATTGCTTGGCTAGGATATCCAGTATTATACTGAATAGAAGTGATGAAAGTAGGCATCCTTGTCTTGTTCCAGTTCTCAAGGGGAATGCTTTTGACTTTTTCCCTTTTATTATAATGTTGGCTGTGAGTGTGTCATAGTTAGCTTGTATTACCTTAAGGTATGTCCCTTCTATGCCAATTTTGCTGAGCATTTTAATTATAAAACAATGCTGGATTTTGTCAAATGTTTTTTCTGCATATATTGAGATGATCACATAATTTTTGTTTTTAATTCTGTTTATGTGGTATATCATATTTATTGACTTGCATATGTTATGTGATTTCTGCATTCCTGGTATCAAACCCATTTGGTCTCGGAGAACTATATTTTCGATAAGCTGTTGGATTTTGTTAGCCACTATTTTGTTGAGGATTTTGCATTTACATTCATCAGAAATATCGATCTGTAGTTTTCTTTTTTTGTTATGTCCTTTCCTGGTTTTGATACTAAGGTGATACTGGAATCATAGAATGATTTAGGGATGATTCCCTCATTCTTGATCTTGTGGAGTAGTGTCAATATAATTGATACCAATTATTCTTTGAGTATCTGAGAGAATTCAGCTGTGAATTCATCTTGTCCTGGACTTTGTTAGCAAGTTTTTATTACCATTTTAATCTTGCTGCTTGTTATTGGCCTATTCAGAGATTCTCTCTGATTGAGGAAAAGAAAGAGTGGGAAGGACTTTCTCCTGCATCTTGAATATCAGATCAAACACAGCATGATAGGTCACTGATCATAGTCATGAGACCCCCTTTCCAGGCCCTAGCTCCCAGACAAAATTTCTAGGCATATTATTGGCAAGCCAGAAGGGAAAATGCTGCATCTAGGGGAAGTGCTTAGTCCTGGTAGGATTCATCACCTGCTAACTGAAGAGGATTTAGGCCCTGAATAAGCATAAGGGGTACCCAGGTACTACATCAAGAATGTTGAATGATGAGCCTCTGAGACTTGCTGGCTTCAGGTGAGAATCAGCACATTCCCAGCTGTGGCGGCTAATGGGCAGGACTCCTTCTGCTTGAGAAAAAGTGGAGGCAAAAGTAAATGAATCTTTGCCTTGCACCTTAGGCAACAGCTTGGCCACAGTGGGGTACAGCATAATTCAAGTTCTTGGGGTCTCTGATTCTAGGACTTTTCTGGACCTGACCTGCGCTAGAGGGGAGTCCACTTCCCTGAAGCATGAGCCCCAGGCCATGCAGCTTTCACCAAAAGCTGACTGAAGAGCCCTTGGGCCTTAAAGAAATATTCATGGTAGGCTTGTCATACTCCCTGTGGGCTTCTGGTGGCAGTGGCCATAAGGTGAGGCTCCTCTGTCTTGAGAAAGGGCAAGGAAAACTTGTAAGGACTACATCTTGTGGTTTGAGTGCCAGCTCAGCCACAGTGCAGTAGAACAACAGGTGGGCTTCTAAGGTTTTTAACTCTAGTCCCTGGCTTCCAGACTGAATCTGCCAAGGGCCTGGGGAGCTCACCACCCTGAAGGGGAGGACACTGGATTGCTGTTTCTGCTGTATGCTGATCATAGATCTCCAGGGCCTTGGGAAAACATTGGTGGTAGCTAGGGAGTGGTCAGAGTAGGCCTTAAGTGAGACCCAGTACTGTGCTGGCTTCAGGTCTGATCCAATGCAATCTTAGTTATGGTGACTACAGCAGTTATTATGTCACTCCACCCCCAGCTTCAGGTGGCTCAGAATACAAAGAAAGATTCGGTTTGTTCAAGAGAAAGTAAAAGAAAAGAACAAGAGTCTCTGCCCAAGAATGTTACAAAGCACCAAGCAGATTTAACCCAAAAAAGACTATTCAAAGGCATTTAACAATCAAACTCCTGAAGGTCAAGGGTAAAGAAAGGATTCTAAAAGCAGCAAAAAAATAAATAAATAAAAAGAAAAACATAACAAATACAAATAACAACGGGTCTCCAGTATGTCTGGAAGGTGACCTTTCAGTAGAAGCCATGCAGGCCAGGAGAGAGTGGCATAACATATTTAAAATGCTAAAGAAAATAAAACTTTTACCCTAGAATAGTATATTTGGTAAAAGTATCCTTCAAAAATGAAGGGGAAATGAAGACTTTCCTGTAAAAACAAAAGCTGAAGAATGTCATCAATACTATATCTGTCCTATAAGAAATTCTAAAAGAAGTACTTTGATCAGAAAGAAAAGAATGTTAATGATCACTAAAAAAATTATTGGAAGGTACAAAACTCACTGATAGTAGCAAACAGAAAAACACAGAGTATCATAACATTGTAACTGAGATGTCTAAAGTACTTTTATCTAAAATATAAAGACAAAGCAACAAACCAATAAAAATAGTAACTGTAACAACTTTTCAGGACATGGAAAGTACAACTAGATATAAATAGAAACAGCAAAAAGTTAATAAGTAAGAAAATAAAGTAAAGGCATAGAGTCTTTGTTAATTTTTTATTTGTTTGTGTTTATACAACCAGTGTTAAGTTGTTATTAGATATAAGATAGTAGTTACAAGTATTCATGGTATCTTTAAAACTAAAAAAAAAATACAAAAGCAGATGCAAAAAAATGGTAAAATGCAAGAAATCAAATTATATCAACAAAGAAAATCACCTTCACATAAAGGGAAAAAAAAGAAGGAAGAGAAGACAGAAAAAAAGAAAGAAAAAGAAAAAGCTGAGAGGACTCAAGATGGTGCTGTGAGAACAACCCAGGATTGAAGCTCTCACTGGATGCGCGAAGAGGGTGAGTCAGGGACGCACTTCCAGACGGATCTTAGTTGCCCACAGAACGGGGAAATTCCCAGGTATAAAAGAGACGCGGGACGCCAGGCAGAGGTTTTGGCTGGTGTAGCCAGCAGCTGGTGAGGCTGCGGCCTGCGCCGGAGCACAGAGGCACTCCACAGTACTCCATACAAAAGTGCACTGTAACGGGTGCCCTGTTGAACTGGCAAACTGAGACCTGAGACGGCTGAACTTGAGACTGAATGGGACTTGGACAGTGAGCCAGCCCAGGAAATTCCAGAAACACAGCGTTTGGGGTAGCGCAGTGCGACAAACAAAACGGCGATTCCAAACGCTCCCGGTGAGGAGGTTCCCTTAAAGCGCAGCTCCGTGGGGGATGGGCGTCTGCCATTACCGAGGCAATCAGACCCTACTGAGGTACACGCCCATTGCTGATGCAGCCTGCCATTGCCGAGGCAACCTGGTACAACAGAGAGACTCTGCGGCAGGGGGTAGTCCGTGGCAGCAGGGCACAGACAGCTGCAGAAGAGAAAAGCCTGCAGCAACTGGGCAAACCTCACACCAGCAGGGCGGAGCCTCGGCAGGCAAATAGTGACTAAACTGCCTCCTAGCTGGGCAGGACAGCACAGCAGACACTCAAAAATAAAGCCCCAACCCCTTCAGAAAGAGCAGCTGAAAAAAAAAGGGTTTTTTAATGAGTGCTGTTGCAGCAGAATTAAACATACCAGCCTAACAGCCCTGAAAGAACAATAGAGCTCACAGCTAAGCAATTGAGCTCCTATAAAGTACAGACTGTCTCCTCAAGCAGCTCCCTGACCCCTCTATATCCAAAAGACTGACATTTGGCAGGCATCATTCTAGGACAAAGATAGCAGAAAAAGAAACTGGTAGCACCCCTCACTGTTCCGCAGCTGCTACAGGTGCACCCCAGACAAGCAGGGCCTGGAATGGATCTCAGCAGTCGTACAGCAAAGGGGCTAGAATGGTAGAAGAAAAACCAAGTAACAGAAATACTTCATAATCAACAATCTGGGTGTCCACTCAGAGGCCCAACTGAAAAGTCAGCAACTACACAGACAATAGGTGGATAAATCCACAAAGATGGAAAGAAACCAGCGCAAAAAGGAGGAAAACACCCGAAAACAGAACACCTCACCTCCTAGAAAGGACCAAAACTCCTCAACAGCAAGGGAACAAAGCTGGATGGAGAATGACTGTGATGAAATGATGGAATTGGACTTCAGAAGGTGGATAATGAGAAACTTTTGTCAGCTAAAAGAACACGTTTTAAATCAATGCAAAGAAACTAAGAACTTTGAAAAAAGATATGAAAAAAATTTGAGGAAATGATAACAAGAATGGATAACTTAGAAAGGAATATGAATGAATTCAAGGAGCTGAAAAACACAATATGAGAACTTCACGAAGCATGCACACGTTTCAATAGCCGAATTGACCAAGCAGAAGAAAGAATACCTGAAGTCGAAGATCAACTCAATGAAATAAAACGAGAAACCAAGATCAGAAAAAAAAGCACAAAAGGAAATGGACAAAGTCTCCAAGAAATGTAGGACTATGTGAAGAGACCTAACCTACGTTTGATAGGTGTACCGGAATGTGACGAAGAGAATGAATCCAAGCTGGAAAATACTCTTCAGGACATTATCCAGGAAAATTTCCCCCACCTAGCAAGACAGGCCAACACTCAATTACAGGAAATACAGAGAGCACTACAAAGATATTCTGCAAGAAGAGCAACCCCAAGGCACATAATCGTCAGATTCAACAAGGTTGAAATGAACGAGAAAATACTAAGGGCAGCCAGAGAGAAAGGTCGGGTCACCCACAAAGGGAAGCCCATCAGACTCACAGCAGATCTCTCGGCAGAAACTCTACAAGACAGAAGAGAGTGGGGGCCAATATTCAACATCCTTAAAGAAAAGAATTTTCAACCCAGAATTTCATATCCAGCCAAACTGAGCTTCAGAAGTGAAGGAAAAATAAAATCCTTTGTGAACAAACAAGTACTCAGAGATTTTGGCACCACCAGGCCTGCTCTACAAGAGTTCCTGAAAGAGGCACTACACATAGAAAGGAATAACCAGTACCAGCCATTCCAAAATCACACTAAACGCTAAAGAGCATCAACATAATGAAGAATCTACAACAACTAACGGGCAAAACAGCCAGCTAGCATCAAAATGGCAGTATCAAATTCACACATAACAATACTAACCCTAAATGTAAATGGACTAAATGCACCAATCAAAACACACAGACTGGCAAATTGGATAAAAATCCAAAACCCATCAGTGTGCTGTATCCAGGAAACCCATCTCACATGCAAGGATACACAAAGACTCAAAACAAAGGGATGGAGGAAGATTTACCAAGCAAATGGAGAGCAAAAAAAAGCAGGAGTTGCAATTCTCATCTCTGATAAAATAGACTTTAAAGCAACAAAGATCAAAAGAGACAAAAAAGGCCATTACATAATGGTAAAAGGATCAATACAACAAGAAGAGCTAACGATTCTAAACATATATGGACCCAATACAGGAGCACCCAGATACATAAAGCAAGTTGTTAACGACTTACAAGGAGCCTTAGACTCCCACACAATAATAGTGGGAGACTTTAACACTCCACTGTCAATATTAGACAGATCAACCAGACAGAAAATCAACAAGGATATCCAGGGCTTGATCTCAGACATGGGGCAAGCAAACCTGATAGACATTTACAGAACTCTCCACCCCAAATCCACAGAATATACATTCTTCTCAGCACCACATCACACCTACTCTAAAATTGACCACGTAATTGGAAGTAAAGCACTGCTCAGCAAATGCAAGGCAACTGAAATCATAACAAACAGCCTCTCAGACCATAGTGCAATCAAGTTAGAACTCAGAATTCAGAAACAGACCCAGAACCGCACAGCTTCATGGAAACTGAACAACTGGCTCTTGAATGTTGACTGGATAAACAACGAAATGAAGGTAGAAATAAAGAAGTTCTTGAAAACCAATGAGAACGAAGACACAACATGCCAGAATCTCTGGGACACATTTAAAGCAGTCACTAGAGGAAAGTATATAGCAATAAGTGCCAATATGAGAAGAATAGAGAGATCCAAAATTGACACCCTATCGTCAAAATTGAAAGAGCTAGAGGAGCAAGATCAAAAAAATTCAAAACCCAGCAGAAGACAAGAAATAACTAAGATCAGAGCTGAGCTGAAGGAGGTGGAGACACAAAAAACCCTCCAAAAAATCAATAAATCCAAGAGCTGGTTTTTTGAAAAGATCAACAAAATAGACCACTAGCCAGATTGATTAAAAATAAAAGAGAGAACAACCAAATAGATGCAATAAAAATGATAAAGGAGAAATCACCACAGATTCCACAGAAATTCAAACCATCATCAGGGAATATTACAAACAACTCTACGCACATAAGCTAGCAAACCTGGAAGAAATGGATAAATTCCTGGACTCCTGTGTCCTCTCAAGCCTAAACCAGGAGGAAGCTGAAACTATGAATAGACCAATAACAAGGGCAGAAGTCGAGGCAGCAATTAAGAGCCTACCACACAAAAAAAGCCCAGGTCCAGACGGGTTCACAGCCGAATTCTACCAGACACACAAAGAGGAGCTGGTACCATTCCTTCTGAAACTATTCCAAATAATCCAAAAAGAAGGAATCCTTCCCAAATCATTCTATGAGACCAGTATCATCCTGATACCAAAACCCGGCAGAGACCCAAAAGAAAAGAAAACTTCAGGCCAATATCCATGATGAGCATAGATGCAAAAATCTTCAATAAAATATTGGCAAGCCGATTGCAACAGCAAATCACAAGACTTATTCATCATGATCAAGTAGGATTCATCCCAGGGATGCAAGGCTGGTTCAACATACGCAAGTCTATCAACGTAATTCACCACATAAACAGAACCGAAAACAAAAACCACATGATTATCTCAATTGATGCAGAGAAGGCATTTGACAAAATTCAACAGCCCTTTATGCTAAAAACCCTCAATAAACTTGGTATCGATGGAACGTATCTCAAAGTAATAAAAGCTATTTATGACAAACCAACAGCCAATATCATACTTAATGGGCAAAAACTGGAAGCATTACCTTTGAAATCCGGCACTAGAAAAGGATGCCCTCTGTCACCACTCCTATTCAATATAGTACTGGAAGTTCTAGCCAAAGCAATCAGGCAAGAAAAAGAAATAAAGGGTATTCAAATAGGAAAGGCGAAAGCCAAATTGTCTCTATTTGCACACGACATGATAGTATACCTAGAAGACCCCATCGCCTCAGCCCAAAAACTCCTGAAACTGATAAGCAACTTCAGCAAAGTCTCAGGATATAAAGTCAATGTGCAAAAATCACAAGCCTTCCTCTACACCAATAACAGACTTAAACAGAGCCAAATCAAGAACGAACTGCCATTCACAATTGCTACATAAAGAATAAAATACCTTGGAATACAACTCACAAGGAACATAAGGGACCTCTTCAAGAAAAACTACAAACCACTGCTCAACGAAATCAGAGAGGACACAAACAGATGGAGAAACATTCCATGTTCATGGTTAGGAAGAATTAATATCGTGAAAATGGCTATACTGCCCAAAGTAATTTACAGAATCAACGCTATCCCCATCAAGCTACCATTGACTTTCTTCACAGAACTGGAAAAAAACACGATGAACTTCATATGGAACCAAAAGAGAGCCCGCATAGCCAAGTCAATTCTAAGCAAAAAGAACACAGCGGGGGGCATCACACTACCGGATTTCAAACTATACTACAAGGCTACAGTAATCAAAACAGCATGGTACTGGTACCAAAACAGAGATATAGACCAATGGAAATATACCTCGTTTTATTTTACTTTGCTCTATTGAGCTCTGCAGATATTGAGACTTTTTACAAATTAAAGGTTTATAGCAATCCTACATCAAGCAAGTCTATTAGTTCCAATTTCCAGTAGCATGTGCTCATTTTGCATCTTTGTGGCACATTTCAGTTATTCACATAACACTTCAAACGTTTTCAGTAATACAATTAATATAATAGTAATATAATTGCCATTATATCTGTTATGATAAACTGTAATCAGTGACCATTGATGTTACAATTGTAATTGTTTTGAGCACCACAAACTTAATCCATAAATATTGTGTGTGCTCTGACTGCTCCACCAATTGGCTATTCCTCCATTTTTCTTTTACCCTAAGGCCTGCCTATTTCAGGTGACATGACAATATTGAAATTAGGTCAGTTAGTGACAATGACTTCTAAGTGTTCAGTTGAAAGAAAATGGTACATCTCTCACTTAAATAAATAACTAGAAATGATTAAGCTTAGTGAGAAGGGCATCTCTAAAGCTGAGATAGGACAAAGCTCAGCCTCTTGTGCCAAACAGTCAAGTTGTGAAAGAAAATACAAAATTCTTGAAGGAAATTAAAAGAGCTAATTCAGTGAACTTCACACAAACTAATATGAATAATAATAATAAATAGCCTTATGGGTAATATGGAGAAAGTTTAGTAATGTGAATGAAAGATTAAATGAGTTATAATATTCCATTAACCCAAAGGGTCATCCAGAGAAAGACCCTGACTTTCTTCAATTCTGTGAAGCTGACAGAGGTGAGAAAGCTGCAGAAGAAAAGTTGTAAACTAGGAAAGCTTGGTTCATGAGATTTTAGGAAAGAAAACATGAAGTGCAAAATGAAGCAGCAATTGCTGACATAGAAGCTGCAGCATTTTACCCAGAAGATCTAGCAAGTATTGATGAAGTTGGCCAATTAAACTACAGATTTTCAGTGTAGGTAAAACAGCCTTATATTGGAAGAAGATGCATCTAGAAATTTAATAGATAGAAAGAAGTCAATGCCTGGTTTCAAAGCTTCAAAAAAACAAGCTCACCCTCTTGTCAAGAGCTAATGCAGCTGGTGGTTTTAGGTTAAAACCAATGCTAATTTATCATCCTAAAAATCTTAGGGCCTTTAAGAATTATAATAAATCTACTCTGCCTGTGCTCTCTAAATGCAATGACAAAGCCTGGATGACAGCATATTTGTTTACAGCATGGTTTACTGAATATTTTAAGCCCATTATAGAGTCCTGTTTCAAGAGAAAAAGATTCCTTTCAAAATATTATTACTCATTGACAATGTAACAGGTGACTCAAAAACTCTGATGGACATATGCCAGAAGAGTGATGTTTTAAAGTCTTCTAACACAACACCATTCTGCAACCCATGGATCAAGAAGAAATTTTGACTTTCAAGTCTTACTATTTAAGAAATACATTTTATAAAGCAAAACTGCCATAGATAGCATATTATTCCATTTTCACACTGTTGATAAAGACATACCCAAGACTGAATATTCCATAAAGAAAAAGAGGTTTAAAGGGCTTACTGTGGCACATGTTCTCACAATCATGGTGGAAGCTGAAAGGCATGCTTTGCACGGTGGCAGGCAAGAGACAGAATGTGAACCAAGTGAAAAAGAAACCCCTTATACAACCCTCAGATTTCATGAAACTTATTCATTACCATTAGAACAGTATGTGAAAAACTTCCCCCATAATTCAATTATACCCCACCAGCCCCCTCCAACAACATGGGGGAATTATGAAAGCTACAATTCAAGGTGGGATTTGGATGGGGACACATCCAAACCATACCATTCCACCCCTTACCCTGCCCAAATATCATGTCCTCACATTTCAAAACCAATTATGCCTTTCCAACAGTCTTCTAAAGTCTTAACTCATTTCAGCATTAACTTAAAAGTTCACAGTCCAAAGTCTCATC
This sequence comes from Callithrix jacchus, assembly GCF_049354715.1. NCBI lineage: Eukaryota > Metazoa > Chordata > Mammalia > Primates > Cebidae > Callithrix > Callithrix jacchus. Next base: position 70,615,940 of record NC_133524.1, read on the forward strand.
TGAGACAAGGGAAGTCTCTTCCACCTATGAGCCTGTAAAACCAAAGCAAGTTAGTTACTTCCTAGATACAATGGAGTACAAGCATTGTATAAATATACCTGTTCTAAATGGGAGAAATTGTCCAAAACAAAAAAGCTACAGCCCCCATGCAAGCCTGATATCCAATAGGGTGGTCATTAAACTGTAAAGTTTCAAAATGGTTTCCTTTGATTCTTTGTCTCACATCCAAGTCACATTGATGCAAGACTTGGGTTCCCATGATCTTGAGCAGCTCCAGCCTGTGGCCTTGCAGGGTACAGCCCCCCTCCACGCTGCTTTCACAGACTAACATTTAGTGTCTGTGACTTTTCCAAGTACATGGTGAAAACTGTTGGTAGATCTACCGTTCTGGGCTCTGAAGGATGGTGGCCCTCTTCTGACAGCTTCACTAGGCAGTGCCCCACTGGGGACTCTGTGTGGGGGCTTGCACCCCTTTCCTTTCTTCATTGCCCTAGCAGAGGTTCTCCATGAGGACTCTGCCCCTGCAGCACCTCTGCTGGGACATTCAAGCATTTCCACACATCCTCTGAAATCTAGGCAGAAGTTACCAAACCTCAGTTCTTGACTTCTATATTCCCACAGGCTCAACAGCGCATGGAAGCTGCTATGGCTTGGGGCTTGCACCCTCTGAAGCCATGGCCCAAGATGTACCTTGGCCCTTTTTAGTCAAGACTAGAAAAGCTGGGACACAGGGCACCAGGTCCCTAGGCTGTACAGTACAGGAATCCCTGGGCCCATCCCAAGAAATCATTTTTTTTCTTCTAGGCCTCCAGGACTGTGAGGGATGGAGCTGCTAAAAAGGTTTCTGACATGTTCTGGAGACATTTCCCCCATTGTTTTGGTGATTAACATTTGGCTCCTTGTTATTTATGCAAATTTCTGTAGCTAGCATGAATTTCTCCTCAGAAAATGGAATTTCCTTTTCTATCACAATGTCAGGTTACAAATTTACTGAACTTTTATGTTCTGTTTCTCTTTTAAAACAGAATACTTTTAACAGCACCCAAGTCACATCTTGAATGTTTTGCTACTCAGAATTTTTTTTCTGCCAGATGCCCTAAATCATCTCCTTAAAACACAAAGTTCCACAAATCTCTAGAGCATGGGCAAAATGCTGCCAGTCTCTTTGCTAAAATATGCCAAGGGCCACCTTTACTCCAGTTCTAAACAAGTTCCTTATCTCCACCTGAGACCACCTCAGCCTGGTTTTCTTTGTTCATATCATTATCAGCATTTTGGTTAAAGCCATTCAACAAGTGTCTAGGAAGTTCCAAACTTTCCCACATCTTCCTGTCTTTTTCTGAGCTCTGCAAACTGTTCAAACTTCTGGCTTTACCCAGTTCCAAAGTCACTTCCATATTTTTGGGTATCTTTCCAGCAGCATCCCACTCTACCAGTACTAATTTACTGTATTAGCTCATTTTCACACTGCTGATAAAGACATACCTGAGACTGATATAAAGAAAAAGAGGTTTAATAGGCTCACAGTTCCATGTGGCTGAGGAGGCTGAGCAATCATGGTGGAAACTGAAAGGTACCTCTTACATGGTGGTAGTCAAGAGAGAGAATGAGCACCAAGTGAAAAGGGAAACCCCTTATAAAACCATCAGATTTTGTGAGACTTATTTATTACTGCAGAACAGCATGTGGGAAACTGCCCCAAAGATTCAATTATCTCTCACTGGGTCCCTTCCACAACATGTGGAAATTATAGGAGCTATAATTCAAGATGAGATTTGGGTGGGGACACAGCCAAATCATATCAGATCGTGATTCTGCTCATGTATCTGAAAGAAGTACACTAAAAACCTTCTGGAAAGGAATCATCATTCTAGATGTCATTTGGAAAGGATTTACTGTTAAGAGCATTTGTGATGATGGTAGGAGGTCAAAATATCAACATTAACAGGAGTTTGGAAGAAGTTTATTTCAGTCCTCATGAATGACTTTGAGGGGTTAAAGATTTCAATGGAGAAAGTCACTGTAGATGTGGTGGAAGTCACAAGAGAACTAGAATTAGAAGTGGAGTCTGAAGATGTGTCTGAATTGCTAGAATTTCATGACAAAAACTTGAATGAATGAGAAGTGGCTTCTGAGGGGTGAGCAAAAAAATGTGGTTTCTTAGATGGAGTCTACTACTGGTGAAGACACTGAAAATTATGGAAATGACAGCAAAGGATTTAGAATGCTTCATAAATTTCATTGATAAAGCAGCATCAGGGTTGAAGAGAATTGATTGCAATTTTGAAAGAAGTTCTGAGGGTAAAATGCTGTCAAATATCATGACATATTATGGAGAAATCTTTCATGAAGGAGTCATTTGACACAACAAACTTTACCATTGTCCTATTTTAAGATATTGCCACAGCCACCCCCACCTTTAGAAATCACCACCTTGATCAGTTGTCAGCAGCCATAACATCAAGGCAACACCCTTTACCACCAAAAGGTTATAACTCACTGAGGGTCAAATGATTGATAGCACTTTTTAGCAATAAAGTAATTTTAATTGAGGTATGTACATTGTTTTTTATACATGTTATTGCACATTTAATAGACTGTAGTATATTGTAAACATAATTTTATATTCACTGGGAAACAAAAAAATAAATTGTGTCACTTGCTTTACAGCAGTGGTCTGAAACTTAACCCACATTATCTTCTGGGTATGAGTGTATTTGAAATCATATGTGATAAGGAATTACTATTCAGAACATGCCAAGAACTCCTACAATTCATCATCAACAACAATTCTTGAGCACTGCTTCTTCTAATATTTTTATACTCCTATTCTCTCTATTATGTCCTTCTGGAGCATTAATTAATTAAATGATTGTTGGGATCTTTGTACTCTATTCCAGGGGTTAACAAACCAAAACACATGGGCTAAATCCAGGCTGCTCCTTGTGTTTGTAAATAAAGTTTTATTAGCACATTTTTAGACATTTTTAGAAAAAATTTCTAAAATAGAAAGAGGGAAAAGACTTGAATACACACTTCTCCAAAGATGATACACAAATGAGTAAGAAGCACATGAAGACATTCTCAGCATCACTAATAAGTATGAAAAACTGAATAAAAACTACAACGAAAAACCACTTTACAACCATTACAATGACTATTAAAAGCAGAAAATGTATAGACCAATGGAACAAAACAGAGGCACCGGAGGCAACACAACATACATACAACTATACAATCTTTGATAAACCTGACAAAAACAAGCAATGGGGCAAGGATTCCATGTTTAACAAATGGTGTTGGGAAAACTGGCTAGCCATGTGCAGAAAGCAGAAACTGGACCCCTTCCTGACACCTTACACTAAAATTAACTCCAGATGGATTAAAGACTTAAACATAAGACCTGGCACCATAAAAACCCTAGAAGGAAATCTAGGCAAAACCATCCAGGACATAGGAGTAGGCAAGGACTTCATAAACAAAACACCAAAAGCATTGGCAACAAAAGCCAAAATAGACAAATGGGACCTAATGAAACTCCACAGCTTCTGCACGGCAAAAGAAACAGTCACTAGAGTGGATCGGCAACCAACAGAATGGGAAAAAATTTTCGCAGTCTACCCATCTGACAAAGGGCTGATATCCAGAATTTACAAAGAACTCAAACAGATTTATAGGAAAAAACAAACAAGCCCATTCAAAAATGGGCAAAGGATATGAACAGATACTTTACGAAAGAAGACATATACGAGGCCAACAATCATATGAAAAAATGCTCATCGTCACTGGTCATCAGAGAGATGCAAATCAAAACCACATTGAGATACCATCTCACGCCAGTTAGAATGGCGATCATTAAAAAATCTGGAGACAACAGATGCTGGAGAGGATGTGGAGAAAAAGGAACACTTTTACACTGTTGGTGGGAGTGTAAATTAGTTCAACCATTGTGGAAGACAGTGTGGCGATTCCTCAAGGTCTTAGAAATTGAAATTCCTTTTGACCCAGCAATCCCATTACTGGGTATATATCCAAAAGACTATAAATCGTTCTACTATAAGGACACATGTACACGAATGTTCATTGCAGCACTGTTTACAATAGCAAAGACCTGGAATCAACCCAAATGCCCATTGATAATAGACTGGATTGGAAAAATGTGGCACATATACACCATGGAATATTATGCAGAAATCAGAAATGATGAGTTCGTGTCGTTTGTAGGGACATGGATGAATCTGGAAAACATCATCCTCAGCAAACTGACACAAGAACAGAAAATGAAACACCGCATATCCTCACTCATAGGTGGGTGATGAAAAATGAGAACACATGGACACAGAAAGGGGAGTACTAAACACTGGGGTCTATTGGGGGGAAAAGGGGAGGGCCAGTGGGAGGGGGAGGTGGGGAGGGATAGCCTGGGGAGAAATGCCAAATGTGGGTGAAGGGGAGAAGAAAAGCAAAGCACACTGCCATGTGTGTACCTACGCAACTGTCTTGCATGCTCTGCTCATGTACCCCAAAACCTAAAATCCAATAAAAAATTTAAAAAAAAGCAGAAAATGACACATGTTGGCAAGGATATAAAGGAATTGGAGTCCTTGTAATTTGCTGATGGAAATGTGAAATGGTGCAGCCTCAGTGGAAAACAGTACAGCACTTCCTAAAAAAGTTAAAAAGAATTATTATATAATTTGGTAATTCCACTGCTGGATATATACCCAAAAAATTGAAAGCAGAGCTCAAACAGATAGTTGTATACCCATGATTGTAGCAACATTATTCAGAATAGGTAAAAGGTGGGGAGAAAACCCAAATGTTCATCCACTGATTAGTGAATAAGGAAATTATGGTTTATATAATTAACTATTACTCTGCCTTAAATAATTAAATATTATTGCATATTTTATTATTATTGCCTAAGAATAATGAATAATAGTTGGTTTCTGATAAAATTCTCCAATTAAAAAAACAAGAGCTCTTTGGGGAAATGGTTGATTCTAGGACTGGGATAGAGAATACACAAGATGAACCTGAAGCATCTTGTAATGCCAGAAAGTAAAAACATGGGAAACACACACACACACACACACACACACACACACACACACACACACAGATGGAGATATACTTAAGGACACAAGAAAAAAACTGAAAAGCTCCCAAGGGCCAAAGCTGAAATATTTTGTGTAAAAAGGAAATAACTCAAATCACAAAATACATATTCACATGTTCATCCTGATATTTGTTTTAATGCTTAAATAAAGAGTGAAAAAGAGATAATTTTCTGTAAATAATAATTCCAACTAATTTATGTGGACACTCTTCTAGGAGATGTAGCACAAATCCTCACCCCTTAAGTTTTGACTACGTTAAGTAACAGGCTCCTAAAGAGTAACATTATGGAAAGTGGAGGTGGGGCTGAATGTAACTTTATAGTGGAGAGAACTGACAAACACAGCTTCAACTAGGTGATCAAAGTTAACATAATCAGTTACATCATATTGATAGAATTTTCCCTCAATATAAGATGATGCAAAAAACATGTCATCTTTGTAATCTTCCAAAAACACACAAACCTGCTCTATGAGACAAACATTAGACAAATCTGAATTTGAGCAACATTCTACAATTCCATGGTAGTCCCTGATTACTTCCCTTCAAAACCATCAAGGTCATCAAAAACAAGTAAACCAATACCTGGACAGTAAACCTAAACTGGGTGACTGCTTGCTAAAATATGAAATTTAAATGGGAGCTAGTGTCTCATAACAATACTTAAAATGTGCAGGATATAATGACTATAACTCATCATATGAAATATCAGAAAACCACATTTTGAATGAGCAAAGACAATCAACAGATGCCAACACCAAGATGATTTAGATGTTGGAATTATCTGACAAGGATTTTAAAGAAGACATGATTAGATGCTTTAATAAGCAATTATGGACACTCTTGAAACATATGAATAATATAACATCTCAGCAAAGGAATAGAAATTGTAAAAATGAGCAAAATGAAAATTACAAAACTGAAAAAAATAAAATAACTGACACAAAAATCTCACTGGATTGATTCCACAGCAATAGGTAGATGGCAGGACAGAATCAGTGGACTTGAAAACAGATAAATAGATGGTCCTCATTGAACAACAAAGGGAAAACAGACTAAAAAAATGAAAACAATCATAAGAACTGTGACAATAACAAAAGATCTAACATTTATGTCATCAGAGTTCCCAAAAGAGTTGAATAGCAAACACAATTCAATAAAAAATGGCAGAAAATTTTTAAATTTGTCAAAAAGCATAAACTTACAAAGCTAATGAGATTCTATGTTCTATTTTTGCATCTCCTGGTAAGTCTATAATTATTTCAAATAAAAAGTTAAAAAACATAAAGTGGTAATCGTCATCTCACATTCTTTTCTATTTGTGATCACCTCAGAAGTATAAACCTATAAAAGAGTAGCTATAATGTATTAAGTTTCTACTATGTATCATATCATACTACAATTTTAACCTCATAACAATCCTAAGAAGTAATTATGGTAATTACAGTCATAATCACTTAATGTTTAGAGATTACTAAGTACCAGGCATTGTGCTAAGTGCTTGACAGTCATTATTACAACAAATCATCAAAACAATCCTATAACATATGATGTAGGCACTACTAATTATTTCCATTGTACAGATGAGGAACTGCTGAAAAATGGGATTTATTAGTTTGTTCCAGGTCACATAATATACAAGTTTCACAGAGATACAATCATCCAGAAAAAAAAATGACATTTAAAAAGGCGAATAATTTAAATCAAATCTATGATTATGTGAGAAAGAACAGGCCACATTAGCAAAGTCTACATTACAGAATATTTAAGAAAAAATGAGATTTAACTAATTCCTGTAAGGTTTTTACATTTTAAAGCTGTATTGGGATGTTTTCTTAAAAAGCTTCAGCTGAGCTGTTACAAGTTCTAAGTCTATGAGGTAACAAATCCGACAAAGGAGTGTAAGTTAATATTCATTCCTGTGCCAGTATTGGGCAGTTTTAATAAGCATAGAGAGATTTCTAAATATCAAGCAAACTAGCAGCATCGTTTCACAGAAGGCAGCATAGTATGGTGAAAAAAGCAAAAGCAGTAAGATCAGAACTGAATTCTCCTTTTCTAATTGGATGGTACTGACAAGTTACAATGCCTACATCTCAGATTTTTCATCTGAAAAATGGAGATGAGCACCCCTGTCCAAACTCACTCTACTGAGGATGTAATGCTGAAATGTTCTACAAACACCATGTTATACTAAGAGTATGAAAATTTAATGCTTGAACATGAAATGTAAATGCATTGGATTGGCAGACATAAGTCTTGGCAAGGAAAAGCTTTTCAATTACTCTGAGCTATAAAATAAAAGTTACATCGTCATAGTGGAGAAGAGAAATGACAAATCATTCAGTCTTCCCTTATCCACAGGGTTTCTGCCAAACTCTAGGTGATATTTTGGACAACAAAAATTATTATCTAAATATCATTTCTACTTAGTGCTGGTACATTCTTCAATGAAACAGGAACATATAAGCACAGATGGGAGCATGCACACACATACAAAATATCACTTTTTATTGCCACTCTTCACCTTGAAAACTGATAGAGAAATATTAAGTGATAAAGCACCAGTGATGTTGATTCCGACTGCTGGGAGTCTCTCTAGAGCTTTCTCTCACTCTCGATCATCTTGTTCTGTGCTTCTGTGTGTGTGTGCATGTGTGTGTGTGTGTGTGTGTGTGTGAAAGAGAGGGAGAGAGAAAGAAAATGTGAGAGAGAGGGAGAGGGAGAGACAGAAAGAAAGTGAGAGAGAGAGGGAGAGTGAGACAGCGAGAGAGGGGGAACAGGGAGGGGAGAGAGGGGGGAAAGGGGAGAAGGGGAGAGGGGAGAGGGGAAAAGGCAGAGGGGGCATGGGGAGGAGATAGAGAGAGAGAGAGAGAGCCAGGCACGGTAGCTCACACCTGTAATCCCAGCACTCTGGGAGGCCGAGGTGGGCAGATCACCTGAGTTCAGGAGTTCAAGACCAGCCTGTCCAACATGCTGAAACCCTGTCTCTGCTAAAATTACAAAAACTAGCTGGGCATGGTGGTGCATGCCTGTAATCCCAGCTACTCGAGAGGTTGAGGCAGGTGAATCACTTAAACCTGGGAGGCAGAGCTTGCCGTGAGCCAAGATTGCCACCATTGCACTCCAGTCTGGGTGAGAAGAGTGAAACTCCATCGAGAGAGAGAGAGAGAGAGAGAGAGAGAGAGAGAGAGAGAGAGAGAGAGAGAGAGACAAAGAGAGAGAGAGAGAGAGAGAGAGAGAAAGAGATCCTACTAGTATATTAAGTATAAAATATAGAATTTAATAGAAATGCACAGTTACCTTCACCATTTTAATGAAGTTGCTTTGTGAAATGTTCACTTCAGCACTAACCAAATAAAACTGGCAGGATAACTTTTTTTCTCATGGCAAGTGATACATTTGAATGTGGTGTAGAACCTTTTGTATAAGGCTTAACAGATTCTCTATTTTACAGAGGCAGTGAATTGCAACTAGTTAACACATTGTCTACTTCTCCTCCCAAATATACCTACACTAGTAGTGACATGAAAGTAGGTGTGAAAACCAGTAATATTCCCTTTACATGTACTGCTTCTTGTATACATGTACAGACATGTATTTATACACATCTGACCTCCAAATGGTGTGTGCCTGTGGTCCCGGACACTCAGGAAGCTGAGGTGCGAGGATTGCTTGGGCCTGGGAGGTTGAGGCTATAGTGAGCCATGATCACACCACTGTACTCTAGTGTGGGTAACAGGGTGAGACCTGTCCCCACCTCCAGAAAAAAAAAGAATTTACTGCCCTTTACTGCATACCAATTCTGAGTATTTTACAGATACAAATTTAGTTATAAAAATTACAAAATACATACATTTATATAGTAGTTATGTGCCAAGCATATTTCTAAGCACATAAATGAATCAATTCTTCATAAAAATTTTATGAGGTAGATGCACAATTATTACATTTTGACAGGTATGAAAACAGAGATACATGAAGTAACTTGCACAGAGTCACCCAACTAGCAAATTACATAATTGGGATTGGAATCCAGGCAGCCTGGTTTCAAAGACTAACCATCTGAACTATAAGTTATCATATATCCAAAAATGGAATTTTATTGCCTATTTGCATTTCAGTATATTCCCGGAAATACCAAAATTCTAACAAGGCCCAACAACCACCTCGATGACTCCCTCAGAGCCATATAATGATTACTTTTTTAAAGACAAATATAAAGAGAACAAATTTTTTTTTTGTCACATGTAAGTTATAAACCCTAATACAGAACTGTATGGTATGTGGACTGAACTGGTAGCCTACCTTCAAAGCCTAAAGTGTCTTTATACTAATCTAAAACCAATTGAATGAACCACCCTCCACAACAAGCTATGGGAGAAATGAGAGCCTCAAATTGTATTCCTAAGAAGATGCAAAAGAGAAAGAAAAATAAAGAACAGTTCCTGACCTTAGGAAGCTAGCCTGGCACTCACAGCTAGGCCAAGCAATTCTATTGGACATAAACTATTCATAGAATACCAATCATAGAGTAACTCTGGGACTATGATAAAAGCAACACCACTTAATTTTGTCTAAGTATAGACAAAAACAAGGTTACTGTGCCACCCATGACATACCAACACCTCCCCCACTCTGCCCAGGCTATCCTTGTTCTAGTCTCCCCTTCCCGTCGATAAGATTTGTTGAACTCCCAATCATAAAATTGGCCCCATTTTCTGTCAGCGTCCAATCTAGAATAAATCTTTTCCTTGGACTCACCACCAAATCTTACAATCCATTATTTTTTCTAATACCCTCTTAGTGATACATTCCACAGTTCCCTGAAGCATGATCTCTTTCACTGCAGTGAAGAATAAACCCAACTTGTTCACCTATAGGGGTATTCTTGCCTTTGACTGGAGGCCATTGACCTGAGTTATAGCAAACGGGTCTGGCTTGCCCTTAGAGCAAGCCCAGAAGCACCTTTACTATTCTATCTAGTGAAGGTAAGAGAAAGGCATAGGAGAGACTGCAAAATGTCTGAGCCTCCTCTGTGAAATAGCAGGAGTGATACACACATGCCTCTGACTTTTTAATGCACAGTAATAGTAGACACAATTAAAAGGGGCCCAATCTCTGTGTGTGACAGGGGATTGGGGAGAGTCAATAATTTTACAGATGTCAAAATTAATAGTTTTGAAAGTGTGAAAATAAGTTTGTACTTACCAGGTATACATTGAAAGTATCTCCTGATTTAGGTTTCTTTATAATAGTAAGTTGTCTGTTTCCCTATGTCCTGTCAACTATTGTGACAATAGAGAAAAGCAAGTGAGCATCTACCCCATCTCTGGGAGAAAGATTTAACATTAGAGGAGGGTCCTGTCCAGACAGGAAAAGGAAAGAAAAAGCTCATTCTTTCCTCCTCAGTTGATTGTAGAGAGGTATGAAGCAGAAATATGAAAAGTTGGCAGTGCTATAAACTTACCTCTCTGGGCCAAAATCTGAAGGAGGCATGTTCAATAATAAAAGAATTAAGTCACAAACAGAACTTCAGTTCCACTTTTGTTTTATAGTTGTGTAAGATCACAACCATCCAACCACCTGGGATGAAAAAGTGGATAGGCAGCAATAATGGGACAGTCACTCTCAGTTCCCACGTGGCATGGAGGGGACCAAGAAGTTCTCTCTTGTCCTAAAGGTATGAATGTGACCTTTTCGGAGTCTGCCATAGGGAGAAACACAGGCTCTGCTACCACATGCAAGAAAGGCAGTCAGCTCTGGGACAAGGGTCCGATCAACCACATCCCACTATCCTGAATCAGTGCACTTTACTCCCACCCCAGCCACATTATCATTAACAGTGTAATTCTGTGGATATCCAGATTACATTGTAGAAGGGTAGGTAAGAAATATTAAATACAAACTAACACACAGGAACCTGTTATTTATAAAAGGTGCTTAAATTATTAAATACCAATAAGATTACTGGATTGATTAGAATTGAGAATTTTGTTTCCCCACAACCTTGTGTAGTGAAAGTAGACTCGAGATTAAGAACAGATCAATCATAAACTCTAAAAACATAGACTTTCTTCGCACATTTTTATATAGTCTTAGTAAATCTGTATGCATGTGTAAACATATACAAAAATAATTGTAGAAAATAAATCAAAACATTAACAATGCTTATCTTTGGATAGATAGGTGGGTATGTGGATCTTGGGTTTAATTAATGAATATTTGTCAATATTCCACAATCTCCCCCAATGAACATATTACTTTTGTAGTAAGAATTAAATCAATTTTTAAACATGAGACACTCAGAAATTTTTATTCATTTTATTTTGCAGTGAAAGAACATGAAATATCTTTTCAAAATGGTAAAGTGATCACTTTCAATGAATGTTAATAGGAAAAGAGAATTATACACTGTAATTAAGGCTTACACAATTACACAGAACAGTATGTGCAAACTTTTGAAAATACTGTGACTAACACTTCACTGATAAACAGTAACCTCAATAGGACTGTTTCATTATTTATCACAGTTACATAAAATACAAGAGTCTATGAATAAGCTGTTATTAGCAATAAATGTAGTTTTGTCTGAAATTCTTATCTATATGCAGACCTCTTAAGCATTCAAGTTTTAAATTCTACTGCGTTGTTATTGCAAAATGAAGCAGGCACAACAATATTAAATCCTCGAGTGAAGGACTAAGTAAATAAAAATAGAAGAAAAAATAAACAGCAAATACGCTTGGGCTGCTTCCCATGATTTTTTTTCAAACAAATATTGATCTCATTTAGCATTTCTGATAGTTTCATAGCCATAGATTAATAGCTAGATGGCAAAAAGACTTCAGAAGGGTTAAGCTACACAACACTATATTAATGTTTTAAATCATTTATCACAGTCTATATTTCTTGAAAATATTCTACTACTAAAATGCAAGGTCAAATTAATTAGTTTTTGAACTTTTCTTATATTTTTGAAACTTATGTTTTAACTGACACTACAAGAAAAATACAGAACACATGACTTCTTATACCTTGAGTAACTATATCTAGGGCAGTTAACTTCAGGGCCATATATACTTTGCTTTAACGGTCAATGTCTTCTACTAATGCCTCAAGGTTTTTGCAACAAGCTTTAACTTCCTCAATTGCAGCCATCCAATTATCATAAATAATTTTGTCATAAATTTCATCATTAACTTCTCTAACTACCCCCTCCTGCTGTGATTCAAGTGCATCACCTGAGAAAAATAATACTGATCTTGGAATTATGTAAGTACGTAAATTGTGACCAAGTAGAAAATCATCATTTCCATCCCTTCCATTTGAGGTGAATCCATGAGGAGAGAAAAAATTGAAAAATGAATCCTTGGGAAAATCTTCAGTTACAGTTCGGATTGTTCCCCAGATCCGATGTTTCTGTCTCTTCTTTATCGTTTTTAAAGTGACATTCTTTCCTTCATTCCAATCTATCTCACAGCCTGTGGAATACTCAATCGCAGTTCCCCTATAGGGATGGGGATCATAATATGCTAGCTTTGACTTCAGCACATAGGTCTTTGTCAACAACTCATTTTTGAAATATTCATTGGGTTTGAAGTGAAATTCTAGTGTGAAACTGAGAGGCTCGCCAGGATCTGAAAGCTTAACTTTAATATCTGTCAGGAGCTTCAGAATAGGCTCATCATATTTCTTAATCAAAGGAGTGAGTGCATCAACGTTTTTTAAAACAGTCAGCCAAAAATCAGGAATTCCCTTCGGATCCTCCTCTTCCTTATTCTCTTCTCCAGTAGCCTCAATGTCATCATCATCATCATCATCGTCATCCTCCTCCTCCTCCACAGCATAATCATAATAATAGTCCTCATAGCCATCGTCCTCATCCACATACTCATGTACCATTCCCTCCTCATTACCATACATCTCTTCATCATACATTTCCTCATCGTCATAGTCCTCAGAGTCTGATTTATATTCACATTCCTCTTCTGTAGGTTCATAGATTGCATTGATGATCTGACGTCTTTTTTCCAGTAAGGGCTGATACATTTCAGCAAACTTTCTTTCAATGTCATGAAATTCCCTCAGGAATTTGGATTCTAAATTGGCCGCTCTAGTTTGAAGCTTTTTAAGGGCCAACACACGGTACTTAACTTTCACAGGCAGACTTTCAACAAAGTCTGTATCTAAAACATAACCGATAAGTCCTTTTGGACGGTCTGGGTCTAAGTCCTCATCAGTATCTCCACCTTTTTTCCCATCTTCCCCAGACCCAGCAGCAGTATCTTCACCTTTTTCCCCTTCTTCCCCGAGCCCAGCGGCGGCTTCATCGCCGCACTTCCCATCATCTCCAAGCCCAGCAGCGGCATCTTCACCGCGCTCCGGTTGTTCCCCGGGCCCTTCCATCATTATCTGATTACCAGCCTCTTCTTGACTGGATTCTGACAGTTCCTTATGGTCCGCTGACTCGGCCATTTTTCAAAGGACCGTATACGCCTAAGGTGGCTACCACAGAGATCGGGAGACCAAACCTCTGCAGAAAAAGACTCACCGAAATACCAGAAGCGGCGGTGGTCGGGGCAGAGGTGGACCTAGCAGTGGCGTCCGGACTGAGGGAACGACAATCAAGGCTGCCGCGGGGATAAAAGGTGGTGCTGAGACTTTGAGAATCGGACTGAAGCAGTGGCGGCCTGGGCTGGGTGCAGAGAGCGGCGATGGCTGCGGGGACGGATCCTGCAGGAGAGAGCCAGAGACTGCAGAGAGCCGCAGTGGGCAGACCTCCTCCGCAAGCAGCTACTGCTGCAAGAAAAAATGGTGCCGCAATATGATTGCGCAGCTGTCACTTGCCTAAAATTTCTTGGTGCAAATAGATTGCTGCGTCACCTCCTTCCCTCCCACAACTCTGCCCTAATCTCATTTGCTGCGATGTAGTGACTGACAAACCCAAAGCCAGTAAATTATTAGATCTATCAAGTTTTCAACTCTGCTCACCTTCCCAGGTTCTCTAATATGGCTGATTCATCCACCTCCTACTCGTCCTCTACCCCATTTGCCGCAGTTTCTGGAATCCCATTGCGTTTATTCGTTTATTCATCCAATTTTTAACCGATATTATACTTTTGTGATTTCCGGAGAGCTCAGAAAAAAACGTAATTAAAATGTCAGACAATGAGATAGGACAAGGCACCCACCCATCCTAAATCAGTCTCTGATTTTAGATCGGGGACCTGGGAAGGGGAGAGTCGGATGGTGGAAGAGCTGATAAACAAAAGCTTCAAAGGTTAAAAACACCAAGAATTAGCACTGATGTTCTTTGGGTGGTGGGTCAGTTATTTAAATATTCTATGTTATGTTTGCCTGTATTTCTCACAAGCTACACCATTTTAGATTGAAAAATTCTCGAAACAATTCCTGCGAGGGGAGGAGGAGGAACTCCGATGGCAGTGGGGGTGAATAGGGGCCTGTGATGAAAAACCAGTATGGCATATACAACTATGTGACAAGCAAACACACCAGACAATTAACCACAATTAACCAGTTGCTTGGCTTATAAATAACCCCAGTCCCAATACTGACTTTCCACTTCTTCTTAATGCTGGCTTTAACAGCTGTAAGGAATCTTAAAAAAATAAAAAATAAAAAGCCTAAATGGAAAGTTATATTTATTCTTAGAAATATAACATTTGCTTGGTCTTTTTACTGAAAATAATCTAAATCTTAGCATTAAATAAATGGTTAAATTATTCGATAAAGTATTCATAGGATGAACTACTTTGCAGTAATTAAAATTTCCTCTCATTGGTGAGGTTTATTTTGTTCATATTTCTAATTTGTATCATTTACTAATCGAACAATTTTTTAAAATTTTAAGTGACTATAATTTTCCAGACTTAAAGAATTATTTGTTACTGTCTCAGAGATTAAAACTGTTTATGTATTGTTGTATTTATTTCCGGATTCTGTCAGTTTGTAGATACATTTTTCCTTTGACTTTATTCCTGTGTACTACATACCATTACAGTATTTACAAAATTAAATTTTCAGGCTCATATCTCAGTCCAGTGATTCTATAGTTATGAATCCCATCCATTCTAAGTTTTCCATTTCTGTAGTTGCAATATTCCTTATAGTTTTCTGATAATAAATATGATTTATACTCATTTTACAAAATTTGGAAAATGAGGTAATTTTTAGAGTACCACAGAAATCACTAGAAGTCTCACAACACTTACAGCACCAAAGTGGACATTTTGGTCCCTTTCTTTCTAATTTGCTTATATGTATGTTTGTGTTTAGACTGGAGGTTTTGAAAAATAAAACTGGAATAAATGCTTTTACAAATTTTTCCCTGTTATTAGTATATTCCAATATCCTTAAGCACTCTCCAAAATGTGATACATTATTTAAAATAAAATGTATTGTTATTTAAATATATTATGCAGTTAAACTATTAGAAAGGACAAAGAGAAGTATTTTCATCTACTTTTAAGATTGAAGAGTCTTCAGAATCATACAGGCATTCATAGAAACCACAAGGAAAATGCTGTTTTGTACATAAAACAAACAAACAAAAAATATGACAGCAAAGGCATACACAACAAAAGAAAATATAGATCAATTAGACTTTAACAAAATTAGAAATTTTTGTGCATTAAAAAACTGCCATCAACAGTTTTAAGAGGCAACTTTTGATTGAAAATATTTGCAAATCATGTATCTGACAATAAGAAATTGATATCTAAAATATATAAAGGATTCCTACAAATCAATAACCAAAAAAAAAGAAAACACACCAATTCAAAAATGGGCAAAGGACTTGAATAGAGATTCCTACAAAGAAGAGAAACAAGTGGCCAGTAATGACATGAAAGATGCTCAATAGCACTAATTAAGGAAATGCAACTCAAAACCACAGTGACATACTACATTCAATAGGATACCTATCATTAGAAAACACACACACACACACACACACAGAAAATAAATGTTGATGAAGATGTTGAAAATTGAAACTCTTGTGCGTTGCTGAAGAATGTAAAATGGTATAGCCACAAATGAAAAACAGTATGGCAGTCCCTCAAAACATTAAACATAGAATTACCATGTAATTCAGCAATTCCACTTTTGGGTATATACCCAAAAAGTTGAAAGCAGAGTATCAAATATTTGTATATCTCTGTTCATAGCAGCATTATTCACAATAAGCAAAAGAAACAGCCCAAATGTCCATTGATGGATGAATGGATCAATAAAATGTAATATATATGTACATGTATATCACATTTTTCATTATATATACGTATAACATACATATTATAAGTATACTATATTATATATACTATATTATATATATTTATATGTACAATATATAATATATATATAACAAAATTGTTTTTAGCCTTTAAAAGGAATGCAATTTTGATACATATAACAAGGCTGAACCTTGAAAACATTAAGTGAAAAATTCAGATACAAAAAAACAAATATTGTATGATTCTACTTAAATGAGGTATCTAGAGCACTCAAATTCACAGAAACAGGAAGTACAAATGTGGTTTTCAGAGGCTTCGGGTAGGGAGAAAATAAAGTTATTGTTTAATTGTATGGAATTTCAGGTCAAGAAAAAAAGTATTCTGGAGATATATGGTGATGATGGTTAACAACAATGTAATTGCTCTTAAAGCTCCTGAACTGTAAACCTACAACTAGGTAAAATGGTAAATATTATGTTATGTATATTTTATCATAATATAAAGTGTAGAGAAAAATATTTTTAAAAACTATATTCAACATAATACTGGACATCCTACCCAGAGCAATTTGTCAAGAGAAAGAAATAAAGGACATAGGTATTGGAAAGGAAGTTGCTAATTTATATCCTTGTTCACAGAAGACATTTCTTATATTTAGAAAAACCTAAAGACTCCATCCAAAAGCTGTTAGAACTAATAAACAAATTAAGTAAAGTTGCATGAAGCAAGATCAACATACATAAATTAGTGGTATTTCTGTACACCAGCAGCAGACAATTTGAATTTAACCAAAGAAGTGAAAGATATCCACAATAAAAACTATAAAAATGCTGATGAAAGAGATGAAGAGAACCCAAAAATGAAGATATTGATTAGAAGAATCAATATTGTCAAAATGTTCATACTACCCAATCTACATATTCAATGCAATCTCTATCAAAATACCAATGACATTCTTCACAGAAACAGAAAACAATATCCTAATATTTGTATGGAACTACAAAAGATGACAAAATATACTACCTGATGACAAAATATACTACAAAGCTGCAGTAACCAAAACTGCATGGTACTGTCATAAATATAGACACAACAAACCGATGGAACAGAACAGAGAACCCAGAAATAAATCCACACAATTACAGCCAACTCATTTGCAACAAACGACATACATTAGGGAAAGGGCAGACTCTTCAATAAATGGTGCCGGAAAAACTGGCTATCTGTATGGGGAAGAATAAAACTGGACCCCTATCTCTCACCATATACAGAAATCAAATAAAAATGAACTGAAGACTTAAATTTAAGACCTGAAACCATGAAACTACTAGATGAAACTGGGATGATGCTTTAGGACGTTGGTCTGAGCAAAGATTTTCTTTTTAAGCCCTCGAAAGCACAGGCAACAAAAGCAAAAGTAAACAAATGGTAACACATTAAGCTAAAAAGCTTCTGCACAGCACAGAAAACAAATAATAAAGAGATAACTTACAAAATTGCAAAAAATATTTTCAAAATATTCATCTTACAAGGGATTAATAACCAGGATATATAAGAAACTCAAACAACTCAATAGAAAAAAAGCCACAAATAATTCAATTAAAAAATAGTAAAAAATCTGAATAGACATTTCTTAAAAGGAGATACATGAATGGCCAGGGTATATGAAAAACTGACAAACATCTGTAGTCATTAGGAAAATTCAAATCAAAACCACAATAAGATACATTTTCATCCCAGTTAAAATAACTATTGTCAAAAAATAAATAAATAATGAATGCTGGCAAGGATGCAAAGAAAACGGAACTTATATACACTATTGAAGGAAATATAAATTAGTACAGCCACTGTGGAAAACAGTATGAACATTTCCCAAAAAGCTTAAAATAGAACTTCCATATGATCCAGCAATCCTACTGCTTGGTACATGTCCAAAAGAAAGAAAATCTGTATACTGAAGAGGTCTCTGCGTTCTCATGTTTGTTGCAGCAATATTCACAAGAGCCAAAATATGGAAGCAACCCATGTCCATCAATAAAAGAAAAGATAAAGAAAATATGACATATATACACAAAGGAATATTATTCAGCCATAAAAGGAATGAAATTTTGTCATTTGCAACAACACGGATGGAACTGCAGAACATTATGTGAAATAAGCCAGGCATAGAAAGATGAATATCACATGTTCTCACTAATGTATAGAAACTAAAGAACTCATCTCATGCATCTAGTGAGGAGAATAGTGATTATCAGTCTGGGAAGGGTAGGGTGGAGGGAAATGCTGGGTATCAAAATACAGTTAGATAAAATGAATTAGTTCTAGTGTTCACCAGCACAGTAGGGTGACTATAGTTCATAGTAACTTATTGTATATTTTAATATTGCTATAAAAGAAGATTTTGAATGTTTCCAACACAAAGAAATTATAAATATTTATCATTTATCAGATGATAGATGTTCTAATTATCCTGATTTGACCAATGCACATTTTATGCATGTATCAAAATATTACATGTATCCCATAGATATTTACAATTATTATGAATAAAGAAATTAAAAAAAGAAACCCTGACCAGATGGCAGTGGCTCACACTCATAATTCCAGCACTATGAGAGGCCAAGGTGAGAGAATCACTTGAACCCAGGAGTTTAAAGTCAGCCTGGGCAACATAGTGAGACCCCCATTTAAACACAAGATTTTTTTTAAAAAGTGAGGCATGTAGGTACACACCTGTGGTCCCAGCTACTGGAGAGGCTTACGTAAGAGGACTGTTTGAGCCCAGGATGCCAAGATTGCAGTGAGCCATAATTGTGCCACTGCACTCCAGGCTGAGTGACAGTGAGACCTGTCTCAAAAAAAAAAAAAAAAAAGGAAAGAAAGGATCCTATCAGTATATGCTTGGTAAACAATAGATGTTCAATAATTTTTTAGCAAATCAGTAAATAAATTTCAAAAACCTAAACCAACAAGCCAAAAAGATAAACAATATTTTAAATAAAATGAAACCTAAGAAAAATGGGTGAAATGAGTATATCACACACATATGTATGCAAAACAAATAATGATTACTATATAAAGAAAATTGTCAATGGCTAAAATTAAAATAACTAACAATTCCAAATTTTGGCAAACATGTAGAATAATTTGGACTTTTAGATATTGCTAATGGGAGTCTAAATTGGTATAAAACTTTAAAAAATTGTTTGGCAGGATCTACTAAATCTAAACACATGCCTCCTCTAGGATGTGGCAATGACCTGCTATGTAAATACACAAAAAGGCTTGTACAATAATGTTCATGTCAGTTTTGTTTATAAAATAATTCTACTTGGGCTTATTTTGTGTGTCATGTAATGCACCCTTTTCAAGTGATTTTTAAAATTATATTTACCAATTGGAGGCAGAGCAAGATGGCTAAATAGAACCCTACAGCAATCATTTCTCCCATGGAAACATTAAGTTGAACAACTTTCCATGCATAAAACACCTTCATAAGAAGTAAAAAATTAAATGTGATATCAGAGTATCTGGTTCTAGCATAATAAAAAGAAAGGATGTATTGAAGAGGGAGAGAAAACAGTCTTGCATTGCTTACACCCCCACCCAATTCCAGGCAATGCAGCCCAGAGAGAGAATCTGTACACTCTATGGAGGGAGCGCAAAGTGAGTGTGGAACTTTGCATTGGAACTCAGAGCTGCCCTATCTCATAGTGTCACAGTGGAGCACAGCACCAGACAGGTTTCCACAGGTTCTCCTGGAGGAACCATTGAGATCAGTTTTGGGTCAGAGGAGAATCTAATGCCCTGGTGGGAGGAATTGGCCCATTTTATGACTGGCTGACTATAGCGGCCTTGGGCCTCAGACAAATTGCAGTGGCAACTAAGTAACTAGTGACTGAGATCCTTGAAAAAGCTTTGGTGTGGATCTGCACTGGTCTTGGAGGTTGTAGACTTGGCATGTAACCCAGCATGACACAAGCTGTGGCAACCAAGGGAGTGCCTGCATCACTTCTCTTACAAATCCAAACAAGTAATGACAATAGTAAGTCTTTACTCGTCAATAACAACATTAAAAATTAAAATTAAAAATTCTTCAAATAAAAAACATAGTGTCTGAATGGATAAGAATCCAGACTCAACTGTATGCTATGTACAAGAAACTCATTTTACTTAATCTATAAAGATAAACATGACTTAAAATGAAAAGGTAGAAAAATTATAGAAGAGCAAGAATAGCTCTATTTATATCAGATAAAATAGATTTTAGGTCACAACTGTGAAAAGAGAAAAAGAAGTACATTATATTATATAATGATAAAAGGGACAATTCAGCAAGAGAATGTAACAATTGTAATCATATATGCAACCAATGCTGGAGTACCCAAACATATAAATCAAATATCAATAGATCTAAAGGGAGAGATACATTGCAACATGATAATAGCAGGCCATTTCAACATTTCAGTTTCAATAATAGACATATCATCCAGGCAGATAATCAACAAACATTGGACTTAATCTGGACTATAGACCAAATGAAGGTAATAGATGTTTACAGAATATTACGTCGAATAGTTGCAGAATTCACATTCTTTTTAACAGCACATGAAACAACCTCCAGGATGTAGCATATGTTAGGCCACAAAACCCATCTCATTAAATTAAAAAATAAAATCATATCAAGTATTTTTTTTCTGAACACGAGGAAATAAAGCTAGAAATCAATAACAACTGAAACTTTGGAAACTATACAAATACATACAAATTAAGCGACATGCTCCTGAATGACCAACAGATCAATGAAGAAATTAAGAAGAAAATTTTAAAATTTCTTGAAACAAATGACAATGAAACACAACACACCCAAACCTATGAAATACAATAAAAGCAATACTAGGAGACAACCTAATAAAGTATGTTAAATAACTAGAAAAGCAAGGACAAATCAAACCCAAAATTTGTAGGAGAAAAAATGATAAAGATCAGAGCAGAAATGACTAAAACTGAAACTAAATTAAATTTACAAGTTGTACAGTTACCACCATGAATCAGTTTTAGAACACATTCATCATCTTAGTATCACCTTTCATGAACAATTACCGTTAATTACTTGTTGTGGGTCAAGGTGGCCTGGGGAAGCCCTATGTTAATTCTAGCTAAATAATTATAAGCTTGTTTGGCTCAGAGTACACTGAAGAAGTGGCAACAGGAGGCCTAAGGTAAAGACCATCCGAGAGCGAGAGTGCACTAACACTGGGGACACCTTGAGGTGGTTGCAGAGCAGGCAATACTACTCTTGTCCTACGAATGCCTTCTCAACATGGAGACTGCATGAGGGCCTCATAAGGAGGGCTTATGCAAAGATCTCTGAGAAGGGAGGTAACCTCTGCTCACAAGATCTGGAAAAGTCTTTGCAGATGGGAGCTGGCAAGGAGGAGAAAACCCTTGCAGGGCAGAGATCATGGAACACCTCAGGCTCTGCCTAGGTTCTCAGAATATAGAGTGATTTTAATTGCTCTATGTCCTCAATTCTTGGGAGATAAAAGCCCCTTGATGCATTGGGTGTGGTCAGACCCCCAGGCTCCTCATCTGCTATACTTCTGATACAGCTACACCCTTACAAACTCAGAGTACTAGTTTACCATGTCTTAGAAGGATCTCAGTTGCTGTTAAATGCTCAGAGCACTAGTTTAGCATGTCTTAGAAGGATCTCAAGTACTCTCTGACAGGCTATCTTACCTATTCCTTTACCCCACTCTTCCATGCCCATAAGGTCAATGAGATTATGGACATAATAAAAGTGGAGCCCAGAGCTCCAGGCCAACAGATTTACCAGGTTTGCATTGGTCCCCTGGACCCATGCTGTAAATTCTACTCTTGTGTCTCTGTCTTTATTTTCTTTTCTCAATCCCTCATCACCACTGGGACTAAGGGCACCCACAAATGGGGTTGGGACTGGTTCGGAACACTTCTTACACTTCTTACTTCTGCTATAGGTACTACTAATCCACTTTTTCTCTTATAGCTTTGCCTTTGTGGGTATTTTTATTTTTATTTTTTATTATTATAATACTTCAGGTTCTGGGGTACATGTGCAGAACGTGCAGGTTTGTTACATAGGTATACATGCGCCATGGTGGTTTCCTGCATCCATCACCCTGTCATTTACATTAGGTATTTCTCCTAATGCTATTCCTCCCCTAGCCTCCAATCCTCCAACAGGCCCCAGTGTGTGATGTTCCCCTTCCTGTGTCCATGTGTTCTCATTGTTCAACTCCCACTTATGAGTGAGAACATGCCGTGTTTGGTTTTCTGTTTTGTGTTAGTTTGCTGAGAATGATGGCTTCAAACTTCATCCATGTAGCTGCAAAAGACATGTACTCATCTTTTTTTATGACTGCATAGTATTCATGGTGTGTATGAGCCACATTTTCTTTATTCAGTCTATTATTGATAGGCATTTGGGTTGGTTCCAAGTCTTTGCTATTGTGAACAGTGCTGCAATAAACATCCAAGTGCATGTGTCTTTAAAGTAAAATGATTTATAATCCCTTGGGCATATACCCAGTAATGGGATTGCTGGGTCAAATGGTATTTCTAGTTCTAGATTTTTGAAGAATTTCCACACTGCCTTTCACAATGGTTGAACTAATTTGCACTCCCACCAGCAGTGTAAAAGCATTCCTATTTCTCCACATCCTCTCCAGCATCTGTTGTCCCCTGACTGTTTAATGATCACCATTCTAACTGGCAGAAGTTGGTATCTCATTGCAGTTTCAATTTGCATTTCTCTAATGACTAGTGATGATGAGCTTTTTTTCATATGCTGTTGGCTGCATGAATGTCTCTTTTTGAGAAGTGTCTGTTCATATTCTTCATCCATTTTGTGGGGTTATTTTTTTCATGTAAACTTGTTTTAGTTCTTTGTAGATTCTGGGTATTAGCCCTTTGTCAGATAAAGAGATAGAAAACATATTCTCCCATTCTGTAGGTTGCCTGTTCACTCTGATGATAGTTTCTTTTGCTATGCAGAAGCTCTTTAGTTTAATTAGATCCCATGTCCATTTTGGCTTTTGTTGCCATTGCTTTTGGTGTTTTAGTCTTGAAGTCTTTGTCCATGCCTATGTCCTAAATGGTATTGCTTAACTTAAGTTAATTTTTATATAAGGTGTAAGGAAGGGATCCATTTTCAGCTTTCTGCATATGGCTAGCCAGTTTTCCCAACACCATTTATTAAGTAGGGAATACTTTCCCCATTACTTGTTTCTGTGAGGTTTTTCAAAGATCAGATGGCTGTAGATGTGTGGTGTTATTTCTGAAGCTTCTGTTCTGTTCTATTGGTCTATATATTTGTTTTGGTACCAGTACAATGCTGTTTTGATTACTGTAGCCTTGTAGTATAGTTTGAAGTCAGGTAGCATCATGCCTCCACCTTTGTTCTTTTTGCTTATGATTGTCTTAGCTATTTGTGCTCTTTTTTGGTACCATATGAAATTTAAAGTAGTTTTTTCCAATTCTGTGAAGAGAGTTAGTGGTAGCTTGATGGGGACAGCATTGAATCTATAAATTACTTTGGGCAGTATGGCCATTTTCACAATATTGATTCTTCCTATCCATTAGCATGAAACTTTTTTCCATTTGTTTGTGTCCTCTCTTATTTCTTTGAGTAGTGTTTTGTCTTTCTCCTTGAAGAGGTCCTTTACATCCCTTGTAAGTTGTATTCCAAGGTATTTTGTTCTCTTTGTAGCAATGGTGGAAGGGATTTTACTCATGATTTGGCTCTCTGTCTGTTATTGGTGTATAGAAATGTTTCTGATTTTTGCACATTGATTTTGTGTCCTGCAACTTTGCTAAAATTGCTTATCAGCTTAAAGAGATCTTTGGCTGAGATGATGGGGTCTTCTAAATATGCAATCATGTCATCTGCAAATAGAGACAAGTTGACTTTCTCTTTTCCTGATTGAATATCTTTTATTTCTTTCTCTTGCCTGATTGCCCTGACCAGAACTTCCAACACTATGTTTAATAGGAGTGGTGAGAGAAGGCATTCTTGTCTTGCACCTGTCTTCAAAGGGTATGCATGCAGTTTTTGTCCATTCAGTATGATATTAGCTTTGGGTTTTTCATAAATAGCTCTTATTATTTTGATATATGTTCCATCAATATGTAGTTTATTGAGAGTTTTTAGTATCAAGGCTGCTGAATTTTGTCAAGAGTATTTTCTGCATCTATTGAGATAATCACGTGATTTTTGTCTTTGGTTCTGTTTATGTGATGGATTACTTTGATTGATTTGTGTATGTTGAACCAGCCTTGCATCCCAGGGATGAAGCTGACTTGATCATGGTGAATAAGCTTTGGGATGTGCTGCTGGATTCAGTTTGCCAGTATTTTATTGAGGATTTTCACATCGATGTTCATCAGGGGCATGGGCCTAGATTTTTTTTTTTTTTTTGTAGTGTCTCTGCCAGGTTTTGGTATAAGGATGATGTTGGCCTCATAAAATGAGTTAGGGAGGAATCTCTCTTCTTCTATTGTTTGGAATAGTTTCAGAAGGATTAGTACCAGCTCATTGTACCTCTGGTAGAATTCAGCTGTTAAATCATCTGGTCATGGACTTTCTTTGATTGGTAGGCTATTAACTGCTGCCTCAATTTCAAATCTTGTTATTGGTCTATTCGAGGATTAGACTTCTTCCTGATTTAGTTTTGGGAGGGTATAAGCATCCAGAAATTTATCCATTTCTTCTAGATTTTCTGTTTTATTTGCATAGAGGTGTTTATAGTATTCTCTGATGGTAGTTTGTGTTTCTGTGGGATCGGTGGTGATATCCCATTTATCATTTTTTATTGCATCTGTTTGATTCTTCTTTCTCTTCTTTTTTATTAGTCTAGATAGTGGTCTATCTATTTGGTTGATATTTTCAAAAAACCAACTCCTGGATTCATCGATTTTTTTGAAGGGTTTTTTGTGTCTCTATCTTCTTTAGTTCTGTTCTCATATTAGTTATTTCTTGTTTTATGCTGGCCTTTGAATTTGCTTGCTCTTGCTTCTTTAGTTCTTTTAATTGTGATCTTAGGGTGTAAATTTTAGTACTTTCCTGCTGTCTCTTGCAGGTATTTAGTGCTATAAATTTCCATCTACATACTGCTTTAAAAGTGTCCCAGAGATTCTGGTACGTTGTGTCTTGGTTCTCCTTGGTTTCAAAGAACATCTTTATTACTGCCATCATTTTGTTATTTATCCAGTAGTCATTCAGGAGGAGGTTGTTCAGTTTCCATGTAGCTGTGTGGTTTTGAGTGAGTTTCTTAATCCTGAGGTCTAATATGATTGCACTGTGTTCTGAGAGACTTTCACGATTTCCCTTCTTTTGCATTTGGTGAGGAGCGTTTTGCTTCTAATTGTGTGGTTAATTTTAGCATAATTGCAATGTGGTGCTGAGAAGAATGTGTATTCTGTTGATTTGGGGTGGAGAATTCTGTAGATGTCTATTATGTCTGCTTGGTCCAGAGCTGAGTTCAAGTCTGCATATCTTTGTTAATTTTCTATCTCATTGATCTGTCTAATATTGACAGTGGGGTGTTAAAGTCTCCCACTATTATTGTGTGGGAGTCTAAGTCTCTTTGTAGGTATCTAAGAACTTGCTTCATAAATCTGGGTGCTCCCATATTGAGTGCATATATATTTATGATAGTTAGCTTTTCTTGTTGCATTGATCCCTTTATCATTATGTAATACCCCTCTTTGTCTCTTTTGAACTTTGTTTATTTAAAGTCTGTTTTGTCAGAAACTAGTATTTGAACACCTACTTTTTTTTTTGCTTTCCATTTGCTTTGTAAATATTCCTCTGTCTTTTTATTTTGAGCCTCTGTGTGTCTTTGCACATGAGATGGGTCTCCTGAATACAGCACATCAGTGAGTCTTGACTCTATCCAATTTGCCAGTCTATGTCTCTTAATTGGGGCATTGAGCTTATTTACATTTATGGTTAATACTGTTATGTGTAAATTTGATCCAGTCATTATGATGTTAACTGATTACTTTGCCTGTTAGTTGATGCAGTTTTTTCATAGTGTTGATGGTCTTTGTAATTTGGTATGTTTTTGCAGTGCCTGGTACCAGTTGTTCTTTTCCATGTTTAGTGCTTCCTTCAGGAGCTCTTGTAAGGCAGGCCTAGTGGTGACAAAATCTCTCAGCATTTGGTTGTCTATAAAGGATTTTACTTCTCCTTCGCTGATGAAGCTTAGTTTGGCTGGATATAAAATTCTGGGCTGAAAATTCTTTTTAAAGAATGTTGAATATTGGCCTTGTGGATATTTCTTATAAATGAAATTATACATGTTATTTTGTGTGTCTTACTTTGTTCATCAAAAATAAAGGTTTTGAGATTTACCTTTGCTATAGCATGTATCCATAGTTTATTCCTTTTATGTTGGATAGTATTGAAGTGTATGGGTTTTCCACACTATGTTTATTTTTTTACCAGTTGATGTATCTACTATTTCTAACTTTGACTACTATTATTTCCATTGGAATAAACATTTGTGTGCAAGACTTTTTTAATTTTAATCATTCTATTAAGTATGAAATGCTATTCTATTGTGGTTTAATTTGTATTTCCCTTAGAACCACATTTTCATATTTTTATTAGCCATTCATATATATTTTGGTATAATGTCTTCAAATTTTTTCCTGTTTTTAATTGGTTTGCCTTTATTATTAAGGCATAAGAGTTCTATTCATATATTGTATATAAGTTTTTTTCAGATACACATTTTACGGTGTTTTCCACCATGATGTGGCATGTCTTCTTATGCCTAATGAGAAGGTGTTTTTGAAGTGCTAAAATTTTGAATTTTGATGAGATCCAATTTATTCTTTTTCTCTATGGACTATGTTTTTATGTCTTAACTAAGAAATATCTGCCTAACCAAGACATTAAATATTTTATCCTATAGATAAAAGTATTAGAGTTTTCAATCCTTTGTTTAGGATCCTGGGCAATATAGCAAGGCCTCATCTATACTAAAACTAATTTAAAAATTTAGGCATGTGTGGTTGTATGTGCCTGTATTCTCAGTTACTTGGAAGGCTTAGCGGGGGATCACTTGAGCCCAGGTGTTTGAGGCTTTAGTGAGCTATGACTATGCCACTGCATTCCAACCTGGGCAGCTGAGCAAGACCCTGTCTCAAAAAAAAAAAGAATACTTATATTAGGCCTATAATGCATTTTGAGTTAATTTTTGTGTATTGTGAGAGTTAAGAGCCTTGGCTTAGCTTTCTGCATATGGATATCCCTATGCCCCAAACAGCTTGTTAAAAAGGTTATTCTTTCCTTAATGAATTGCACTGGTACCCTTATCATAAAATCACTTGACTGTTGTAAAAATAGGCCAAGAATGGTCCCTCTATATTGGCCCCCATGTTGTTTACTCCTTCACAGCAGGCTGTTAGGTCAAAGCCTGTCTGTACCTAATTCAAATTATTACACATCCAAAATGTTTCAAATGTAGCCAAAAAAGCATATTATTGCCCCTTCTATCCCCTGCTGTTCACTCCACAGAACTGCACCCGACTTTGGTAGCCTTAAATAACACAAACTATGTAAATATAAATGATCTGAAATCCCTGCTGCCCTTGGAACTTTCTGACCCAGAGACTCCTCACTTTGCAGCTGAGCAACACTGCTTAAAGGCATAAGCTACCTCTCTGACTCACCTGTCTCCTGGAAATTTCTTCACCCACTTTACCTTCTGAATTGAGACCTCATGATGCTTTTCACAGGTCCTGTGGTGAAGGATTTACAACCCTCTTGAAGCACCATCCAATAGAGTTTGTTGTGCAATGGTACCGTTTTGTTGTTTTGTTTTCCTTGGTCAGCCCCAATATCTTCAAACTTACAACTGTAAATGAAAGAATTTATTTCTAGAATTTCAACTCAGTTTAATTAATCTGTAATGTCTAGCCTTATGAAAGTACCATACCATCTTGATCATCACAGTTTGATAGTTTTTTTTTTAATTGGAAAGTGAAAGCCCT
Source organism: Callithrix jacchus (assembly GCF_049354715.1). Taxonomy (NCBI): domain Eukaryota; kingdom Metazoa; phylum Chordata; class Mammalia; order Primates; family Cebidae; genus Callithrix; species Callithrix jacchus. The sequence continues at coordinate 70,644,355 of NC_133524.1, forward strand.
CCATCATTTTTCTTCTTTTTTTCAAAATAGTTTTGGCTAGTCTGATTTCCTTGCATTTCCATATAAATTTTATAATCAGATTGTCAATTTCTGCAAAGAAAACACTTTCTTGCATTTTATAAGCAAATATATTAAATCAGTAGATCAATTTGGGGGAAATTGGAATTTTAACAGTATCAAATCTTCCAAAACATAAACAAATTATTTTCATTTACTTTTCTTTAATTTCTCAAAGGCTTATTTCACTTAGCATAATGTCCTTTAGTTTCATTCTTACTGTTGCAAATGACAAACTTTCATTATTTGCTATGGCTGAATAATAATATTCTATTGTGTATAAGTATCACATCTTTTTTTTTCACCTTTTGACTAACATTTAGATTGCTTCCATATCTTGGCTAATACTGCAATGAACATGATTGTACAGATACCTCTTTAAGATCCTGCTTTCTACTTTTTGTTTGTTTATTTTGCAAAGGGATATGTTTAATAGAATCTTCAGGCCTATTTCCCATCTCCCTACACTGCCTCTCCCTTTCCCTGCAGACTTATCCAAGCTTTCATTTCACAAATAAGCAACAGATGAAATATCGTACAAGATACAGCACAGTTGATATTGAATAATAGAGTGTTTACTCTCATTTTGGAAATATTAGACATAGGAATTCCCCTGACCCATCCAATAAAGCAAGTTTTATATAAAATTCTTGTGGTTTTTGTAACATTTTCTTATATAAATCTAAATAATTTACATTAAAGTTGTTTTTCTCCAAACATAAATTTGAGTGAAACAGATTTCCAAACTTTGAACTTGTTTCTTCACTAAAATATAAATGCCATCCAATATTAAGGGTAAATGTCTTTTGACCACTATAGATTACTGAAGTCTGCATTGCACTATAGAGAAGGCACTTGTGTTTTCTGAGGTCTCCAGCAAGTATCTAGTGCATACTCATAGTATCACTGCCCTCCAGATCCCATGCCAAAGCCTGTATAAACTAAAGATAAAACCCTAAGCCCCCCATCAATAGAATGGACCCTCTTCTGGCCAGGGTGACCCCAGAAAAACCTTAAAATTTTAGTCACATTACTAGATGGGAAGTTAAACATGCCTCATTATATTCTCTCCCTTTTGTGGTTCAGACACGCAGCTGACCCTCATTAATGTTAAAATAGAGATCATAAGACTAACAGAACAGACTCTTTGTAATAATAAGATACCAAATTATAAACAAGACCTAAGGCCATGCCAGGCAATAGTTAAGTTGTGCAACTCATACACTTAAAGAATAAACTATGTTCTAACTGCCGCAAGTACTGGACAGCTTTTTTTTCCCTCTAGCAGCTAAATAACACCGACCTTGAGATAAGCAATGTTAAAGTAATTACAGCTTAACAACTATCAAATATTGACTAACTGATTCCCACCTACCTCCAATACATCAAGCCATAACTACCACTTTGATTGGAGAAGAGACTGATTTCAGTAACTTTCTCTAGTTAAGAAGACCTTTGACCATGGACTGGTTCTGAGCAGTTTACAGAGGCTTCTGAGCAGTTTACTTGAGTACTTCTGTGTCCCGAAATGAATGTTTGATGTTTAGGGCCTAATTGTAATACACTTAAATGTTAAGTCTCCACCCCAAAGTGAATGTAGGTCATGTGTTATATGCATGCTTGTTAAATACACGTACATTAAGATGACCTTTCTCAATATTTATAGATTCTCCTGTAACCTGTTAAATATGTGTGTTTAGCCAATCCATTAAGCAAAAAGCTCCTATCTAAATCCCTCCTTCTTCAAAATACCTGTCTCTGGTCTTTGCCAGAGGCTGTGCTTTCCAGCTTGCTGAATGGTCACCTTGAAGACTGCAATTCTTTATAAGTCTCTGTTTCTAAATTTATAGATCTTGTGATTTTTTTTTTTTTGAGATGGAGTTTCGCTCTTGTTACCCAGGCTGGAGTGCAATGGTGCGATCTCAGCTTACTGCAACCTCCGCCTCCTGGGTTCAGGCAATTGTCCTGCCTCAGCCTCCCAAGCAGCTGGGATTACAGGCATGTGCCACCATGCCCAGCTAATTTTTTTCGTCTTTAGTAGAGATCGGGTTTCACCATGTTGACCAGGATGGTCTCGATCTCTTGACCTCGTGATCCACCCACCTCAGCCTCCCAAAGTGTTGGGATTACAGGCTTGAGCCACCGCACCCTGTTAACACCTCCAAGTTCCCAGTCACTGAAGCAGCTGGGGGAAAATGTTGAGTAAACCTGATTCTAAATTTGTGGAAATAAAAAAAAAGCATGAATCAGTTTTTAATTTAGAATCAAACTACCAAAAAGATTCTGTGTTTATTTATGAAGACTTAAACCTGCTTTATCCTTTCATAAACTATAATATAAAGGGTTCCTGTTTAATGACAAACTTCAAAAGCACTGAAAATAGTTTGTGTCAATGGACAAAAAGAGTCAGTCTCTCTAGGCAGGGCCTTAAAGATCACCACCTGGTTTTCCTGTTGCTGGGCCAGAAGTGCCTTCCTGTTGACCTCCACCTTTTCTAGACACTTGGTCAGGTGGCTGTGGGTCAATTCCATCTCCTTAAACTTGTCTAGTGCTGCTTATAAACTCTCATTGTACTTTTTCCTTTTCTATTTTAAGTACACCTGAACTCTTACTAATTTACCTATTGGCATTTCTCTGCATTTTGATGAACTGCAACCTACCAGGTCACCTGCTGTACCATCATCCCTGGAGAACTCCTGCTATTCTTTCTCTTACTGCAACTCCAGTTTCCTAAGCTCTGATGGTAACTCTTTCTTTTCTCCAGCAAATTTTTTTAGCTTTATGTGGCCCCTTTCCTGCTGACCCCAAGACCTGAGCAGCTTCCTGAGACACAACAGTGATGGCTTAAACCACTGATTCACAATTGACATCACAAGTGCCATTGGGGATTATAACTAAGCCATGTTTACAGTAAGTTTATCTCTTTGTCAAAAGGCTTAAGTTTATCCATTGTATGCTGCAGTGTAGTATACATATGTTTTTGTCTTTCTAACTTATTTGAACATTCTTCATTATCTCTATAAAATTCCACCATCTATTCCTTCTGTTCTTCAATAACAAACTTGAGGGTATCTATCTGGTAGACCAAATTGTTCTTTCTGTATAACTATGCACTGGAAACCATGGCTTTCTTATATTTCTCTTTCACTTTAGACAAAGACAAGTCACTCAGTTAGGTGTATAGATCTATTAAGCTGCTGGTGTCTCCACTTATCTGGATCAATTTCCACTTAGAGCATTGGTTGCAGAGGCAGAATTTCAAGATAGAGGCCTTGCATAATTTTTAGCATACTGTTTGTCGGATTTTTTATCCAACTCTTTTTATTGTTTCAGTTTGCTCATGTGTCTATCTCTTGCTTTTATCCAGGCAACTCATTTTACTGTCAGACTTGCCTCTGTCTTTTTCGCATGTTACTTAAAGCTTCATCTTCTGCAGAAAATCAGGCTTTCACAAATATTTTCCTTCCAGAACCACAAGTTCCTATCTTGTTTTCTTTTCTTTTTCTTTTTTAAGTCTTCTGTTGAAATATTAAATATATAATTAAACTAGGCTCTAGGCATTGTTAAATAAGTATCTGTATGTTCCCAATTAATTGATTTCTCCAAATAACTAGTCTTAATACAACTTTGGAGGTTTAGTTTTCCCCCTAGGGTATGCATTTATAATTTGTAACTAGATACTGAGTATTAAAGGAAAATAGCATTTTTCTCCAAATTTGTATTAGAGCTATGTTTACAATTTTTAACAAAACCATGAATAGGTCAACAATATATAAATGATTAAGGTACCATGGTTATGAAAAATTATACAGTAGTGCTTTATTATGTAGACATTCTGGATTAGAATATTACTGAGATAATACATCTTTTTATTACCTTACTTTATTGATGAGAACTCTAGGACCTCTTTCCCATCTTGCTTTTTCAATAGCTTTTTAACTCTGAAAGTAATTTCACTCTGCTTTCTCTATGACCCTGAACATTGGCTGTGATTGAGATGGGGCCACGGAAGTGTCAGCTTGTAACATGACTCACTTGCAGAAGCAGGGGCAAAGGTAAGAAAATAAGGGCAAGGGGCCAGGGGCAAGGCCAGGGGCCAAGTGTATGTGAGTAAATTTAGTCCCCTCCAGGTGGGATGGGCTAGAACTGGCAGCTGCTGACAACACAGATACATGAACTTTTAGAGAATTCAAAATAGCTGTGTTGAGGAAACACCAAGGAAATTTAAGATAAGGCAGAAAAGAAATTCAGAATTCTACCAGACAAATTTAGTAAAATGACTGAAATAATTAAAAAGAATTAAGCAGAAATTGTGGGAGTGAAAATGCTGGTACACTGAAGAATGCATTACAGTTCTTTAATAGCTCAATGGATGAAGGAGAAGAAAAAGCTAGTGAGCTTGAAGAAGACTATTTGAAAATACACAGCCAGAGGAGACAAAAGAAAAAAAAATTAAAAATGAAGTGTGTCTTTAGAATATAGAAAATAGACTTATGAAGGCAGATTTAACTTACTGGCCTTAAAAAGGAGATAGAGAAAGAGATAGGGGTACAAAGTGTATTCCAAATAATAATATTAAAGAAATTTCCAAGCCTGGAGAAAGGTGTCAATATGCAAATTCAGGAAGGTTATAGAACACCATGCAGATTTAACCCAAAGAAGAGTACCTCAAGACATTTAATAATTAAACTTCCAAAAGTCAAGGATAAGGAAAAGATCCTAAAAGCAGCAAAAGGAAAGAGGCCAATAACATACAATGGCAGTCTGACATCAGAAACTTCAAAGGCTAGGAGAAAATGGTATGATATACTTAAAGTGCAAGAAAAAAAATAAAAATCTCTTACCCTAGAAGAGTATATCCAATAAAAATATCCTTCAAACATGAAAGAGAAATAAGGACTTTTCCAGAAATATAAAAACTGAGGAATTTTATCAATACCAGACTCATTCTACTAGAAATACCATTTGACCCAGCAATCCCATTATTGGGTATATACCCAAAGATTTATAAATCATTCTAATATTAAAACACATGCACACATATGTTTATTGTGGCACTGTTCACAGTAGCAAAGACTTGGAACCAACCCAAATGCCCATCAGTGATAGACTGAATAAAGAAGCTGTGGCACATATACCATAGAATACTATGAAGCATAGAATACTATGAAGCTTAGAATACATACACCATAGAATACTATGCAGCCATAAAAAGGATGAGTTCTTGTTCTTTGCAAAAACATAAATGAAACTGGAAACCATCATTCTCAGCAAACTAACATAAGTACAGAAACCCAAACATCGCATGTTCTCACTTAAAAGTGGGAGTTGAACAATGAAAACACATGGACACAGGGAGGAGAAGAGTACACACTGGGGCCTGTAAGAGGGTGGGAGGGAGCTGAGAGAGGGATGGCATTAGGAGAAATATCTAACATAGATGATAGGTTAATGGGTGCAGCAAACCACCATGGCACATGTATACCTATGTATCAAACCTGCACATTCTGCACATGTACCCCAGAACTTAAAGCATAATAAAAAAAAAAACTTTTTAAAATGCTAAAGGGAGTACTTCAGTTAGAAAAAAAGAACATGAATTAACAACAAGAAATTATGATTGTACAAAACTCATAGATAACAGCAAGTGTACAGAAACACAAATAATGTTATAACAACATAACTGTGGGGTCTAAACTACTCAAGTAGAAAAACCAAATAATAAGTGAATGAAAATAATAAATAAAACTTTTTACAACATACAACATATGTTGTAATATATAAAACAATGACATATAAAAAACTAAAAAGCTGGAAAATGAAATAAAAATGTAGAATTTTATGTTTTCTTTTTGCTTGTATGTTGGTTTATTTATACCAACAGTGTTATTATCCACTTAAAATAGTGGGAAACAAAATAGTATTTACAAGCCTCATGGTAACATCATATATATAATAAAAAATAAAAAACAAAAAAGTAAGTCATATTACTACATGGAATTACTTTCAATAAAGAAAAGAAGGAATAAAAGAAGGAAAAGAAGGCTGGAAAACATATAACAAAATAGTAGGAAGGAGTAAGTTCTTACTTATCAGTAATAACATTGACTATAAATAGACTAAATTTTTAAATCAAAAGACAAAGTGTAGTGGAATGGATTAAAAAAAACAAAACCCAATGATTTGTTGTCAACAAAAACACTTTATACCTATAAAGACACACATAGACTGAAAGTAAAGGGATAAAAAACAATCCTCCATGTCAATAGAAAACAAAATAGAAGAGGAGTAGTTACATGAGAGAAAAAATATTTTAAAACAAAAACCATAAGAAGAGACAGAGTAGTCACCTTCTAATGATAAATGGCAAGAGGACATAACAATTTAAAATATATATGCACCCAACACCAGAACAACCATACATATGAAGCAAATATTAGAGCTAAAGAGACAGATTCTAATACAATAATAGCTGAAGAGTTTAACAACCCAATTTCTGCATCAGACAGATATTTCAGATGAAAGTCGGCAAAGAAACATCAAGCCAAATACAAATTTCAGACCAAATTGACTTGATAGATATTTGCAGAACATTTTATTAAATGTCTACAGAATAGACATTATTTTCCATAGCACACGGATGATTCTGAAGAATAGATTATATGTTAGGTTACAAAATGAGACTTTAAACATTGAAAAAATTCGAAATAATATCAAGCATCTTCTCTGACCACAATGAAAACTACAAATCAATAATGAGAAATTTTGGAAACTATACAAACATGTGGCAATTAAACAATATGCCTCTGAATGACCAAAGATAAGGTCAATGAAAAGAAATAAGAATAAAATTGAAAATTTTCATCAAACAAATGATAATGGAAACACATCATACCCAAACCTATGAAATACAGCAAAAGCAGTATGAAGAGGACAATTTATACCAATATGTGCCTAAATCAAGAAGAAGAGAAATTTGAAATAAACAATATAATGATGCATCTTAAAGAAATAGGGAAGCAAGTACAAACAAAACCCAACATTAGTAGAAGAAAATAAATAATAAATATTAGAGCAGAAATTAAAAATACAAAAGATCAGTGAAACAAAATGTTGGTTTTCTAAAAATTTCAATAAAATTGACAAAACTTTAACCAAACTAAGAATATATAGGATCCAAATAAATAAAAGCAGAAATGAAAATGGAGACATTATATTTGATATTGTAGGAATTCAAATGATTATTAATGACTATACTGTGCAAATATATCCCAATAAGTTGAAAACTCTAGACTAAAAATCTAGACTAAATGTACAAATTTCTAGGCACCTCCAACTTACCAAGATTGAATTATAGAGAAATCTAAAGTCTGAACAGACCAAAAACGTGTAACTAAATTGAGCTCTTATGAAAATTCTACCAGCAAAGAAGAGCTCGGAACCTGACAACTTCACCTTCACTGCTGAATTCTACCGAATATTTGAAGAATTAATACCAATCTTACTCAAACTATTCTGAAAAATAGAAGAATACGTATTACCTTGATACAAAAATCAGACAAAGTCACATCCAAGAAACAAAATTACAGGTCAGCCAATATTTCTGATAAATATTAATGCAAAAATCCTCAAAAAAATATTAGCAAACCAAATTCAACAACACATTAAAAAGTTCATTCATCATTAGTAAATGGGATTTAATGCAGGAATGCAATGATTTTTCAACATACATGAATCAATAAATGTGATACATTATATAAACATAATGAAGGACAAAAGCCCTGTAATTATTTTAATGAATTTTGAGAAAGCATTTGATAAAATTCAATATCCCTTCTTGACAAAACTCTGAAAAACTGAGTATAGAAGGAACATGCCTCAACATAATAAAAGCCACATGTGACAAATCAACAGCTAGCATTATACTGAATGCAGAAAAACTAAAAGCCTTTTATCTAAATTGCAGAACATGACAAGGATGACCACTGTCACCACTGTTATTCAAGATAGTCCTGGGAGTCTTTGCTAAAAAAAGTAGACAAGAGAAAGAAATACAGGTCATCCAAATTGAAAAAGAAGTCAATTATTTTTGTTTGCAGATGATCCAATCTTATATTCAGAGAAATCTAAATATTTCACTGAAAAACTCTGGAACAAATGAATACACTCAGTAAGGTTGCAAGATACAAAATCAACATACAAAAATCAGTAGCATTTTTATATGCCAACAGTTAAAAAAATCTGAAACAGAAACCAAGAAAGCAATCCCATTTACAATAGTTACAAAAATAAGGTATGTAGGAATCAACTGATCCAAAGAAGTAAAAGATCTCTGCAGTAAAAACTATAAAACACAGATGAAAGAAATCAAAGAGGACACCAAAAAATAGAAAGATATTTTATGTTCACAGATAGAAGAATCAATATTTTTAAATGTCCATAAAACCCAAAGCATTAAATCTATATATTTAATGCAATACCTATCAAAATACTTATGACGTTCTTCACAGAAATAGAAAAAGCAACCCTACAATTTTTATCAAACCATGAAGACCCAGAATAGCTAAAGCTATACTAATGAAAAAGTGCAAAATTTGAGGAATTGCATTATCTTACTTCAAATCATACTACAGCACTTTAGTAATCATAATGGCATGGTACTTGATTTGGTTTGGCTGTGTCTCCACCAAAATCTCATCTTGAATTGTAACTCCCAAAATTCCCACATGTTTGGGAGGGACCCGGTGGGGAGTAACTGAATCATGGGGTGTGGACTTTTCCCCTGCTATTCTCATGATGGTGAATAAGTAATACAAGATGTGATGGTTTTATAAAGGGAAATTTCCCTGCACAAGTTCTCTCCTCTTGTCTCCTGCAATGTGAGACATGCCTTTCACCTTCTGCCATGGTTGTGAGGCCTACCCCACCATGTGGAACTATGAGTCCATTAAACCTCTTTCTTTTATAAATTGCCCAGTCTCAGATATGTCTTCATCAGCAGAATGAAAACAGACTAATACAGTAAATTGATACCAGGAGTGAGGTGCTGCTGAAAAAATACCTGAAAATGTGGAAGCAACTTTGGAACTGGGTAATAGAGAGTCTGGAACAGTTAGGAGGTCTCAGAAGAAGAAAGAAATATGTGTGGAAGTTTGGAACTCCCTAGACATTTGCTGAGTGTCTTTGACCAAAATTCTGATAATAATATGGACAATGAAATTCAGGCTGAGGTGATCTCAGATAGAGATGAGAAAATTGTGGGGAAGTGAAGCAAAGGTGACTCTTGTTATATTTTAACAAAGAGATTGGCAGCATTTTGCTTCTGTCTTAGAGATTTGTGAAACTTTGAACTTGAGAGAGATGATTTAGGGTATCTGGCAGAAGAAATTTCTAAGCAGCAAAGCATTAAAGAGGTGACATGGGTGCTGTTAAAGGCATTCAGTTTTAAAAGAGCAACAGAGGAAAAAGTTTGAAAAATTTGCAGGCTGACAATGTGATAGAAAAGGAAATCTCCTTGCACCTAAAGTAAAATAAATATGTTTTTTAAAATTTTTTAAAAAGGAAAGGAAATCTCATTTGTTGAGGGCAAATTCAAGCCAGCTGCAGAAATTTGCATAAATAATGAGGAGCCAAATGCTAATCACCAGGACAATGGGGAAAATGTCTCCAATGTATGTCAGAAACCTTTGCAGCATTCCCTCCCATTACAGACCTGAGGGCCTAGGAGGAAAAACATGGTTTTATGGGCCAGACCCAGGGTTGCTCTGCTGTTATCAGTCTAGGGCCTTGGTGGCCTGTATCCCAGCTGCTCCAGCCATGACTAAAAGGGACCAAGGTACAGCTCAGGCCATGGATTCAGAGAGTGCAAGTTCCAAGCCTTAACAGCTTCCACATGGTGTTGAGCTTGTGGGTGATCACAAGTTAAGAACTGAAGTTTGGAAACTTCTGCCTAGGTTTCAGAGGATGTATGGAAGTGCCTGGATATTCAGGCAGAAGTGTACTGCAGGGGCAGGGTACTCATGGAAAAACTCTGCTAGGGCAGTGTAGAAGGGAAATTTGATATGGGCACTCCCATGCAGAGACCCTACTTGGGCATTGCTGCATGCAGTTGTGATAAGAGGGTCACCATTCTCCAGATTTAAGAATGGTAGATCCACCAACAGCTTGCACTGTGTGCCTTGAAAAGCCACAGACACTCAATGCCAGCCTGTGAAAGCAGCTTGGAGGGATGCTGTACCTTACAAAACCAGCAAAGTGAAGAGACAATCCACAGAATGTAAGACAATATTTGCCAACTACCCATCTGACAAGGGATTAATAAGTAGAATAATAGAAATATTTTAAACAACTCTGTAGAAAAAGCACCTAATAATCTGGTTTAAAAACAGGCAAAATATTTGCATAGACATTTCTCAAAAAAAGACAAACAAATGAAAAACAGGCATATAGGAAGCTATTCAACATCATTGATCATCAAACAAATGCTCGTGAGGTTGTGGAGAAAAGGAAACCTGTATATACTGCCTTATTTACCTGTTGGTGGGAATGTAAGTATTATCATAATGAAAAACAGTTTGAAGGTTACTCAAATACTAAAAATAGAGCTAGCATATGATCTAGAAATCCCACACCTAAGTGTGTACCCCAAAATAAGATCAACATTTCAAAGAGATATTTGCACTCTCATGTTTATCGCAACATTATTCACAATAGCCAAGGTTTGAAAGCAACTTAAGTGTCTATCAATAAATGAATGGATAAAGAAAATATTATACAAAGTGGAGCAGTATTCAGCCATAAAAAGAATGAGATCCTGTCATTTGCAACAACATGAACGATACTGGGATTCATTCTGCTAAGTAAAATAAACCAGGAACAGAAAGATAAATACATGTTTTCACTTATCTGTGGGAGCTAATAATCAAATCAATTTAACTCATGGAAATAGAAAATAAAGGTATGTTTAACAGAAGCTGGGAAGGGTAGTGGGAGGCCACGGGTAGGTGGTAATGGTTAATGACCACAAAATAAAACAGTAAGAAAGAATAAATAAGACATATTATTTGATAGCACAACAGTGTGATTTTAGTCAGTAATAATTTTATTGTCCCTTTAAAAATATCTAAAATAGTATAATTGTATTGTTTGTAACACAAAGGATAAATGTTTGAAGCCCAATATTAAATGTTTAATTTTTCAGGATGTGATTATTACACACTGTATGCCTGTACCAAAATATCTCATGTAGCTCATAAATATATACACCAGCCACAGCTTACCTGATGAGAGTGGTACTTGCTTCTCTCTCATGCCTCAATCCTCACAGGGTTCTCTTACCCATCTCAACCGTGGCAGTCACGGTTGAGATGGGTAAGAAATGTCTATGCAAATATTTTGCCTGTTTTTAAACCAGATTATTATTTGGTATTTGGTCATTTATGGCCAACTTCATTTAGTCTGTAACACGGCCCCAGGCCAAGGGAGACACTACCAAGCTTAATTCCAAGCCTCTCTGGCAACTCTCTTTCTGCTCAGGTCCCAAGAGGGGGTACCCAATTCCTTCACCAGTGGCTGTAGCCCACACTATATTTATTTCTCAGTTCTGATTGTGGGATCTATCCCCTTCACTACTCAAGCCCTAACTTCTTAATCCCAAGTCCAAGTCTCCAATGCCAGACTAGTGCCGCCACTAGATTTCTAGAGCATGACCAGCTTGTTCAGAGCCCAGAGTCAACAATTGCATCTTTCAGTAGTTGGCCTTGGTCTGAGGAAGAGTGTAGAACATTACATGGAGCAGTTTGTTCTCACAGTCTCCTGGCCACTCTTTAAGTTAATTTAGAAATCGGAAAGGTCAACGTACTCTTCAGCAGCCTGAATTGTACAATTCCTAAGTAGAAAAGTGGACTACAGAAAAGAACTCAGGTGCCCTCTCCATATTGTAAATTTACTCCTAGTTTTCAGCCAGTCCTAGCCACAGGGGCTGCCCATTTTCCTTCTCCTTCCAAAATTTGGGCTTTAATTTTTTATATCTCTTGAGTCTCCCACATTCCCTTTTGGATAATACATTTGAAATATAATCATCTACACATTCTTCGGTTCTTATAAGTCAATGAGATATGCTGAAAATGCTTCTGGTCAGCCACATTGGAAGAAAAGATGGAATTTTAAATTTCAGTTCCTGAAATGTCTAACTCTAGAAAATCTTTTTGATTCTTTTAAAGTAATATCTATATATTTTATATTTTATATTTAGTAAGACATTTCATTTTATTTTTTTATTAAACTTTTTTTAGTTTTTAAACATATGTACGTGGCTGATTTTAAATTTGACTACTATCTTTAATATCTGGATTCCATTGGAAACATTTTCTGTTGACTGAATATTTTACTGTATATTTGACATACTTTTATATGCATGTCTCTTAATTTTTTGTTGAAAAGTGAACATTGAGATTAATATATTTTAACAACTCTGGTATTGAATCCATTCTACCAGAGAATTTATTGTTATTTTATTTTTATTCTTTTTTTTTAACACTACTTGTTTAGTGATTTTCCTGAACAATTCTGTGGATACTGCATTTTTGCAGTGCATAGCCACTGAGTTCTTTATTAGCTGTTTTTAAATAACTGAAGAATGGATTTATAGATATCAGCCCTATTTTAGTGTAATTTAGTGGTCAATCAATAATTAGTGTAATATTAGTTATTGACTAATAATTAGTCAATAACAGTTTCCATGGTATGAGATACTTCCCACTCTTTACCAAAGTTATCCTTATTTGAAGGGATGCCTTCAAATTTTAGATAGTTTGCTTGTTAGCCTGAGCTTTCACTTCCTATTTATGCAGGTCTTCAAGGTCAATCGAGGTAAATTACTTGCGCCCTCTCTTTTCCCAGGTTTTTACGTATTTATTTATTTATTTTTGAGACAGTCTTCCTCTGTCTCCCAGGCTGGAGAGCAATGATACCATCTCAGCTCACTGCAACCTCCTCTGCTTGGGTTCAAGCGATTCTCCTGCCTCAGCGTCTTGAGTAGCAGAGATTACAGGTGCCTGACACCATGCCTGGCTAATTTTTGTATTTTTAGTATAGGCAGGGTTTCACCATGTTGGCCAGGCTGGTCTTGAACTGACCTTGTGGTCTACCTGCCTCAATCTTCCAACATGCTGAGATTACAGGCATGAGCCATCATGCCTGACCTTCCCAGGTTTTTTGTGGGCATACACTGCTCTGTGCATGTGTACAGGCTTTCAAATCTTCAAGATTATGTCAGAGCTTTTTGAAGTTCTCTTTGGTCGTTTACCTCTCTAGGTCTTCAGTGAAAACTTTGGTCCAAACTCTTTTTTGCCTTGTAAATAAAAAAGTATCTGAGACAGGTCTCAATTAATAGAGGCCTATTTTGCCAAGGTTAAACATCGTGACTGGTGACATATCCTCAGGAAATCCTGAGAACATGTGCCCAAGGTGGTTGAATTGCAGCTTTATTTTATACATTTTAAGGAGACAGAAGTTATAGGCAAAGATATAAACTAATCATGTAATTTTCCATTGGTTTGGCCTGGAAAGTAAGACATCTCCAATCAGGAGCTGGTAAAAGGGTAATTCCTGCCTAAAGAGTTGAAATCAAGATTAATTAAGGTAAGAGAGAATTGTGGAAGCTGAGGTTCTTGTCATGTAGATGAAGCCTCCAGGTAGCCACCTTCAGAAAGAATAGTTGTATTTCTTATCAGATCTTAAAAGGTGTCAAATTCTCTGAAAACACCTAGTGAGGGAAGGAGATTCTGTACAGAGTGCAAAATTTTCTGCATATGAAATAGCTTTTAATAGCCATTTAAAAATTTGTCAAAGGAATATATTTTGGGGTAAAATACTTTGATTTTCTTTTTTTTTTTTTTTTTTTTGAGACGGAGTTTCGCTTTTGTTACCCAGGCTGGAGTGCAATGGCACAATCTTGGCTCACTGCAACCTCTGCCTCCTGGGTTCAAGCAATTCTCCTGCCTCAGCCTCCCAAGTAGCTGAGACTACAGGCGTGCACCACCATGCCCAGCTAATTTTTTTATTTTTAGTAGAGACAGGGTTTTACCTTGTTGACCAGGATGGTCTCGATCTCTTGACCTCGTGATCCACCCACCTCGGCCTCCCAAAGTGCTGGGATTATAGGCGTGAGCCACCACGCTTGGCCGGCAATACTTTGATTTTCTTTAGGGTCTGCTATCTGTCATGTGATGCTATACTAGAGTCAGTTTGAAATTTGGTATCTTATTGTTACAAAGCATCTGTTCTATCTCTATTTTAATGTTAATGCTGATGAGTTGTGCCTGAACTCCAAAAAAAGGGAAGCATAATGATGCGTGTCCTACACCCTCCTTCTCTTTATGGTCTGAACTATATTTTCAGGTTTCTTTACATCCCTTTGGCCAAAAAGAGGGTTCACTCAGTTAAGGGGCTTAGAATTTTATTTTGGTTTACAGCCTCAACTGAAATTACAGCCCTATGTATCAGCTGGTTGTTATTGTTTTTTATAATGCCTTGTATATAAGGCATCTTTTTTGGTAGGTGTGTGAGTCAGATTGAATCGTGGCAATGCCCTGGGAGGTTATTTTTCAAAGAGCTCCTATTCAGATATAATCTTAACTATGATCTGAGTATGAGTTTTTAATAGAGCCCCAAAAAACAGCAGTCTTCTCTCTTTTCCAGAAGGCTATTTCTCATCACTACCATGCCACGGAGTGGAGGGGCAGGGGGTCAGAGTGGTGGGATGAGTATAGTTTGAAGGTAAACTGCTACAAATTGAAAAATCAAGTTTAGTCTAAAACTGACCCCTTACATAAGTTTGGCTTAAAGGTTTCTCTGTAAATCAAACTGTGACAAGTGGAGGTGTAAACAGATTGTAGCCTACACTTGGCCAATCATTGAATTTTTGCCAATCATATGATTGGCAAACATAGCCAACTGTTTGAACCATGTTCAAATAAGACAAATGCCAAGGTGCAACTGTTGCAGGACTTTTCCTTAGTTTAGCTAAAGATGGGGTCCTTGTGCATCTCACGGCCATGAAAATGTAGGCTTGCAGACAGTTTGAAGGGTGGGTGAATCAGGGTTTTATTGGGTGAAAAGGAAGAAAAGGGAGAAACAGGGACTTTTGCTAGGCCAGAGTTTTGCCCACAGCTCCCTGCTTGGCTGTTTGAAACCTAGATTTCACACAGGAAGATGATGGGCCAGGGGTATGTGAGGGAGTTAGGAAAGAGCATTCTATTTTGCTCTTACATCCTTGCATCCATGAGTCTCAGTGACCTTGGCAGGTATGCCATAGGTACCAAAGGGGCTTGCACCCACGAAGCAGGAGGATCTGAGGGGGGCATCATTTACTCTTATTCACATACAACCTATCTCTCTTGCTTTCAGTAGCCTTGGAGCTCCCTAGACTTCATTTATTCCATAGATACTAACATAGCCTTTATCCATGAAACAGGAAGGTTGGGTTTGGCTTAATTGGTAGGAATCGGAGGTTTTCCAACATGGCACAGTAGGAACAACTCAGGATTGCAGCTCTCAGTGAAGGCGCAGAGGGTGAGTCCTAGCTGCATTTCCAAAAGGATCTTTGTTGCCCACAGAACAAGGAAATTCCCAGGTGTAGGAGAGACACAGGAAGCCAGCACAGCCCTCCTGGCTAGCGTGAACCATTTTGGCTGGCACTGCAGCACAGCGGCACCCCACAAAAAACACACTGATCTGAGTGCCCTGTTAAACCAGCAATGTGATATTTGGGAAGGCAGATTAGCATATCCATCTGATTAAACAAGACTTAGACAGTGAGCTAGACAAGGACATTTGAGCTGGTCCAGTGGGCCACTGCATGAGAAATCACACAGATCCCAGTGCCCTATCAGCAGGCAACTAAAACACCTGGAAGAGAGTCAACCGTGCAACTTAAAAAAAAAAAAGAGGGAGAAAGGGCTCTGAGGCAGGGAGCCAGGTGATCAGGCTTGGCAGGTCCCACCCCCACAGGGACAAACAAAACGGCGATTGGAAACACTCAGGGTTGAGAGTTTCACCGTGGGCACAGCTGAATCCAGGATGGTGCAGCTCCGTGGGGGAGGGGCGTCCTCCACTACCAAGGCATTCTGCCCCTACTGAGGTACACGCCCATTGCTGATGCAGCCTGCCATTGCCAAGGCAAGCCGCCACAACAGAGAGACTCCGCCAACAGGGCGGAGCCCACAACAGCAGGGCAGAGCCCATGAGAAACAGGGTGGAGCCTAGGATGGCAGGGCGGAGTCCATAGCAGCAGGGCAAAGCCCACAAAAGCAGGGCGAAGCCCACAGCAGCAGGGACTGAAGTGGACCTCAGCAGTCATACAGCAGAGGGGCTAGACTGTTAGAAGGAAAACTAAGTAAAAGAAATACTTCAGCATCAACAATCTGGGCGTACACTCAGAGACTCAATCAAAAAGCCAGCAAGTACTCAGACGACAGGTGGATAAATCCACAAAGATGGGAAGAAACTATCACAAAAAGGAGGAAAACACCCGAAACCACAACACCTCACCTCCTACATAGGACCAAAACTCCTCACCAGCAAGTGAACAAAGCTGGACGGAGAATGAGTGTGACGAAATGACGAACATGTTATAAATCAATGCAAAGAAACTAAGAATCTTGAAAAAAGATTTGAAAAAAGATTCGAGGAAATGATAGCAAGAACGGACAACTTAGAGAGGAATATGAAAGAATTGAAGGAGCTAAAAAACATAACATGAGAACTTCACGAAGCACGCACAAGTTTCAACAGCCGAACTGACCAAGCAGAAGAAAGAATATCAGAAGTCGAAGATCAACTCAATGAAATTAAATGAGAAACCAAGATTAGAGAAAAAAGTGCAAAAAGGAATGAGCAAAGTCTCCAAGAAATATGGGACTATGTGAAGAGACCTAACCTACGTTTGATAGGTGTAACAGAATGTGATGAAGAGAATGAATCCAAGCTGGAAAATACTCTTCAGGACCTCATCCAGGAAAATTTCCCCAACCTACCAAGGCAGGCCAAGATTCAAGTCCAGGAAATAAAGAGAACACCACAAAGATATTCCACAAAAAGAGCAACCCCAAGGCACATAATTGTCAGATACACCAGGGTTGAAATAAAGGAGAAAATGCTAAGGGCAGCCAGAGAAAAAGGTCGGGTCACCCACAAAGGGAAGCCCATCAGACTCACAGCAGATTTCTCAGCAGAAACCCTACAAGACATAAGAGAGTGGGGGCCAATATTCAACATCCTTAAAGAAAAGAACTGTCAACCCAGAATTTCATATCCAGCCAAACTGAGCTTCATAAGTGAAGGAAAAATAGAATCCTTTGTAAACAAGCAAGTACTCAGAGATTTTATCACCACCAGGCCTGCTTTAAAAGAGCTCCTGAAAGAGGCACTATGCATAGAAAGGAAAACCCAGTACCAGCCATTCTAAAAGCAGACCAAATGCTAAAGAGCATCAACGAAAAGAAGAATCTGCATCAACTAATGGGCTAAACAGCCAGCTAGCATCAAAATGGCAGTATCAAATTCACACATAACAATATTAACCCTAAATGTAAATGGGCAAAATGCACCAATCAAAAGACACAGACTGGCAAATTAGATAAAAAGCCAAAACCCATCAGTGTGCTGTATCCAGGAAACCCACCTCACATGAAAGGATACACAAAGGCTCAAAATAAAGGGATGGAGGAAGATTTATCAAGCAAATGGACAGAAAAAAAAGCAGGAGTTGCAATTCTCATCTCTGATAAAATAGACTTTTAAACAATAAAGAAAAAAAGAGACAAAGAAGGTCATTACATCATGGTAAAAGGATTGATACAACAAGAAGAGCTAACAATCCTAAATATATATGGACCCAATACAGAAGCACCCAGATATATAAGGCAAGTTCTTAATGACTTATAAAGAGACTTAGACTCCCACACAGTAATAGTGGGAGACTTTAACGCTCCACTGTCAATATTAGACAGATCAACCAGACAGAAAATCAACAAGGATATCCAGGGCTTGAACTCAGACCTGGAACAAGAAAACCTGATAGACATTTACAGAACCCTCCACCCCAAAAATACAGATTATACATTCTTCTCAGCACCACATCACACCTACTCTAAAATTGACCACATAATTGAAAGTAAAGCACTCCTCAGCAAATGCAAAACAACTGAAATCATAACGAACAGTCTCTCAGACCATAGTGCAACCAAGTTAGAACTCAGAATTCAGAAACTAACTCAGAACTGCACAGCATCATGGAAACTGAACAACTGGCTCTTGAATGTTGATTGGATAAACAAAGAAATGAAGGCAGAAATAAAGAAGTTCTTGGAAACCAATGAGAACAAACACACAACATACCAGAATCTCTGGGACACATTTAAAGCAGTCTCTAGAGGAAAATATATAGCAATAAGTGCCCACATGAGAAGAGTGGAGAGATCCAAAATTGACACCCTATCATCAAAATTGAAAGAGCTAGAGGAATAAGATCAAAAACAATCAAAACCTAGCAGAAGACAAGAAATAACTAAGATCAGAGCAGAACTGAAGGAGATAGAGACACGAAAAACCCTTCAAAAAATCAACAGATCCAAAACCTGGTTTTTTGAAAAGATCAACAAAATAGACAGACCACTAGCCAGATTGATAAAAAAAAGAAAAGAGAGAACAACCAAATATATGCAATAAAAAACGATAAAGGGGAAATCGCCACAGTTTCCACAGAAGTTCAAACCATCATCAGAGAATATTACAAACAACTCTATGCACATAAACTAGTAAAGCTGGAAGAAATGGATAAATTCCTGGACACCTGTGTCCTCCCAAGCCTAAACCAGGAGGAGGCCGAAACTATGAATAGACCAATAACAAGGTCAGAAGTTGAGGCAGCTATTAAGAGCCTACCACACAAAAAAAGCCCAGGTACAGATGGTTTCACAACCAAATTCTACCAGACACATAAAGAGGAGCTGGTACCATTCGTTCTGAAACTATTCCAAATAATCCAAAAAGAGGGAATCCTTCCCAAGTCATTTTATGAGACCAACATCATCCTGTTACCAAAACCCGGCAGAGACCCAGCAAGAAAACAAAACTTCCGGCCAATATCGATGATGAACATAGATGCAAAAATTTTCAGTAGAATACTGGCAAGCCGATTGCAACAGCACATCAAAATACTTATCGATCATGATCAAGTAGGATTCATCCCGGGGATGCAAGGGTGGTTCAACATACGCAAGTCCATAAACGTAATTCACCACATAACGAGAACCAAAAACAAAAACCACATGATTATCTCAATTGATGCAGAGAAGTCATTTGACAAAATTCAACAGCCTTTTGTGCTAAAAACCCTCAATAAACTCGGTATCGATGGAACGTATCTCAAAGTAATAAAAGCTATTTATGACAAACCAACAGCCAATATCATACTGAATGGACAAAAACTGGAAGCATTCCCTTTGAAATCCAGCACTAGACAACGATGCCCTCTTTCACCACTCCTATTCAATATAGTACTGGAAGTTCTAGCCAGAGCAATCAGGCAAGAAAAAGAAACAAAGGGTATTCAAATAGGAAAGGAGGAAGCCAAATTGTCTCTATTTGCAGACGACATGATAGTATACCTAGAAGACCCCATCGTCTCAGCCCAAAAACTCCTGAAACTGATAAGCAACCACAGTAAAGTCTCAGGATATAAAATCAATGTGCAAAAATCACAAGCATTCCTCTACACCAATAACAGACTTAAAGAAAGCCAAATCAAGAACGAACTGCCATTCACAATTGCTACAAAAAGAAAAAAATACCTAGAAATACAACTTACAAAGAACGTAAGGGACCTTCTCAAGGAAAACTACAAACCACTGCTCAACGAAATAAGAGAGGACACAAACAGATGGAGAACCATGCCATGTTCATGGTTAGGAAGAATCAATATCATGAAAATGGCTGTACTGCCCAAAGTAATTTACAGAATCAATGCTATCTCCATCAAGCTACCATTGACTTTCTTCACAGAACTGGAAAAATCCACCATAAACTTCATATGGAACCAAAAGAGAGCCCACATAGCCAAGTCAATTCTAAGCAAAAAAAAAAACACAGCAGGAGGCATCACAGTACCGGACTTCAAACTATACTACAAGGCTACAGTAATCAAAACAACATGGTACTGGTACCAAAACAGAGATATAGACCAATGGAACAAAACAGAAGCATCGGAGGCAACACAACATATTTACAACCATACAATCTTTGATAAACCTGACAAAAACAAGCAATGGGGAAAGAATTCCCTGTTTAATAAATGGTGTTGGAAAAACTGGCTAGTCTTGTGCAGAAAGCACAAACTGGACCCCTTCCTGACACCTTACACTAAAATTAACTCCAGATGGATTAAAGACTTAAACATAAGACCTGGCACCATAAAAACCCCAGAAGGAAATCTAGGCAAAACTATCCAGGACATAGGAGTAGGCAAGGACTTCATGACCAAAACACCAAAAGCATTGGCAACAAAAGCCATAATAGACAAATGGGACCTAATGAAACTCCACAGCTTCTGCACGTCAAAAGAAATAGTCACTAGAGTGAATCGGCAACCAACAGAATGGGAAAAAATTTTTGCAGTTTACCCATCTGACAAAGGGCTGATATCCAGAATTTACAAAGAACTCAAACAGATTTACAGGAAAAAAACAAGCCCATTCAAAAATGGGCAAGGGATATGAACAGACACTTTACAAAAGAAGACATACATGAGGCCAACAAACATATAAAAAAAATGCTGATCATCACTGGTCATTAGAGAGATGCAAATCAAAACCACATTGAGATACCATCTCACGCCAGTTAGAATGGCAATCATTAAAAAATCTGGAGACAACAGATGCTGGAGAGGATGTGCAGAAATAGAAACACTTTTACACTGCTGGTGGGAGGGTAAATTAGTTCAACCATTGTGTAAGACAGTGTGGCGATTCCTCAAGGCCTTAGAAATAGAAATTCCATTTGACCCAGCAATCCCATTCCTGGGTATATATCCAAAGGACTATAAATCATTCTACTATAAGGACACATGCACATGAATGCTCATTGCAGCACTGTTTACAATAGCAAAGACCTGGACCTAACCCAAATGCCCATCGATGATAGACTGGACTGGGAAAATGTGACACATATACACCATGGAATACTATGCAGCAATCAAAAACGATGAGTTTGCATCCTTTCTAGGGACATGGTCGAATCTGGAGAACATCATCCTCAGCAAACTGACACAGAACAGAAAATGAAATACCACATATTCTCGCTCATTGGCAGGTGAGGAAAAATGAGAACACATGGACACAGGGAAGGGAGTACTACACATCGGGGTCTATTGGGGGGAATGGGGAGGGACAGCAGGGGGAGGAGCTGGGGAGGGATAGCCTGGGGAGAAATGCCAAATGTGGGTGAAGGGCAGGAAGGCAGCAAAACACACTGCCATGTGTGTACCTATGGAACTATTTTGCACATTCTGCACATGTACCCCAAAACCTAAAATGCAATTAAAAAAAAATTGGTCGGAATCAGCCACCCTCACCTGTGCTGTGCCTTTTAACTTCTGTTATTATTTGCCTCTAGATACCTTAGATTCATTCAGTTTTCTTTCCCTGGGCTTTGATTCAAAGCTTGGAATTGCATCTGGGACAAAAATATGTCTCTGGTGGTGGTGGGGTTTCTCATAAACTTTTTATTATAAGCAAAATGCTAAGGTGCAACTGTGGAACTGCATCCTCCTCCAACAAGAGAGAGCAAAGGATATCTTGTGACACAGCGAGATAACTGGCCGTTATACTTATGCATGCTAGAATTTGTGTGCATGTTGCTTGGCTTTGGTTAGCTCCCTTGGTCTTACTTTCCCAAAAGGGAATCTCTGGGTTATTGGCACCCTATTTATTCCCCATTTATTTTATCACCTGGCAGGATTTGCAGGCAGGAGTGGCCACAAACAAACCTCTCGAACACTGAACGGGGATGGAAGTGGTGAATTATTCCACTGGGAGCTGTGGCAGGTGAAAATACCTTAACAACCAAGCTCCTTGACAAAGAAAATCCTTGTCATTTTAAAAGCTTATAATTCTAGAAATTATGTATGAAAGAGTCTTGCTCCATGAAGTAGGCATGGGGTATGTGACTAGGTGGGGGTTTGATGGTATTTAAGCAAAAACAATTCCTTTCAAAAAGATTTTTCCATACCTTGCCTGTGATCTACAAAAGTGCGATTAAGGGTGGTGTCTGGTCTGCCAGCCTTTACTTCTCCTATTGAAATGCAATGTAGAAGTCTAGGAGGAAGGGGTCTTAGAAGCTTAGGAGCATTAACGGTCTCCTTCCTCACTGCCCCCTTTGAGAATCTCACCTATAACATTAGTGAGAATTCTCACTCTCATTCTCAATTTCCTGTTCCTCGGAAGAGACTGATTGATAATGATTCATATAATATACTTATGATTTTGTTATATGGTTAACTACAGCAATTATGAATCTTTTAATCATCTGAACGAACAGGGAGAGCAAACAAGGGAGTAGCAAACAAACACCTACTATTATTACCACACTTATGATGGGAGTCTTGAATCCTCCCAAGGATGAGAACCAACCTCCAAACAAAGACTCAGGGTTAAATCCATGCCATACCTGCACAGGCATATGTGCCAATATAGTCACGTCTCTTACAATATCCTCAACTTCTTTAACCTGGTTGTCTATGTGTAAGCAGCAGTTGGTTAGATTGAATTTTCCACAGACTCGTCCTTCAGTTGCCAGCAAATAATCTAAGGCCTACCAGTTCTGGTAAATTGCATTTCTCATTTGAGTTTCTTGTCAGGCCAAAATGGACAGAGCTTTGCCCATTTCATTAGTGAGTATTTCCAAGACAGCCTGCAACCAGATGATCCAATTGAGCATGTAAATAGGAGTCTGGTATCCCCATGAGCCATCCTGTGAGAATGTGGCCGGCCCATAATACTCAATAATTGTCTCTGGTGGCCATTCATCATCTTTCTATTTGCCTGTCTTTAGACTTCTTTTCCCCTGGATGGAGTAGACCGGATATACTCACAGCTCACCTGTCTCAACAGATAATAGGAAAAAAGAAGGCTTGATGGTGCCTATGACATAGCTGCCAGTCCAACGTTCAGGCAGTTGTACATATGCTCTATGTCCACATATCTAGTACAATCCACCTGGTGCCATCCAGTCTCTCCAATACCCAGGATGATTCCAAGCATCCTGTAATTTTGGAAATTTTAATTTTAAGTGGGGGCTTTTCTCTGTGTAATTTGAGCTCCACCAGGTTACAGTGTCCATTGTTCCATTATAGAGTTGCTGCCCTAAGCAGCTAAACTTTCCTACTGGAACAGTGAAGTCTTTTCCTTCTCTGGCCAAACAGTATTGTCCAATTATCGAAACATTTAAAACCGAGAAACTGTTGATTTGAATTCTTTGAACTGAGGTTAGGTCAGGAACAGGATCAGAGGGTACTAACTCACGGGATTCCCATGGCCACTGATAAATCACCCATAGTAGTTCCTCCACATACATAACAAGAAGTGTCATTAAGAGAATGGGCCACCTTTTCAGTAAGTTGGAGGAACAAGTTCTTTGTCTTTTCTGCAAGCTCTGGCATTGGCTCATCTAATATATCATAGAAGTCCTGGTAAATTGGCTGAGCTGAGTGTTTTTGGATTTTTCCTTGCAGCTGGTTACTGAATCCAGGATCAAGTCCTTTTCCATCAATTCCTAGCATCACACCCTCCCCTTTTCCCCATTTGGGGTCTTGGGGATTTGTGATTATTAATTCTACTTGGTTACAGTGTCCTGAGATGCAGGGTACACTACCCCATAGAATGGTGTCCCTCCCTTTTACAAGGCAAACAGGATCATTTTTATCATTTTTTCCAAGTGGCCCAGATGACCAATAAGGCACGACCAATAAAGGCATTCACTGCACCAATAGGTTTTCTGGCAGATATTCTTATGCTCTTTTGGGTAACTTTGTTCCCATCCAAAAGAACCACAGCCCCCACTGGAATAATAGGCATTGATAGCTGAACAGGCATCAAACCTTAGGGTGACCTGTTTTGGGCTTCCTTTTCCTCTGTTTTAGCTATTAACTTAGTAGGGCTGCTCCATCAATCCACTATGAGTTTAATTTCAAAACTGGTATGCATAGGGGGTTCTGATGGATCATAGCAGATATCAGGTTGTTTATTCCCCGAGTTATGCACCTTATACTGAGTACCATTATATAAACAGGTTCCCTTCTGTGTCCCTGTACATTCATAATTACTGTAGAACAAAAGAATGGCAGTAACTTTCCGTCCTACCTCAGTAACCTGGGGCACACACTGAGAGCATTCTCCAAAATTAGTTAACGTCCCTACTGTAGAAATCCAAATTAAAAGAGTTTGGCCAGTATTGCGAAGTTTGAAATTCACCGTCTACAGAAATCCATGGCTCCCAGGAACTCTCTCTACTGCCTTCTAGTTTTGGGTCCTGACAGGCTGCAAATGACTTCTTTCCTCTCTGCTCCTAGGCTGAGCTTTCCCTGCTGGATGGTGAACCCCAGATATCACACTTGTTGTTGGTAAATCTGGGCTGTCTTTTTAGACACTTTATACCCCCAGTCTTCCCAGTGCCAATATAAGGCACCTGTTTCTTTAGCACACCTGACTGCTGTGGGGTGTCCCAATAAAAGGTCATTAGCATACACTTAGGCTACCTGTATTGGAGGAACACGTAGCCTAGATCCTTAGCAGGAAACACCTGGGGGTCACTGGTTAGTGCCTTTCCAAAGATGGTGGGAGAATTCTTGAACCCCTGGTGTAGCCCAGTCCAGGTGTACTGGGTGGTCACACCTATTTCTGGATTTTCCCATTGAAAAGCATTTCTGGCTCTCTCAGGCCAGTGTAATGCTGAAGAAAGCATCCTTTAAGTCCTAGCAGGTGAACCAACTATCCTCCTCTGGCAATAATCCCAACAGCATGTACGGGTTTGGTACAGTTGGGTACCAAGCCTAACTAATCAAATGCAAATCCTGAACTGGCCTGTAGTCTTTGGTCCCTGGTTTAGGAACAGGCAAGAGGGGGCTGTTCCATGGAGATTGGCAAGGAGCTATAATTCCATAGTCCTTTAAGCATATTAGGTGGACCTGAATGCCTTCTAGGACTTCTCAGGGAACTGGATATTGCTTTTGCCAAACCAGCTGAGCCCAAGGCTTGACTTCAATGAGCACAGGGGCCAGGTTGATTGTCAGTACTGGTGGATTGTCCTCTTTCCAGACCTTAGGCCATTGTTTTGCTAGAGCAGGCGTTAGTTCTTGTCCTGGTTCAGTCAGGAAGAATCTCCACTCCTCCACCCAAGGGACTGTGAGAGCCATAATAATCCCTGCCTGAGGCAGTTTTAGCTGCAGGGGTCCCTTATCAGTGAAGGTGATAGTAGTGCTTAGTTTGCTTAGCAAGTCTCTACCCTGGAAGGGTAGGGGGCAGTCCCGCATGCTCAGGAATTGATGTATAATCACATAATCTCCCACTGAACAGGTCCATGGTAGGCAAAAAGCCTGCTTTTCTGAAGTTCCAGTTGATAAGATGTGGCCATCCTCATTCACTCCCTTATACCTATGCTCTCTTAATCCAAGGTTAGTTACAGAGAGAGAGAGCCAAGTTTGAGGGTGCCAAATCCAGCACATGTGGGTTATCAGGACACACTGTCACCTGAGGAGATACGCAAGTTTCCCAGGACCAGTCCTACTATGTTTCTGTCATCCTGACACTTCAGGCACCCATTCCCTCTCAGTGTTCAGCCACTGGGTGGATCCACACTGCGGGGACCTACCCTGCTTTTGGTCTGGCAAGGCATTCCACTGGGGCCAATGCCTACCCCAGAGGGCTCTCAGGACTCAGGTCACTTAAGTCCCCTGCAGGAATACTCCACAGGGCAAGGCAAAATATCCTGGGACACTGTCCTGGCTGCTCACCAATCGAAACTCATTTCCCACTCAGGGAACAAAAATGAAGCAGGAACAGCCACAAACAAACCTCTCGAACATCAAACAGGGAAGGAAGTCGTGATTTATTTGGCCAGGAGCTGCGAAAGGTGAAAATACCTTAACAATTGATCTTCTTGACAAAGAAAATCCCTGCCCTTTTAAAGGCTTACAATTCCAGAAATTACATGTGAAAGGGTCTTAATCCATGAAGTAGGCACGGGATTCGTGACTAGGTGGGGGTTTGATTGTGTTTAAACAAAAACTGGTGGTGCCCAGTCTGCCAGCCTTTACTTCTCCTATTTAAGTGCAATGTAGAAGTCTAGGGGGAAGGGGTCTTAGAAGCTTAGGAGGATTAATGGTCTACTTCCTAATCCCTCTTGTTTTTTCTGAACTGTAGCCAGGGATTGCTGGTTGGGTCACAGGAGCAAGCACAGTTAGACTAAAATGTACATGAAAACTTAAATACAACCAGTAAGTTTAGAGTTTAATGGCAAATGTATGATAAATTTCGGAATATAATTTCTCTGTGTCTCCAGTCTTCATTTTTGTTAAAAATTTTTAAAAAATCATCATAAGAGTTTGCAAAACAGATTTTAGTTTTATACTTAGCCTGACCATTTGCATAAAGTTCAGCAAGAATAACTATTTCTTTTTTTTTTTTGCGTAACTTTCTTATTTTTTTTTCAAATTTTTTATTGCATTTTAGGTTTGGGGGTACATGTGCAGAACATGCAAGACAGTTGCATAGGTACACACATGGCAGTGTGTTTGCTTCCTTTCTCCCCTTCACCCACATTTGGCATTTCTCCCCAGGCTATCCCTCCCCACTTCCTCCTCCCACTGGCCCCCCCATTTCCCCCCAATAGACCCCAGTGTTTCATACTCTTCTCTCTGTGTCCGTGTGATCTCATTTTTCATCACCCACCTATGAGTGAGAATATGTGGTGTTTCATTTTCTGTTCTTGTGTCAGTTTACTGAGAATGATGTTCTCCAGATTCATCCATGTCTCTACAAATGACACAAACTCATCATTTCTGATTGCTGCATAATATTCCATGATGTATATGTGCCACATTTTTCCAATCCAGTCTATTATCAATGGGCATTTGGGTTGGTTCCAAGTCTTTGCTATTGTAAACAGTGCTGCAATGAACATTCGTGTACATGTGTCCTTATAGTAGAACGACTTATAGTCTTTTGGATATATACCCAGTAAAGGGATTGCTGGGTCAAATGGAATTTCTATTTCTAAGGCCTTGAGGAATCGCCACACTGTCTTCCACAATGGTTGAACTAATTTAAACTCCCACCAACAGTGTAAAAGTGTTCCTTTTTCTCCACATCCTCTCTAGCATCTGTTTTCTCAAGATTTTTTAATGATTGCCATTCTAACTGGCGTGAGATGGTATCTCAATGTGGTTTTGATTTGCATCTCTCTGATGACCAGTGACGATGAGCATCTTTTCATATGATTGTTGACCTCGTATATGTCTTCTTTCATAAAGTCTCTGTTCATATCCTTTGCCCACCTCTGAATGGGCTTGTTTGTTTTTTTCCTGTAAATCTGTTTGAGTTCTTTGTAAATTCTGGATATCAGCCCTTTGTCAGATGGGTAAACTGCAAAAATTTTTTCCCATTCTGTTGGTTGCCGATTCACTCTAGTGACTGTTGCTTTTGCCGTGCAGAAGCTGTGGAGTTTGATTAGGTCCCATTTGTCTATTTTGGCTTTTGTTTCCAATGCTTTTGGTGTTTTGTTCATGAAGTCCTTGCCTACTCTTATGTCCTGGATAGTTTTGCCTAGATTTCCTTCTAGGGTTTTTATTGTTCCAGGTCTTATGTATAAGTCTTTAATCCATCTGGAGTTAATTTTAGTGTAAGGTGTCAGGAAGGGGTCCAGTTTGTGCTTTCTGCACATGGCTAGCCAGTTTTCCCAGCACCATTTGTTGAACAGGGAATCCTTTCCCCATTGCTTGTTTTTGACAGGTTTATCAAAGATTGTATGGTTGTAGATATGTTGTGTTGCCTCCGTTGTCTCTGTTCTGTTCCATTGGTCTATATCTCTGTTTTGGTACCAGTAACATGTTGTTTTGATTACTGTAGCCTTGTAGTATAGTTTGAAATCCGGTAGTGTGATGCCCCCCGCTGTGTTCTTTTTGCTTAGAATTGACTTGGCTATGCGGGCTCTCTTTTGGTTCCATATGAAGTTCGTGGTGGTTTTCTCCAGTTCTGTGAAGAAAGTCAATGGTAGCTTGATGGGGATAGCATTGATTCTGTAAATTACTTTGGGCAGTATAGCCATTTTTATGATATTAATTCTTCCTAACCATGAGCATGGAATGTTCCTCCATCTGTTTGTGGCCTCTCTGATTTTGTCGAGCAGTGGTTTGTAGTTTTCCTTGAAGAGGTCCCTTACATTCCTTGTGAGTTGTATTCCTAGGTATTTTATTCTTTTTGTAGCAATTGTGAATGGCAGTTCATTCTTGATTTAGCTTTCTTTAAGTCTGTTATTGGTGTAGAGAAAGGCTTGTGATTATTGCACATTGATTTTATATCCTGAGACTTTGCTGAAGTTGCTTATCAGTTTCAGGAGTTCTTGGGCTGAGGCAGTGGGGTCCTCTAGGTATACTATCATGTCGTCTGCAAATAGAGACAATTTGGCTTCCTCCTTTTTTATTTCAATACCCTTTATTCGTTTTTCTTGCCTGATTGCTATGGCCTGAACTTCCAGTACTATATTGAATAGGAGTGGTGAAAGAGGGCATCCTTGTCTAGTGCCGGATTTCAAAGGAAATGCTTCCAGTTTTTGCCCACTCAGTATGATATTGGCTGTTGGTTTGTCATAAATAGCTTTTATTACTTTGAGATAAGTTCCATCGATACCGAGTTTATTGAGGGTTTTTAGCATAAAAGGCTGTTGAATTTTGTCAAATGACTTCTCTGCATCAATTGAGATAATCATGTGGTTTTTGTTTTTGGTTCTGTTTATGTGGTGAATTACATTTATAGACTTGCGTATGTTGAACCAGCCTTGCATCCCCAGGATGAATCCTACTTGATCATGATGAATAAGTTTTTTGATTTGCTGTTGCATTTGGCTTGCCAATATTTTATTGAAGATTTTTGCATCTATGTTCATCATGGATATTGGCCTGAAATTTTCTTTTCTTGTTGGGTCTCTGCCGGGTTTTGGTATCAGGATGATATTGGTCTCATAGAATGATTTGGGAAGGATTCCTTCTTTTTGGATTATTTGGAATAGTTTCAGAAGAAATGGTACCAGGTCCTCTTTGTGTGTCTGGTAGAATTTGGCTGTGAACCCATCTGGACCTGGGCTTTTTTTGTGTGGTAGGCTCTTAATTGCTGCCTCGACTTCTGCCCTTGTTATTGGTCTATTCATAGTTTCAGCTTCCTCCTGGTTTAGGCTTGGGAGGACACAGGAGTCCAGGAATTTATCCATTTCTTCCAGGTTTGCTAGCTTATGTGCATAGAGTTGTTTGTAATATTCTCTGATGATGCTTTGAATTTCTGTGGAATCTGTGGTGATTTCCCCTTTATCATTTTTTATTGCATCTATTTGGTTGTTCTCCCTTTTATTTTTAATCAATTTAGCTAGTGGTCTGTCTATTTTGTTGATCTTTTCAAAAAACCAGCTCTTGGATTTATTGATGTTTTGGAGGGTTTTCGTGTCTCAATCGCATTCAGTTCAGCTCTGATCTTAGTTATTTCCTGTCTTCTGCTGGGTTTTGAGTTTTTTTGCTCTTGCTCCTCTAGCTCTTTTAATTTTGACGATAGGGTATCAATTTTGGATCTCTCCATTCTCCTCATATGGGCACTTATTGCTATATACTTTCCTCTAGAGACTGCTTTAAATGTGTCCCAGAGATTCTGGCATGTTTTGTCATCGTTCTCATTGGTTTTGAAGAACTTCTTTATTTCTGTCTTCATTTCATTGTTTACCCAGTCAACATTCAAGAGCCAGTTGTTCAGTTTCCATGAAGCTGTGCGGTTCTGGGTTGCTTTCTGTATTCTGAGTTCTAACTTGATTGCACTATGGTCTGAGAGGCTGTTTGTTATGATTTCAATTGTTTTGCATTTGCTGAGCAGTGCTTTACTTCCAATTATGTGATCAATTTAGAGTAGGTGTATTGTGGTGCTGAGAAGAATGTATATTCTGTGGATTTGGGGTGGAGAGTTCTGTAAATGTCTATCACGTTTGCTTGCTCCAAGTCTGAGTTCAAGCCCTGGATATCTTTGTTGATTTTCTGTCTGGTTGATCTGTCTAATATTGACAGTGGAGTGTTAAAGTCTCCCACTATTATTGTGTGGGAGTCTAAGTCTCTTTGTAAGTCATTAAGAATTTGCCTTATGTATCTGAGTGCTCCTGCGTTGGGTTCATGTATGTTCAGGATCGTTAGCTCTTCCTGTTGTATCGATACTTTTACCATTATGTAATGGCCTTCTTTGTCTCTTTTGATCTTTGTTCCTTTAAAGTCTATTTTATCAGAGATGAGAATTGCAACTCCTGCTTTTTTTGCTCTCCATTTGCTTGGTAAATCTTCCTCCATCCCTTTATTTTGAGCCTTTTTGTATCCTTGCATGTGAGATGGGTCTCCTGGATACAGCACACTGATGGGTTTTGGATTTTTATCCAATTTGCCAGTCTGTGTCTTTTGATTGGTGCATTTAGTCCATTCACATTTAGGGTTAATATTGTTATGTGTGAATTTGATACTGCCATTTAGATGCTAAGTGGCTGTTTTGCACGTTAGTTGTTGTAGATTCTTCATTATGTTGATGCTCTTTAACTTTTAGTGTGATTTTGGAATGGCTGGTACTGGTTGATCCTTTCTATGTGTAGTGCCTCTTTCAGGAGCTCTTGTAAAGCAGGCCTGGTGGTGACAAAATCTCTGAGTACTTGCTTGTTCGCAAAGGATTTTATTTTCTTTTCACTTCTGAAGCTCAGTTTGGCTGGATATGAAATTCTGGGTTGAAAGTTCTTTTCTTTAAGAATGTTGAATATTGGCCCCCACTCTCTTCTGGCTTATAGTGTTTCTGCCGAGAGATGTGCTGAGTCTGATGGGCTTCCCTTTGTGGGTGACCTGACCTTTCTCTCTGGCTGCCCTTAGTATTTTCTCCTTTATTTCAACCTTCTTGAATCTGACGATTATGTGCTTTGGGGTTGCTCTTCTTGAGGAATATTTTTGTGGTGTTCTCTGTATTTCCTGCATTTGAGTGTTGGTCTGTCTTGCTAGGTGGGGGAAATTCTCCTGGATGATGTCCTGAAGAGTATTTTCCTGCTTGGGTTCATTCTCTTCATCCTCTTCTGGTACACCTATCAAATGTAGGTTAGGTCTTTTCACATAGTCCCACATTTCTTGGAGACTTTGTTCATTCCCTTTGCGCTTTTTTCTCTAATCTTGGTTTCTCGTTTTATTTCATTGAGTTGACCTTCGACTTCTGATATTCTTTCTTCTGCTTGGGCAATTCGGCTGTTGAAACTTGTACATGCTTCACGAAGTTCTCGTATTGTGTTTTTCAGCTCCTTTAATTCATTTATATTCCTCTAACTTATCCATTCTTGTTATCATTTCCTCATATCTTTTTTCAAGTTCCTTAGTTTCTTTGCATTGATTTAATACATGTTCTTTTAGCTCACAAAAGTTTCTCATTATCCACCTTCTTATGTCTAATTCCGTCATTTCATCACAGTCATTCTCCATCCAGCTTTGTTCCGTTGCTGGTGAGGAGTTTTGGTCCTTTCTAGGAGGTGAGGTGTTCTGGTTTTGGGTGTTTTCCTCCTTTTTGTGCTGGTTTCTTCCCATCTTTGTGGATTTATCTGCTTGTCGTCTGCGTAGTTGCTGACTTTTCGATTGGGTCTCTGAGTGGACACCCAGATTGTTGGTGATGAAGTGTATCTGTTACTTGGTTTTCCTTCTACCAGTCTAGCCCCTTTGCTGTACTACTGCTGAGGTCCACTCCAGGCTCTGCTGGTCTGGGGTGCACCTCTAGCAGCTGTGGCACAGTGAGGGGTGCTACCATTTTCTTTTTCTGCTATCTTTGTCCCAGGATGATGTCTGCCAAATGTCAGTCTTTTGGATATATAGGGGTCAGGGAGCTGCTTCAGGAGACAGTCTGTGCTTTATAGGAGCTCAATTGCTGAGCTGTGAGCTCTGTTGTTCATTCAGGGCTGTTAGGCTGCCATGTTTGATTCTGCTGCAACAGAGCTCATTAAAAAAACTTTTTTTTCTCAAATGTTCTGTGTTGGGGGATTCAGTAGGAACGGGTTGCCTCGGCAATGGCTGGATGCATCAGCAGTGGGCGTGTATCTGTTGGGGCGGGTTGCCTCAGTAATGGTGGATGCCCCTTCCCCACAGAGCATCTCAAACCATCTGCACGGGGATTGTTTGAAATCACGGTTTTGTTCATCCCACTGGCTGCCCCAAACGCTCTGTCCCTGCAATCCCCTGGGCTGGCCCACTGTCCAAGTCTCATTCAGTCTCAAGTCCAGCCCTCTCAAGACTCAGGTTGCCGGTTCAACAGGGCACCCAGACAAGTGCGCCCTGTGGGGAGTGCTGGGTGGGGTCGGTCGCCGCCACCCCGGCTGCTGGCTTCACCAGGCAGAGTTACTGCCTGGTGTCCCACGTCTCCTTTATACTTGGGAGTTTCCCCGTTCTGTGGGCAACAAAGATCAGTCTGGAAATGCAACTCTGACTCACCTCTCCGTGGATTCAACGAGAGCTCCAATCCTGGGTTGTTCTCACAGTGCCATCTTGAGTCCTCCCCCCGGTCTTGATTTCTTGACCTCGTGATCCACCCTCCTCGGCCCCCCAAAGTGCTGGGATTATAGGCATGAGCCACCGCTCCTGGCCCGTTATATTTTCTTTAAATAAGAAAGTCCCATGAACTGAAAGGCACCACAAATTTTATCTTTCCTTTTAAAAAGATTAGCTCTAAGTGCTTGTCTTTAATTAGGCCAGATTAATTAGAGCTCTTTTTACAGACATTTCACACAATACACACACTGAGAGGTAGAAGAAAACCCAGTGTTTGGGTAGAGACCTTTGAGACAAGACTAGAAAAACATACAGATATTGAATCAGAGAGGGCTGATACCCTAAGGCAGAATTGCTGAACAGAGCCTTGCCAAGTAATTACCAGCTATGCCACCAGGAGATAAAACAAGATAAAGGCTTGCAGCACAATCCACACAGACATGCAAAGCACACCAGATTAGCCACAGCCCAAGGCTAAATCCACAAATCCTTTTACACAATTAAACCTTTACAGAGAATA
Organism: Callithrix jacchus; assembly: GCF_049354715.1. Lineage (NCBI taxonomy): Eukaryota > Metazoa > Chordata > Mammalia > Primates > Cebidae > Callithrix > Callithrix jacchus. Next base: position 70,677,783 of record NC_133524.1, read on the forward strand.
TACACAATGATAGTTTTGGGGTCTGGCCTAGTAAAACATTTTTTTAGAAAGAAAAATCTTTAAAGTTTAACTGGTTGATGGAGTATAGAAAAAGAAGAAAAAATGGTTTAAAAATGCCTGGGGAAAAACCTCTTATTCTCATGCAAGTGGTTTCTCCACCAGGGAGACAAGTGGGTCAGAGCTGGCCTCCCTGGCACTGGAGGAGGAGACTCCATGGGCACAAGGCAGAAAACGCCAGTCAGCCACCTGCAGTGCTTTGTCCCATCACTGGCAGGGAGGAGGGAGCAGCAGGGAGCTTCTGCTCCTACTGGTCCATCCTGAAATAGAAAGTAAAAGACCATGAAAAGGCCCAGGAATGACAGGAGGTTGGGGCATGGTTTCCCTCACCCTCAGAAGTATGAGGATAAAAACACTTAGGAGCAACAGTGAGAGGTTTTGAGACCTCACTTCACTCACCACTTCTTGAGCCACAAGTTGGGCACCAAAATTGTGGCAGGACTTTTTCTTAGTTCAGCTAAAGTTAGGGTCTTTTTCTGTCCCATGGACACAAAAATTTAGTCTCGCAGATGGTTTGAAGAGTGCATAAAGCAGTGTTTTATTTAGTGAAAAGAAAAGAAAAAACGGGGGTAACAGGAACTCTAGCTAGGCCAGAATCCTGTCTAGTTTCTTGCTCAGCTGTTTGAATCCCAGGTTTCACACAGGAAGCAGAGAGTCCAGGCTCCTCCTGACTGCAAAGGGTGCAAACTTCCCAAGGCTTCACCCAAGTGCACAGGCTAGTTGGAGTCTTTCCAGGGACTCTCTTCCACCTGGCTGTCTCACAACCAATCCAGCTGTTTCTGTACCTCACTCCTTTTTTCTGTGTGTCATTTTCCTTTTTCTGTCCATAAATCTTCTTTCAACACATGGCTGCACTGGAGTCTCTGAGTCTACTCTTGCATAGGAGGCTGCCCAATTCTGAGTTGTTTATTTCTCAGTTAAACTCTTTTAAATTTAATTCAGCTGAAGTTTTTCTTTTAAAAGGTGGCATCAGAGGTGGGATTTGAAGTAGACCTAATAACTTCCAGGAGGACTGAGTGACCAATCGAGGTACCTGCCAGACCCATTGTGTTCATTGCCTTCTCAGAATTGCTGGAGAAGGTAGAAAGTTCTCTTGGATTTTCAAGCTCCATGAATTTGTGTTTTGAGCTCTCTGAATTTCCTTGAGAAAATTTCTGATCCAAACTGGGTTTGGAAGTTGTGAAAGAAACTAAACTGGATCCAGGATCAAATTGGATCCAGTAATTAATTGGCTTGGATCCAGTAGGAGGCCTCTCACGTCTGACTGGGTCAGAAAGAAATCAGTAGTAAATGGCAGTATTGCAGAGTGGGGAACAATTTGGCTTTTGGAAGTTTGCAGAAATTTTTGTGTTCTATCCCTTTGTTTCTTTGTGCGTGTGTGTGTGTGCCTAGGTAAGAAAAAAAATATTGCTAGGTTGATAAAGAAACCTGAGAGCAAACCATTTTTCTTTTGAGACAGAGTTTCATTCACTCTGTCACCCAGGCTGGAGTGCAATTTTTCAATCTAGGTGGATTACTTGGTCAGAAGTTTGAGAGCAGCCTGGCCAATATGGTGAAACCCTGTCTCTACTAAAAATACAAATATTAGCCAGGTGTGGTTGTGCATGCCTGTAGTCCCAGCTACTTGGGAGACTGAGGCAAGAGAATCACCTGAACCTGAGAGACAGAGGTTGCAGTGAGCCAAGATCTCTCCATTGCACTCAAGCCTGAATGACAGAGTGAGACTGTCTCAAAAAAAGAGTAAAAATAAATAAAATAGAAACAAACAGATAATAGAGGAAATAAGCAAATACTTAAAATGGTTGATAAAGTAACATTTAAATAAAAAGCAAACTATCAAAACTGAAAAAGTGGTCATCCTGAGGGATTTTACATTTAAACATAGAATACTGTAAATAGCAGTGTGCAAACAAAATCAACATCTAAGATTAAATGGATACATTTAATGAAAAAATAACAAAAGGATACATACTAATCTGAATAGTCTTTGAATAAATTGAATTCCTTGTTATATGTCATTATGTAGAAGTAATTTCAAATCAAGATGGCTTAGCTGGCAACTTTTTAAAAATACCTTAATAATAAATATTACCAATGCTATATAAAAATTTCTAGAGAATATACATCATACAATTAGTTCCCAAATTGATTTATAAAACCAGCATAACTTTAATCTGAAAATAGGACTGTTACAACATAAGAAGACAATTTAAAGCCAATGTAGATCATGAATATAAATACAAAATTCTAAACAAAATAAAAGCTGATAGTATACAGAGATATATGAAATTTACTGTACTTCATATCCTTGTGAAATTTAGTCCAGAAATACAAGATTGCATTAAAAATTTAGTAATCAATATAATTCACATAATAAGGAAATAAAGACAGAGGAAATGTATTTGATATAACTCAATACACATGCCTACTTTTTAAACATTTTTGAAAACATTTGAGCAAAAAGGAGCTCTATTAACAGCAGGATATATTTGGAATCTTTGTAGGTAACGGAGATTCCATGAGAAAACATTAAATAAATAGATACACAGTTTTAAAACAAGAAAAGGATGTCCACTCTCACCACATTAATTCATTAGTGCAATGAAGGTCTTAAGCATTGCAATAAGCACTAAAAAACTCATAAAACGTATTATGATTGTGAAAGAAAACAAAAATCTCTCATTATTCATGTGACAAAATTGTGTACATGTAAAGTCCAAACTAATCTATGAACAGATTATGCAAATTAATGTCAAATTAGTATGATTTGTGAACCACAATTAGTATGCAAAAATCAGTGTAGAAGTTTTATTATTTTTTTTCAAGATGGCAGATTGGAGGCGGTATTAAGCATGCCTTTCCCACCTGGAAAGGCAAAATAATATATAGAGATTTACACTGTAAACTTTTTTCCAAGAAGCAATGGAAGAACTCTACAGGAAAGCTGAAAGAAGCCACAAACCTTTTGAAAGAAACAGTGGGCTGTAGCCTACACAGTAAGCCAAGCAGAAAATTTTAAGTCCTCATAGTTTGTGAGAGAGATAAACTGCCCATATAATACACATTCCCACCAGTAAACCTGTCAATCCAGGCCATGGGGGAAGACTTGAACCGTACCCACCACTGGAACTGATTTAGGGGACAGTTGGGAATATGGAAGTAGGAGCAGAGAGAAAGCCTTGCTTGCATTCCCAGTCTGTAGTGTAGATGAAGGGGGCCATTTCTGATTCTCCCTCACAGGGAACTCTGCAGAATTCTGCCAGCTAATTCAAGTGGTCATCACAGGTTGAGGGAAGCCCCCAACTGAGATTCATGTTATAATCTTGAGTGAGGATAAACTCATTTCACCAGAACTGGGAGGCAAATGTGAAGTGTACTTGCTGTAACTACAAGTGCAGGAGCTGGGTGTCCTGGCTAGATGGGGAGACCAGGATGGGTGTGGCCTGATAGCTATGATTGCTCTGTGGAAAGCCTTATGGCCTGGGGCAGTTTGGGGTTCTGAGTGCAGACTACCTGGAAATTAGCTTTCTCCTGCTAGTGGAACACTGTAAATGAGAGACCTGACTTGCCAAGTGTCTGCGAGCTGGGTGAGGCTTACTGCCACCTGCTACTCATCACCCCATGTGTGAACTCTTCTGTGCATCAAAGACCATTTTGATCCTTTCTGGAACATTACCCAAACTTCCAGAGAATTGTCAACCAATACTCACTGGGGCCACTGCCACTGTTTTCCCTACACGTGGAGAGCCAGAGTACACATTTGCCTGACCCAGCTTTGACTTGGCTTTGCTCCTCTATCTGACCTGGTAGTTTAACACAAAGGACAGAAACTTTTGGGAGCTCTATGGCCACACGCATTGCCTGATACACCACAGAACCTCCCCTGGGTAACAAGGCAAGCACAAATCCCACTGCTACCACTATGGCTGGCACTCTTTTGTAGGTGCCACCTCCTGGCTGGGGGCCAACTGACACAGTCTATTACAGCATATCCAGGTAGAATAACACAGCACCCAGGAAGGAGGAAACCTCATAGAATAGCCTCAGCTATTACCACTGCCTGCAGCACCATGACTAATCAGGAGTTATGTCTACACGACCACTTTATTACTACTACAACCAGCAATTGATAAAGCCTATACACTAAGGCTAAGTATAATCAACTAATTTCACATCAATCCCCCTGCTACACCCATCAGAGCTGGTGCTCATACCTGCTGCTGAGAAACTTGTAAAAAGGTCACATCACTGAATCCCTTGCCAACATTCTACAACACCAGCCTGGAGTGTGGCAGCGCCACTAGGCAGCTAGACCCAGGAGAGTGGCGGCATTTATAGTAGCCAGGCTCTCAGGGACTTCTACTCCTAGGGGAAGGGAGATTGCACCATACCTGTGAGACAAAATTATTTAGATAGCAGACCTTGAGTCCCATAAATTTCTGCTTGTGAAAAGTCTCTTTCAGCAGAATTACAGGTGCAGTGCTGGGCTTAGTAAGAAAAGTTGTAGCTCTACCCCAGCATTCAGGCAGCCATGGTGCTCATGAAGATTTTTGGAGAAGAAAACATTTGTTTCCCTTTGTCCACTACTGCAGGCACAGCTGGGGCTTCTCCCATGCAAGCTCAGCATGGGTACACCTACAGAAAGACTTTCTGGAGCACTTCTGAGTGACTGTATTCCCACAGACAGACTACTTTTCAGGTTCGGGCTTGCATAAAAAGTAGTCACAATACCTCTCTATTTGAAGTATCAATCTTATCACAGATGAAAAGAGGTTCCTGTCTCATTCGAACAGCCTGGACACTGGTTCAAGAGTGTGACTAGGAGGTGGACCAATTTTCTGCTGGCTTAGCAGAGGAGTTGAGGTAGCTCCCTCCTTTTACCCTGGTAAGACTTCAGTGTGTTTCACTGAGAGCTCCCCCAACCACCTCTGTCAAAGCTGGGACTTTCTGCATGTGGGAAGTCTCTTTCAGCAGAGGTACAGGTGCAGTGCTGGGCTCACTGTGAAAAGTTATGTGTCTGTACCTCAACAGTCTGACAGCTCTGGTGCTTGTGAAGGATACTGGAGAAGAGGACTTTCTTTCCCACTTGCCCACCAATGCAGACATAGCTGGGACTTCTTCCATGGGAGCTCAGCATGGGTGAACCTGTAGATGGCCTTTCTGGAACACTTCAGGGTGTCAAAATCCCCAAAGGAAGAATGTGCCTCCATGTTCAGACTTGCACTAGGAGTAGAGCCACAATCCATCTTTACACTGAACACCAGCATTCTTGCACATGAAATGAGGTACCTGTCTGACCTGAATAGATGAAACTCTGTGACAGGAGTGTAACTGGGAGGCAGATTGTTTTCCTGCTGGCTTGTTAGGAGAGCTGAAGTGGCTCCCACCTTTCCCTATGAAGGACTTCAGTGTGATTGAGAGTTCCCCCAGCCACCTGTCAGGTTGGGTCCTCTGCTCACCATTGGGTATTGCATTTACCCACCTGCTTTAGCCACCACTGGTTTCTACCTAGGAACACCATACTCATTCCTCTGAAGCCTAAACTATTCAACCTGGAAACAAAATACTGGGGAAAAAATAAATTTAAAAAAAGTGCACACTCGGAGGGAACAAGATAAGCTTCAAAAGACCTCTTCCATTTAAACTTCATAGGAGACAGCAAATTTGCTTGCACACTGAGCACATTGCTACTACAGCCAGGATCTAAGAAAGCCATGATACAAATATTTTCTACAATCAGGGAACTCATGCAGAGCCTTCACCCCTGAAAGCAAAAAAAAAAAAAAAAAAAAAAAAAGCCAAACAAGGCTGCAATAAATTATAAACATTAAAGTCACATCATCAAGGGGAAAAAAGAAAATTTAAAAGCCACACAGTCAAATAAAAAATAGATTCAAGAATAATGAGAAGAAATAGTCTACCTAAATGAGAAGCAGAAAAATAATTCTGGCCATATGACAAAATAGGGTTCTAGAATACTTGCAAAAGATCACATTGTCTCACCATCAATGAATCCAAACAAAAATAAAATCTTTTAAATACAAGATAAGGAATTCCAAATGTTGCTTATTAAGCTATTCAAAAATATACTAGAGAAAGGTGAAAACCAATATAAAGATACTTTTTTAGAAATTCAGAATATAAATAAAAATATTCTAAAAAGATAGATATTTTAAATAAAAACCATTTAGAACTTCTGGAAATAAAAATAATACATTTAGGGAATTACAAAATGAAGTGGAATGTTTCAACATTAGACTAGACCTAGTAAAAGAAAGAACTTCAGAGCTCAAAGACAATACTTTTAAAGTAACTTAATCAGACAAAAATTTAAATAAATCAAAAGAAATGAACAAAGTATCCTAGAAATATAGAATTATGTAAAGTAGCCAAACCTAAGAATAATTGGTATTTCTGAGGGAGAAGAGAATACAAAAAAATTGGAAAACTCATTTGATAGAGTAATTGCAGAAAACTTCCGTAGCCTTTCTAGAGGTTTAGATATACAAATATAAGAAGTTTAAAGAAAATCTTGGAGATTTCTGGCAAAAAGAATATCACCAAGTCATGTAGTCATCAGGCTATTTAAATCAAAGTGTAGAAAAGTATTCTAAGAGCAGTGAGACAAAAACATTAGGTAACCTATAAAGGAAATCCTGTCAGACTAACAGTAGGCTTCTCAGTAGAAATGTTACAAGTCAGAAGAGATGTGGTTACTCTTTATCCTCCTTAAACACAATAACTGTCAGTCAGGATTTTTGTATCCAGCAAACTAAGTTTTATAAATGAAGAAGAAGGAGGGAGGACTCAAGATGGTGCTGTGAGAACAACCCAGGATTGAAGCTCTCGGTCAATCCGCAGAGAGGTGAGTCAGAGCTGCATTTTCAGACTGATCTTTGTTGCCCACAGTACGGAGAAATTCCCAAGTATAAAGGAGATGCGGGACTCCAGGCAGAGGTTTTGCACGATGAAGCCTGCAGCTGGGGTGGCAGTGCCCAGCCCTAGCCAGCGCTCCCCACAGGGCGCCCTTGTCCAGGTGCCCTGTTTAACCGGCAACCTGAGACTTGAGAGGGCTGAACTTGAGACTGAACAAGACTTGGACAGTGGGGCAGCCAAAAGGATTTCAGGGACACAGCGTTTGGGGTAGCTCAGTGGGACAGACAAAACGGCGATTCCAAACGCTCCCTGGGGAGACAGTCCCTGAGACGCTCCGTGGGGGAGGGGCATCCATCATTACTGAGGCAACCCGCTCCTACTGAGATACAAGCCCACTGCTGACGCAGCCTGCCGTTGCCAAGGCAACCTGCTAAAACAGAGAGACTCCGCCACAGGGTGTAGCAGCAGAAGACGAGAGTCTGCAGCAACAGGGCGAACCTCACAAAAACAGCGTGGAGCATCGGCAGGCAAATAGTGACCAGACTGCATCCTAGCTGGGCAGGACACCTCAATGGACATCCAATATTAAAGTCCCAACACCGCAAGACAGAGCATTTGAGAAAAAAAGGGTTTGTTAATGAGCTCTGTTGCAGCAGAATCAAACATAGCAGCCTAAGAGTCCTGAATGAACAACAGAGCTCACAGCTCAGCAATCGAGTTCCTATAAAGTACAGACTGTCTCCTCAAGCAGCTCCCTGACCCCTCTATATCCAAAAGACTGACATTTGGCAGGCATCATCCTGGGACAAAGATAGCAGAAAAAGAAACTGGTAGCATTGCTCACTGTTCCACAGCAGCTATAGGTGCACCCCAAACAAGCAGGGCCTGGAGTGGACCTCAGCAGTGGTACAGTGAAGGGGCTAGACTGGTAGAAGGAAAACCAAGTAACAGATATACTTCATCACCAACAATCTGGGTGTCCACTCAGAGACCCAATCAAAAAGTCAGCAACTACACAGACGACAAGTGGATAAATCCACAAAGATGGGAAGAAATCAGCACGAAAAGAAGGAAAACACCCAAAACCAGAACACCTCGCCTCCTAGAAAGGACCAAAACTCCTCACCAGCAAGGGAACAAAGCTGGACGGAGAATGACTGTGATAAAATGACGGAATTAGACTTCAGAAGGTGGATAATGAGAAACTTTTGTGAGCTAAAAGAACATGTATTAAATCAATGCAAAGAAACTAAGATGCTTGAAAAAAGATGTGAGGGAATGACAACAAGAATGGATAACATAGAGAGGAATATGAATGAATTAAAGAAGCTGAAAAACACAATACGAGAACTTCGTGAAGCATGCACAAGTTTCAATAGCCGAATTGACCAAGCAGAAGAAAGAATATCAGAATTCGAAGATCAACTCAATGAAATAAAACGAGAAACCAAGATCAGAGAAAAAAGCACAAAAAGGAATGAACAAAGTCTCCAAGAAATGTGGGACTATGTGAAGAGACCTAACCTACATTTGATAGGTGTACCAGAAGGGGACGAAGAGAATGAATCCAAGCTGGAAAATACTCTTCAGGACCTCATCCAGGAAAATTTCCCCCACCTAGCAACACAGGCCAACACTCAAATGCAGGAAATACAGAGAACACCAAAAAAATATTCCACAAAAAGAGCAACCCCAAGGCACATAATCGTCAAATTCCACAAGGTTGAAATGAAGGAGAAAATACTATGAGCAGCCAGAGAGAAAGGTTGGGTCACCCACAAAGGGAAGCCCATCAGACTCACAGCAGATCTCTCAGCAGAAACACTACAAGCCAGAAGAGAGTGGGGGCCAATATTCAACATTCTTAAAGAAAAGAACTTTCAACCCAGAATTTCATATCCAGCCAAACTGAGCTTCAGAAGTGAAGGAAAAATAAAATTCTTTGAGAACAAGCAAGTACTCAGAGATTTTGTCACCACCAGGCCTGCTCTACAAGAGCTCCTGAAAGAGGCACTACACATAGAAAGGAACAACCAGTACCAGCCATTCCAAAATCACACTAAATGCTATAGAGCATCAACATAATGAAGAATCTACAACAACTAACGGGCAAAACAGCCACTTAGCATCTAAATGGCAGTATCAAATTCACACATAACAATATTAACCCTAAATGTAAATGGACTAAATGCACCAATCAAAAGACACAGACTGGAAAATTGGATAAAAATCCAAAACCCATCAGTGTGCTGTATCCAGAAAACCCATCTCACACGCAATGATACATAAAGGCTCAAAATGAAGGGATGGAGGAAGATTTACCAAGCAAATGGAGAGCAAAAAAAGCAGGAGTTGCAATTCTCATCTCTGATAAAATAGACTTTAAAGCAACAAAGTTCAAAAGAGACAAAGAAGGCCATTACATAATGGTAAAAGGATCGATACAACAAGAAGAGCTAACAATCCTAAACATATATGGACCCAATGCAGGAGCACCCAGATACATAAGGCAAGTTCTTAATGACTTACAAAGAGACTTAGACTCCCACACAATAATAGTGGGAGACTTTAACACTCCACTGTCAATATTAGACAGATCAACCAGACAGAAAATCAACAAGGATATCCAGGGCTTGAACTCAGACCTGGAACAAGCAAACCTGATAGACATTTACAGAACTCTCCACCCCAAATCCACAGAATATACATTCTTCTCAGCACCACATCACACCTACTCCAAAATTGACCACATAATTGGAAGCAAAGCACTGCTCAACAAATGCAAAACAACTGAAATCATAACAAACAGCCTCTCAGACCATAGTGCAATCAGGTTGGAACTCAAAATTCAGAAACTAACCCAGAACCACACAGCTTCATGGAAACTGAACAACTGTCTCCTGAATGTTGACTGGGTAAACAATGAAATGAAGGCAGAAATAAAGAAGTTCTTTGAAACCAATGAGAACGAAGACACAACTTGCCATAATCTCTGGGACACATTTAAAGCAGTCTCTAGAGGAAAGTATATAGCAATAAGTGCCCATATGAGGAGAATGGAGAGATCCAAAATTGACACCCTATCGTCAAAATTGAAAAAGCTACAGGAGCAAGATCAAAAAAACTCAAAACCCAGCAGAAGACAAGAAATAACTAAGATCAGAGCTGAACTGAAAAAGATTGAGACACGAAAAACCCTTCAAAACATCAATAAATCCAAGAGCTGGTTTTTTGAAAAGATCAACAAAATAGACAGACCACTAGCCAGATTGATTAAAAAGAAAAGAGAGAACACCCAAATAGATGCAATAAAAAATGATAAAGGGGAAATCACCACAGATTCCACAGAAATTCAAACCATCATCAGAGAATATTAGAAACAACTCTATGCACATCAACTAGCAAACCTGGAAGAAATGGATAAATTCCTGGACTCCTGTGTCCTCCTAAGCCTAAACCAGGAGGAAGCTAAAACTATGAATAGACCAATAACAAGGTCAGAAGTCGAGGCAGCAATTAAGAGCCTACCACACAAAAAAAGCCCAGGTCCAGACGGGTTCACAGCCGAATTCTACCAGACACACAAAGAGGACCTGGTACCATTCCTTCTAAAACTATTCCAAATAATCCAGAAAGAGAAAATCTTTCCCAAATCATTTTATAAGACCAACATCATCCTGATACCAAAACTCGCAGAGACCCAACAAGAAAAGAAAACTTCAGGCCAATATCCACGATGAACATAGGTGCAAAAATCTTCAATAAAATATTGGCAAGCCGATTGCAACAGAAAATCAAGAAACTTATTCATCATGATCAAGTAGGATTCATCCTGGGGTGCAAGGCTGGTTCAACATACGCAAGTCTATCAATGTAATTCACCACATAAACAGAACCAAAAACAAAAACCACATGATTATCTTAATTGACGCAGAGAAGGCATTTGACAAAATACAGCAGCCCTTTATGCTAAAAACCCTCAATAAACTCAGTATCGATGGAACATATCTCAAAGTAATAAAAGCTATTTATGACAAACCGACAGCCAATATCATACTGAATGGGCAAAAACTGGAAGCATTCCCTTTGGAAATCTGGCACTAGACAAGGATGCCCTCTTTCACCACTCCTATTCAATATAGTTCTGGAAGTTCTAGCCAGAGCAATCAGGCAAGAAAAAGAAATAAAGGGTATTCAAATAGGAAAGGTGGAAGCCAAATTGTCTCTATTTGCAGACGACATGATAGTATACCTAGAAGACCCCATCGCCTCAGCCCAAAAGCTCCTAAAACTGATAAGCAACTTCAGCAAAGTCTCAGGATATAAAGTCAATGTGCAAAAATCACAAGCATTCGTCTACACCAATAACAGACTTAAAGAAAGCCAAATCAAGAACAAACTGCCATTCACAATTGCTACAAAAAGAAAAAAATACCTTGAAATACAACTCACAAGGAACATAAGGGACCTCTCCAAGGAGAACTACAAACCACTGCTCAATGAAATCAGAGAGGACACAAACAGATGGAGAAACATTCTATGTTCATGGTTAGGAAAAATTAATATCGTGAAAATGGCTATACTGCCCAAAGTCATTTACAGAATGAACGCTCTCCCCATCAAGCTACCATTGACTTTCTTCACAGAACTGGAAAACACCACCATGAACTTCATATGGAACCAAAGGAGAGCCCGCATAGCCAAGTCAATTCTAAGCAAAAAGAACACAGCGGGGGGCATCACACTACCGGATTTCAAACTATACTACAAGGCTACAGTAATCAAAACAGCATGGTACTGGTACCAAAACAGAGATATAGACCAATGGAACAAAACAGAGGCACCGGAGGCAACACAACATATCTACAACTATACAATCTTTGATAAACCTGACAAAAACAAGCAATGGGGAGAGGATTCCCTGTTCAACAAATGGTGTTGGGAAAACTGGCTAGCCATGTGCAGAAAGCAGAAACTGGACCTTTTCCTGACACCTTACACTAAAATTAACTCCAGGTGGATTAAAGACTTAAACATAAGACCTGGCATGATAAAAAACCCTAGAAGGAAATCTAGGCAAAACTATCCAGGACATAGGAGTAGGCAAGGACTTCATGAACAAAACACCAAAAGCATTGGCAACAAAAGCCAAAATAGACAAATGGGACCTAATCAAACTCCACAGCTTCTGCACGGCAAAAGCAACAGTCACTAGAGTGAATAGGCAACCAACAGAATGGGAAAAAATTTTTGCAGTTTATCCATCTGACAAAGGACTGATAACCAGAATTTACAAAGAACTCAAACAGATTTACAGGAAAAAAACAAACAAGCCCATTCAAAAGTGGGCAAAGGATATGAACAGACGCTTTATGAAAGAAGACATATATGAGGCCAACAATCATATGAAAAAATGCTCATCGTCACTGGTCATCAGAGAGATGCAAATCAAAACCACATTGAGATACCATCTCACGCCAGTTAGAATGGCGATCATTAAAAAATCTGGAGACAACAGATGCTGGAGAGGATGTGGAGAAAAAGGAACACTTTTACACTGTTGGTGGGAGTTTAAATTAGTTCAACCATTGTAGAAGACAGTGTGGTGATTCCTCAAGGCCTTAGAAATAGAAATTTCATTTGACCCAGCAATCCCTTTACTGGGTATATATCCAAAAGACTCTAAATCGTTCTACTATAAGGACACATGTACACGAATGTTCATTGCAGCACTGTTTACAATGGCAAAGACCTGGAATCAACCCAAATGCCCATTGATAATAGACTGGATTGGAAAAATGTGGCACATATACACCATGGAATATTATGCAGCAATCAGAAATGATGAGTTTATGTCATTTGTAGGGACATGGATGAATCTGGAGAACATCATCCTCAGCAAACTGACACAAGAACAGAAAATGAAACACCGCGTATTCTCACTCATAGGCGTGTGATGAAAAATGAGAACACATGGACACAGGGAGGGGAGTACTAAACACTGGGCTCCATTGGGGGGAAAAGGGGAGGGCAAGTGGGGAGGGGAGGTGGGGAGGGATAGCCTGGGGAGAAATGCCAAATGTGGGTGAAGCGGAGAAAGGAAGCAAAACACACTGCTATGTGTGTACCTATGCAACTGTCTTGCAAGTTCTGCTCATGTACCCCAAAACCTAAAATGTAATTAAAAAAATAAAAAATAAATAAAATAAATGAAGAAGAAATAAAGCCTTTTTCATACAAACAAATGCTGAGACAGCTTGTCACTACCAGACCAGCCCCACAAGAGATGTTAAAAGGAGTGCTAAATCTTGAAACAAAAGGTTAATATGCACCAGAATACAACCTCTTGAAAGCATAAAACTCTTAGTGTCTGTAAAACTATAGCACAATAAAAAAAATGTAAAGGTAAAAATCAACGTAACAACTGGAAAAATACCTCAAATCTCAATATTAATGTTGAAAGTAAATGGCCTAAATGGATAAAAAAATTACAAACCAAGTATCTGCTGTCTTTGAAAGACTCACCTAACATCTAAGGATTCATACAAAATTAAGGTAAAGGGTTAGTGTTAGATAAAGGAGTCGAAAAAGATAATCCACACAAATGGAAACAGAAAGCAAGCAGCAGTAGTTTTTCTTATATCAGATAAAGCAGACTTTAAAGCAAAAACAATGAAACAAGACAAATAAGGTCATTTAATAAGAATAAAAAGATCAATCCAACAGGAAGATATTACAATCTAAATATATACACATCTAATTTTGGAGATCCCAGATTTATAAAACAATTAGCCCTAGATCTAAGAAATAGATAGCCAGCAACACAATAATAGCAGGGGGCTTTAAGACATAACTGACAGCACTAGATACATCATCAAGGAAGAGTGTCAGCAAGGAAAGAGTGAACTTAAGCAGCACTGTAGAACAAATAGTCCTCACAGATATTTACAGAATATTCAACCCACCAACTGCAGAATATACATTCTTCTCATCAGCACATGGAACAGTCTTCAAGATAGACCATATGGTAGGCTACAAAACATGCTTCCACAAATTTTAAAAATCAAAATTATGTGAAGTATCTTCTGAAACCACAGTGGAATAAAACTAGAAATAAACTCTAAAAGGAACACTCAAAATTATACAAATATATGGAAATTATACAATCTGCTCTGAATAGTTTTGGGTTTAACAATAAAATCAAGATAAAAATTTAAAAATTATTTAAAATGAATGATAATAGCGATGTGAGTTATCAAAACTTCTGAGATACAGCTAAAACAGTGCTAAGAGGAAACTTCATAGCAATAACTGCCTACATCAAAAAGTCTGAAAAATCACAAATTGACAACCTAATGTCACACTTCAAGGAACTAGAAAAAAGAAACCCACAAAACTAGCAGAACAAAAGAAATAACAAAGATCAGAGTACAACTAAATGAAATAGAAACAAAAAAAATCTATGAAATAAAAAATTGCCTCTTTGAAAAGAAAAACAAAATTGATAAACCATTAACTAGATTAACCGAGAAGGGAGAAGATTCAAATAAAGTCAACTAGAAATGAAAATGAAGATATACACCACAGAATATGAAAGATCATTTGAGACTTCTATGAGCACTTTATGCATACAAACTAGAAAATGTTGAGAAAATGAATAAATTCCTCAGAATATACAACCCTCTTAGATTAAATCAGGAAGAAATAGAAACCTTGAATATACCAGTAACAATCAGTGCAATTAAATCAGTAACAAAAAAATCGCCAAAAAAAATTTTTAGGACCAGATAGATTCACAGCTGAATTCCACTATACATTCAAAGAAGAATTGGTACTAATTCTACTGAAACTATTAGAAAAGATCGAGAAAGGAAATAATCCATAATTCAGTCTCTAAAGCAATATCACACTCTGATACCAAAACTAGGAAAACAGTCTTTCCTGGGTGGGGTTTGTGAAGTCGTGGCCTGTTAGCAAGAAGCCAAACAGGTGCCCCGACACTACTGAGGACCCGGTCTGAGTCCCTGGCCACCTGAATTCGAGCCGTGTGTACTGCGTGCTCAGCACTGCCTGACAGTCCTAGCTAAACTTCGCTAACTCTGCCTTTGCTGCCACTGTGCCCAAAATGATCAATGTGAGTGTGACCACCATGGATGCAAAGCTGGATATTTACAGGGTTGGAGTATTATAGGGTCTGGGGAATGAGACAGGACCTTGGCTATCTGCTCTAGGATGACAACCAACCTAGAATTTGGCCTCCCAATGTCCATCCCTTTTAGAGTTATTTGGGCTTTGTAATGATTGGAGGATAAAGAGATGTTCAGTCATTTTTTTTCTAAGTCCCAGATTGGGCCTGTTAATTACTCAGCCTCAAAAGGCCTTGCCACTGACTTTAGGGACTCAGTTTTACCCTAGGGTGAATGGGAGAAACAGTGCCTTCAAGAGGCTTCACCAAACATACTAGAAGTGTATTCACCATTCTATACTGGCAAGGCGGAGTAGAAGATCCTACCCCAATTTCTTACTGGAGTATAGACCTGTCTAAAGTGAACTCTGTGGGAAGAGCTACCCCTTACTTATTATTTCAGATATGTGGTCACTTTGTGGAATCTGTCCCTCCCAGCTTCAGCACCCAAATCCTCTCCAGCTAGAACAGTAGGGATGAGTACCCAAAAGCCCAGCCAGCCCCATCAGGACTCTTGTGAAAAGAGAGGATATGTTCACACCTGGCTTCAGTATTTTCCTTGCCAGGGGTTTTAGGTCACTTTCTTTCTCAGAGCTACTTGGGCCATAGCTCCTGCTCCACAGCTATTCTGGCCTTGGCATCTAGAGCTTGATGCTAGTAGGCTCAACTAGGGAGCAAGTGGAAGAAGCTGAGTATGGTGAGAGAAGACTGTGCCCCTGATTCCAGTTTATTCTACCCCCTAATGTGCCCCAAATCCCCTTCTTATCACTCCCCTCCAAAGTGGTGACTGGGCCCTGCCTCTGTTTGACAAACCTCTAACCCAGGTCTTGACACCAGATGTTCTGCCTCTTGGAGGTGTAAACCAGAGAGCTGCTGGGAATTCTGGCCTGGTCCCTTCCACACCCACACCCCTGCTCTCAACTCAGGAGCATCCACCTCCTTCTCTGTCTCATGTGTGCTCTTCCTCTTTTGACAATATTATGTATTCCAGTGATATCTAAATATTGATTTCTGCCTTCCTTGCTAATGCACCATTAGAAGATATTAGTCTTGGGGCAGGATCATTTTGGCCTTATTCTTTTATCACCCTTGCATGTGGAAAGGATATATTATATTACAAAATGACATTTGCCAAAAACATTAATATAAGAAGCTTTCAGTATTAGGGATGTCATCTGTCACTATAGGTCATACAATTCATTTTTAAAGTACTTCTTATTTGTTTTTATTGTTTCTGTCCCCAAGGAGCCATCCTTACCCACCATGCAGTGCCCCTAGCTTAGAGTGTTTCTCAATTCCCTCTGCCCACAAACACCACTCTGTGTCTGGCCTTGTGGAGTCTTGTGTGAATTGCTGTGAATTATATTGACACTCACCTGGTGATATGCCCTTTGTTGGCTAAATTCAAACCAGGAATTGTGGGACAATCTATTAAGAGCTGACTTAAGATTAGTAATTTACCCTGAGGGAGGCTGGGAATAAAGCTTAGATTTTGTATTCAGGGTTTTGTTTTGTGTAATTTTTGAGTTTTTAAAAAATTGCTTTTTGAGGAGCTTATGCTCAATCCATGTTCTATTTCAATGCCAATAGAGTGTAGGAAGACTTCAAAAAAATTTTAAAAAGGGAAAACATATAACAAAAAATGGAAACTACAGCTCAATATTCTGATGATTATAGATGAAAATATCTCAACAAATCACTAGCAAACTGAATCCAACAGCATATCAAAAATATAATACACCACAATCAAGTGGATTTCATCCCAGGTATGCAGGGATGATTTAACATATGAAAGTCAACAAATATGATAAATTGCATAAACAGAATTATAAACAAAAACCATATTATTATCTCAATGGATGCAGCAAAAGCATTTGATAATATCCAGCATTCTTTTATAAAAAACACATTCAACCAACATAGAAGGGACATAACTCAAAATAATAAAAGCATATGAAAAACCCACGGCCAATATCATATAAGGAAAAGTTGAAAGCATTCTTCCTGAAAACTGGAACAAGACAAGAATGCTCACACTCAGCACTTCTATTCAACATGGGACTGGAAGTCCTGGCCAGAGCAATCAGGTGAGAAAGAAAGAGAGAAGGAAAGAAAAGGAAGGAAGGAAGGAAGGAAGGAAGGAAGGAAGGAAGGAAGGAAGGAAGGAGAATGAAAGGAAGGAAGAAAGAAAGGAAAAGAAGAAAAAAGAAAGAAAGAAAGAGGAAAAAAAGAATGAAGAAAGACAGGGAATGAAATTGGAAAAGAGGAAATCAGTTTATCTCTGTTGGCCAATGATATGATTTTATGCCTAAAAATTCCTAAAATTCCTCCAAAAAACTTCTAGATTGAATAAATGAGTTCAGTAAAGTGTCAGGTTACAAAAATTGATATGTAGAAATTAGTAGTACTACTATACACCACCAACAACAAAGTTGAGAATCAAATCAAGAACTCAGTTCTTTTTCCAATAGTTGCAAAAAAAAAATACTTAGGAATATACTTAACCAAGGAGGTAAAATATCTCTATAAGAACTATAAGACACTGCTGAAAGAAATCATAGATGGCACAAACAAATAGAAACACATCTCATGCTTATGGATTAGAAGAATCAATACCATGAAAATGATCATACTGCCCAAAGCAATCTAGAGATTCAATGTAATTTCTATTAAAATACCAACATCTTTTCTCACAGAATTAGAAAAAAGTAATCCTAAAATTTGTATGGAACCATAGAAGTTCCTAAATAGCAAAAGCAATGCTGAGCAAAAAGAACTAATTTTGAGGCATCACATCACCTGACTTCAAATTACATTGCAAGGTTATAGTTATCAAAACAGCATGGTACTTGTATAAAAGTTGATACATAGACTAGTGTAACAGAATATATAAGCCAGAAATAAAACCAAATACTTACAAGCATGATCTTCAATGAAGCATACAAAAGCATAAATCAGGGAAAAGACACCTCACTTAATAAATTGTGCTGAGAAAACTGGATTTTCACATGTAGAAGAATGAATCTGGATCCTTATCTCTCATCTTACAAAAAAAAATAAACTCAAGATGTATGAAAGATTAAAATCTAAGACCCAAAACAATAAAATTTCCAGAAGAAAACCTAGGAAAAACTATTCTAGACACTGAACTAGGCAAGGAATTTATGACTAAGACCCCAAAAGCTAGTGCAAAATTAACTAAATAAATAAATGGGACCTAATTAAACTAAAAATCTTCTGCACAGCAAAAGAAATAATCAGTAGAGTAGATGGACAACCCACAGAGTTGGAGAAAATATTTGCAAGCTATACATCTGACAAGGGAATAATATTCAAACTCTACAAGAAACACAAACAAATCCTAAGTAATTTATAGATTGAGTGCTATCCCCATCAAGCTACCATTGATTTTCTTCAGAGAATTGAAAAGAAAAAACACCTCAAACTTTATATGGAACCAAAAAAGAGCCTGCATAGCCAAGACAATCATAAGCAAAACAAAACAAAACAAAACAAAAACAAAGCTGGAGGCATCACACTACCTGATTTCAAACTATACTACAAGGCTACAGTGATTGAAACAATGTGGTACTGGTACCAAAACAGAGATATAGACCATGGAACAGAACAGAGGCCTCAGAAGTAACACCACACATCTACAACCATCTGATCTTTGACAAACCTGCCAAAAACAAGCAATGGGGAAAGGATTTTCTATTTAATAAATGGTGTTGGGAAAATTGGCTAGCCATATGCAGAAAGCTGAAACTGGATCCCTTCCTTACACCTTATACAAAAATTAACTCCAGATGGATTAAAAATTTAAACATAAGACCTAACATCATGAACACCTTGGAAGAAAACCTAGGCAAAACGATTCAGGATATAGGCATGGGCAAGGACTTAGTGACTAAAACACCAAAAGCAATAGTAACAAAAGCCAAAGTATGCAAATGGGATCTAATTAAACTAAAGAGCTTCTGCACAGCAAAAGAAACTATCATTAGAGGGAATAGGCAATCAACAGAATGGGAGAAATTTTTTGCACTCTACCCATCTGACAAAGGGCTAATATCCAGAATCTGTGAAGAACTTAAAAAACATTACAAAAAAATCAAAAAATGGGCAAAGGATATGAACAGACACTTCTCAAAAGAAGACATTTATGCAGCCAACAAACATAAATAAAAGCTTATCATCACTGGTCATTAGAGAAATGCAAATCAAAACCACATTGAGATACTATCTCACACCAGTTAGAATGGTGATAATTAAAATATCAGGAGATAACAGATGCTGAAGAGGATGTAGAGAAATAGAAACACTTACACTGTTGGTGGGAGTGTAAATTACTTCAACTATTGTGAAAGACAATGTGGAATTCTTCAAGGAACTACAAATAGAAATACCATTTGACCCAGTGATCCCATTACTGAGAATACGCCCAAAGGATTATAAATCATTCTATTATAAAGACACATGCACACATGTTTATTGCAGCACTGTGCACAATAGCAAAGACTTGGAACAAACCCAAATGCCCATCAATGATCGACTGGATAAAGAAAACGTGGCACATAAAGACCATGGAATACTATGCAGCCATAAAAAAGGATGAGTTCATGTCCTTTGCAGGAACATAGGTGAAGCTGAAAACCATCATTCTCAGCAAACTGACAGAAGAACAGAAAACCAAACACCGCATGTTCTCATTCATAAGTGGGTGTTGAATAATGAGAACACATTGACACAAGGAAAGGAACATCACACACTGGGGCCTGTTGGAGGGTGGGGGTGTTAGGTGAGAAATAGCAGGGAGTGGGGGGCTAGGGGAGGGATAGCATTAGGTGAAATACCTAATGTAAATGACAGGGTGATGGATGCAGCAAACTACCATGGCACATGTATACTTATGTAACAAACCTGCACATTTTGCGCATGTACCCCAGAACTTAAAATATAATTTAAAAAAAGATTTTTGAGAAACCACAAAAAGGCAATGGGAAGGTTGATAAACTATTCTTTTAATTTACACATAGAATTTATGTCTCTAAAATAAGGCATGTTTGCTGGAAAAAAGAAAGTGGGCAAATGATATTAATAGGCATTTCTCAAAAGAAGATATACGAATGGCCAATGAACATATGAAAGAATGCTCAACATCACTAGTCATTAGGGAGATGCAAATTAAAACCACAGTGAGATACCACCTTACCCCAGAAAGAATGGCCATTATTTAAAAAGTTTCAAATCAACAAATGTTGGTGTGACTGTGGTGGAAAGGGAATAGTTATACACTGCTGGTGGGACTGTGAACTAGTATAACTTCTATGAAGGACATTGTGGAGATTCCTTAAATAACTAAAAGTAGATCTACTGTTCAATACAGCAATCCCATTACTCAGAGGAAAAAAAAATGCCATTATACCAAAAAGACAACCGTACCCATGTTTATTGTAGCACAATTCACAATCACAGAGATATGGAACCAACTTAAGTGCCCATTGACCAATGAGTGGATAAAGAAAATGTGATATATATATATACAATATGGAATACTACTCAAAAATAAAAAAATAATAAAATATGTTGAATGGAGGTGTAGGCCATTATTCTAAGTTAGGTGACTCAAGAATGGAAAATCAAATACTGTATATTCTCACTTATAAGTGGGAGCTAAACTATGCATATGTAAAGGCATACAGAGTGGTTTAATGTACTATGGAAACTTAGAAGCTGGAGGTTTAGAGGTGGATGAGGAATAAAAAGCTACATATGGAATACAATGTACACTTGTACACTACTCTGGTGATGGTGGACTTAAATCTCAGACTTTACTATTGTACAATTCATTCATGTAACCAAAAACCACTTGTAATACAAAAGCTATGAAGATTTTTTAATGTTTAAAAATAAATATGTACATACATTAACAAAAAAATTGATAATTAATTGTAGAATGTCTGCCTTGCTCCTGCTGCCACTGCCACACAGAGACTGCTGAGCCCTAGTTCATCTTCCACCACCCACTCCAGACACAAAACATCCAGTCGTGGATAAATATGAGCTGGTTCAGAAGCCCAAACTGGCAAAGGAAGCTGAGCAATATGATGACTTGGCAGCCTGCATGAAGTCTACCACTGAGCAAGGAGCTGAATTATCCAATGAGGAGAGGAATCTTCTTTCAGTTACTTATAAAATTGTTGAAGGAGTCCATAGGTCATCTTGGAGTGTCTTTTAAGTATTAAACAAACTATGGAAGGTGCTGAAAAAAAAAACACAGCAGTAGCAGTTGGTTCAAGAGTACAGAGATAAAATTGAGACTGAGCAAAGAGATATCTGCAATAAAGTTCTATCTCTTTTGGAAATGTAGTTGATCCTCACTGCTTCACAGAGAGCAAAGTCTTCTATTTGAAAATAAAATGACACTACTATTGTTATGCAGCTGAGGTTTCTGCTGGTAATGACAAGAATGAGATTGTGGATCAGTCACAACAAGCATACAGAAAAGCTTTTGAAATCAGCAAAAAGGAAATGCAACCAACACATCCTACCAGATTGGGTCTGGCCCCTAATTTTTCTGTATTCTATTATGAGATTCTGAACTCCCCAGAGTAAGTCTGCTGTCTTACAAAGACAGCTTTTGATTAAGCCATTGTTGAATTGGATGCATTTAGTGCAGAGCCATACAAAGACTGCACACTAGTATTGCAACTACTGAGAAACAGCTTGACATTGTAGACGTCAGATACCCAAAGAGATGAAGTCGAAGCAAGAGAAGGAGAAAATTAACCAGTCTGCCAAATTTTGTCAGCTTCATTCTAAAATTTATACAGTAGATCATTTTTTATTCATGCTGCCCCACAAGTAGTTTTCTTCTTTACAATTTATGACAATTTTTTAATTTAAAACTGTTACTTTTATTTAAATTCCTATATTTACCATGTGGTTTTTATGTTTAATGTTAGGGGAGTAGAGCCAGTTAATACTTAGGGAGTTATCTCTTTTAATTTTGAGGTAGACAATATACTGATGTGGAATTTTTATACAAGTTATACATGTTTGGCATGGTACTTTTTGTATACTGTGGTTTCACAAGG